>NC_142065.1:31887681-32517145 GCF_059756535.1 Pantherophis guttatus | reverse complement strand
GGGGAGTCAAAAGGTCGTCAAAGATCACGTCCTTTGATATGCTTTGCAAGTGCAATGCATATTAAAAAGAGGCGGGGCATCTTGACCTTTCTTTTAATACCCCCTGTGGTCATGTGAGAGACCCTGTCAAAGATAATACTGTGGAAGTCATAGTGTGTCCCTCTGACTGCTGTCTTCCACAGCTTGCTCCCAATGTAGTGCCCTCCAGATCTACTAGATGCAACATCCATCTCTATGGCCATTCTGTTGAATATAATGGGGGATAAAGTCAATTCTTCTGGTGGACACTACATTGAGGATTATGCCTCATATACTCGAGTAAGCTTTTGCTGGCTGGAGAATTCTGGAAGCTGAAGTCTACACATCTTAAATTTGCACTGGATCAGATACTGATATTTTTGAGATTTCTGAGTGTACATGATCTCCCTATCATCAGTTTCAGTTTCAGACTGCCTTCTTTCTTAAATGCTAGTCATGAACTGTTTGCTTTTAGACTGGATTCACACATTACACCAAGGTTTCTTTAATACAGTAGTCTGAACCATATAGCAAAGTTAACAAATTATAATATCAGCACTTACATAACAAGTTGCTGCAATATCAGACCAAACAAATTAATGCAGTTCTGCTGTAGAACCTGGTCTGAATCTTTTTCTGAAAAACAATGCCAAATGCTGATGTTTTCCAATTAATTACAGATAGTCCTTGAGTTACGACTGATCACTTATGTATAAATTGCTGGGCTGAATCAGTTATAATTTAGTTCAGCTTCTTTCTTACAATAGTCAGCTACATGCTTTTCCAAAGCATTCTGCAAAGAGAAATACCTGAGTATTGTATTATTAAGAAATATAACCCTTAATAATGGAGGGTCTACTCAACTTCATAGATATATTGTTTATTCTTCTTCATCTAGCTTTTTCTTAGATAATTTTTATGCAATTATCTACAACTGTCTACTTAAAATTGGGCCGATTGGTGAAATCCAAATCAAACAGTATCTATATTCTAAATACTTTAGCAATGTACCTACAACACACTAACAAAGGTTGGCTGAATGGTTTCCTGAATCAATACAACTGCCTGAGCAGGGGTGGGTTCTACTTACCTTTACCTTTACTACCGGTTTGCAGCGTGGCCGCTCGCGCGAGCTCTTCTGCAGAAGTGCAGAAGCTTCTGCACATGCGCAGAAGTTTTGATGATGTTGGGGTCGGTGGGCGGAGCCTTCTGCCAGTTTTTCTATAGTGCGAACCGGGGGCAACCTACCACTGTGCTTTACAAAACCCATTGAACCAAAAACCAGACTAAGTTCACTGAACAACTCTTGAGGCACAATTTGCCAACCACATTTCAGCTTGCTGTGTTATTGGAATCCACAGTTGTTAAACTGTTCCCTTGGTGCTAGAAAATTCACCTTGAATCAGCTAAAAAACATTAAAAATAAGAAAACAATGACTGTAAGGGATGAAATAATCAGAAAGGAATTAGGAAGGTGTTAAAATGTAGAGGAAGAAAGGCATGCCTACAGATTGCCCCTAGAGGGCAGTCAACTATACCACTGTGAAGGTTAAAAAAAAAAAGTTATTTTGTTTTCTTTAATGATGAACCAAATTTGAAGGAGTGCTGTAATTGGGATTCTGCAGGCTTGAGTGCAATGCTCATAATTGCAAACTGGGATTTCCTCCCCATTTATATCAGTGGGCAATATTTCTTCTCCAGTATATATTTCCCCATTTCAACAGCCATTCTTCATCTGCTTCTTTGCATTTTGAGTACTCCATCTCCAAGGCCCTCTCCTAGCACTGGTCTGGTGTTATGGGGAAGCCCCTCAGAAACAGAGAAGGGGCAAAGGGTCTACTCTGATAGGCTCATATTGTGTAGATTCAGATCTTTGGTGTAGATCCCCTGTAGATCGGAGCTAACCCAAGAGCCTTGGTGGCACAGCAGACTAAAGTGCTGTTAAATAGCACCAGCTGCCTGCAATTACTGCAAGTTCAAATCTCACCAGGCTCAAGGTTGACTCAGCCTTCCATCCTTCCGAGGTAGGTAAAATGAGGACCCGGATTGTGGGGGCAATAAGCTGACTTTATATAAAAAATAACACCGCTTGGGGGCTCCCCGAAAGCCCTACTAAGCAGGTATATACAAAAGTATGAAGGCTATTGCTTAATGCATTGTAAGCCACCCTGAGTCTCCAGAGAAGGGTGGCATATAAATCGAACCAATAAATAAATAACCCTGTTGGAATACCTGCCAGGCCACTTGTACAACTATCACACTGTACAGTTTTTTTCTTATTGTTCTTCTCTTTCCATTATCTAATTTTTGGAGAATTATGTTATCCAAAGAAAACCTATCCTATTCAATTTTAGAATCCAATTCTATGCAAACCTACCGAGAATAATTCCTTAATGCAACTTATTTTTTAACACATATATGTAAACCCAAACCAGGGGCTTCTCTTGGAGGGCAGGTCAAAAAAAAAATAAAATCAAGATGGAAGTTGTGATTGTGCAAGCAAAGCCCCATGCCTTTTTATCTGTGCAAAACACCAGCAAAGGGGTGGGGCTTTGATTGTGTAGTTGTATCTGTATTTTGGCTTTTTAAAATATCCCTTGAAGCTCCCTCTAGTACAGATTTCTGTTTCTGCGTACTGAAAATGGACACCACTCTGGAGCCGGATAACATAATAAAACTAATGATTTGGTAAAAAAATATATATGGGGAACATGGGTAAGATGGCACATGTTTTTTTAATTGGCTTAACATGCTATATGAATACAACCATAAATCATAATTTGTTCCATTGACTTCCTTAGTGACTAACGTCTAGGAATCTTCTACTGACTTGGTGTAGCAAAAGAAAGACTGGGTTTGATGTGCTGATTAATTCCAGTTCTAATTCCCTGATCTTTAATTGTCTCCTGTTGGAGCTGGAAAAGGATCCAAAATAAGCTTCTAAGAAGAATTCAGTTGGACCAGGGCACTGAATGAAAGCCTAATTTCTTGGCTGATTGCATCTTTCAGGGAAAAATCCTACAGATGAGTACTTGGAAGGTATGATGAGTGAAGCACCTGGACCCATCAATTTCACTATGTTCCTCACTATGTTTGGGGAGAAACTGAATGGCACAGATCCAGAAGATGTCATTCGAAATGCTTTTGCCTGCTTTGATGAGGAAGCCACAGGTATGATCAGAACAGATCCTTTCTGTAATGCAAATGGGAATTTCTTGCTAAGCCATCTGTGAGAGCTTGCTTGCAGCAACAGATAGATCCAATAGTATAGACTCATTTGGGTGTATTATGAACCATCTATGGCGGTGTTTCTCAACCTTGGTAGCTTGAAGATGAGTGGACTTCAACTCCCAGAATCCCCCAGCCAGCAGCACTGCCTGGGGGATTCTGGGAGTTGAAGTCCACCCATCTTCAAGCTACCAAGGTTGAGAAACACTGATCTATGGTGTCTGGGGCTAGGTTTGTGGAATTTCTTTGAGCCACCCAAAGCAAATATTTTTTTCTTCCATAATACTAAATTAAATCAGTCTTGCCCCGAAGAGATCTTTGTATTGAAATGAATGAAAGGTGCATGTTATAAGCCTAGGCTGAATGTAATTCCCTCCCATAAAAGTCTTGTGTGCAGCCTCAAATGTTTCTTCTAAACAATTATTTTTAACGTGACCAGAGGAAGAATTTATTGAATTAACCTGGCTAGGTGGCTCAGTGACTAAGATGCTGAGCTTGTCAATCAGAAAGGTCGGCAGTTCGGCGGTTCGAATCCCTAGTATAGGTCTCCTGCATGAGCAGGGGGTTGGACTAGATGACCTCCAAGGTCCCTTCCAACTCTGTTACTGTTATTATAATAGAATGCACAGTAAACAAATTATTTCATATTAATTAAGTCTCAGGTTTTGGGCATGACCATTTTAGGGAGTGTCATCTGTGGCATAATACCAAGCACAATCCCATTCTGATAAGTTTCACATCCCTGAAAGGAAAGAGCAGCCAAACTGCTGGAGAAAAAAAATATATGTTTGGATTAAATAATAGAAATCCTTTTTTTTTCAAATAGCAATGATTTAGGAGGGTCACAGTTCATTTCAGAAATTCACTGGAACATGAAGCAAAAGCCAGTGTTAACTTCTTAATCACTTCTGCTGCCCCTGTTGGCCATCTTACCATATCTCATGGAGGGCAGCGTCTTTCTCCTTTTAATGGACACATCTCAGTCCTTCTTTCCCCTCTTTGTCTCTAATGCAGGCTTCATTCATGAAGATCACCTGCGTGAACTGCTTACCACCATGGGTGATCGTTTTACAGATGAGGAAGTAGATGAGATGTATCGAGAAGCTCCAATTAACAAGAAAGGCAACTTTAACTATGTGGAGTTCACCCGTATCCTGAAACATGGCGCCAAAGACAAAGATGATTAAAACTAAGAGAAATTTCAACTTCCAGTTATCCTTGTTTGTCCCAGTCTTCTTGTTCCTCTTTGAGATACTTTGATGTCCTGGGTCAAGTACCAGAATGGGTTACACTCTGAAATATTTCAGAGAATTATTCCTGTTCTTAATGAAGAATAAGCTTTTGCATGTCTGTGTATGTTCACATGGATCAATATTGACTCCTTATTAAGCCACCCGTTGATTTGATAGGTCCCATGGAGTAAAATATTTGCAATATCCCCTTTGTAAACAATTTTCCAGATGTTTTTGATGCGGAGTGAGAACAAACATTGTGAGTGCATCTGATACTGTTTCATACACTATTAGCATTGGTGGACTTTTTAAAATAGAAATATGTTTTCAGTCCACATATACAGTTGTAATATGGCTTACGCTTGTAATGTGGTTCACACTCTTCAGCTTTTTCACTGCCATCACAACCCAGTGAAGTAGGACTATTCCCATTTTAAAGTTGAGCTAAGGTTGTAGTTGAGATATATCGTATATATAGCCTGGACTACCCTATCGCTCTTCAGGTGTGAGAATGGAATCGGGGGACCCCAATCCTGCCTCAAATTTTTATATAGTGGAACAAGTTGCCTTTCACCTTCACTGCTTAAATGGATTGAACCCATGAAAACTTCACTGGATACCAGATTAGCTGATATCTCACTGCCTCATGAGAATCACACCCCTTATTGTAGTAAAGATGTTTTCCTCACAAAGCACATTTGACACTCATACAAAGATTTTTTTCAAATTTCTCCATTACTCTTGACCCAGACACATAATATATCAGCTAATGCACTGATAAAGAAACAAGTTGATTGGTCCACCAAAGCTGAAATTCTCTCTCACATAAATCCCACTTTGGACTCTGATCTAACATAGTGTTTTTGTGGAGGTTGGCTGAAAAATTGAAGAGAAAAAACACAAAAAATAAACCACTTTTCCAATCTGTTTTAATTTCTTTTTCCTTCTGTTTCTACTGAAATGTCTGGCTTGAATAATTCAATATTTTTATTCAAAAAAATACTTCTGGAATATTGAAGAAGTCCTACAATTATCCTTACTGGTTTCCAATTAATAAGAGAGATGGCTGCACTGTTACTGTTTGATTAAAGATTTTGAGATTTGACTAACAACAAAAGTAAATGTGTTCCTCTCCATGTTTCCTTCTTCATTACGTAATGGATATTTATTATTTTCTTTTGGGCATTTCTTGATACCATTATTAAAAAGTTTAAATCAAATAGAGTCGGCAATTTTCCAATTTTCCACTTATACCCCACAAACCCTTTGTGTGACCCCCCCCCCCGAAACCTCTAGAAACCATCCAAAAATTGCCACCTAAGTTTACAAATGACAAAAAAACACTATTGACAGAGGTGGGTTCTAATTTTTTTTACTACCGATTCTGTGGGCGTGGCTTATTTTGTGGGTGTGGCTTGGAGGTCATGTGACTAGATGGGCGTGGCTAGCTGGTCAGAGTCATTTCTGGAAGGTCCTCGCACTTACGACCAGTCCTCGCACTTACGACCCGACTCATTTCTTTGCTTTTAATACTGATCAGCTGTAGGACGGCCCTTTGAAGCCCCGCGGCAAGAGTTTAAACAGTTTTTTTCCCTCTAGTCATCAGCTGGGACTGAGGAGGCAGCAATAGATTGGGGGTGGGACCAAATAAAAGGTAAGAATAACGTAGGGGGGGACGGCGGGGGGGGTGGAGAACCGGTTCGGTGACATCATATTGTCACCGCTACTGGCTCGGCCGAACCGGACTGAACCGGGAGGAACCCACCACTGACTCTTGAATTCATTAAGAATAATTATTGTTTATTTTAATTAAATATGTATATTTATTTAGTTTTTTTCCTGATCACACATTTATGAGAAGTTTGATCTTTAGCTCTCCATATAAAAACTGTCAAATGTGGCCCTTATTCTTGAAAAGACTATATGCCCATTTTCTAAATGTTTTATACCTCTTAAAAGTCAAAACAGTAGAAATTTTCATAATTTATCTGAATGGTTTTTTAAAAATTTAGTTGTAGGTCTTATTTAAATTAGGACTAACCAGTAAATCCTACCTTATGGTTAGAAATTTAGAAATAAATCAAACACAGTAGAACTTTTTCTGGAGCAAATGCTCATGATTCTAACTTTAACGGTATATTCAATATCACTGACTTCATATCTGAGGTTGCGATTAGATTGTCAACTGTATGTATTCTTTGAATTGTCCTGTCACCCTTAAGTTTAACATGTAAGTCTATCATATTCTAAAAAATATTCTTCATTTCCCCCTGATCCATAACCATGGACAATCAGCAAAAGCCAAAAGTAAAATCAGCAGTGAATTACCTACAAAATCTGAAGAAGACTGTTGTGGTCTCTCTCAGAGTTTGGATCAACTCTTCTATTCAGCAGAGTGAGATGTTGAGGAAAGATTGAGAAGTGCATATTGAGAAGTGCAGATTGTTTGGCACTCTGTACACTGCTTAAGACTATTACTTCCAGGTGCAATGCAATACTGCATGTTACTCACTGCCACAAGTGAAGTTACAATTGAACAACTATGTATAGGATGACTAGGCTTCATTTATCCTTCATTCAGAGAGATCTATCTATCTATCTATCTATCTATCTATCTATCTATCTATCTATCTATCTATCATCTAGCTATGTTGTTTTGCCAAGTAATATTTCTTGTGTAAGGAAAAATCATTTTTTTAAAAAAAGGACTCGGTATTTAGACTGAAAGTACAGCTCAGGTAGATTTGCATTTCAACCCTCCCTGTGGTTTGAAACTGTGTTTGATTTAGCATGATTGCCAAACCCTGCCATTATGGCTTCTTCAAACCCCATAGTTATAACCAACTAAACACAAGATCTGAACCCAAGAGAATCTAACTGCTAGGAAATGTTATTCATTGTGGTCTCCACATCACCCCTGTGGAAAATGTGGAAGACCATTGTTATTGTATAACTGTTGCTTCTTCAACAGTATATTTTGAGTAGCAAAAATATATTAACTTAGAAGTAAGCTGTGCTGAATTTATCATGCTTGTTTTTAGGGAAGAGTCCAAGGGATTGTAACAATGGAATCCTATGTGCACCCACACAAAATAAACTCCATTAAGTTCAATGGACAGTGCATAATACATGAATTTAGTTTCTTGAACTTTCCATTAAGAAATGAATTACAGTAATCCTCTGCTAGGATCATGGTATATCGGTTGCCCTGACCTGATACCTGCAGAAGTCTTGGGACTAAAACTGGCCATCACGGAGAAGGTTGTGTTAGATATTGACCTAGAATAAAGGAGTAATATAGAATTCTTTATTGGTCAAGTGTGATTGAACACACAGAATTTGTCTCTGGTGCATAAACTCTCAGTGTACATACAAGCACCAAGTGATAAATCATGATCATAATCATAAATACAATAATCATAAATCATAAGATACAACACTCAGTGATATAACCCAACATAGCTTGCCTGATAAAACAAAATTTGATTCTTCATCTAGTGTTTGTGTTTTATCGTCTCCATCCACCTCCTTCTAGCATGCACTAAAAAGAAGAGGAAAAAACATATTAACAAAATATTGTGGGTAGAGAGTAACCTCCTTTGAAATAAAATCAGGGGATACTTTATTATGTTAAAAACATGAAGATTAGATGCTGCAAATGATGCTTATAAATTACAGTGTATATCTTGCCTACAAGGGCTACACTGTTTTATCAGATGCTTAAAACATGGCTGACTGGGGAATTCTGGGAGTCCACATGTCTTTAGGCTGAGAAACAATACATTAAAATGCAGTTCATTAGGTTTTGACTTGCTGTGTCTCTGGCACTTTACCCAGCATATGGTAAGCAGAAATAGGTAAGGAGTTTCATGGCAATTCTAGAGCAGTAGGGAAAATGAAGTTTGCTAATTATGCCTTCACTCAGTTCCTGTGCCTTTTATAGCAGAATGGCAAGCAGAAATCCAACAACTGCCATTCCCTCCTCCCTCTTCCAAAGGTGTAACAATATACCTGTGGAATAATTTCAGAGTGATATGCAGCTGTAACAAAGAAATGGGCGGGCATAATGTAAATTGGGATCTGCTGGTAGATCTTTTTGAGAGATTTCTAGTACATTAGCAAGGCTTTCTGATTCTGAGCTACATAACCAATAGCAAAATTCCTTCCCAACTTCAATCAGAAAAGAAGGAAGATAAAATCTAAGGGCTTAGGACCTTTCTCTGTGACTCAGTTTTGTTACTAAAATAAACATATTTCTAAGCTAAGCATTTGCTCCACAGGCCAGATGGGCCTTGTGGTTTGTAAATATAGATTACCAGTAAGTAGGTGTAGTTTATACACTAGTTGTAGTTAACAAGCCACAGTTTCACAGGGCATGAGTCCAGGGCCAAACTTCTTCCTTAACTCTACGGATATAATATATATCCTTTTTTGTGTAATTTAAGAGTTTTAGTTAACAATCTTCAAAGCCACATTTATGCATTGATTAAGGCAGCCACATGGCTGGGACCTCACCAACTGCTAGAGAGAAATTAGCAAATCACATTTAGGCTAGATGGGTCCAGAAAACCCAGTTGACAAGGTAATCCCAGAAACCTGATCAGAAACCTCTTTCAGAAAGCCTGAGGCTGATTCTAGGATTATTCTCTTGGAGAACCTTAGCCTGGAATTAGAGTTCTTCCTTTGAAGAGGACATTCTCTTCACTGACTTGTTTATCAAGGACCTCAGGGGGAACAATAGGTTGTGCCCAGGTCTGCTGACTCATCAGCCGGTAGTGAATGGAGAGGGGATTCTTTTGTCTTTTTGAACTGATACATTGGGTATGTAAGGGAACCAGGTCTTCTCCTTAAAGTCCTCATTGGATTAAGTTGGATTTTTTACCTTGTTTCAGAGCTGTTGTGCTATTTGGCTAAATTTAAAAATCCAATACATTTATCATAATACACCATAATGGTAACCCTGTATCCTGGTGGAGGCTCAGCTGCTATCTAGAAATAAACACTGAACACCGCTGATGGCCAGAAAAAAAGGGATACATCCAAGAATTCTTCCCCTTTCAGAAATTTACAGCAACATACCTGGATTTACATCAGAGTTCAGCTGCAATTTGCTGACCATGAATGGGTAAAGAGACTGCAGCAATATCGGGATATCTGAAAATCAAGGCAAGTGACAATTTAAAACTTTTTTTTTTTGAAACTTTGAAATTTACATTTGCACAGCTGATAGGAACGTGAAGGGTTAATTATAGAGAAACGCAGCAACTGGATTCTAAATCTAAAAGGGATACTGGTATTGTGTGGAGTAAAGATTTATTTGCGAAAATGTTTTATTTTTCCTAAATCACATATGAAAACGCAGAACATTGCAAGCTGATGCTTTGTGTGTATTGTTGTAATTATATTTAAGTTTCAATATTATCAATGCATCATTTGATATCTGGTGAATACAAGTTTGAAATTTTATAAATTTCAAAAAATTAACTTATTTTCCTCATCTATAGCTCTATCAGACTCTAAGGCTAAGCACATGATATTGAAATAATATGATCAAGGAGAAAATCTAGTCACTAGGAGTGGAGTCTTTCTCTGAGACAATCAGTCAAAAAATAAGTAAAAAAAATAAAAGGAAGACACAATTGGTCAATGCAAATGAAGAAACACTGTAATAAAAGAAATATTGCAAAGAGTTTTGTGTAGCTGAATTGGCTTTTGCCTGAGTTCAATTCAGAGCTTCCAAAATTTAAATAGATAATTTGCTAAAGGAAGTTGTAGCAGCTGAAGTAAGATGTAAATGCACTTAAAAGCTCTTATGCAAAGTTTAACAAAAGAGTTAATCTTCAAATCCTCTGTCCTGAAGCAGGTGATGGGATTAACACACAGTACTAGGAATTTGAATTGTATTTAAATGAATCTACAGGGCAACATATTGAAACGTTTTTAAATGACCACTGGGATAAAAGTGTTTGGATGATTCTTATGTTATTGAAGTTCATGTTGGAATTCTCAGGTTCCAAATGTTCCAAATTATGTCATTTGTAACACCTGTTCACTTTATTATCTTAACTCCATAGCAGCCATAATTTTGAGCCTTACAACAGTGGGACTGAAGCTCCTAAAATTCCCACTTAGCTATGGACATCTACACTTCAGTACCGTGGGTAAGAACTGAGATTTAGTTTTTGAATGTCACTAACACTAGTCTATATACCTGTTATCTCAGCATCACTATTTCAATCAGTGGGCAAAATGGACAAACCAGTTAACCAACAAATGTCCGTAAGTATATCCATTTTTAACTTAATCTCCTGGACTACAACTCCCATTATCCAGCTGGGAATGATGTACATTTTAGCCCAACAGTTCCTCAGATCAACAGATGTTAGGCCTGCAGACATCAGTTCTTAGTCATCATGTAATTCATTTAACTTTGGTTGTCATACATTTTCAGTCACCTACACAGTTATAATTTGGGAAAGAAATAAAGCAGGGATGAGCTTGCATCCATGTCAAAAAATTGGTGCAATCCCGTTCTCTTAAAGAAAGGGGTCTGATATCATTTTTAAAAATCTCTCTCCAACCACAAGGTGTGGGGAAGGGAGAGATGGCCCTTATCTGATGTCTGAATTAATCCCTTGAATGAGATATCCAGGGTCTGAGTGGCTCTCTTGTTTTGTTTAGATTTATCACTTGTGACTCAATATCATTCAGTCTTCTCTAGCCTACCACCCACATTTATTAGCTTACATTTTCTAGAATCTCCACCAAACGTCTAGGCTGAAAATGCTATCTAAGGATCTGGAGAATGCTCTGGCTATTAATCTCTGAAGGTATCATGAAATGCCATAAAGTGCAGGAGCCTGGATAGCTCTGCAGACAAAGCACTGTAATTTAATACCAGCTGTCTGCAATTAAAGTAAGTTCGAATCTTGCCAGGCTCAAGGTTGACTCAGCCTTCCATCCTTTCTAAGGTAGGTAAATTGAGGACCCAGTTTGTGGCGGCAATAAGCTGACTTTGTATAAAATATACAAAAGTATGAAGGCTATTGCTTAACGCACTGTAAGCCGCCCTGAGTCTCTGGAGAAGGGCAGCATATAAATCAATTTTTTTTTAAAAAAAGTGCTACTTGTAGGGTCTAGGTGCAGCAGCCACCATAATATTTAACATTTATTGTGAAACCATAGTTGTTTCTTATTTGATCCCTTATTTTAGCTAGTATTAATTAGAAAGGTAACCAAGTACAGTTTTCCAGCATTATCAACCACAAAGAAGCCATCAGCCGTATTGGAGGGGGTAAAGAAATATGTACCGGTATATACCCAAGATCAGTGTTTCTCAACCTTGCCAATTTCAAGATGAGTGGACTTCAGCCTGGCTGGGGAATGCTGGGAGTTGAAGTCCACTCATCTTAAAATTGCCAAGGTTGAGAAACACTGCTCTACATCCTTCAAGTGTGTCACTGAATTGTATTTTTAAAGTGGTAGGAGGAGGGATTATGAAATACACCAGGAACATATTAACTGAGTTTAATTTAACTCAAACTGAAATTAGTTTTTGGCTTTACCCATTGTGTTAGGTCTGCACTCTTTCTTTGAAGTGTAGCTTTTGACTGGCAGCTGAGGTCCAGGAGCAGCCCTTGGCAGAGAAAGGTTGATTAAATGTCAATTTCCTTCACTTTCTGCTGCCAACTTGCTTCCAATCTATTTTGATTGGAGCTGCTAATGTAATCTTTCTTATATTTGTCTATTAATTTCCTTTGAAAATGTGTGGATGTCCTATATGTAGAATAACTAAGGAATTTCTGCCAAATTTGAATTCCTTTTGTCTCAACCCTTTAATTCCCCCCCTTTTTAACACTTCCTCTTACATCTGTAGCTCAGAGTCACTTATTAACTGGTAACCCTGCTATCTCTGTCACCCAATACCCCGTTAGTTACGAGAGGTCAGAAAGCAAACAGGAGATTTTTAGAGCCTGAGTTATCTACCAACTTGACTGGAGACAAAAAGCAAATGAGCAAACACAACATGGCAATGGTGGAGAAACCAGATCAATATTCCCATAAGTCTTCTCTCTGACTAGCAGGTAGGGCAGGGCTTATAAAAAGCTCATGTTTCTATTTGCAAATACTGTATTTCCTTTGAATGATCAAAATTCACATGAAGGTAGATATATTGAGGAAATGCTATCCATTCTGCTACCTTCTAAAGAACTTTCTTAAGTTAGGGGAATTAGTAGCAACACAAGCACAGAAGAAGTTCCAGAGTTTGATGCTTTTAGACAGTCACTCCTTTGGAACTTAAATTCTAACATCAGAATTATGATTCTCCACCTCACACAAATGTAATATTTACCTCCTTTGTTGAATCTTTTACTTCCTTTGTGGAACCCTTTATGATATAGATTAGATGCTCTTTTGTTTTTTTAGTGGCTGCAGATTTCTACAAATTCTGAAAGATTAAGAGATGATAAACCAATTGGGCTAAGAAGCCCTGAAGTGAATTGTCCAAGCTTATTGATGAGCAGCAATAGAACTTACTGGAACAGTGTCTTAAAGAAGACAAAAATGTGCAAAAAGGAAAGGAGATTTCTTTTCTTCTGCCTTTCTAGGCTCAGGCTGCAGCTTTATACTCCACACTTCTTTGCCTAACATCTTTCAGATGTAAGAGGCATCAGATTGAAGAAAGTTGCTACACACATTTATGAAGAAGGAAATCCCATTAAAATGAATAAAATTTCTTTTTTTTTTTTATTGCAAAAGTTTTACAATTACATTTTCACCCCTTTTCCCCCCCCACCTCCCCCCCAACCTTCCCAACCTCCCTAACCCTCCCTAACCCTCCCCTCCCCCCAGACTTCCCTATAATATACTCATAATCATGAAGAACCCTAATATAACACTTATATATAAACTTGAGCCCCTCCCTCCCCTGTATAATGTTTCTCTTTATCTCATTACTTTAAAAAATTTCTAGTACATTGTTTTCAAGTAAAAGCTATTTGATACTTTCTAGTTTGATATTTGTTCTGAACATATTCTATCCACCTTTTCCATTCCCACTCATAAGTCTCTTGTGAACAGTCTTTTAAATATGCTGAAATCTTCGCCATCTCTGCAAAACTGGCCATCTTCAAAGTCCATTCCTCAATAGTGGGCAAAGCTTCATTCTTCCAGTATTTACCTATCAACAATCTTGCCGCTGTTATCATATACAATATCAATTTTGTTTCACCCAATGTAAAACCCTTAACTATACCCAATAAAAACAGTTGTGGAGAAAATTGAATTTTTTTCTTCAAAACATTCTGCATGACCCACCAAATTTTTATCCAAAAAGCCTTAACTTTCCTACAGGTCCACCAGACATGATAATACGTAGCATCCAAACATTCACATCTCCAACATTTTGGCTGAACATTAGGGTACATACATGACAACTTTTTGGGATCTAAATGCCATCTATAAAACATTTTGTAGAAATTTTCCCTCAGGTTCTGCGACTGTGTAAATTTAACGTTCTGAACCCAAATTTTTTCCCATGTTTCCAGCATCACTGGTTCTTCAAAATTCTGTGCCCACTTAATCATACAATCTTTAACTAATTCAGTTTCTGAATCTCTTTCTAGCAAAACATTATAAAGCCTTTTGATATGCATCGGACCTTTCTCTCTTATATGTCTAACCAATTCTTCCTCATGCAACATAATACCAGTTTTTTGGTCCTCTTTCCATCTCAATTGTAATTGATTATATTGTAACCAAGTTAAATTAATACCTTCGTCCAACAGTGTCTGCAATGTCTTCAGCTGCCATCTACCCGCATCTGTAAAAAGAACCTCTTTATATAAAAAACCCCCGAGTGACATTATATTTGTATTCCACAAAGTATGACCAAGATCCAGCCATAGCGGTATTTTATAATCCCATTTGAATCGGTGCTTCTTCCAGACTCTCATCAAAGAGTCTCTCAGTATATGACTTTTAAATACTTTATCTACTTTGTCGTCGTAAAATAAGTAAGCATGCCATCCAAATTCAAGATCAAAACTTTCTGCATTCAGTATTCCAGTCTTTTTCCTTCCAAACCAATCACTTGTTAAAGTTAAAGCTGCTGCATCATAATATAACTGTAGGTTTGGAAGTTTAAGACCTCCTCTTTCTGGAACATCTTGCATAATTTTCAATTTCACTCTCGGCTTCTTCTCGTTCGAGACAAACTTATTCACTCCAGATTGCCAAACTTTCAATTGTTTATCACTTTTAAGCACCGGAATCATTTGAAACAAAAAAAGAAATCTTGGCAAAATGTTCATCTTAACTGCTGCTATTCTTCCAAGTAGAGACAGCTGCAGTTTTTTCCAAGTCTCCATGTCTTTCTGCACCTCTCGCCACAACACCTCATAGTAAAATGAATAAAATTTCTGAAGAGACATGGAAAAAGCATTGTAGAATACATGATAGGTAAATAATGTCGCCAACACTCAGTCAAGATGCATAAATAAAGAGTTTTGTGTGTGCCATCAATGCATGTCCTTATGGATAAATAATTATAACATTTCCTATGGAAACCTATTTATTCTGACTTATAATGGTGGGAGTTATCATTCTAAACTGGGCATAGTTAACATCTCCCGTGTTAGGTGGAAAATGAACTAAACAGTGGGAAAATCAGTTCTTATTAAGCAGTTTTTCTAGTTTTTAGATATTCCAAACAATGCCCTCCTCCTCATTTTCAGCACAGTTCATTAGGAAAAGCATCATTTTTCTCCTTTTCCCATATGTTGGAAGTCAGATACACCTTTGTGGTATTTCTCTTAACATTAAAAGGGCAATGAATACGTGTATAAAAAATTCATTTTTAATGTTGGCATCCTCTCCTCGTCCTCTTGGCGGCTTAAGATCAATGCTCCGAGGAAGAGTTGCAGATTTGCAAAGCATTTCTATAGCCCAAGAAATTGTCTTTTGTAGAGGATGAATTGGTAGGTATTCTCCTCTTTTGTAAAGTTCCTGGAGTTGTATAATTAGCAACTGAATAAGGGTGTTAGATGTGTTACAATTAGCTTTAACAATCTTGCGGTAAGTGTGATATGTGTGTGTTGCTCTCATGAAATTTGAGACATACAGTAGCAAATTGCCCTTGAAACAAATCCATCTTGGGTAGAAGGGCCATCTCACTGAGAATTTCCTCCTCTTCAGGTGGCAAGCCTACTATTAGTCAGCTGTCCCAATTACCTGTCTTGAAAGTCTTAAAATTTGCAACTAGCATTGAGGGGACTAAAAGGAGAGTTAGGATTCTCCTACATTTCCTTGTGCCATTCTAGAATATTGTTACACTGCATGTATTAAGAAATCATTTATGTTTTGTTTAATGCTGTTTTTGCCACAGTAGACATACACCATTACTCCTAGTCTTTTTTCTTTCTCTATTTTTCTGGGGAGCTTATGAATGAACAAAAATATTAGAATAGATTTTTATTGGAGAATAATGACTGCCTTAAGTCAATGCTGTGATAGTTAAAAAAAATAATCATGACTCTGTTATCTGTCAAGAAATGTACTTTGCATAGTTTTGGCTTAATGTGTTCTATAAACCAAGCCTCTATGATTTGTAAGCTGTAGTTTATGGCAGAACATTTATTTTTATTTTTATTTATTTATTTATTTTATCGAGTACATATTAGATAATATATATAAGTATAAGCATGAATTGAATACATAAAATGAATACAATTAAAGGGAACATTTGGACAGGGACAGTAGGCACGCTGGTGCTCTTATGCACGCCCCTTACAGACCTCTTAGGAATGGGGTGAGGTCAACAGTAGACAGTCTAAGGTTAAAGTTTTGGGGGTTTGGGGATCAGACCACAGAGTCTAGTAGTGCATTCCAAGCATTAACAAGTATGGACTGAAGCATTTGTAATTCAATAAATCACTTACAAGCAAATCTTAGTGCAATGCGATAGCCCAGTCTAAATTTTGGGGATGTTATAGCCATTTCATATTGATTTTCTATAGTTGCTTTAAATGTTCAACAATTGGCCATCTAATTCAGTAATGATGGTTATAAACTCTTCAGGTAGTCCTTGACTTACGACCACAATTGAGCCCAGAATTTCTGTTGCTAAGTGAGGCAGTTGTTAAGTTGGGTGACTGACTTTATTCTGAGTATAACAAAGTCAGACTCTGCACTGTTAATGTATTCTATATTAACTATAGAATATATAGAACTATATTCTCTGCAGTTCAGTTCTAGATGCTCAAAGAAAGCGATAGACTGCATGTAAAAACTGTCTTGCCATAAATCAACTAATTTAAGTACATTACAAATGTAATGGATTGTTCAATATCACAGGGAACAACAACTAATGTATGTATTTTTAATTAGATTGTTTAAATCCCAACTTTATTGCTTTATAACATGGGTGTCAAACTCGTCGAATCTTGTTGCCGTCACATGATGTTTTCCCCATTCGTGGATCTGGGGTGGGCATGGCCTGTGCGTGATGTATCCGGCCCACAAGTTTGACACCCTTGCTTTATAAGTAACCCATAGTGGTTAACATACACAATACTCCTTCCTCTTCCTCTTTTTCCCCACAATAACAACCTTGAGAAGTGGGTTGGGCTGAGGGAGAGTGTGATCTAAAATCACCTAGCCTAAGGCAGCACTAGAACTCACAATGTCCTGGTTTCTATACCAGCGCCTATTTTTAGCTAGAAGCAAAAACTGTCATGACAAGGAGGAAGAATAGAAAAGTGGGTTGATAGTGCCAGGGCTGGAATTTCTAGGCTACAATCCACCCTGGATCAAATCCATTAAATTAAATTAAACTGATTAAATTCAAATTACTTTTTACAATCATTCTTTTTTTTCCTCAAAAAGAGACCGTCTTTTTTTCCCTGTATCACTGAGAATAGATCAGCTGCTTCAGTGATGAGGTGCAACCTGGTTCAGTGAAAGGAAGCTTAGATAGGATTGTGGCCCCTTTCAGCACAATGGGGCTTCTTCCAAGGAAGCCGGCACAGGATCAGGCTACTTCCCAAGGCCTCAGAAGTACCATCACAGCTATGTTTCTTAATTAGTAATCTTCAGCTGGAAGCTCTTGAGTCTGTTTAGATCATTTGTTACTGAAAGGATGAAGAGCCTGAAATCTATTTCACCTTCACTGGGCCTTATCTATCTATTCCATTCAGCTCTGGCTTTCCTACTAAAATGATGGGAGGAGCATAAGAAGATGAGTGTGTGTGTGTATGTGTGTGTCTCCTTAACTAGATCTCTTCTCTTTCAAATCTTTCCTCTACTTGAGCTAATTATGTACCATCCTCCCTCTAGTTTTGCCTAGATTTATCAGCTTGCACAATGGAGTTAATTAACTCAGTTCACACACCCCAGGAGGATGAAGGCAGAATCTAATCCATTTCCTAGACTAGTCTTTTCCCCAAAATAATTACAAGTCAGGAGGAGCCAAGATTTAAGAATTGTATTTTCAATTTTGCTGTTTTCCCTCCCCAAAAAGTGATTGGTTGGCTTGATTCTCCTTAGAACTTCAACCAGCAAGTAAGTGTTATTGTGATTACAAACAGACATAATAAAGAGGCCCTTAAATTATGTTGGATTCCTTATGATTATACAAATCTATGTACTTTTCTTGGCAACAGTACAATAGTTCGGAGTGGCTCTCTGGAATGTTTCTTTGACTTCCTAGATGGATGACATTTTCCAACTAAATGCTAACCGGTCCAACCCTGCTCATGTGTGTCCATACCAAAGGAGAGGAAAGACTGGACAATATGATTCATATGGTCTACTTTTATTTCATTGCAGTATTTAAGAATTAATCCAAGTGTTGAAATTTATGAAAATGATGTGACCTTAATAGCCAAATCTTTTTTTCCCCTCCTTTAAATTGGCTATTTTTTATACTAGAATTAGAAACGATTTAGATAATTTTTTGTTTAGTGTCATTTAAAGTGTTTATGTGTTAAAAGGTTTCTTTGTTTCTTTTCTGGGGGAGGATACTTGTCTTTTTTCCTTTGGTTTTCATTTTTCCTCCATAGGTAATACAGATTTTCTTTAAAAAATCTTTTCCTTTTTCCCAATGTATAATATTTTATATAATTGGTTAGGGTTCTATTTCAAAAAACATAGTCTTTTATAGTTATACGGCTATTTACATTCTAATATTATGAAAAAGTAACTAAGATTTTAAAGGATGTATTAATTTTGTGAGTGTGTGTGTGTGTGTGTGTGTGTATGTAGGTCTTTAGTTGTTCGGGTTTTCTCCCGCGTAAAATTAGAGGTGTCTTGGCAACGTTTCGATGAAGTCTCATTCGTCATCTTCAGGCTGGTGTTCTCGGCTTCGTGCTTCTAGGAGCAACATTAGCATGAAGCCGAGAACACCAGCCTGAAGATGACGAATGAGACTTCGTCGAAACGTTGCCAAGACACCTCCAATTTTACGCGGGAGAAAACCCGAACAACCAAAGACCTACATACAAACACCCGCAAAAACCTCAGAAAACAAATATATATATATATATATGTATATTCATTTCATTCTTTCTTTCTTTCATTCATTCATTCAAATATGCAGACAGGGAAGAGTTAGAATCAAGAAACAAAAAAAGTAGGACTTGTCCTTCTAAGGTAGGGTGGGCAGCCATGACAACATCCTGGCTCAGGAATTCTGAGATTTGAAGTCCCTTTGTCATAAAGTTGCCTTAGTGTCCCTGTTCTACGGGATAGCCATCCTTTCGGATTGTAGGAGATGAGCAGGGAGGGGTCAAACCTGTCATCAGTCTCAAGTCCCTTCATGCTCACCAGAGATCTAAATCCAGCCCACTTTGAATTCTATTAAGTCTTATCTAACCGCTAATTTGCTTTGACCATTAGTAGTTCAGATTCTTGTAGAGAGCATTAGCATACAATAAACATACATTCATTCGAACTGTCTGGCCTGATTTCCTGAGCTTGACATGGTTGTTTGCATTGTGCTACTCTATGTTAGCCTGCATTTTTCAAAGCCAAATACTGTCAACCTAGGTTTTAGTCTCTAGATCAGTGATGGCGAACCTATGGCATGCATGCCGGAAGTGGCACACAGAGCCATCTCTGTGGGCATGCCAGCCATCGTCCATTGCTCTTTCAGGTTCCGGTGCGCCAGCCAGCTGGTCTTCATGAGAGCACCAGAAACCAGAAGAGCAGCTCCCTGGCATGCATGTGCGTGCCGGGGAGCTGAGTTTCTGGGTTCCAGCATGTGCATGCACGCCGGCCAGCTGGTCTTCATGTACGCATGTGCACCAGAAACCGGAAGACCAGGTGAGCAGTGCACATGCGCACGCCGGAAACCAGAAGCTCAGCTTCCCAGCACGTGCACATACACCGGGGAACTACTGTTCCGGTTTCCGGCGCTCCTGTACATAAGTGCCGGGAAGCTGCTCTTCTGATTTTCGTCAGTCCCCTGCACATGTGTGGCCACTCCTGTTTCAGCACTCGGTGCCGAAAAGGTTCACCAGCACTGCTCTAGAAAATCTTTGTTGACCTTTTGTGAATCCTTCTTAAAATGTGGGGATGGAACTGAACATAGCCTGACTAAAGCAGAACAGTGTGAAACATGGCATCCTGGGACTTCAAATGCTTATAGTCGCTTGCTTTAAAATTTCACTTGCTTTGTTTGCAGCCCCATCACACTGCGGACTCATATTAACTTTGCAATTAATTCTCTCCCAAAATCATTTTCATAATAACAGTTGCCAAGCCAGGCATTTTTTCATTCTATTTACGTGCATGTGATTTCTGTTTCTTAAGTAACAATCTTTACTCTGTAAAAACTCCAGCCTCTCAAGAAGTTAATTTCTGTCTTCTAAGGCATTAGCTATTCCATTGAGTTTTGTATAATGTACAATTGTGATAAGCCACTGTCTCTTAGTAAGGTCATACCTGGAATAATGCATCCAGTTTTGGTCACCACATTACAAAAAAGATATTTGAAAAAAGTGCAGAGAAGAGCAACTAGGATGATTAAAGGCCTGGAGACTAAAACATATGAAGAACGGTTACAGGAACTGGGTTTGGCTAGTCTAGAGAAAGGAAGGACTAGGGGGGACATGATAGCAGTATTCCAGTATTTAAGAGGCTGCCCTTGAAGTAATCTAGTCAATAAAATAGATTTTTGTTAAATCTTTGTTAAAATTGAAAATGGCAAAAGCTTGCTTCTTAATACTTTGATTATTGTCTTGATTTTATGGGATTATGAAAATTTAATACTCCTTACTACAGATTTCAGGTAGTTTAACTAAAGACTGTTTAAAATGCATTTAGTTAAAGTATTCTTTAAAATATTTGTGAGGAAAACAAGCTTCTTTAAAGCATGTTTTAGAAGCATCCTTGCTTAGTAGTGAAATTAAGCAAAACTTTATTTTTCTAACTATATTGTAAAAGATTACTGAAGTTTTTTTTTTAGAAATGAGCGAACAGTTTAATTGTAGATAAAGTTGTTACTTGTTTATGGATAAATGGGAACATGCCTGTTTATTTTTTCCCCTATTATAGGAATTTCCACATTAGACATATGTCCACAGGCTTTCAGTCAAAAGAAGAATAACTGATTTATTTATTTTTTTTAAAAAAGAAGTAATCCTGTACATCAGGGATGTCAAACTCGATTTCATTGAGGGCTGCATCAGGGTTGTGTTTGACCTCAGGGGGGCTGGGGTGGTGTGGCTAGGGTGGTTGTGGCCAGGTCAACAGCACTCGTTTTGGGGGTGCCTATGGTGACCTGAGTGCTCTGCCAGCAAAAACGGGCTCCTGAGTTCAGTTTTCGGCTGCGATGACCTCCTGCAACCCTCTGCCAGTGGAAACGGAGTTCAGGAGGGCCCCCCTCCCAAGATCTCTTTTCACTGGCAGAGGCACTGTGGGGTGGTCCTTTGCTGTTTCCAGGGCAGCCACGGGGGCCAGATCTAAGCACCCCGCAGGCTGGATCCGGCCCCTGGGCCTTGAGTTTGACACCTGCTGTACATATTTCAATCAACATCCTGTTCTCTGCCTTTAAGGATATTCTGGATATGCAGTATTTACAGAACATGCTAAGCCATTTCCAAACAACTCACATTATAATTCTTTATGATGTGTTAACTCATCTGATTATGAATTATTAAGTAAATTGTGTTTAAACAAATAATGGCTCAGTATGTTATATGAATCCAAGCCCTTTGAAGATGGTGTCTATCCAGGCTTTTAAAGGCTACTCCTCTAATCGCCCAGCCACAAGTAGAATATGTATTGGACTGGTAGCTGCATTCATACTAGTCTATATAAATAACACAGACCACATTAATTTGTAGCCTGATTTAAAGGCTTGTAGCAAAAAACAAAAAGGTAAATCTCAAGTTCTTGAAAGAAAGTTGAGATAAAATTTAAGAATTAATACAAGGACCTAATTGCAAGTTATAAATACCCAATTCCCAATTCTATCTTTACATAAATTCAGTTTTATGCATATATTTCATATCTATAAATTTTTAAAGCTATGAATGCAAAGTTTGCATTGATGAATACCCATCTTATGCAAACATTGGTTACACAAGGTCTGTAGTGCTGATCAGAGAAATTCTGCACTTTAACCAGTTTTCATAGTTAATTTGATGAAAGAATTTGCCTTAGTTGGGTTTTTTTTATTAAAAAAATCAGAAATCATTTTGGGAGGAATATGGTAGTCTTTTGCTTATTTAGCTAAGAGGTAGCGAAGAAGTATGTTTGAATGTTTCACATTTTATTTACACAGCAGACTTTCTAACAACCTCACAGGTTTATCACACTTCCATTACATCCTAAGGAAACGCTATAACCATCTCATGAGGCTATTCAGTAGTAGGCACTGATAAGTAGGCAAGGATATGTGTGTCTTGACCTGAAATTCTGTGAAACTTTCCACCAGAATTCTCTACCCAACATTTGGTAAAGAATTTCAAAAAGTCATTTGTGCCAACTCTAGTTATAAACATCCACACGACAACAGCTCCAGAACCATTTAAAATATATATATAGTGTCATTATAAAAACAGTTGCATTGAAAACCTTTTCATATTCTCTGTCTCCTGGTATTTTGCATTATGCTCTTTGGCAGAGAGATGATACTGTCATAGTCAGGGGTGGGTTCTACTTACCTTTACTACCAGTTCGCAACGGGATCGCGTGCCTTGCTTCTGCGCATGCGCAGATTGCTTCTGATGACATCAGGGTCAGTGGGCGGAGCCTCCCTCCGCTTTTACTACTGGTTCTATAGAACTGGTCCGAACCGGGGGCAACCCACCACTGGTCATAGTCCTTCACTCCTAGAAGGTACGATATTGGAGAAAGCAGACTTTTTGAAAAGCTCTAGAATCCTAGACAACTTTATTCTCTGGAAGGTACACAGCATTGGTGGGTTGTTACCGGTTTGCCCTGGATCAGGCGAACCGGTAGCGGCAGGAGGCTCCGCCAACCCGCCAGGACTCTTCTGTGCATGCGCAGAAACAGTGCGCGTGCGCGCAAACCGGTAGCAAACTAAATTGAAACCCATTACTGGTACACAGGTAGATAGCATCTCTGGCTCAGGTTCCCTAGTCAAAAGTCTTCTTTGATAGTATATCAGCTCACTTTTGATACTTGAAGTAATATATTGCTATTAATGATATTCTTTCTGTTCAATTGTGTCCAATACTTGCAGACTGTTTGGACAAGTCCCTGCAGTTTTCTTGCCAAGGTTTTTCATTTACAATTGTCTCCTTCCTGGGGCTGAGGGAAAGTGACTGGCTCCAGGTTACCCAGCTAGCTTTGTGCTTAAAGTGGGACTAGATCTCATAGTCCCCTGGTTTCTAGTTAATGCCATAGCCTTTTCCTTCATGAGTTTATCTAATTTCTTTATGGCTGTCCAGGTTGGCATATCCCATTACGTCTTGTACCGTGTTTTCCCGAAAATAAGACAGTCTTATATTTTTTTTGAACCCCAAAATAAGTACTTGGCCTTATTTTTGGGAAGGTCTTATTATTTTGGGGCACATGGAGCAAGATGGGGCTCCTCTTGTCATCTTACCTGATTTCCAGCTCTGTGTTTAAATATTTTCGGGGAGGGCTTATTTTTGGGGAGACGCTTATTTTAGCACATGCGTTCAAAAGCCCGATTGGGCTTATTATCAGGGGATGTCTTATTTTCAGGGAAACAGGGTAATAACAAATTCCACAGGATAACTGTTCACAGTATGAAGGCCTGTTTCCTTTCTTTGTTCAGTCTTTCATTTTTCAGTTTCATTTGAATATTATGAAAGAAATGTGTTTTTCACTAATCTTTGCTCAACATTTTTCAGAATTATGTCCAATTGTACACTCATCTTTACAGTTCACATACAGGTAGTCCTCAACCTACAACCACAACTTAGCCCCAAAATAATGTTATTAAGTGAGAAATCTGTTAAGTGACTTTTGCCCCTTATGACTTTATTTGCCATATTTCTTAAGTGAATCACTGCAGTTATTAAATTAGTAACATGCCTGTTAAGTGAATCTGGTTTCCTCATTGACTTTGCTTGTCAGAAGGTCATATGGCGACCATGTGGCCCCAGGACACTGCAATCGTCATAAATGAGAGTCAGCTGTCAAGCATCTGAACGTAAATCATGTGACCATGGGGATGCTACAATGGTCGTAAGTGTGAAAAATGGTAATAAGACACGTTTTTCAGTGATGTTTAACTTCGAACAGTCAGTAAATGAACTGTTGTAAGTTGAGGACTGTCAGGGCGTTGATTAATCCCATTCTGCTTTTGGGATAATCGCACCTGATTACGAGGAGTGGATCGAGACTTTTCCTTGCAAGTATACTTTAAGAAAACAAAACCCGAAGATATTTCTTCTATAATATTTCTATCAGACTTTCCATAGCGTGCCAAGGACTACCTGTAGTTTCCAATGAAGATTTAAAGCTCATTGTGTTTTGCCATTTTTTTTTTGCTCAAATTGCAATAATACTTCCAAATTATATCCACTCAGAGGTGGGATTCACTTACCTTCCCTACCGGTTCGCAAATGTGAGCGTGTGTGCAGTTGCGCGCGCATTACATCCAGGCAGGTGGGCGGAGCCTCCCGCAGTCGCCACAGAACCAGCTGAATCCCACCACTGTATCCACTGCAGTATTTCTGTCATGGAAGCCTGGGATTGAGGAAAATTTTAGAGTAGAGGATGGGTTATGACTTTGCTAACATATAAATGTTTGATCAGTTTAATTCTATAACAAGGTTATCCATATGAGTAAGCCTGCTACTTACTACTGTATATTCCTAGATCCTTTCGAATGTGCCAGGATAGAAAAAGATCTAACAGGAGAGAATATATGTAGCTGAGGGTTGAACTATGGAGTCCTTGGTGCTCTCTGAGCTTCGGTTCTTAGTCTCTCTTCTGGAGGCACAGTTCCCCTCCTTTGGTGGATGGGTCTGGAGGAACATCTCATTGGAATACTGTATTGTTTGAATATTTTGTTAAAAGCAGAGAACTATAGCAATTTCATAAAACTTTTAATTTGCTTGTTTCCTACAAAGGCTCCTTGATCTAGTTCAGAAATGTTAGCAGCACTTAATGCTGCAGTCTCAAAACAATTAGTGTAAATATAGGTAGTCCTGAACTTACGACCACAATTGAGCCAAAGATCTCTGTTGCTAAGTGACACTTTTGTTAAGTGAGTTTTGCCCCATTTTACGATCTTTCTTGCCACAGTTTTAAGCGAATCACTGCAGTTGCTAAGTTAATAACAGGTTAAGTGACTCTGGCTTCCCCATAAACTTTACTTGTCGTAAGGTCGCAAAATGTGAACACATGACCCTGGGACACTGCAAGGCATAAATATGAATCTGTTGTCAAGTATCTTAATTTTGACCATGGGATGCTGCAACGGTTATAAGTGTGAAAACCGGACCTAAGTATTTCTTTTTCAGTGCTGTTGTAACTTCAACAGTCACTAAATAAACTGTTGTAAATTGAGGACTATCTGTACAGTGCTATCAAGTTTAGTGGGACTTATTTCTTAATGAATACATCAAGAATTGACTTGTGACCATGAGCAAGATTTGTAGTTTTCCACTGCTGCTGCTGTTAGATCTAGCTTTTTGATTTGTGACTTCCATCTTAATGAGAATTTTAAAATCCCCTCTGTGCAATATTCCTTTATACCTTTATTTCAATTTGTTCTATTTATTTTGCCATTATTTCTGATGAATCACAATCTACCTGTCTTGCACTGCTAGGCTAAAATGTGGTTAGTCTTCAGTTAGTCTTCAGTCTCTTTAGTGGGGTTCTTGCACAGGACTTCAGTTTTGGAGAAAAGGATAGGAAGTTAGATCTTACACACGATGAAACCAGAGCAGTTTTTAAAAGAAACTTTGGACAGATGAACAACAATCGGTGCGAGGAAACTTATTTATTATTTATTAATTAATTCAATTTGTATGCCGCCCCTCTCCGAAGACTCAGGGCGGCTCATAAAAAGCAGGCGAATTTTCTTTCTTTCTTTCTTTCTTTTTTTTTCATTTCGTGAGGATTTGGTCATCGGTTTTTTTAATCTGCAAATCCGCCCCTGCGCAAATCGTTCTCGAAAAGCAAGCGGCGGAGGAGGTCCACTCGTACCTCCGTGCGGGTTTCAAATGCAAACTTTTTGTTTCATTCGAAAGTTTTTCAGGCGTGCAACTCGCACCTCCTTCTCCAGGACTTGTAGCTTCTGTTTTTGTTTCTGCCTTGCCGAGTCCCACCTTCCGCCTGCGCCCCCTCCCCCGCCTTCCCGATCATCTTGGGGAGGGGGAGGAGACCCGCGCCCTCCTTCAACGGGCTGCCCCCGCGCTGCACTCTGGATGCGCGGAGCCGAGCAGCCACTGGAAGAGGAGAGCTGACGTCAGGCCGAGAGGTAGTTTCCAGGCTGAGCTGTCAGACCGTATAGCAGGTTAGGTATTAAAGGCACATCTAACAAGCCCCGAGACCCCTCCTCTCGAACGGCCTGCGCGAACACAAAGAAGTCCCATCTTCTCGGCCGGCCAGGATCCAGCAGCATCAGCAACTAGTGCTCGCCTCGGCCGAGGCTTTGGAGACAAACACTGCCGGGAGCGCGGCCAGGAGGGGACAGGGGGGTGGCGGGAGTGGGAAGCGGCGCAAGACAGAAAATGAAACCGTCGAGGAAAAGTAAGTGGCCGGGAGGGAAGTTTCGTTGGGGGGGGGCGGCGTTTAAGCGCTCTCTCTTCCCCTCCTTTGACTGGATGAAACCCAATTTTGGTTTGGATCGCCGAAGCGAGGGCAGGGACCGCTTTGCAAGCTTGAAAGAGAGACGGGACGGGGTGGGGGTGGGGGAGCGTGCAAGCCCGCTTCTGTTTTGTCAAAAGCACGCGGGGAGAAGTTTCGCGTGCGTGTGGGCGTAGAGAATGGAGCACCTCCCGGAGGGACCGTGTGTGTGCGTGTGTGTTTTTGTGTGCGCTACCGTCTCCGCCGCTTTGCAAAAAGCTGCTCAACTTTGTCAAAAGTGGCGCTGGATAAGAAGCAGAGATTGAAAAGCACGAGGGAGGAGGAGGAGGAGGGCGACGGAAAAATGCCTTCCAAGCACTCAACTGTGCCGGGGGGCGAGGGAGCGAGGAAGGGACTCTTTTGTTCGGTCCCGTTTAGTCCAAAGGGGGAAGGAGAAAAAGCCCCAAAGCAGATCCAACTTTCTCCACGCAGAAACAAAAAAGGCAAGACTCTAGACCACCGGAACCTCAAGGCTTGCTTTAAAAATAACTTTCGGAGGTTCTTTTTCGCGTCTTTTTTTTTTTTACATGTTTTTTCTTTTCTCCCCAATCCCAAAATGGCAACTTTCCCAATTTTCTCTTTGGCAAACTCCTCCTCCTCCCCCCCCCAGTCGTATTTTGCTCCCTCCCAAACACGAGTTTGGGGATATAATTTTATTTTCCAGAAAATTTTGTTTCTCCGCCCCCTCCCAATTCCCCCTTGATTTGTCCAGCTTGTTAGAATGACAGCTGGGGAGGGGAGATGCGTTCGGTGTTAAAACCGGGGTAACCCGTGCGGGGTGGGGTGGGGGCGGAGGAGGGGGTGCAAGTTCCTGTTTCTTTTGGAACAAAGAGAACTCTGTCTCGGCATCTGTCACTCAGGGCAAGAGACACCGAAGTAAACTTTTTTTGTATGCGCCTCAGTCCGCTCTTCGCTCGCTTCCAGTACTCGGGGGCCCGGGAACCCCTTTTCATCTGGGAGGGGAAGGTCTCGGCTCCCTCCCCCCCCGCCTTGCCCCTCGGTTCCTCCATGGAAGGGCTTCGGAGGAGGAGGAGGAGGAGAGTTGGGGGTAAGAGCGGCGATGTAACAGGCAGCAAACATGGAGTCCCGGTTTTGTGCGTGCGTGGAGAGACGGGTAGGGATTTAAAGAAAGGGATGGGGAGGGGAGGGGAGGTGGGAGGGCTGAGCCGAGGTTATCTTTGCATTCCACTTTACTTTTCTTTGACCCTTTTGGAAACTCCTGCGCTTAATCCTTGCTCGAGCCACTGCCGCTGCGCGGAATCCGGGGAGCTCAATCGCCTTTGCAAAAAGAAAAAGGAAAAAAAAGAAGCGTGCGCGCTTCTGGAGCTCTGTAGCAAACTTCTGACATCTTGAATTCAAACGGAAGGGGAAAAAAATGTTATCGGGCTCACCTCCCCCCACCTCTTTCCTTCCCTTTCTTTCCCCCCCCCGCCCCCTCCTCTCCCAGTTCCTTTCCGCCCCTCGTCGGGCTGGTTTCAATGGCATTCCCTTTGTGTAGGAATGGGCACGGCGGCGGCTGCCGCTTGTTGCCGTTTCAACTTCCTTTCTGCTGGCTTTTGGTATTGGTGGGTTGTCCTGGTTTGTTTTGTTTTTGGTTAAAAGTAGGCGGTTTGGCGGAAATATAAGCCGAGCAACCAAAAAAAAACACACCACAAAACAAAACAAAAAAACGGCTTTCGACCCTACTCTCCTCTGTTCTTCCTGTATTGTTTGCATTTTTAATGGTCCCCCCCCGCGCTTTTTCCCCCCCTTCCCTGTGGGTTGGATTGTGCCGTTCCCATGTGCAGCTGCTGGTGGGTAGCTCACGGCTAGGAGGAAACGGCAGCGAAAAAAAAAAAGAAAAGGCACCTCCTCCTCCATCCCTGATGAGTTACAGACTTAAAACAGAAGGGAGAATGCCTCCCTCACGTACCCAGCCACTCCTCTAAGCCCCGTGGCGCTCGGTTGCCTGCAGGAATCGGACGAGGATCCATTTGCTTTTTTAATTAGGCACAAAGTCTTGCCATTTTCTCTTGGGGGGGGGGGAGCGGGAGGAGAGAAAGAGCGAGAAGGAATCGGGTTTGCATTTCAATGGACTTGAATTTGCCTGCTGTTTCTATGCCCTCTTTCTGGGGGTGGATCCCCCCCCCCCCACAACGTGTTGATCTTTGAATGCCTTGCTCCAAACATATTCGACCACATGTCTGGAAAAGGGCAGTAAGAAGCCAGCCTTGAGCAAACTGAAAGTCGATTGTTCCTGTGGACCATTTCTCCCCCCCTGTATAGGTTCTTTCTGTCCTTCCCTCCCTTTTCCCCCCTTCCCTCCCTTTCCCCCTCTCTTTTTGAAGTGGTAGAAAATGTTGGTAAATGTAACAATCTGTACTTAAGGGAAGCAACTTGTAAGAACAACGTGTTCAGCCTTCAACATCCTCCAAAAAAGCAATGTGCCCTTTAATAGCTTAATATTTGGGTGATGGTTTCATCACGGTTCAACAAGCACTAAAAACTCAAGTGGGGCTGTTTGTCTTTCTTTAAAATGTTTTAATGAATGCATTTTAGTTCTGTATAGCAACTCCAGGGATAAATACACACAGGTGAGTGCGGAGAAAACTCCTGGGGGTGGGGGGATAAATGCTCCTTCCTCAAGATTGTGCCATAAAGGGACCAGTCATTGCACTGGATGGTTAGCTGTGTCAAAAGTTGTAAAAGAAATGGGCAATATTTTGGGGGGGGGAATTACTATAGAGCTTTTAATTTCTAAGCAAACAAATTGCTGCTACTGCTGCCGCCTCTTTAAGGGTGTTATGTATTACAAGGAAGGTGAGATTTTAGTATTTCAAAACTGAGGAACACAAAGCATTCTGTGTGTTTGATAGAGAGAGACCGGATAGATGTAGTTATGATATGCCTAATGATTCCTTGACATCATTGTTATGAGATTTTATATCCTACCCTGTTTTCCCCAAAATAATAAGACATCCCCTGATAATAAACTCAATCTGGCTTTTGAGTGCACGGCAATAAGGCCAAGTGCTTATTTCAGGGTTCAAAAAAATATAAGACAGGGTCTTATTTTTGGGAAAACATGGTATTATATCAGAACACATGGCTGTCCAAAAAAGCATGAAATTAAGACACCCTCTCCCCTTTTGCTCCCTAGTTCTGCAGAAACTGGTCACACAAATAGTTGCATTTAACATAACAATTCTGATACTTTCAGGTTTGAACCAAGACAGATCTGCCAACAGTTCCACAATGTCCGACAGTGACTTTGGGGAAGATGATGGGAGCATTTCTCAGGACCCATCCCAGCCTGGCAAGAGGAAACGAAGGGGCAATCTCCCCAAAGAGTCTGTCAAGATTCTGAGGGAATGGCTGTATGAACATCGGTTCAATGCATACCCTTCAGAGCAAGAGAAACTCAGCCTTTCAGGACAAACAAGCCTCTCTGTTCTACAAGTAAGAAACTTCGTGTACGCTTTCCCAGAAGGTGGCTCTGAAATTAAGGGGGGAGGGATGGATGGTGGGGACAAGGAGAAAGATGGCAAAATGAAAAAGCTGTTAAATAAGAGCAGGGTTTTATGCTTTCCAATCCTTGACACATACTAGTTGGCCTTTATTTACGTTTTGCACTAAAAATTAAACTTCAGAATTTCCATTCAATTTTTTTTGCCCTGCTTTGTTCCTTAAAAGAAAGTTCATGGCTTCTTATTATTGACATTGGATCTGAAAAACTCCTACATTTTGTGTGTTCTGAGGGACAAAAGTAATATTTTTCTGCCTCTGTAATGTTTACTATGTCCTGAAATGTGTTCTTTGTCTGGCTTGATCTTTCCTAATTAAAACAGAAGGGAACTTGTTTAGGATATAAATGTTAGAAGGGAAGCAAGTGTTATACTAGTTGTGCTTAGGTCTAATACTTAATAGTTACCTTATTGAATTGACTAGTTTGTTGTCCAAAAGAAATCTAAGGGTGGTGTTGGTAATGATTTTATGATGTGGATGATAGAATGTCTAAGATTCATTAGCAACCCTGTGCTAAGGTCATAATGACTGGTGGAATTAACTCCTATCCCTATGCTTGTAGTACTTTAGTTGTGATGGGAAACTAATATAGAGTGTGGTTGAATATTCAGTGATATTTCCAAATATAGCTTTTACTGCCAAACTATTCAGTGACTCATTAAATCATCAAACATCTGAGGCCCAATTTTCCATGAGGTGGGATATTTCAAGCACATATCTAGATCTAGTATATAAGATGTGTCTATTCTTTAACCCTGGTTAGGATTTCAGTGGCACTATCACAGATCCTTAGGACTAGGAGATGTCAAAGTGCTGTAGGGCAGAAATATAAGCATTGATTGGCCTGTCTTTGCAGAACCAGAGACATTATTAAATTGTCTTGTTAATGTTGCTTTTAAAAATGTCTTCTTATGATCTTTGTGGATGCAAAGTAGTGGGAAGAAGTAGCTGTCCGATGGGATTTTTTTTGACCAGCAAATAATTACAAGAAATGTCTGGAACTAGATAAGTAGATTTTATTTTATGCCTAACTACAGGTAGTCCTCAATTTACAACCACAATTGAGTCCAACATTTCTGTTGCTGAGTGAGAAATTTGTTAAGTAAGTCCCATTTTACGACTTTTCTTGCCACATTTGCTAAGTGAATCACTTCAGTTCTTAAATTAGTAACAGTGTTAAGTGAATCTGATTTCCCCATTGATTTTGCTAGTCAGATTGCAAAAGGTGATCACATGACTGCAGGACACTGCGATATAAATGTGAGTCAGTTGTCAAGGATCTGAATGTAAATCAATTGATCATGGGGATGCTGCAATAGTCATAAGTGTGAAAAATGGTCATAACTCACTTTTTTCAGTGCCATTGTATCATCAAATGGTCACTAAATGAACTGTTGTAAGTTGAGCACTACCTGTATTTAAGGTGTGACTTAGCCATCCAAAGCCATATTAATTAAAGCTTTCAGTGTTGCAGTTTTGAAGGCAAAAAAGGTGCTATTGAGTATACAGGAGTGTGAATGTAGCACCTGCCTGCAACGTGTGTGGCAGCTGCAGAGATGTCTGCTTTAAGGAATTGTAGAAAAGTGCTGGTTGTGTTCACTTGCAAGTCTGAACCACAACGTTTTTTTCACATCTGAAGCACTGCTTTACTTTTTGTGTGCTTCCAAATCAATCTTTGCTGCTGGTGACTGCTTAGACAGATGCATGCAATTTTCCTGGGCAATATTTTTGGAAGCAGTTTATTATTACCTTCTTCCTAGGGCTGAGGGAGAGTGATTGGCCCAAAGTCAGCTGGGTTCATGATTAAAGCAAGCCTGTCACTCACAGTCTCCCAGTTTCTAGCCTAGGATCTTTAGTACCAGCCTGGCATTTAAGCCTTGGTATCAGGATATAGAATTCAATGAAATACAATGGCAGTCTTGCACTTTTAAATGGCTGGCGTTTTGCTTATCTTCTTCCTTTTCTCCTCTTTCAACTACATTGTGGCCTGAGATTTCAGGTAGCAGAATGTGACCGTAAATAAACTGTTGGCTGAGTTCTGGGAACCAGTGGGCCCAAAGATAATTCATTTTATTTCTCTGTGTCTGGTTACACAGGGGAGGAGATATGCAACTTTGAAATTAGGGGAGAATGCCAATATAGAAATCCAATGTAGATGCAAGCAATTTCAGCTGAAATACAGGCAGTGGTAGACGCTGAATATCTGAATTTAGCTACTTTTTTCCCTGAAAACTTCCCTCCTCCTTCTGCTTGTGACCTTACATTTTAGCAACTATGTGCTGATCTTCAGTCACTACAAAACAAACCTCAAAATAAGTGGACGTTTCTTGAATAAGGCCCTTTTGAGGCTATCCTAAGGTTGTTTTCAAAGAGTTGGCTAACTTCATAATAAACAGCAAATACTGTGGTGGTTTCAATCCAGTGATATGAGGATAAGAAGTCATGAGTTCTATCTTGTAGGATAGGTGGGAGCTGACAACATAATAAGTGCACAATTAAATTTTCTCTGCTGTGGTACAGCTTTTCAAAAACAAAGCTAAAGAAGTACATCTAAATTCTGAGCACAAGCCTTGCAAATTATTATAAAGGCAATTTTTTCAGATAACTGGACATTTTAATTTCTGGGTTTGCACTGTGGAAAGGATCTTGATGCCTTATGAATGAATATTAGTTTGATCCAACAAAGTAGAGATTGCCCCAAATTAATATTGCTGCCTAATGGTTATGTGGATGCACCCATGTAGATTTGTTGGCAACAGTGCAGAAGTAGTTTGTCATTGCCTTCTTCTGTTGGTTTTTTTTAAAAAAAAACATCTTAAGCTAGATCTGGAATTTTCAGATGGTCCTTGGTCTACTTTTGTGCTTGGTTGCTTTAGAATCCAATGTTGCTGCAGGAATAATTATTTTACTTATTTTTTATGCTCTAATTAAGCAATAGTTATATTTTCCACATTGGAATGGACAGTAGCACAGTTTTCTTTCTCCGATCAGATTCTAATGGTGTGGGAGAGCAGTTTTGTTGATGGAGGATGAAGAGAAAAATTTCTGCTCTTCCTTACCCCCGCTTCCAGTTAATGCGTGAGCTGCATTGGCTTCCAGTGGTCTTCCGGGTGCGCTTCAAGGTGTTGGTTACCACCTTTAAAGCGCTCCATGGCATAGGACCTGGGTATTTGCGGGACCGCCTTCTGCCGCCGATAGCCTCCCACCGACCAGTACGTTCCCACAGAGAGGGACTCCTCAGGGTGCCGTCGGCCAGGCAATGTCGGCTGGCGACCCCCAGGGGGAGGGCCTTCTCTGTGGCAGCCCCCGCCCTCTGGAACGATTTGCCCCCGGAGATAAGAAGGATATCGGATCTTCGGGTCTTTCACCGTGCCCTGAAAACTCTTTTCCAGCAAGCAGGGCTGGCGTGAACCCCGCCCCCTTTTTTAGTTTTTAATGGTTATTAATTGTTTAGTTTTAATTTGTTAATGGGTTTTAATTCGCACTGTTTTAATTCGGGCCAAAGTATATAATTCTTTTAATTAATTTTAAATTTTGTATTGTTATGTATTTTAGTTTTGGCTGTGCACCGCCCTGAGTCCACTAGGAGAAGGGCGGTATATAAATTGAATAAATAAAATAAATAAATAAATAAATAAATTTCTGTCACTAAACATTACAGATTTTGATAGTGTAGTGAGGATCGGGCAGGAGGGCCAGGAGTTACAATCCTATTAATGTGAGCAGATTTAGGATTCTTCAGCAGTGAATTCAGTCTTTGGTGCTCAATAAACATATTACCATTTTGAATTCCAGGTGAGATGGCAGAACTCTTAATTTGTACGTGCTTTTCTATTGTTAAGGGACCAACATGGCTAAAAGAGGAAATAAATTGAGCTAAAACCCTCAAACGAAAATGTTGCTGAGTAGAATGGTTCAGGCTCCTTTCTTGAAAAGGGAGAGAGTAGTAGGGGAAGCTGTGAAACTCCTAAGGGAGTGCATTCCAAAGATTGGGAGTGTTAAAGTGGAAAGATTGCTCCTTCATGCCTCAAGAATAGCCTCTGAAATCTGGACAGATGCATAGCAAGATAGGAGAACCTGTCAGTTAGTCAGGCCCTAAACTGTGGAGACCGTCAGAGATTAAAATCAACATCTTCAATTGCGCCTTGAAAGCACGCATCAACCAGAGAGGTCTCCTTATAGGGTATAATGTGATCCCCAATTCATTTGATCTGTTGGCAGGTGTATTTTGTACCCACTGAAGTTTCTGGACACTTTTCAAGGTAACTCAGCACAGGCCCTGAGAATTATTTGATGGAGACACACAGATTAAAATGCTTCAGGCATAGATTGGTATATTACCAATATACCAAATTTAATTTCATTCTTTTTCCCCCACTGGAGAGAAACTGGCTAGATCGTGGCATTAGATCTAGCAGTTCTTAATAGGTTATTGCGGAAATCCAGTATTTTAATGCTTTTCTGTCAGTATTAGTCATATTATACAGGGTTATAGAAACTTGCAATTTATAAAATAAAGGGTGGCCTACTTTGTTCATGCTACAGATTTTTACGGTAGCTAAAATACTACGAAGAGCTCTAAAGGAGCTTTCCAGACTGGTGAAATACATATAAGCAAAGCAAATACAGTTCACAGGTAGCAGAGCTTTGCATTCTTTGATATATACAGATAGGATGTGAAATGGGCTACTTGACCAGAAAATATATGTGGTGGTTGTGGTAAGCATCTCCATAAAAATATCAGTCATGTAAAGGGAGGGAGGGAGGAAAGAAGGCAGGAAGGAAGGAAGGAAGGAAGGATTTTCTCCTGCAACATTAGCTTAGTTTATTTGTATTTCCTAAAAAACCTTAATTCTAATTCATGTGATATATTTCTGTTTGAGGTGTCCAAATACACAGAGCCTTGTTCAACCAATAGTTGGTGGTAGTCCATCTTAAGTAGGCTGTCTTTGCAATCGCAATAAGTTTCAGGCCTAACTTAATAAAAGAAAGTGAGTACAAGGCTTGATAGTAGGTTATATGGGCAGTACACAGAGCATTCTCCTTGTTATGCAAAAGGCTAAAAAATATATTATTAATTATAGAATCCTATTCATTCCCAAATTGTAGGATATAGTTAATTGCTACTAAATAAATTTAAATTTAAATTGGCTTTCTATAATAACATCCCTATAATATTTTAGCCATAATCCCCAATCCAGCTGCAATGTGGATTTTATATTATTGTAAAATTTAGGATGATTAACTTCTTTTGGCATTTTGTAATAAAGAACCTTCTAGAATGAAGGTTTTGTAAATCTGTTATATTTTCTGATGTATAGTTGGAAAGTGAAATTGTAGCCTTGTCTATGGTAACAACATTTGCTTTCTCATTCTAGTTCTTTGGCTCTACGAAAACAATATATTGGGATAACAAACAAACAAACAAAGGTGGAACTGGCTTAAGTATATATAAGGCTATAATTTGGTTTATTTGGGTTTGATTATACAAAATGCATAAAGTCCGCTATTGAATTTTGCAATTTATATTTCATGGCAAATTTATTATATGATCCCAAGTTTCTTTTTTTCTTTTCCTTTCCTTTTTTTTTTTGAATTATTTTATTATTAAACACATATTAAAACATTGGACACAATGTAACCATCCTAGCATTATCTTTGCCATGCATACTAAAATAAACAATAAGTATCATATATATCTTGCTACTTATATACATTTGGTCTATTCAGTATTTACATCTATAAAGACATTATTTTTCTATCTATATTACTTATACATTTGTCTTGTCCTCTTTCATTCTATTGTAATTACATACATACCCTTAGTTCTCTATTCTATAAGTTCTAGTCAGTTCATTTTTTTCATCCCTCCTTTCCGTTCCAACCATTGATAAAATTTGTTCCATATCTTATAATAATCTGACTTGCCTTTATTTTTCAATTCCAATGTTAATTTGTCCATTTCTGCACATGTCAAAAAAAATTTGATCACTTCATCTTCAAGGGGGATTTCCTTATTTTTCCAATTTTGGGCAAAAATCATTCTTGCTGCTGTTATAATATGTATTATTAGGTAAATTACCCCTTTACTATATTTCCCATTTATAATTCCCAAAATAGGAATAGTTCTGGTTTATATTTTATTTCTTCTCCAATTACTTCTGTCAGCCATAAATGAATTTTCCGCTAATACTCCTTTGCTTTTTTACTTGACCACCACATATGATAGTAAGTGCCTGATTCGTGATTGCATTTCCAACATTTTGGTGATAAATTTCTAAAAAATTTTGCCAATCTCGCTGGCGGAAGATGCCACCTGTAGAACATTTTGTATAAATTTTCTTTATACGGTATTGCCAATGTTATTTTCCTGTTTTTTGTTCACATAATTTTTGCCATTTTTCCAGTTGTATATTGTACCCAAAATCTATTGCCCATGCCACCACCGTTTCTTTAACCTGCTCTTCTTCCATTTTATAATTCAATAAGAATTTATAAATTTTCTTTACCAATTTATCATTTGTCCCCAGAAAGATCTTATCTATTATTATTAATTCCCTGTTAATGCCCCGCTCTTTCCTGTCTTTCAAGTAACGTTATTGGATCTATAAATAGGACAACCACTCTAAATCTACCCCTTGTTCTTTTAATTCTTGCCTCAATTTCAGTCCCCCTTCTTCATTTATTATATCCTTATATGTGACATATTTTTCCTGATTGATGAGGTTTGGGTGTACTAACGCTTCTAATGTGGGTAACCAAATTGGAACCTTCATGTAATTCTGCTGCTATTATTCCAATAAAGCCTGTCTTATAAAAAGTCTTTGAAAATATTGATGTGCTACTTGTTTTCCATACCACAAAAAGTTTCATACACCATGGTTAAACTGCATGTTAAAGTAATGTGCAATTAGGGCTAAATTAGCTATTTTGTGATGTATAGTTTATATTGGAGACTTTAAAAATGGGCAATGTTTGAACTATTTATCAAATTTAATCACCACCCATCTCACTATCTAAGTAACTCTGGGCAGTTTGCTGATAAAAAGTCATAAAAATCATATAAAAGATACAGTTAAAACAAAATTAAAACCAAATGACAAATAGATAAAAGCAAAGATAAAAGATAAGTTATGCTACATTTATGCCAATTGTATTACCAAATTCTTAGCTTTTAGCATGATAAGCAAGAGCTAGCATGTTTAACTTGTATTATTCTAGACTAAACTGATAAAGCAACAGCAGTAATGATTTATGTGCTAGGGAAAAAAATAAAGACTTATTCCTAGGAGCTTACAGTCAGCCATACGAAAAAGCACAAGGCACAGACAAGAAAATGGCACATGAATGTGAACAAATTCTGTTATGTTTTTTTAAAATTTAGCTTCTGTTGAGAATATGAAATCAAAAGGGCAAGTCAAAGGTTACATGAACAAGGCATGTTTTGAGATGAGGCATGAAAGGGAAATGGGGTAAAATGTGACTCCTTGCAAAACCTTGTGGTATTGATTTAACTTTTAGCTTCCACTCTGCCTGTCAAATCTTTCGTTGATCTCTGTACTTCCTCGCTTGCATTCTATGTTATTTAGATCAGCAGGTTTTTAGAAAAACTTTGGACCTGAAAAATGAGCTGGCTATTATGGTAATGTACCTGCAATGAATACAGTCATTTCATAGGATATAAACTCAGATTCGGAATAAGACAGATCTGGTCCTGTTTGGCTGCCTTGTTCAGAATCTCTTCTATGAAGGTTGGGATAGATAATCTATGGATCTTCTTCTCCTAGTCATGCCCCAGCCATCATCCTTTGGCAAATATACAAGACTGTCTGAGAAGAAGGTTCCCTCTTTTTTTGTTCATTCTCACCTACCCAGGTAAATAAGCTACTTCTTCACAATAAGCTACTTTTTCTGTTGAGTCATGGCTGAAAGGGAAAGTAGTTGAATCAATCTAGTTGAAGAAACTTAAAAGGATGTCCCTTGTTATTCTCGCTTCATATTTGGAGTTCCCCATTAATCCATTGGACCAAATTAAATAAATCCGTAAGATGCTTTTCAATCAAGAATCATGATAAAGTTCATTGGATGATAGTATTACTAGTATAGATAAATCCAACAAGACCAAATTTCTGGTAGAGGAAAAAAAAACTTTATGCTTACAATTGGCGAAACATTTTGCTTTTGGAAGGAGAAAGACGCCTTAGTGTTGCCAGTGGGAAATCAGATTGCAGCTTCACGGAGAGACTGTTATTAATGCAGAGTTTCCTCTGAACAAGAATCCAACCAGCCAGCTTGTAGAGTTAAGAGTTAATTGGCTTGACTTTCCAAGATAGCCAAGAAGAGCACAATATTATAAGAACACACAAGGGTAATGAAGTTCTCAGAGGCTCATCCTAGTTCTTGTGCCTGTGTGTTTTAATTAACTTTGTTTCTGAGCAACTTGGTATTTCATAGTCTTGGAGGCCTCACCAGTCTAGAAATAGGAAGAAAAGAGTTGCAGCCATACCTGAGTATACGGATCCTGCAGTTATTGGCAAACAGTGCAACATGAAAAGATGGAGGAAGAACATTTTTTTCCCTTATAAAACATAAAACAGCTTTTATAAACATTCATGAATATTAAAGTGATTTTTTAAGACTTGTGTTTTATTTATTTTATTTTTAAATTTGTATACCGCCCTTCTCCCTGAGGACTCAGGGCGGTGAACAGCCAAGTAAAAACATAAACTACAAACATTAAAATACAATTAAAAAGATATATATAAATTTGGCCCCATGATTAAAAACAATAACAGACAATTAAAAACATTTTAAAAAGTGTTAGGCCAGCCCGGCTTGCTGGAAAAAGAAGGTTTTAAGGGCACGGCGGAAGGCACCGAGGTCTTGGATTCTCCTTATCTCTGGGGGCAGCTGATTCCAGAGGGTAGGTGCCCCCACAGAGAAGGCCCTCCCCCTGGGGGTCACTAGCCTACATTGTTTGGCTGATGGCCCTCTCTGTGGGAGCTCACAGGTCGACGGGAGGCTGTCGGTAGCAGCAGGCGGTCTCGAAGATAACTAGGTCCTATGCCATGGAGCGCTTTAAAGGTGATAACCAACACCTTGAAGCGCACCTGGAAGACCACTGGGAGCCAGTGCAGCTCATGCAGAAGAGGTGTTGTATGGGAGCGCCATGCGGCTCCTGTGACTACCTGCGCGGCCGCATTCTGGACTAGTTGGAGCCTCCGGGTGCTCTTCAAGGGGAGCCCCATGTAGAGAGCGTTCTCCTATCTTCTCTGGCCAAAATTTTAGGAGCCAGTCTTTCATGTAAATTTCGTTGTATCTATTTCTGTGTTCAAAACACTTGCGTATTTCAATATATTGCTATAGAGAGTCAGTTTAGTGTAGTGTAGTAGCATCAGGCTAGAAACCAGGAGACGGTGAATTCTAGGCACACCACAGGCACAAAGACAGCTGGAGACCTTGGGCCAGTCACTTTCAGCCCTAGGAAGAGGCAATGGCAATCCATTTCTGAAAAACCTTGCCAAGAAAACTGCAGGGACTTGTTTGGTCAGTCTCTGAGAATTGGACATGATTGAAAGGAAAGAAAAAAATGCTACTATAACACTAACAGTCCTATTGGGATTTCAGATACTTGTTAGTCTTAATTGTTTTTAATGTTGAATGTTAAAAAATGACAATTCTGCTTAAAAGGCAATACAAATGAAAGAAGCATGGAGGCCAGAAGAAAAATAGAAAAAACAACTTCCATTTTTATTCTATCCCAGGAGAAAAAGTGTTTCATTTCTTCCAATTTTTGCCCACCTTAGTCTTCACAACCCTAGAGAAAAGGGTAAATGATATTGTGATTGAAGAGAGATACGGAGATTGTTTTCTGTTGCTGAATGCTGTGAAAAGCACATAGTACGTCTTTTACAACAGACAACTAGCTTTCCCCATATAATGGGGATCGCTTGGGTGTCTGACTTGCTGAGGAGCCAGTAGCATTCCTGAGGGTGTTCTGAGCTTCCTTTGACAGTTTGTTCCCATCTCCCCCCACTGTCGAAGTCCAGCACACACTCAGCTGGGATCTGACTGCACAAGAATGCTTACTCTGTTCTGCCTGGCTTGCTGGGAGTACAAATACTCTGATAACAAGTTTCAGCTCTTGCTTGGAGGCAGAAAAAGAGTTTTTGCTTGCCGCAAACTATTAAGATAGGCAAGGTCACTTTTTGTAATACTAAAAGTAGCATAATTGGATCTCTGTGTCTATCTAGATGTGTATGGGTGGACTGAACATGACCTTAACTACCCTGTTTCCCCCCTGATAATAACCCCAAACCGGCTTTTGAGTGCATGGCAATAAGGCCAAGCACTTATTTCAGCGTTCAAAAAAATATAAGACAGGGTCTTATTTTGGGGGAAACACGATATAAAAATTCCACGTAGTGGGATGGCTCCCTTTCTTTCATGCAATAAAGCTTGCATTTCAGGAATTTATCATTTTGCAATTGGTTTAAGTATATGGATTGAGAAGTTGACCTTGGGATTTGCTGTTGCTGCTAAAACTTTGGAAAGTAAAATGGTTCAGTTTTGCTTTAGAAGCCTTGTAACTTTAGAGTGCTATAATAGAGTTGGATGAGGGTGCTTTAAATATATTAGAAAAAAAGTCGATAGTGTGGGAAGATTCCAACATCTCATTAGTGTTATCATTGTGGCAACTTCTTCTGTGGACACCTTGCATGAAATATTGATTTAATGCTTTGGAAGTGATGAAATATACAGACAATTGACCACTGTTCTTAAATTGTACTATCAGCCTTTAATTTCCTACCAGATGTTGCTAGTTTATTGTCTCTTAAGTAAGATGTCTCAAGAGTCAACATTTACAGGAATCTAGATTTGAGGTTTAAAAAATGTCTTCTTCCGTGTACATAGAGGTTAAAAGAAAAAAAAAGAGAGGGATTCCCTCTTTTTTAAAAAAATCTGTCTTCCAGATGTGTTTGGCTACAACTCCCAGCATGCTGAAGAAAAATGGCTGATAGCTGGGAATTCCAGGAAATGTATTGCCAGCACATTTGCTAGATGGAAATCTTGAGGGTGTGTATTATACGATATGCTAGTGTCCCAATTTCTCTAAATCATTTTTTAAGATTGAGGTTAAACAACTGTTATTTCTCTGTTGTGTCTGTCTCTCTGTGTGTAGAATGTGATGGGAGAGAAATCAACCATGGTGGGCTTTTTGGCAATAAAGAAAGAGGGACTTAGGAAGAGAGTAATAAAGTTACCATAAAGTTTTTGTGGCACACCACATACCGGTATTTGGAATGTAGAAGAAATGAGGTGACAGCCAATATATTTTGGGCTGTGCATGCTTTAAAATGAATTAAAATGAATTTTATATGAGCAAAGCATCTTTCTGCTATTCATAAAGTAGTCTTTTAAAAAAAAGTTTCTGGGCAAAAAGAGTTACTTTTGCTTTAAGAAATAGAATATTTTAATAAGTGGATTCCTGGTGGAAAAGCCTGAACGGGGAAAAAAAAACTTCCAGGGCTGCTTCAATGAATAGCTGAGAGGCACAGAGTTTGACAAGCCATGAACCTGGAAATTCAGAATGACCAGTTCACTTTCAAAACTGCATAGTTTTGAAAGTTTATATCTTTGCAGCTGTATAATATAATAATACAAAAGGTGAAAGGGAATTTTGTGGTAACGTGTGCCCTCGAGGGAAATTTTTTCAACACTCTTGATTTTAAAAAGATAAGTGAATCTGCTTGATTTATATTTCCATAATTATTTTCTTTGAAGTGTGCATGCATTTCCATTGTGCTTTCAAGAGGAGGAAAATTTGTATGGCACCCTAATGTATGTATGAAACAAATTGCATAACTAGCTCTTTGCCTCCCAAGATTCTGTAAATTCCCATTACATAGGAATTCCTGCTGACCTTTTGGCAATTGATCTATAATTTCACTAATTGGCTAGATTGAAATATCATTGTTTGTTTCAAAGGATACAATTGTGCATGCTTCTGCTGTTCAAATTTATGTGTTGCTGGTTCACCACTGTAAAGCAAATATTCTGTAGGATTTTGTACGAGCTTGTTCAAATTTGAGATAGGTTTGGCGGTACATAAGGACCTATATCATGGTAGGTTTAGCGTGTTGGAAGAAATAAAAAATCATAACAATTCTCACAGAAATGATATTATGCCTTTTCATATTTGCAGCCTGGGAGTCACAGTCCCAATATATTTGGAGAATGATGTTGGGGAAAGTTTAAAAAAGGTGATCTTCGATTTGGTGGGCTGGTTTCCTGTATTTAGCCTCGTTTTTCCTCTTGACTCCTTTTGAAGTTATTTTTGCAGAAGAAACTCAAAAAATGTCAACTGCTTGTATTATAACTATTAATGACTGTGTAAGAAACAGTCTGAAAACTAATTTTTCATCTCACAGAGGATATTTGTGTTTCAGTGTTGCTTCTGGAGAGTCTTGGCAATTTTATTCATTTACTGCCAAGTTGGATGTATTTAATGGATTGATGTGCTGCCATCGTTGATACTCAGGTGGCTCAGAATTCTATGATGTGAAAGCTTTGAGGGGGTGAAATACCACTGAGATCAAATGTACTGTTATTTATATACATTTATAAACACAACATCAATGTGGTGCCTCATATAAGCAGACTGAGAGTACAACTAGTATGTAACCCAGTATAGCAAACTCAAAGTGATCTGCTGACATGAAAAAGGACTCCGCTCAAATGCATAATAAGATTCTGTATGTTTTGCCAGTGGAATCATCAATATGTCCATGAGATTGAGGCAAAGAAAGAAGAAGCTAGAAACTATTGCTTTACTTTGAACCCTGCCGCCTTCCTGTTGTGAGGACTTTAAAAAAAAACAAAAACTTCAGGGAACAAGTTCAGAGCCACATTGATGACCTGGATGAAAAGTGTGATTAATAATGTTGAAAATAATACCATTAATATATATCAGCCAGTTAGCATATTTTAACTCTGTTTTCTCTCCCTGCAATAATTTAAATTGCCTTTACTTACATCAAATTACTCTCATGGGAGGAAAACCATCTAGGAACATGACATCAAGAACATGACATCTGTAGCCTTCCTCAATCGATCTCCTGAGAATTTGGGGAACTGAAATCCCATCGCAGGAGGAAGCACCCGTCTTGGGGAATAAATGGTCTTATATAGGAGAGCGAATATACAAAAATAAGCTGTGAGTGGTTGGGTATAAATATTCTAGCTAGCAGCATTTGTATTCTATTCCAGAATAAGAACTATTCTGGTCTATACAGTTTGGCAAGAATAAACTTGGTTCTAACTAGAGACAGTCATTTTATAGTTTGGTACTCTTTCTATCAAGTGAAAATTGGGCTTTGCTCATAAAAACATAAGTAACTTAGTGGATCTTGTACATGGCATACCAGTCATAAGTATTCTGTGTCCCAGAGAGGCCAGTAATGTGTCTTCATGAAGTTCATAACTCTGGACTGGAGGATAGTAGCACTCTTTTCATTATTCCTACCTAGCAGCTGGTATTTATAATACCCTGTTTCCCCCCAAATAAGACATCCCCTGATAATAAGCCCAATCGAGTTTTTGAGCGCATGGCAATAAGGCCAAGTGCTTATTTCAGGGTTCAAAAAAATATAAAACAGGGTCTTATTTTCGGGGAAACACGGTATGCAAGATGCAGTTTTGGTCGTTGCGTTTACTAATAGCCATTGGTAGCCAGATTCTTTGCTATAGTCATATAGTCGCCATTTAAAATATCTAAATTGGTGTCTATCACCCCTTCTGAGATTATGCCCCAGTTTATGCATTCTGTAATCAATTGCATGTTTTATCATTCCTGAGTTACCTCAGATTTAGTTGCACTTTAATGAACATAAATTCTGTAAAAAAAAAAAAACCCACCTTTTCACTATTTACACTTTGCACACTATATGCAATTGTATCAGAGGTGGGTTTCAGCAGGTTCTGACCAGTTCTGGAGAACCAGTAGTGGAAATTTTGAGTAGTTCGGAGAACCGGTAGTAAAAATTCTGACTGGCCCCGCCCCCATCTATTCTCTGCCTTCCAAGTCCCAGCTGATCAGGAGGAAATGGGGATTTTGCAGTAACCTCCCCTGCATTGGGGAGGGAATGGAGATTTTACAGTATCTTTCCCCTGCCACGCCCACCAAGCCACACCCAGAGAACTGGTAGTAAAAATTTTTGAAACCCACCACTGAATTGCATATAATTCTAATATATTCCTTCTTCCAAGCTCAACTCTCTAATTTCTGTCGTCTTTCACAGCAAGCTGACATTGGCTAATCTCAAAATCTTAATAAGGCAGACATACCTTTCCCAAGAAATGCAGAGGCTGTTGTCAGAATTGGCTAGGTAGAAACAGTAACCTAGAAGCAGAGTGGACCACCTGCAAATAGTTTAGATGCGTCCATGAGTCACCTGGCGTTGAATTTGATCTGAAGAAGGCTTTACCGTTGAACAAAAAGAATTGCCCTACAAGTTCCTTTGATCTCGAACCAATTAAGTAACGATCATCTCTTTGTAGATAAATTGTATAAAGCAAACTTTGGGCAGGCAGTTTTTGTTTTTACAAAACCAGCCTTTGGTTGAAAGTAATAAATAAGTTGCCAAATTAGGACTGAAAGAAGTAGACGGGAACTTTGAAGGTGTGTGATCATAAACTAGAATGCTCTGGCCTATACAAAGGAAACAACCAACATACTTTTTATTCACTTTTCAACATATCTGGCGTGAGAGAAGGTATGCCAGGAATCTTGGAAGAAGTCTTCCGTGCTTTACCCTGTGCTGGCTGGGCAGATCCCAGCTTGTAACACAGAATAAGAGAAATTCAAACGACAACTGAATAGTTCTATTCTTGCCCCTCAAAGTGAAAACAGGCAGAAGGAATGCAGAATGTTTTCAAACCTGCATTGTTTGTCTTGTAATCATGGTGTTACAATCATAAAGTCTATTTCTGTTCTGAGCTTCGCCTGAATGGAAGTGTGTCCTATTTTCTTTTACAAAACGTCCGTCTGTTGCAAGGAATCATGAAAGTATTTTCAGAGTTCTTAAAGCTTTCTTGGATGCAAGATAAAATTGTAAATGGTGCTTTTTAGTTAAATGGTGTTTTGTTTTTTTTGAAATGAGGGAGTTTTTTTAATATATATATCCCTGTTTTCAATGTGTGCATTTCAATTTTCTTTGCTGCTTCTTTAAGGACCTTGAAAAAGCTCAGAAAGGAGTTATCTTTTTGGGGATGAGATTAAAGGGAGAATAACGTGCATGAAATTGGGAAAGCTAATCACTTAGTGATAGTTGGCCAAAGTATCACTGTGATGTTTTTGAAACTTATTTTTGGGTAGTCCTGCCCAGAGTGGATTGGCGGATTGTGCTTTGAAAGAAAGGACATCGTTATACTAGACTTGTATACAGGTAGATAGCTTTGGAAAAAAAAAAGATTTTACTTTTAATTGAAAAGTGCATGAATATAGTTAAATTAGTTATTTCATTCAGGTAGTCCTCGACATATGACCATTTGTTCAGTGGCTGTTTGAAATTATAATGGTGCTGAAAAACAGAATTTACAAGCCAGCCTGAAGTTACGGCCATTGTAGCGCATCCACGTTCACATGATCAAATTCTAGGTACTTGGCAGCTTGCCTGCACTTCTAACTGCATTGCAATTTCCCCACCAGTCTATTCCCTTCCCTTTGGCCATCTTACACAGCAGCACTTAAGTAGTGGCAGTGGCAGTAGCAGGATTGGGACCGAAGTATAGATCCAAGGCCTTCAGTACTGTACTCTTACCCACATGCTCCCCACCCCCCCGGGGGCTCTACTTTAATCCCAGCACCTCTGTTGCAATTGAGAAATACCTACTCAAACCCTAAACCATGGCCAGTTATACCAGCACAAAGCTCCACTTGCTCCCACCACCCTGCACTCCACAAGCTTTGCTGTGCCCCAGTGACTATTGTGCAGCTCTCCGAGCTGTGCTCATCATTCCTTCTCTAAGCTGCATGTTCCATTCTCAAGATCGGGTGAAATGCTACCGGTTCTCCTGAACCGGTTCGGGCGAACTGCTATTTCCGATGATCAGCTGGGTGACAATCAGCTGTGACACGCGATTTGTATTAGCTAGAATCATTGGATTTCCTCCTTTCTAGCTAATCTAAATCACATGGCACAGCAGATTCCCCCCACCCTTGCTGTTCTACTTACCTTTGCAGACTTGGAAGGCTTCAAAATGTTCCTTTTTTAGCGCTGCACGGGCGGGCCTTAAGCATACATGTGTGCGCGAAGCGCACGCTCAGTAGCAGACTTGCAGAATCGGTAGCAGACTTCAGAGGATTTCACCGCTGCTCAAGATCCTTTGGAAACCTTCTGGTCTTCCACAGATCTCATGAGAACAGCAGGAACCTGGTTCTTGGCAGTGCTTCGGAAGACCGTTCCTCAAATTGTGAGCGCCAATTGTTCCTCAAATTGTGAGCCTGTTCTCATGAGAAATCGGGTAAGCTCTCACAAGACATGAGGAAGATCAGGTTTCTGGAGGATTGTAAGAATGGGATGCATGGCTTGAGAAAGAATGGGGCACTTGGCTTGAAGAAGAAATGGGGCACAAGGGTGGGAGAATGGGTTAAGGCAGCGAAGGTCAGTAGGGTGCAGCAGAGCTTGGGGAGTGGAGGGTAGCAGGGACAATGGTGGTGTGACTTTGCACAGTGGTGCTGATACAGCTGGTCGTGGTGTGAGCTTGAGGTAGCTTTTCTCAGGGGCAGTGATGTGGCACCGGGCCTGAAGTAGAGGCCTGGAGACAGTGGCAGCTGACTGAGACTTCTGAGGGCCCTGAGTTAATGGGATACTGCCATTACTGAGTGTTGCTGTGCAGGGCGGGCTAAAGTGCTTAGGTGAGGGGAGAAAAAAGTGAGTGGGGGAAGTTGCAGAATATCTGTAGTCCGACCATTGCTGGGCTAGATGGAATGGCTGAGGCTTCTGGGTGCACTAGTTTTGTGCTGCATTGCTGACTGGTGGCTGAGGCTGAGGTTTCCAGGGGCGGCTGTGGCTTTGCGCTGCACTGCAGCATCTCATCAACTTGCTGGGCCTCCCCCATCCCTGGTGTCACCCCTGCCCTTCTACCTGGGACTGTCTCCACTTAACTACTCATAACTCGCTGTTAACAATGCAAGCCTTATGACTGCATTGTTTAGTGGCTGGGATTTTGGACTGAGATTAAGGACTACATGTAGATATAAATTCCTGTTAAAAAATATTCTAAGCTGAAGACCACACTAGCTGTGAAGGTAGTTGCATGTCAAAAAAAGTGGATTGGTCCAGGGCAAAAATAAATAAGCTTTAACTTACCTGTTCTTATAGATAGATACTAGTAAATAATTTTGCATTTCTTTTCTCAATCTAGGTTTGCCTCAGGAGGCTTGTTGTAATACAAGAAAGAAAAATAATGCTGTGCCACTGAATTTTCTCTACCCTTTCCCTTAATTTTAAACTTCTCTTTCAATTATAGCTGTTAAATAGTTTCCTTAAATTTCTCTGTATTCTACTGGTAGAAAGTTGAGAGAGAAACGCTATCTCCCCACCACAACCTTGAGTTCACATAGGTCTTCATCCAGCTTCAGGTATATCTAATGCCACCCTTTTGATATTTTTCTTCCAGATTTGCAATTGGTTCATCAATGCTAGGCGCAGACTTCTCCCCGATATGCTGCTAAAGGATGGCAAAGACCCAAACCAGTTCACTATTTCTCGCCGAGGCACCAAAGCCAGTGATGTAGCACTTTCCCGTGGAGCTGCTGCAGGTTCTGGACTCCTGATGGTGCCTCCTCCTGCGGCTGTTGCAGCTACTACATCCAAGGTCCTCTCCATGTCTGTGTGCCCCCCTGTGATCTGCCAGACTTCTCGGCCACTGGCTGGCAACTTGACTGTGATGACCGGAGACCTAGAGAAACGATCCATGCTCCAGCGGATTGAGCTGGAATCCCATACCAAGCAACAGTCGCAGCTGAGTGCAACAGGCAACACGCTGGCTCTTCTCACCCGGGCAGATGCCTCCAGTCCCACCAGTGGACTGTTCAACACGCCTCCTCCAACACCACCTGAGCTCTTCGGAGAGGACTTCAGCAGCTTCCAGTTGCTGGTGGAAGTGGCTCTGCAAAGGGCAGCAGAGCTTGACTCACAGAAGCTGAGTGGGCAACTGCCTCCATCACCACAGAGAGAATCTTCTCCGGCAAAAAACAAATAACTTCCTGCAGCCTTTGGTTTCCTCTTGGAGGCAGCCTTTTCTTTTTTTCCCCAGGATTTCCTTTCTGTTGGCCTTTGCAGCGAGAGCTCCCATTAGAAGTTAATGCTGTGATACGGTTTCTTGTCAAACCGGGAACCGTTATGGTGGAAGCCTCCATTCTCCTCTTAAGCTGCCAGCTGATCTTGGAATACAAGGCACCCCCAACTTTACATAAACATTTCCCTCAAAAGGCGGGCACACTACTTCATCCTTTGGGTTGGCATCAGGCTATGGATCTCCAGTCAGTATCTCTCTGAAGCCACCCGGAGGAGATGGCCTGTTTAGGGGTTCCTGGCTCCAAGCTGCTCTTGGAAGGGCCCCAAACTTCTGAACATCTTCTGAGAAGATGTAGTTGCTGGATGATGTTTTTATAATGCTTGACTCTTCTTTTAAAAAAAAAATGTGGAGGATTTAGACAATACTTCTTACCTTCTTCCCGCCCCTCCCCTCTCGCCCAGATTTTCAAAACTTACTGACATGGACTAGAACAAGAAAACAGTCCAAAGCAATTTATCAGAAACAAATACCGTCCCCGCCCCCACTTCTTTTGATAATGGAAGACAAGCAAAGAGCTATTTCACCACCTTCGGCTTTTTTTTATATAGTACATACTTTTAATTTTAATTTCCTTGGAGGCGGCAGGGAAATGTTTCTATTCCCCTCTCATTTTCTTTTAAAGTTGTACCATGTTGTAGTGTATTGTTGAACTGGTGTGAATATGTGGCTGGTCCTTACATCACACCTGATGGGAGTCTCCCATAACGAACAAACGAATTGGCAGCCTTTAAAGATTGTGGCATTCTTCTTTCTGTTGGACAGAAAGATCAGTTGAGCATCACCTTGTGAATACTGGTGCCAGTAAAAGAAACTTAAAAAGCATTATGGTGCTTTGGATGATCCACTTTAGGTGCTGGCAGAAATTTAGCTGTTTTTTTTTTTTTTTTTGATCACTGGGCATTCTTCTGTCTACTCCTTCTTCCATTTGTCCTGATAAGTACAATGCTAGAAGAGAGAGAGGACTATGCTGGCAGAAGGGTAGCCATAAACCGCGGAGAGGGCATTTCAAAGGTGTGGAGGAGTAAGAGACTAAAAACAAAATTTTCAAATGTGAAGTTGCTTTAAACAATGCTTTCTCCTTTTTAAAAAAATTTTGGAACATGAACTGTATCTCTGTGTGACTTTTGGGAATCTTGTGGCATCTCTGACAGATGCGCTGACAAAACTACCTATACAAATCAACAAGAATTCATTCTGACTTGGGTATTTTTGTATCCTTGCTTTCATCATGCTGAATGTAGTTGCTCCTTTGCTGATGGAGCAAGGGTGCCCTCTCATGGCCAAGAAGGGAAGTCAAAACAGATCAGGGCTTCCATTCTACTGGCAATTCTGATGATCACTCACTCCCGTGTGATATTCATATGTCTCATGTGTCTATAGTCTCAATGAACCCAATAATAGTTTATTATTCAAAATTAGAGAAAAGGGTACACTTTTGGATTTAGGTGGAGGGAAATCAAGGCCTGTCTGTTGATCATTTTAGAAGACAGACCAGTAAGAATGCATTCATCTTTTCATATCCTCTTTTGTCCTGAGTTCAAGACTTCGCACAAGAATGGCATAATACCCTGGGTGGTGGTAGGGTCATCCACCTCTTTTTTGAATAGTGCTGTTTCACTGTAAATGTAAGTTAAATAGTGATCTATTATATACACCTATATATCTATCTTGAGAAACACTAATGTTAGAGGGTGTTAGCCTAATTATTATGTTGCATGAATAGTAAAGATAAAAGCCCAGCAGAACACAACTTTCTCTCAGATAATCTTTGAACCAGGCCTAGAAGCCGGTGGGTGATTGATTTCATGATAGATTTTGGGAGGAGAATAAATGGTTCGTAGAAAAATTAGAGCCCAAGTGGGAAGCCTTATGGCTTCTATCAATGTTGAGTGCCTTCCCCCTCAACCTTCTCCCCTTCCCCTGGAAAGTGCTACTAAGACAATTAATACAAACCCACAATTGCTGCTGGACACAGCCTCGTCCATTCCTTTCTCTTTTTGGTGCTCTTTGATCCTTAGTCCCATGTCATTGATGGGATGTAGTGAACTGTGCCTAGAGAGCTGCCATTTCAACCCAAAGTCATCTTTAAAATAACCCAAAGGTACTTTCCCTCCCTCTGTTAAAAAGCCCACAGAATTGCCTTGGAAAAAGCTTAAGCTGTTCATTTATTGCTATTTTGTTGGAGGGCATTCATCAGTCTTGTGTCCAGTTTTCATCCTTAATTGAATTCTGGATAGTGAACACATCAGTTCTTTGATCTCTTTTTTACATCCTTTTAAAAGGAAACCACTCAAGGTTTTCTAGAATGTGCAGCAACATTTCATTTTCTTATTGTTTGGAATTGGGCATTAATTTAGTGTACTATTGAAATGGAAATTCCTTGAACAGCTGTGTCCCAGGTCCCTCTTAAATACACCTTTGGCTAGTAACGTACTTGACTTTAATGGTACATACATCACTGATTTCCTTTAGCGTGGGACCAGTGTGATTAAATAATACACAGGATATCTTAACGGGCTGTAGAAAGTGCCTAAACAGATCTGAAACTTTAGTATAAAAGAAAATTTAAAATCCAGTTCCTACAATGCGCTGCTCTTTGTTATACTGCTGTACTTTGTCCTAATGATGCAAAGATATTGTTTCAGGTGGGATGGGAACTTTGCAAAAGAGAAAATATTCTTTTGCTTGAACTTTATGGAGCAGAACTACTGTAAATAACTTTTGAATTTTTTTAATCAATAAAGTTTTTTTTAAAAAGATATAATGCCTAGCAAGTGCATCATCTTCAGTACTGAAACTAACGTCTGAATTGGATGGTATGAAATTGGATGGTATGCCTTTTTATAATAAACTTTAAAGAGATAGAAGCAGCACCATGATAAGATGCAGCCGGCTAAATCACAGCTATGCTTCTGGGTTCTATAAAATACTTGTGTTTTTCAAAATTCTGTGGTGGTGAGATTATTCTTGGGAAGCACCCAGCCTGGCGGGGAGGAGGGATAAAGTGCAGAGCTAGTCTGGAGTCACTGTGCAACTGCAAGAGCATTAGGGCTGACATCTACCCCCTCCTCCAAGTTCTAATTGTTCACAGATTGGGGAGATTCCTGTATTATAGGCAGGATGTAATAAAGTAATTAGCTGGAACTCTGCATGTGTGAGTGATTGGTTGTGCCTGGCAATTTAAAGAGTCTATGTCTGGAAAACTTTCCTCTTTATAGCTAGGGTAAATAGACCTCTACAAACTGAAATTTCTGTGAAATTAACCAGATAGATGAATATTTTTCTGGAGAATTAACTGTTCTCCAAAACAGGAACAAGTGTTGCTTCTTGCAGCCACTTCGTCTAATTTGCCCATTCATTTCTCTGTTAGGATAACTCATCTTACTTGATCTATTTTGTGGCCTGATATAGTAAGAATTGAGAAAAATAACTAGACTTTGATGGGTGGGGAACATCTGGTGCTGATCTCAAATGAGCATTGAAAAGATTAGTCAGTATTGTATGAGCAGACTAGCTGAGTTGGAGATTTCTCATCCAGATTTCTGTTTCCAAACTGACTTTTAAATGACCTAATTTATTATGTGATTTCACATATTCCAGACAATTCTGTTGTCATTTGGTTAGTGACTAACATTTGGTCTCATGTTCATGTTTTTTCTTAATGGGGATAATCATATTACACAGGCAATCCCAGAACAAAAATACATATCTCACATAATGTACATGCTGCATAGCACCCTAATATGGGTTTTTAAAAAAACCTGGGATGATCTCATGAAGTTTGGCATTACAATTCTACTTGGAATGGTTTTTCATTTTCAAAACACAGGGTTATTGATAATACTTGAAGCACTCAGAAAGTAGTGTTTGTGTTTCTAGAATTCTGATGTAAAAGTGGAGTAGAAAAATATGTATCTGTGTAAAGTAGGAGATCTACTTTGTGCTTCTAGTATTCTGGTGTAAAAGTGCAGTAGAAAAAGATGCATGTGAGATTTGTAATTATTGTGTTTAAGGAAAGTGAATGGGTGGATAAAAGAAAGGTGGTACAAGGCAAGATAAATCAGTAGGTGTACACATATTGTGATTGTTATACTTCACTCACTTGTATAGATGTGATATATAGGGAGGAATTCAGAAGCAAACGAGCATGCTACATAGGCTGGTTTGCAAGCTACAAAATGGGAACTCTCCTATGATGCAAAGAAGAGTTACATCTAGAAATATCCAAAATAAAAACTGGTTTGGAAATGTTTCAAGAAGCCATTGTTGATTTTTTTTTTCTACTAGCAAGGTAGGTAGCAGAACGAGGCATTCAAAATTCAAAAAGTTTTTTTTAAATCTCTCAAAGAAAAATGTCATTTATACAAAGATGTTAACACCAGGATTTCCTGGAACAGAATTCTTTTGCAAAATTACTGTGTTTTGGTTCATTTATTTATAAGAGACTAAAATCAGTCATTGAAAAAATTCTCTAAAGCCTTTGAACATTAGCACACAAGAGGCAAGTATAATTTAGCTCCATGAGGAAAGACTCTCAATATAAACCTCTTTTATTGCCTTCTGTTGATTATATTCATTTCATCTTAATGAGCACTCCAGTTGAGTTTGATCAATTTGCGATGTTTATGCTGCATTGCAATTAATTGTATTTACACTGTTTGCACATACGAATGCGCTTTGTACCTACCATTTAGCATTAAGATCATGGTAATCAGTATTTATCAGGAAGCATTTCCCAGAAAATGATTTACTATCATGATTGGAGACAGGAAGGGTTTTAATGCTGGATAACATTCTGTGTACAAAAACAATCACAAAAGAAGAACTTACTTTTCTCGCCACTAACAGTGTGACTACTTTACTAATTCATTGTACAGAATATAGATGGGATAACTATTTAATCTATGAGAAAAGGTAGCACAGCCCTTCTTGAGCCTGTTCAAGTTACAGATTAAATCTATTGTTTATTGTCCAAAGGAACAAAAGATTTTTTTACTGAAGTCTTGGCATTCTAGGTCTAAGCCAGCAGCCCGTCTACTTCTAGATCAGTACCTGTTTCTATCTGTTACATCAGTTAGGACCGCTCCAAGATAATTGCTATACTTGCTTTGGTTTTCCACCTCTGATTGATTTGATGATATACCCTGTTTCCCCCAAAATAAGACATCCCCTGATAATAAGCCCAATTGGGCTTTTGAGTGCATGGCAATAAGGCCAAGCGCTTATTTCAGGGTTCAAAAAAATATAACAGGCTCTTATTTTTGGGGAAATGGTATGGTGAAAATATGCAGAAATTATTGTGAAAGAGCTCTAAACCAGGCACCACCACCCTCTCGCTGATACCAGCAAAAAAGCCTACATCACAACCTATTTCTGATCATAATGAGGCTGGCTAATGAGCTGTGGGTCTGACTCAGGCTGACAAACGCAGCCTGACTCATTTTGGAAAGAAATCCATTTGCAAGGATTGATTCAAATGAGGCATCTGTAGAAAGAAGCCTTACTAAAGTGTTAAAATGAACAATCCAGGTTTTTGTTCAGCTTTGCCAATCCTGCCAAATGTTGGATCCAGCCTGCTGGATGTTATTTGAGCCTTGTCCTGGTGACATTTTAATTATACCTGAAAAATTTGTTAAAGTAACTTTAGGAGAGTGGGAGGGGCAGAGAGAGCCGGGCAAATGACCCAAACTTTCTTGCAGACTAGGACTGAATGCAGGGGTGAAATCCAGCAGGTTTTGACAGGTTCTGGAGAACCGGTAGCGGAAATTTTGACGAGTTTGGAGAACCAGCAAATACCACCTCTGGCTGGCCCCAGAGTGGGGTGGGAATGGAGATTTTGCAATATCCTTCCCCCAGGAGTGGGGAGGGAATGGGGGTTTTGAGGTATCCTTCCCCTGTAGTGGGATGGGAATGGAGATTTTGCAGTATCCTTCCCCTGCCACGCACGCTAAGCCACATCATGCCCACCAAGCCACGCCCACAGAACCGGTAGTTAAAAAAAATTGGATTTCACCACTGACTCTGTTTTTAAATGGAAGGATTTAATTAAATATTCACTGTCCTTCAGCCTGTCTTTTAGCCACCCACAACATGCTTACAGTCAACTTTCATGCCATTTGTTTTCAGAGTAAACATGCAAAAGAAAAGCAAAAATAAATGAGACAGGACAGAGAAGAGAAAAAAAAAAAAGAATCTTAAATCTAGTTTGTACCAAAACCATTTGTGCTACTCAATACCTTTCTATTCTGAAAACCTATTGTTCCAGAACCATACCTATACACCTCTTCACAATTTTTTGTATTTCTCCTCTACTCGATCCAACCATAACTTTCTTAGTTACCCCCTTACCTTTTTTACTGTTCACATCTTTGTTTTACAATTCAATCCACCTTGTTTTAAGAGCCGTGATGGCGCAGTGATTAGAATGCAGTATTGCAGGCTGACTCTGCCCACTGCCAGGAGTTCGATCCTGACAGACTCAGTTGACTCAGATTTCTATCCTTATGAAATCAGTGAAGTGAGGCCCCAGATTGTTGGAACAATATGTTGATATTTGTAAACCATTTATAGAGTGCTGTAAAGCACTGTGGAGGATATTGAAGTCAAAGTGCTATTTCTATTGACTTATAGCCCTTATTTTCCTTCAAGACTAACATAGTACTTCCTTTTTTCCCATAACAACTACTATGAGTTAACTTAGGCTGAGTGTGACTGGCCCAAAGGCATCCAGTGAATTTCTGTGTCTGAGGCTGAATTCTCCAATGCCAGGCCAGCACTTCAATTACAACCTCACAATGATTGTAACTTCACACTGGCCACTCTTGTTTGCAATCAGTGCATGTTCACGCTTATCATTTTACCACACTAGAGTTTTTTTTTAAAATAAGCTCATTCCTTATTAATTTCAGAAGCCCTAAAAAGTCAAAATTAATCCCGTACTTCCACAAAAAACTGTCCAAAAGAAGAAAACTGCAGTTGGACAACAAAATATTTGACATTTGTCTGTCCCTATGAAGATTCAGTTTGGCCTGCTGCAGTAATGGCAAGCCTTTTGGGCTCAGGATGTCAAAAATTAAAACACTTGACTATGGCTTATTATTTCCCTTCCCAAACAAAACAATTCATCTGCCTTCCCATCAGTCTAGGCAAGTGATGGCTAACCTTTTTGCTGTTGCATGCCAAAAGTGGGAGTTACGCCGGGGGTGTGTGGGGTGCATGCCCACACTTATAATTCAATGCCCCCTGTACTCCCCCTGCTTTTGGCACACAATGGCAAAAAGGTTACCGGTGGGCCTGGTAGGTTCATTTTGTGCCTTCCCCAGGCTCCAGAGCCTTTCTTGGAGCCTGGGGAGGGTGAAAACAGCCTTTCCCACCTCCCCCGGATTCCAGAAACGGCACATTTCCTGAGTTACAGTGGGCCTGGAAGGCCCAAAAATCAGTTGTCTGGTGCACACACGAGCACTGGAGCCGAGCTAGGGCAACGCTCATGTGCCCACAGATATGGCTCCGCGTGCCACCTGTGGCACGTGTTCCATAGGTTTGCCACCACAGGTCTAGGCCATCCTGAACAGCAGCATTCGGTGGCAGTGCTGAGGCTGGACTTGAGGTATAGGGCTCAACTTCTGCTGCTTAGCATCACTGCAACTAGCAACACAGCTGCTACTCAAAAAGGCTGCCTTGCATGCAAGCCTTGGTAAATGAATCTGTTGTGCACCGCTTACTTTCAGGTGGTTTGTTTACAGACCCTTGCAGCAGTTTTAAGGCTGCTTCAGGACACACGAGGTCGTAGATCATGAAGCAGCTTTGAATGCTCTTCCACAGCCTCCGGAGCCTCCCAAAAATGTGAAAGGACACCCCCATTCTTATGCATTTTTTGGAGACTCCGGGGCCTATGAGAGTATTAACCTCTCATGCAACTTCTCACTAATTATGGAATTAAGAGTTGGCCATGGGACTATTCTTGCATAGTAGACTATAATTATTTTATACAGCTTAAAACAGAAATCTAAATGTGGAAATAGACAGGTCTAGTAATCAATAGGACAATAAGTAATTTCCATTGTGTACATAATTTTTTGCTTCTTTTGGAAAGAACATCAATAAAGGACACTACTGTTAGTAGTGTAGATACAGCATAAGTAGAAAGTTAGATGTTGAATTCTACATGGGATGGGAGTTGTATTTCAGTAAGATTTGGGGGGGGGGCTTTTCTTCCCTAATTTAATTTATATATTTTTTATCCTTTGTACCAGTGTGCAACACTATAATTTTAAAATCTTTCACTGTAATTTAAAAAGCCAATATATAAAGAGCACATTTCATTTGTACAATATCATGCAAAATTTGGTGAGCAAGAAAAGACAATTGCCTAAATTAGCTCAATGAAAAAAGAATAAAGAACAGAGCTAGTAATTCAAGTTTAACCTGATAAGAGAATGTTGCTCATATATCCCCAGATCTAAGATATTTGCTATTCTAGTTCAGAAGAAGCATGAAAATAGAAAGAGATGGAATAAGTCACTCAGCACTATGCTGGATCATCGGTACCATACAATTTTATATTAAGGGCTGAGAGAAAATACAATTCTTCCATTTAATTGCTTAGTACTGTTTCAGTACTAATTCTTGTAAGAACACTATTTAGTATCAATCCATACTTTGAATATTTATTCAGGAAAGTTAACAGCAGAGATCAAATGGTCAAGATATAGATCTATTAACCAAATGACTTATTTGTTAACATTCAGCTGCTAAATGATCTCAAAGGAAAATAAAGGAATATAAACAGAATTTGATTTTTTGGATTGGGAAATTATCTAATTTTGTGGCTGAATGTTAAAAGTTGGGGAAAACCACTATTGCTAGACCATCAGGCAATAAACAAACATGGATTTGGAAAAATACTCTTGCAATGCTTTTGCTCATTTATTAAAGATGAATTTGGTCACTAAGAAATGACAAAAATAGTCTAAATTAAATGTCTTGGGTGTTTTCAAATACACTTTCCCTAATCTCACCCATTTTTCCTTTTACATCCGTTTGTTAGCTCTAGAAAGTGGATCAGAGATTACAAGAAGACAGGCATAAGAGCATCAAATAGATCCTTTTGTTTTACTATATTTTTTTTTATAATGGCAGCAAAACTCACATTACAAACTCTTGGGCCATGGGTCTGATACAAGGCTTTAATTTCTTTTTTCCTAAAAAAAACATCCAAGCCCATCATCAATATCAATCACAGTCCTAAGCAATCCTGTCCCTTCTTTTTTTTTTTTTCCTGCCATAAAACTAAGAAATATCACTTAGGGGGACATATTACCATTATTCATGGCTGGGAGGAAACAGGTCATCAAAGTAGTAGGTACATTGCTTTTCAAATCACACAATTGGGTAAATACAACTAGGCAAGCATATATGGAGCACAGTTCCACCAAATGGATTTTTCAGAGCAATTTAAACCCCCGCTCTGTTTACATTCTCTGTTGAAAACAAACGAAGCTGGATAGCAAAACTGAAATGTAAGAAGCAGGGAAACAAGCATAAGGCATCCTGCTCATTTCACAGAATTATTGCTATTAAGAAATTAATTCACCTAAGCATTTGTAGCTCTACCACTAGGTTTAAATCTATTGGGTATTTCCTTGAATCACATAAGAGAAGTCAGATTTGGCCCATTTTATAAATTCAGTCTGTTTATAGGCTGAATTACATTATTAGATTTTAAGGGATCAGAACAAGATCCAGTGAATGCTATCAAGAGTAGATATTGGATGTATTTCCATTATATGAATGCAGTTTTCCAATTCCATTTAAGTCATCCCAAAACATTCAGGGCCCAGAAAGGCACAAATAAAATGTCTTTCTCACTCTTAGGAACTCCAAGATGTGTGGAGTTCAACTCCAGAATTTTGGGTAGAGTATTCTGGGAGTTAAAATCCATGTTAAAATTGTCAGGGTTAAGAAACACTGCTTTACATATGTTTTGAAAAGAAGCTATGTCATCCCCAGACGCAAGATTTGGATCAGAGAGAGGCTACTTTATCGCTAGTATGGGTTTGTAGATAGAATAAGTTAAGTTTTGTGAAGAATCCTATGGTACAATTGGAGGATACAGAAGCAAAGGTGACCACAATATTTCAATTCCTGAAGTATGTATACTTCAGCAAATGTGTCATTTCATGCAAGTGCCACCTATGGAAACTATTTTCAGTGCTCTTTTGAGGATCCAAAAGTAGTTACTATCAAGTAGGCCTTTAAAAGAAAACATTGGGGGAGAAAGATCAGTGCTGTGAGTTTGAAGCAAAGCTGCTGACTTTCTTGTTTTGAAAACCAGCTGACTGCTCTTGCTTTGATCTTTTTTCCATCAAAGCCCATAATTACCTCCCAAGTGTGGTTAGCAATGCTGGAGGCATGCTGAAGACAAGTCCTTGTGTTCAGGACCCCAAGTGTTTTTCAGGACTGTTTCAGAACCCTTGATCTTTACTATTTTTATTGCAACAAACTAACGATGCCAATTCACACAGGGGTGCACATCAGCTAAAAATGCCCCTTTATAAATATGCCTAAGATGTAAAATGGACAAATATATTCTGTGTATATAGCATGTAAGTACATATACCAGAGAAAAGCATGTCTATCTTTTTTCAAGGTAATTGTGTAATTGTGGAAGCAAACACTTCTCTAAAACTGGGAGACCTGTTTTGCTGAATTACATACATTTAAGATTTAATCCCACTGACAAACTGCACGCGGAAACATATACCATGAAACGGAATTCATCAAACACCTGCCCTAATTACTGACATTGCTGCTTTTGGAAATGCAAGTAAAAAAAGTCACATTCCAAGCGTTTCAAATTTTAATAGGAAGAACTGTGAAAGTCAGCCACTAGTTTCAAAAGTTGATCAAGCACCCTCCAGCATCAAAGTAAAGTTATTGGAGAGGGAGAGGAAAATCGAATAAATCAAGTCTCTTTTGAAGCCATACTCTATATGGTCAAGCTTTCACAGATTACAAAATTATACATTAAGTGGGCAGGTAAGAATCTAACACTCCCTATGCATAGACACCATATACAGCATTCACTGACATGATTTTCATTAATGTACCAGTAAAAAAATTCTTTTGGGTTCTGGTCACCTCAGGCTATTCATCGAATACCTTTTCTCAAGTCTCCCCAAATACAGTGCACAGCTTTCTGAGAAGTGTAGAAGTGGAAAACAGGGTGGTGTGGAGGGCAGAGGAGAAACTTAGATTTGGCTGTTTGATTCCTGGCTTCATTGATTAGTTCAAAATAGGTGTGCAGAGGGAAAGAGGAAAGTCAAATGAAATTTCATGATAGTTCCTCCAAAAATATGAGACAGAAGGGGCCAGAATAGCTGAGAGAATATGCAGGGTATATATTTTTGCACACACTTTTACACACATCTAGCTATAGTACATGTAAAAATATATGCTATACATACACCCATCCTCTTGGAGGTGCTTTTTTAAAGACACCATCTGAATGTGTACATGTGTGATTAGCTATGTATGCATTGGTATGTATTAAATTTACTTAGCCTACTAAGTGTATTATGTGCATATGTACACATACATACAGGCAGGCAACTTGCCAACCATCCAATATCTACCTCATTTTTTTTTCAGTACAAAAACCATTGTCTTTCACCATAGAACGTATTAAGTACAACTTTGAAACAGTTTTCCCCTACCCTTTGTATAGCAGCTGGTTTCTTATACATTGATCCTTGCACACAAAATCACATACAAAAAATTGCAAAAGGGAAGAGAGTGCAGGAAAAAAAAGAAAAGTGTGTGCGGCAACATGTGAATCCACCTTGCTTGTGTTTCTTTCAGGTGCCCTGGATGGAAAATCCTCCTTTTGCAGCACTATTCATGGGAGTGTGCAGACAAAACACTTCTCTTATTGCACTATTTTTTTTTTTTTTTTGCTTCCAGGCTATTACAACAAAACACACTGTTATATTTCACAGAATGTGCCCTCTGTTTACATCATTGGACTACAAGATATATTAACCCTAAAGCCTTACTGCCTCCCCCAACCCAACCCAGCCCTGGTCACCCACTCCCATCCCATCTATAAAGGAAATAATAGGTAAGAAAACTGAAGACTGCTGACTAGCAGAGTGCAAGAGTACACGCTGAACGGTGTTTTCTTCTGCAGCACTGTAGAAGAGTTTACTTCTAATACAGTAAATGATGCCATGCAGAGAAAAGGATGGCAAAGAGGAGAACAGCTATAAAATACAAGAAAAACAGTGAGGGTGGAGAGAAAGAGATTCTCGGGGGGTAGAAGACAGAACAAATAGCCAAAGGATTTGGGGTGGGGGGAAGCACAGCATGGCAAGTGCTGAAGGCGGGCAGGGGGGGAGTTTGTTTGTTTCAATTTAGTCCATTTCATGTAAACAAGCTAATAATTCTCCTCAGATTGACAAGTAAAAAGGTTGCAGTTCCAAGTGTAAAGGACTGTGTTTCCAAAAGTTTGTTCAGCCACACCACAGCCAGCGTGAAAGATGGGAAGGAGAAAAACCAAAGCACAGAACCAGGAGAGGTCTAATTGGGAGCCCTTGGCAGGGTTGGCTCTGGTGTCTCTAGATCAAAGAAATCACACTACTGTTTTAGTGAACCCATTTTTTTTTTCCTTTTCCTCTTTTAGTGGTGTGAAAAAAAAAAGTGTTTTCTTCCTCTTCCCTTTGCTCAAAGACGGGTCTGTGCCTCAGGAACGTAGATTTCAATGCTGTCCGCACTCTCAGTGGCAGAGTTTTGTCGAACGGAGGCAGCACGCTTGGCTGCCATGAGGCGTTTGCGAGCTTCCTGGCGCTGCTTGTCCACCGAGTCGGATGCCTTATCCCGGTTTAGCTGAGATTTCGGTTTAGCTGGCTTCTTTGGAACAGGAGGGGGTGGTTTCTTTTCTTCCTTTAGGGAGAATAATAGCAAAAATGTAGAAAACCAGAATCTGTAACTCTAATATTACACAGCACAGGCAGAAGTGGATTTTTTAAAATTAAATGCAGTTGCTACCCTGTTTCCCCCAAAATAAGACATCCCCTGATAATAAGCCCAATCAGGCTTTTGAACTCATGGCAAAAAGCGCTTATTTCAGGGTTCAAAAAAATATAAGACAGGGTCTTATTTTAGGAGAAATACGGTAGTACATCTATGTACTCTATCAAAAATTCCATTCCTGACTCCTTTATTTTAGAGGTAGCTCTCGACTTATGACCACAATTGGGAACAGAATTTCCACTGCTAAGCAATTTGCACTGCTTAGCAATTGCTAAGCAAGGTGGTTGTTAAGTAAATTTGCACCTGATTTATGATTTTTTTTTGGTCACAGTTGTTAAGTGAACCACTGCAGTTGTTAAGAAAATCACATGGTCATTAAGCAAATCTGGCTTTTCCCATTGACTTTGCTTGTCAGAAGAAGCCAGCTGGGAAGGCTACAAATAGTGATCACATGACACCCCCTCTCCCAATACTGCAACTGTTATAAATACATTTCAGTTGCTAAGTACCAAATTTTGATCACATGACCCTGGGGAAGCTACGATGGTCTTAAGCATGAGGACTGGTCAGAAGTCGTTTTTCACAGTATCGTTGTAACTTTAAATGATTGCTAAACAAATGGTTTAAGTTGAAGATTGCCTGTATTTCTTTTCCCTTACCTTTGGTGAGTTTTCATATACCAAATGTAAACTAAGGAATGCAAACTATTACTTAAAAAAGCTAAGTTTTACTTCCCCCATAATTTAAATCCACTTTGCGTGACTAGATTTTAATCTAAAATTGCTTTCAATGATTATAAGGTGAGAAATATTTTTTTAAGGCAAAAATAGAACAAATTTGTCAAAACACCATCACTATTAAATTAATTTAAGGCAATAAAATTCAGGCTGTATTGAACCAAATTTGAAATAAAATAACTACCTTAAAACTCCAGTTACATTATTCAAAATGACAGAATCAGTATATAACGGGGGTATCAAATTCAGGTCGTCACGGCGGCATCACATGACATATCGGGACTTTTTCCCCCTTTGCTAAACTGGGCGGGGGTGGAGCCAGCACATGACGCACCTGGCCTGCGGGCCGCGAGTTTGACACCTCTGGTATATAACATCATTTACAAGCATCAGAGTTAAATTTAATCCAGTAACATAGAGACACAATAATGGACAGGACCAAAATAAGATTCAAAGAGAATCTTACCCTAACCCTAACCTTGACAAGGAAGCATGGATTGTTCAAATGCTGCATTATCTTTCACTACAGATATATAGACTTAGGAACAAAGAATCAACAGTTTTTAGAAGTAACTTCTCCATATCAAAAGCATTGCAAAATGCCATGGTTTGGGGGCATGGCTTCTGGACAGAAGAAAACTTTATTTTGGACTGAACCACTCCCAGGACACCTTGAGTTGCTTCTAAGTCAGAAAGGTTATTTGTGAAAATCACCAGATCCCCAACAGAAGGGTTCTGGGCAGCCTGGATGGGAATAGAATGTTCAAAACTTCTCTGGAATATTCTGTCCCCAAAATGGAGAGCTTTGCACATCTGTACCTTTAACTTTCTTTGCTCTTTGCTAGATTTAAAATTGCAATCAAGAGTATCCACAGCGGGAGTGAAAAAAATATCAAGGTAGTGATTATGACCCTGTGTTCATATATCAAACTGAATCAATTTTCCTAAACAAACTACCAGTTTGATTTGACAATTTGAATTAAATCAGATGGAAGAGATGTACACTCAGGAAACTATTTACAATATGCAACATGAATACGAGCAGAGTAATTAAACCACAGTCGCTCCAAGTTTTGCAAACTATCAGAACTCTTTACACCTTTTCGGATACATTAATAAGGTAATGTTGAAGGAATAATTGAAGTACTTCACATTTCATGTTAAACATTGTGAATAATCAAAATAACTAAATAAAGTTATCAATTTCTTTAAAGTGCTGTATAGAAAACTTGTCAATTTCAAATATAACAGGCGGGTTATATTTGGGAAAAGTATATTTCAAAATAACGTGGGGGAAGGATTCCTAAACTTGAAGTTAACATGTGTGGCTGCTTTTGTAGACAACAACAAACATGTTAAAAGACAGTGGTGCAGTAAGTTATTTTGAACAATTATTGCTGGCTATTGAAAGAACTTCACAAGCTTTCCAGACAATGCACAATTTTAACTGTGTTGGTATGAAAACCTAAATAGGATCAGATATAATTAGTATTTAGGTAGGAGATCTCCAGGAAATACTAAATATGTAGGCTGAGTTGAGAGTTGATTATACTTTTGCACTGTTGCCAAAAACCCCATGGATATATCCATGGTCAACTGCAGTCAAGTTTGATTTGAAGGTATATAGATTTCCATTAAGTTCTACACTAATTAAAATCAAATGCCTATTTTTGCTCCTGAATCAACCTGTCCAACAGGGGTGAAATTCACTTACCTTCACTACCGGTTCGCAAATGAGCATGCGCAAAGCCTTCTGCACATGCGCAGAGGCTGAAAATCGTCACAAAAAGGGGACATTATGACATCCGCACAGGTGGGCAGAGCCTCCTGCAGCTGCTGCTACCAGTTCGCCTGAGCCGGATATAACCGGCTGAATTTCACCCCTGCTGTCGGGGTTCTGAGGTCATCTTTGGAAAGACTCTTTCTCTATCCAATGTAAAGCAAAGGAAGTGGTGCCCTATTTATGGAAGTGCCATTATAGAGATGTTTGCCCCATATTCTATTTTCTCAGGAACAACTGGGGTTTTTTACTCCTATAACCTTTTAAATTTGTTTGTGATGGTCTGTTTCATGGTCTGACTGAGACCTTAGGAACACGGTGGCTCAGTGGCTAAGACACTAAGCTTGTTGATCGAAAGGTCGGCAGTTCAGCGGTTCGAATCCTTAGTCCCACGTAATGGGGTGAGCTCCCATTACTTGTCCCAGCTTCTGCCAACCTAGCAGTTTGAAAGCATGTAAAAAATGCAAGTAGAAAAATAGGGACCACCTTTGGTGGGAAGGTAACAGCGTTCTGTGCGTCTTTGGCGTTTAGTCATGCCGGCCACATGACCACGGAGACGTCTTCGGACAGCGCTGGCTCTTCGGCTTTGAAACGGAGATGAGCACCACCCCCTAGAGTCGGGAATGACTAGCACATATGTGCGAGGGGAACCTTTACCTTTACCCTTTTAAATATACAATAATTTTAACAAGTTGTATTTATTATTTATTTATTTATTTATTATTTATGTAAAATATCATATTATATACAGATTTGTACAGGATATCTGGAAGCATGGCAGTACAGGTAGTCCTTGAAATATGACCACAACTGAGTCCCATATTTCCATTTTGCTCAGTTTCAAACCTTTCTTGCCACTGTTGTTAAGTGAAACAATGCAGTTGTTAAGTAACATGGTGGTTAAGTGAATCTGCCTTCCCTATTAACTTTTGTTTGTGAAAAGATCACAAAAGTGATCACATGACCTCACTGCAACTGTCCCAAACAGATGCAGTTGCCAAATGTCTGAATTTTGATCAGGGGCCCATGGAGATGCTGCATGGTTTTAAGTCTGAAAAACAGTCACTTTTTTCAGTGCTGTTGTAATTTCAACTAGTCAATAAAATGAATGGTTGTAAATTGAGGACAACCTGTAATCTTTTAAATTAAAATTAATTACACGAAGAACCAGTGGTGAAATGTAAAATTTGTTACTACTGGTTCTGTGGCTGTGGCTTGGGGGGGGGGTAATGTGACTGGGTGGGCATGGCCAACTTTTTTTTTTTTACTTTTAAAAGTATTTTTTCTACAACCTCTTTGGCTGAAGAGGTTGTAAAAAATGCTTTTAAAAGGCTCTGACGATCAGGCAACTCAGCTGGGATCCTTTTAAAAGCATTTTTTCTACAACCCCTTCGGCCTTCACACTTTTTGGCCGAAGAAAAAATGCTTTTAAAAGTAAAAAAAAAAGCTTCTGATGATCGCACAGCTCAGTTGGGCATGGGGGTGAGGGGGGTGGGCAGGGATTTTTGCTACCGGTTCTCTGAACCACCCGCCATCATCGCTACCGGATCAGGCGATCCCGTCCGAACCGGGAGCATTTCACCCCTGTGAAGAACATAATCAAGCGTGCATACTTCAATAAATTTCACCAGACAACTAATCCTAATTTCCTAATTTGCATTTAGGATGAAGCACTAAGATGTTCAACATGGACAAGAGACATTCTATATAAACCCATAAAAATGACATAATGTACACTGTAGGAGTTTGACTCCGGTATTCTTGATGCTTACCTTCTTCTCCAATGGCTCCGTCACCTGCCAACCATTAGCTTTCAGGTGGTACAGCTCATCAAATTTCATGCTGATGTCTTCAATGGACAACTGTAAGAGATCCCAAAACCCAGCAAGGTCCTGTGCTGTGGGCCTAGGATTGGAATTGGGGTTCTGCAGTGAACAAATAAGGCAGGTGAAGTTCTCCCAAAACGTTGCAGTTCATTTAGAATTAGAAAAAAATGAATTGAACTTGATTTGAATTGCAGATAGTTTTAAAGTTCTTCTAACAGAAATGAACAGATCTAAGTTCAGGTCCATTTTATGCATGATTTGAATGCAAGTAGCACGTGCAATTTGGTGACATGAACTTTATTTCTTTTATATCAATGTTTTACTACATAACAGAGTAGGCTGCTTTTATTGTCAATACTATTTTGGTTGATTGATCCTGCATTCGCCAAGCAAAGAAATTTCTCAAGAGCAATATGCAATTGCATTGTAGCCTATTCTGAACAAGAATTGAGGCCTATTCTTTGCCATCAAGGATAATTATTGAGAGCACCAGGTGTGGCAAAGAAACTAATACAATACTTGTCTTCAATTTTTTACCCCCAAGTCTTCAGGAGAATCAAAGGCAATCTTAAATTTGTCATTTGGCATCTGGCACTGGCATGAAGATAAACGTCCTATAGATCAATAATCACCAATCAATAATAACTATATATTTAAAAATTGTTCTCATCTGATGGTGGGGGGATGATGTTCCACAGGTTGGGTGTCACAGTGGAAAAGGCTCTCCTCTTAGATTCCATCAGATGGAATCCTTAGCAGATGGGACTTACAAATGGACTACTGCAATGTGTTCCACATGGGGCTCCCCTGGAAGAATACCCAGAGATGTTAGTGGATGCAAAATGTAGCAGCCTCCGATACGATGGGTGGATGCAATTGGGGAGAGGTGGACCATCAACTAGCCTAGCCTCATGTTAAATATGGCTTGAAACATCAAAACCAGCATCTTGAATTGCACCCAGAGGCAAACTGGTAATCCATGCAGCTCACAGAGCAGAAGTGTGAGGGGCATAGTAACTGCCTGCACTGTGACATTTTGCATCTACTGAAGCTTCTGGATACTCTTCAAGGGGAGCCCCATGTGGAGCACATCACAGTAGTCCATTTGTGAGGTGACCAGGACATGAGTAACTGTGAGCAGAGCCTCATGATCCAGTTGCACAAAAGCCCTCTTAGCCACAACTGCCACCTGCTCCTCAAGTAATAATCATAAATCCAGAAGGACCCCCAGATTTTGCACTGGATGCAGTGCCATCCTATCTGCACCAAAGATAGTAAAGTCCCAGATCCAGAAGGCCCTAAGACCCAAAGCCACTCGGTCTTGCCCCCTATCCTGCTCATGCCATAGAATATTCAAACATGCAAGCAATGCCATTTCTGTCCCATGTTGAGTACAGACTGAAAGGGGTCCAGATAATTTGCTTCATCCAAATTTTGTTAAAGCTGCTGCTTTAACAACCTTCCCTGAAATAGGGAGGTTCTTGAGATGAACCAACGCTTCCTTGGTACATTCATCTAATTAGAATGAAAAATTCACCACCATAAGAACCAATCCACATGTTCACCTGTCAGGCAGTCTTAGCCAATCAGAAGAGGCATGAATCTAATGAGCTAGTAGCCGAGCTCACGGTCATAAGGATCCTGTCCACTTCTTCATGCTCAGCCCATTATACCATTCCCTATAACAGGGCAGGCTTTTGCCCCAGGCATATCCATAGGACCTGCACCAAAGCTAACTGGGAATGAATTCAAGTAACTTTATCTGACAGATGCTCTGAAAATTTCTCTGCACACTCTTGTAGATGATTCTCTTGAGTTCTCTCCACCCAGAAGAGTGCAAGTCACCCAGAACAAGGCCACTGGGCAGCAATCCACAGATGCAATAAGAGCAGAGACATATTGTCTGCCACAAGGTAAGTCCCCTGTTCAGATGAATTCAGTCTTTGTTGACCTCCAGTGGTGCTTTAGACCAGGGGTCTCCAACCTTGACAACTTTAAGCCTGGCGGACTTCAACACCCAGCAAAGCTGGCTGGGGAATTCTGGGAGTTGGGGTCCACCAGGCTTAAAGTTGCCAAGTTTGGAGACCCCTGCTTTAGACATCACTTTTCCCATTTCACCTTCCTTAACTGTTCCATAAATCATGGAAAGTAGCAGGATCCATGGGAAAGGTCACATGGACATACACTGGATTCAACTTCACAGCCACCTTCTTGTACCAAGTGGTAACTAAAGTCTCAGTTGGACCATGAAACAGACCATCACAAACAATCCCAGTTCCTTCTGGAACCCCCTTCTGCCTCCATTCATTGCCAGGGGTGGACCAATATTACCCGCACTCTCTCTGAATCCAATTAAATAGCCACCCCAGAGTGGAGATGGGTGGCTATAAGACTATATGCCATGCTGGAGGAGCGAGTTTGATACAAATAGCAGAGATTCGCACACTCACCAAGTTTTGGTCACAGAGGCCACGGAATTGCTGGAATTTCTGTGACATTAGTAGTTGTGCACTGCCCACTGCACTGAGGACTTTGCCTAAGACTGAATATGATAGATAGATAGAAAGAAAGAAAAGCAGTCAAGCGAGATGAATAATTCAAAAAACAGAAAATGCCAGGAGATTTAAGGTAAAAAGACTCACTTTTGACCTTTAGGCATATTTATCTCCTCCCCACCCACTCTTCCAAGAACGGGTCTAGGACTTTTTGGCTCGAACCCTTGGCGCTGCCTGTTTCTCCACCAGGGTTTCGCCTCCGCGTTATTACGCCTCGGCACTTTGGGCCACGGCCCCTCCGTCCCAGTCCCTTCGCCGTGGCCCATTCACCCCAGTACAGTTCGCGTTGGGCTTTTGGGCGCACAGGACAGTTTGTAGCCAGCCACAGGAAGAGGCCCTGGGAACCTCTACAGCCCCCCTCTCCCCCCGTCTTTTGTGGCTGGATCCCTCTCCCACGCTGCAGTTCAGAGCCTCCCTCTGAACTGCAGCCCCTGCTCTACTCCCAAAGCCCCCAAGCCCCTGCACCGATTGGCTTTGAATTATTCTATGCGCCCAAAAGTACGACGCGAACTGTACTGCAGTGAATGGGCCACGGCGAAGGGACTGGGACGGAGGGGCATTGGCCCAAAGTGCTGAGGCATAATAATGCGGAGGCGAAACCCTGGTGGAGAAACAGGCAGTGTCAAGGGTTCGAGCTGAAAAGTCCCATTCCGTCCAAGAACATAACTATTTCACTCCGAGCCATTAAAGGCAAGCCATTACAAATGACTTCTGGGATTTTTTTTTGTCAGTGCATATTTGGTTAGCTCTTTCTACTGCCTTTCTTTCTACTGCCAACATCAATTGCCTGTACAGAAATGGCAGGCAGCCACACTGCTGAATGACGCTTTGTTTCTGATAGAGCCAGTGAAGTCTTCAGGGGAGGCAGAAAAAGTTGATCTCCCAAGGCTATTTCCCCCACAGTCAACCCTTTTCACAGTATTTGTGGCCAGAAAGTAAACATTCAAGAATGCAACTTTCTAAGCATAGGTTTGTGATCCAGGACTTCTAATCGTCATAGGTTTGTAAACACTCTGATGAGTGGATAGAGCCCAACGGCCTATATTCCATAACAAATGAATATTTTAGAAACTGGTTTGTTGCCACAAGGAGATTTAGAACTTCCTGGCCTACTCTCTTCCTAACCACACTGAAAAATCTCAGAAAAAAAGATTCCTATTGAAAACTCCCCATCCTGTACATTTAACTTTCTTCAGAATTATAGAGTACTGTTGGCACCATGGTCTCTTTCTAAATGAAAGAAAGATGCAACATTTCTCTCCATGGTATCAGTGAAAGCAAAGAAGTGGCACACCATATCAATTGGAACAACTATTTTCTTCATTGACTATGGTTAATCACAACTGAAACCTGAAAAAAGGAGGAATTAAAGATATACAGAGTTCTGCTGTTTACCTGCACAATCCCTAGCGTAAAGAAATAGCCCTCCTTCCAATAACTTGCTTTTGGGCCTAGCTCTGCGCTCGAGGCATGGAAAGATTTTGCTTACTTTAAGCTTCAAATCTCACTAAAGCCAGGTTATCATCCTTGCTCACCTTCTTCAGAGAGATTATTCTCTTTAGTCTCTTGGTCCATCTGTCGACACCACCCTTCCAACCTTTCCGTCTCTGCCTGCAGTAGCTTCTGAAACCAGTACCCATCCCTTCGGCAAGCTCCCGGCTGTGTTGGTTCTGATGGAGTGTTGGTGGATGTTTCAAGCCAAGGATCAGGAGGAGGGAGAGAGGAAGGTTCCAGGGCTGGGTCATTGCTATCTCCATAGGAGAGGGTTTTCTTGCTCTCAGAGGGCATGGCTGCTTGCCTCGTGTTAGCATCAAGGTTATTGGAGTTGTTGCAGGGGGAACAATCAGCAAGGTTTCTTTCAGTTGATTTACAGGTAGAATTATTCAGCTCTTGAGAGTCAGAATCTGTATCCTGTTTGTTGGACATGCTGTGAGAGTGGCTGTTGCTATAAAATGAAAGAGGGGCAAGAGACAGTCAGGAAAAGCGGCCCTTACAGAGGGCTGGTTCTATTCCCCAGCACGCAGAGACAACCATATGTATTTGTTTATGCATCTGCAGCTGAACTGCATTTCCTTGCCCATCTTTCCCTGCACACAAATACACACACTATACATGCAGACAGACGAAATTATAAGGTTGCCTGCTTACTGCAGTAGGGCATCCAAACAAAAACTGGCACGCATCTGTAATTACATCTCCCGTTCTATTGTTCAGTTCAGACTCCCAATGATTCTCTTACATGACTAAGCCTCTTTGTTTTGGTGAGAGCACTTGCTGTTGAGAAAGGGTTTGGGGATCACCACTACCCAAGCGGTGATTTGGAATAGGAAAAAAGAAACTAAGCTACAAATTGAGAGATTGCAACTGCATGGTTTTTTTTTCCTTTAAAAAAAAAAACCCTGTGTCTTCCACTTACCGCCACTCGTCCTCTACCTGTACCCCGATGGACTGGAATTTGGTGGCTGATGGAGGGAGCTCCTCTTTTGCCACTGGTTGAAGGCAGTCAACCTTATTAACAAAAAGATACAAACAAAAAAAACAAAAACACAAAAACTTGCTGCTAGAATTCACATTAGAAGGGAAGAGGCATGCATGCACACAAACACACAGATAGTGATCATGCAGACACCACACACCAAAAGGCAGCAAAAGTTTTTTTTGTTAAGATCAGGAAGAATCTGCAATGGAGCCAATCAGAATGCCCAGCATTGGCTCAGAGTGGCTAAAAGTTCTGAATGAGGATGGGGAAAGAAGGAAAATTAGGCTTATGGCTCAGTAGCCAAAGTTACACTGTCCTACTAAAAGATAACCTTAAAAGGCAATTTTCATTCATTTTTTAAATTCTGTTTACTAGGTTAATTTTTAATTGAACAATTAGCTGCTTGTTATTCAAATTTCTGTCTTTAAAAGGTCAGATATACTGTTAAATAAAATGAACTAAAAGAAATTTTAGAGGTATGAGAACAGAAATGCAACCAAGGCAGACTACTGATATCTATATATGTATAGATATCTAATATAACTACAGAATTTATTTTAATTTATTTTAATATGATCTGAATGTAGAATCAAGCTTTACCATGCATCAAGTCATGTAAAAAGGAAATACTTTCACCTAAATGCTGCTTAGATTGTCCAACAGACCTTAGAACAATTCGTTTAGAGACAAATTTATAACTGATAATTTAATATTTTTTAACTGTTACACATGCATGAGGGCAGAAACCCAAACTGAATCAGTTCTTTATTTGCATAATGAAAGCCAATGTCAAAATAGCACCAAAAGCTTATGTAGATTTGCTCAACAAAGCTTGTGGCCCTCCTTAAAGTCTTTTGATGAAGGTGTATCAGTGCACGTAGGGCAGTGCAACTAATTCCAACATGCCATCACTTTTTATTCAACATGGAAAGTCTTGAATCTTCCCAACAGTGAGTCTTCCTAAGAGTGAGGACAATTAACCAGTGGAACAGCTTGCCTTCAGAAATCGTGGACGCTCCATCACTGGAGATTTTTAAGAAGAAACTAGACAGTCACTTGTCTCAAATGGTATAGGTTCTCCAGCTTTAGCAGGGGGCTGGATTAGAAGACCTCCAAGGTTCTGTTCTGTCCTATTCCTATTCCTATTCCTATTCCCATTCCCATTCCTATTCCCATTCCCATTCCATTCTTAAAACTAAGCAAATGCATCATTCAGAGCTATCTTTGTGACAATGTAGCGCCAAGACCAAAATATTACATAGAATAACAGAATGGCATGATGCCAAAGGGAGTACGGTCATTCTCTGAATACGCTCTTTTACGCAAGGGTAAATAAACATTAGAGGATAAGTAATAGTTAAACTTCTTCCCCATCAAGATTTCAGAAATGGAAAACTCTTGTACCACAGAAAAGCCACTTATTGTAAAGAGGTTGCCACTTTAAAGTGGAACTATAATCTCAACCTCTAGTCATGCCTCATGACAGTTAATTCTGCAAACACCCCAGGCTGCTTCCCATGTGAAACCTGTCTCTGTCCACTATTACAGGATTTCTGTTTGTGTCCTTATCCTTCTAAAGCAGTGTTCCCTAACCTTCCGGCAGATCGGCGTGTGATGGTGGTGGGAGAAAGGGGATAGTTCCATGTGAGCGGTGGGTGAGTGTGGTCGCAGCTGTGCTTGTGTGCTTGCCTGCCGCTTCCGTGGCCCGGTTCTGAACAAGCTGCGGCCCAGTACTGGTCCACAGTCCAAGGGTTGGGGACCCCGGTTCTAAAGGGCTACTACTGTATCAGGAAAATGTGATCACAAAACTTCCTATAAAATAGCAATTTAATAATCCTGAATTAACCCTTTTTTCATGGCTGGATACAGGTAGTCCTTGGCTTATGACCACAATTGGGATCAGAATTTTGGTTGCTAAGCAATGGAAATTGAAGCTTGTTAAGTGAGTCACTTGTTAAGTCCAGTTGCCTCCTGAAAAAGCACCTTTGGGACACTTGTTAAGTGAGTCAATTTATGACCTTTTTTGCCACTGTTAAGTAAATCACTATAGTTGTTAATGGCTATTTATCAAATCTGACTTCCCTCATTGACTTTGCTTGTCAGAAGCTGACTGGGAAGATCCAAATGATGCTTACTGGACCTCTGGACTTGGCAACTCTTATAAATACATTGACTGCCAAGCACCTTGATCATGTAGCTACAGGGATGCTGTGATGAGCATAAGTGCGAGGATAGGTTATAAGTCACTTTTTTTTCCAGTGATGTTGTAACTTCGATTGATCCCTAAATGAATGGTTTTAAGTCAAGGATTACCTCTAGTGTAACATTCTTACCATGTTCATCAGATTGCCTAGAAATTTCCATGGTATTAAGTGGCTACATTCCTTACAAAATATAACTAATGATTCTTTGATAGAAAGCTGTATCAAACATGGCAGAATGCTATGCTTAACAGTTTCAACAGTTCCATAAAATGTCTTTTTCAAAATTCCTGTATTAGAATATCTGCAAAGGCAAAGCCCAAACTAAGTGACATTTTATTGACTGACAAGAATAAGCATGTGATGATGTTCATGATGCGAAAAAGACAACAACTGGGTTTTATTTCAAATACCTTACTTCAGAAGCAGGCTGATTAGATTTCGTAAAACACATGCACTCTCTCTACAGCAGGGGCGTCAAACTGATGGCGTCATGGTGGCATCACATGACACATTTTCCCCCTTCGCTAAACCGGGCGTGGGCATGGCTAGTGTGTGACGCATCCGGCCCATGGCCCAGGAGTTTGACAGCCTCTGCTCTACAGCAATTTGGGAGAGCTGAAATGGAAATCACATGCATATATACATCTTTGATTCATGAACTTCCTTTTGTGACCATTTCTTGACTCAAAAAGGAAGGCTAAATACTTGGTTGCTCTTCAGTTTATTTAACATCAATTATTTTATCTCATGGCACACAAGTGGACATTTATTTCCAAATATGGTGCTTTTCCATGCTTCCATGTAATCTAATTAGTAGATTAGTAGATTTCCTAAAAGCCTCATCAGGATGTTATGTTTACTTCCTCTCCTGCTTTTCCATTCTTCTATGGCAGGAGTGGGGAACTATGGTCCTTTTATGATTTGTGGACTTCAACTCCCAGAATCCCTGAGCCAGTGATGGTGGCTCAAGAATTCTGGTAGTTGCAGTCTACAAGTCATAAAGCGGCCATATTTCCCCACCTCTGTTCTATTCCCTGTTATCTTATTCTGTAGAAGCATGGCCAAACTTTATGGCAGCAATACTCAAATAAAGCAGTTCTCTGCATTCTACATTTAACATACCAATTCAGAGGTAGATCTCCTGCTTCTGTGTTTGAGACAATTACATGCCTTTCTTAATATACTTTGACCAGAAATTATCTACCTTTGTCTTTCCCCAAGCTAAATCTCTACAATTTTTTACAAATAACTTCAATCTTAATTATCACTGATAATTGTAGGAAACATAAGTAATTAGACATTACTTCTGTTCAGAAATGCCTTAAGGGATGACCTTAGTTCTACCTGCTGTCTTTTTTCTGTGGCCTCCTATACATCAGAATGGGCATGGTGATTTATTCCACCTAGGCATGGTGATCTAAAGGGAATATATGAGAATGAAACAATTTCCTTAACATAGCAGAGCTTGCATGTTTTTAATTGAATCTTTGTGTTGCTTAATTTATCCAATGGCATTTTTTCTCAAATGCCCCCTCCCCCGCGTTTTATAAAGCCAAATCACTCCAGAAGCATGCAATAGCATCGATCCCAGTGCAGTTAAACAGGTATGCACATTTACAGAAATGGTTACAGTAAGATCATCTTCTAGTAGTAATGAAAACAAACAAGTCCATACTTGTATTCCTATAGATGACAGCTTCCTTTTGGGAATGTTCTCCACCTTTGGCTCTTCGTTAGTCAACGTTCCTTTGTCGCTCTTCAAGGATGCATTTTTCTGGGGTAACTCAGGAGGCTCATTGGCTGGAGTGGTGATGTTTCCTCTCGTTACGCTAGGTGGCCTATTACTGTCTAAGCTATCTGAGGAATTGCTCAGTCCCGACTGGCTGTTGACTTCACTCTTTTGGTCCTGGTTGTCCAGGTAGTTGTCCTGTGCCGATTCAGTGCTGCTCTGCACTGTGACAGAGATGAATGGCTTTGAGGTGGTCCGAGGTGGGACTGGTGGTGGTGTCTTTTTATAGCCCACTAGGCATGCCGAACCTGCGACAGTGGAGGCAAGGAAGTGTGAAGGGACAGAAGGGTCATGGAAGAAAGAAAGAAAAAGCAGCAAAAGATCTAGTGAATAGAGAGCAAATGCAAATCTCTGTACTAAGAGAAGCTCATAAGCACCACTGCAAAATGCCCCCGTCTAACCAGCAAAAAAAAAAAAAAAAAAAGCACACAGCAGCCCGAACAAGCCAGCACTACCTTGCTGTGAAAATCAAGAGGAACATTATAACACAGACTGGAAGATAATGAAAGAAGTGAAGAACACCCTTCCAGAAAGTATAAAGCAAGATTTGGTTGCTACAGAGCCACCTTGGCAGCCTGTTGTTTTAATTTTGCATTTAAGCTCCTGGTTAGGCCATCTCTTGGTATTTGAAATGATCAGTTGACAGCCTCAGTATCCTGACTAAGCTGATATACCTAAAAAAGGAAAAAACGCCACAAAGGATTCGGTCAGAAAATATTCATATTTTTTTTTTAAAAAAATTGATTTATATGCCGCCCTTCTCCGGAGACTCAGGGCGGCTTACAATGCGTTAAGCAATAGTCTTCATACTTTTGTATATTTTTATACAAAGTCAGCTTATTGCCCCCACAAACTGGGTCCTCAATTTACCTACCTTAGAAAGGATGGAAGGCTGAGTCAACCTTGAGCCTGGCGAAATTTGATCTTACTTTAATTACAGACAACTGGTGTTAAATTACAGTGCTTAGTCTGTTGAGCTATCCAGGCTTCTTCATGATTTTATTAATAAATAAAAGTTATTGTGTATTAAAGCTGTACTGATGACTACTTGGATTCTGGAACTAGACTCAAGAGTAATTCCCCATTTTTCTTCATGCAGAATAGAATGTGTGAAATATTCCAGAGATATAGCCATATTCATCTGTCATAGCCAAGACAGACTCACTGAAGGGGTGCCCAAATCTTTCCACATACCATATTCACCGTTTTCATATTTTGAATCAGCAAATCTCTGAAATATTAAGTATATATTCAGGTTCATGGAAAGGTTTTGGATTAAATTTTGTACATATAGAAGTTGTTCCAGCCTCTGTTCATTAGGAATTTATTGAAACATACAATATGATCAAAGATGCCTAAATGTTTGTGAACAGCTATAGATACTGGCTACTTTCTTTTGATGCATATAGAATTTTAAGTTTCAAGCATTTCCCCCCACAGAAAATAGCATTTCCGAAGTTGGCATTTCCTATGAGTAACTATCAAATGATTCCAGACAAGTATTTGTTTCCTCTAATCTTGGCCAATGCCGAATGGCTTACTGACAGTCGGGCAAGATTTATTTTTTTTCATGGTTATTTTAAGGTATACTTTTTGGCAGGATCCCATGTTAATAAATCAACACAAGAGCCAAGAATATTTTTCATATGTATCTTATTTTTTTCTTTTCCCCCTAAGACTTATTTTCGAACACTATAGCTTATATTTTTAGGGTCTTAATTTTTTGAAGAATTTTATTGTAGCAGTTTTAAATGATTGTATTGTGGCAGGGAACAACAATTATGGTGAAAGATCTTTCTGTTGAAAGGATAACAACAGTGTTGACACTCTGGAGCCCAAAGTGCCAGCATATGTATTGATGAGTTTTTAATGTATTTACTAAGAAAACCTGGACTGAAATCAAACATATTTCTTACTCACTTGCAGTTTGAAAAGAAAGGTGAAGTATACATGTTCCGATGCAAAATGGAACAATTGTGTATGGGGCCAGAAGTATTCTAAACCAGTTTGAATAAACTGACCAGTAGTATTACTCAGTTCCACCTACCGTGTTTCCCCAAAAATAAGATCCAGTCTTATTTTCTTTTGACCCCCGAAAAAATGGCTAGGGCTTTTTTTCAGGGGGTCTAATTATTGACTCACTTCGTGGCAGCAGCACCAACAGCCCCGCCCAGCAGGAGCCCGCTGCTGGCCCACTCCTTCTGTGGCCACTTGCTGCAGCTCGCAAGCGTAGTCCCCAGCCTCCATTTTGCCTTCAGAGCCTTCCCGAATGCCCTCTGCAGCTGAGAAACAGGCTCTGGATTGATGCGTGCGGTGCCCCCTGCCTTCCGTTTCGCCATCAAAGTCTTCCAGAAAGCCCTCTGCAGCCAAAAAAACCAGAGCTACGGTGCTGTGTTATCGGCTGCAGAGGGCTTTCCGGAAAGATCTGGCGGCAAAATGGAAGCCGGGGGCGCCACATGTGTCAATCTGGAGCCCATTTCTCAGCTGCAGAGGACTTTCTGGAAGGCTCTGATGGTGAAACGGAAGCCAGGGGGTGACACATGCAAGCTGTGGCAAGTGGCCGCAGAAGAAGTGGGCCTGCAAGGTGAGGCAGGTGTCGGGGTGTGCAAGGCCTGGTAAGTAGGGCAGTTAATTACAGCTTAATTTGAGGGTAGGGCTTGTATCGGGCGCACATGTAAAAATTAAGCTAGGACTTACTTTCGGGGTAGGTCATATTTTTGGGGAAACACAGTAGTATAATAAGGCCTCCTGTCTATAAGAGGATGTCTTTAACCCTAAATGGAAAACCTGGATTAAAAAACTCACACAAGTTCCAGTATTCCATCTTCATTGGTGCTAATATTATGATTCACAATAATTTGTTTCTACACTTCCAGTATTTTTTAAAAAGCATAACTTTATGTTAAGGGCCTTATATTTCTGGTAGATATACCTACAAGAGAAATCTATCTTGCAATATCTACAGGTACAGGAATTATCAGGCAGAAAACAAAGATGGTTTTTGAAGCGTTGACACATTTGTATTCAGCACTGGAAAGAGAAATTTCTAAAGTAGTTTGTAAATTTACAGCTAATTGCTACAATGCAAAAGACAGATTCAATGTTTGTTTTTTAAAAAAGACCACAAAGTTAAGGGAATTGATTAAAAGCCAAATCATTCATAGTAATGAACAAAGTACATATGGAAAAAAGCACAATATAAGGAAAATAACTTTTATATCTGTCATGGCTAATTCACTTGTCTTTGTTAAAAGCAGCCAATGACTTACTGTTTAATCATGCTCCCTTTGGCAGCACATCTACTATTTATTTAATCAAACCCAGCTGAGATTGTGAATCTACTCCATCTAAAAAAACAAAAACCTTGTTGTAGACTAAGACTCCTGACTGCACTTTACAGCCATTCCATTTGCAAGTAACCAGCTTTCTAGATGTTTTCAGTATTGCTATATTTAATGGAATATATGCTTAAAAAAAAGAAACTGGAAAGTAATGGACACAAGAACTAAGTATCTACTAACTGGGAAACCTTTGATTAAAATAATTTTAAAATATTAGAATTTTTGCACACTCTGCACACTGAACAGTTTGAATTTTGAGAGCATATTTTAGGTGGTCTGATAAAACAGCTGTTGTGGATGCGGCCAATAATAAAATATGCATTTTCTGGAAGGCAAACAGCTGAGATTGGTCCTCACCAGCTCCTCCAGTCTCTCATGTTGGTCCCCAATGTTTATTTGTGTTTTTCAAGACAAATGTTAAGGTGTTGATTAGGCCTGGAAGACCCAGATTCATGTTCCTGCTATGGAACTCAGTTCATGACTTTGGGCCTGTCATTTTCTCCAAGCCCACCTAAATTCACAGGGTTCTTACAGGGCTATAAAGTTAAAATGAAGGATGACTCTGTATACACCACCTTGCTAGAGAAAGTTGTAAAAATAAATGTGTAGCCCAGAAGCTTGTAAATTAAGATAATTTACAATTAAGATAATTAAAGTTATATTTTAATTAATTTAATTAAGGTAGAGTGGCACTGTTGCTAGCTTCCATGTAAAATAAAATCAGTAAGGTATGGAGGCTGATAATGTGTCATTTGATTCTATGAATTAGGACTTGCATTATCAGATATATTTATCAAATTAGATATAATTCTCAATCATACCCAAGTTTATGTATGTCAAACTCATTCACTTTCATCCTGAAAGAGCCTAATGTTTTCATACAACATTCTCCTATTTCATTCTCTGAAATAGGAGAACGTAAGTAACACATACTCTAAAGTACACTATTCCAAGAATTTCAAACTATGACAAATGAAAATCATTTATCTCAATGATCACACAAAGACAGGGTTTATACATCATGCAGCTTAGCCATAATATGGTTTGTGTGTTCGTGTGTGTGTGTGGGGTTGCTTTTGTAAACCTAGGTGGCTTATTCACCAACTAAATTAAATAAATCATAACACGTAAGCAACATGCAAAGCTAACTCAGATGATGTTATTAAGTTTTTGCCTTACTGATTAAACTATGAAGCTAATCACAACTATTATGTAATAAATTCAGTCAAAATTTACAGATTTGCTAACATGTATTTGATATCAAGGATATCTCCTGAATAAAATATAAGTCTGCCAGTGATATATTGCTACTTTCCTAAATTTTCTCAGCACAAAACAAAGAATATAATGTGCAGATGTTTTGAAATTACACGGCAGTTCACATGGGCAGCTATTCAATTTTTTTTAAGGTAAATGAACAATTCTTCATATTGAATGGATGTGATCTTGGAGGGTGGGTGGGGTGTCCAAGCATTTAATCCAACCATGCAGTGAATGCTTGGACACCCCACCATTTAGTCCAACCATGCTGCTATCTTCCAGTGATGTTAGGCATTCCTTTCTCTGCTTGCCGTTTCTTTCTAAGCAAAGGCAAGTATTTGAAGAACAATGACTCACTTTAAACAGAACTGCCAAATATAGGCAACTACTATAGCTAAGGGTATAAAGCTATAATTCTTTGTTAATCCACACTTTAATCCGAAATCTCCTATTTTTATCATGTATGGTTCTTGTTGTTTCACACATAATTTGCCAACAAGGAATAGACAGCCAGCTTCTTATTTAAATAATGCAACACAGTTACTGAAAACACTTGGAAATTATGTTAATCCCTCAGTGACTACTGGCCCCAACCCAGAGTTTTCTTGGCAACAGTTCAGAAGCAGCTTCCCACTGCCTTATATTGGAAGTATTTTGACTTCCTGATCTAATCTACAGGCCCAATGCAAACTCAAAAGATACCGGAACCGGAGCCTATAAAATTGAAAGTACAGATTTTATATGATTCAATAAAAAATTCTGAAATATATTTCAGAATGCACAAATGAGGTTTGGTTTAGATTTCAAGGAGCCTTTGCATGGTAACCTCTTAAAGAGATTTGAATTTATAACTCATTGTTTGCTGGTCTTCTGTTTAATTGTTAACTTTTTAATTGCTTTAACTTTATTTTAATGGCTTGACATGTACTATTTACATTGTGAGAGTTTTATTGTAAAAGATGGCCTCTAAATGAATGGTGCAGTGAAAAGGCAAGACCAAACTTAGAACTATTGGTTAGATTTAGAGATTTGTAGATGACCAAGGGATGTTCAAGAAGGGTTTGAACCAGTTCTGCTTAGTAGTGATGATGGCAGGTAATTAGAGAATCAGACAGACACTTTGCTTAGCTGGGAATTGTAGGTTTTCATCTGAAGTGGAATCAATTAACCATCTCCACCATCTAAATTTAGAAAACTATATTCATTTCTTTGGTCCTAGTGATGAGTGAAGGATTGTTCTCTAAACCTCTATTTCTTCTCATGAGAGAAGATAGATTTTTTCCTGGGAACTCCCATAATATGATGTACCTACTGTTTGAGGTTATGGAGTATCTATATTCATTTTGTGTTATATGAAAGGGCTCCTCATCATAAGATTTATCTCTGTGGCCCAGAAATAATAATAACCACAAAGAAGGAACAAGAGTATAGAGGTAGTGACTTAGTAGATAGCATGTTTTATTAGGACTGAGGAATTCCAAGTTTAAATTCCCATCCAGTTCTAAGCATGAATCTCCTTTAACATGATCATGACCTGTTATCTATCAGATAGCCTACTTTATGAGATGTCTATGTAGATAACAGACAGTGGGAAAACCATGAACTTGGAGGAAGAACAGAACATACACACAGCCTTTTCTAGACTAAATTAATCTGAGTCAGAGAATAACATATGAAAATTATATTATTAAAGGGTAAGAGGATATGTGACCTACAAACCAATATATAAAATGAATGGGTTACTGGTTAAAGTGCAACAAAACAATTGTACTTGCAAAAAGCAATTTTAAAAAGTAAATCCTCAGAATTATAAACTAATCAGAAACCACTTTGCACTTTTTTAATCATCTATCCATCGAGGCTGCAATTCAATGAGACTTTCTTCAAAGACCACCATATCAATTATTTACAAACTGGTTTATGATTTCTTCGTTCCCTGACAACCAAAAGAGGAAAAAAAGTAGGAAACAACAGCTAAAAGAGGGAGTGGGAGGATATGTTCTCTGTTTTTTTGTTAATCTGTTGATTTAAAAAAAGGAAGAAATGCTTCAGAGGTGAGGGACAACATTAGCAACAGTCTTTATTACCCTTTAAACAAGCAAGCAGAACAAACAGATCTAACTTTTTCTCCATTGCTGGTTACAGATAGCAACGATTATTTAATTCCCAGCACCAGTGAATTGGCTTTGTCCCAACTATGATTCACCCTAACCACAAGATCAGAGATTCCTTTTTTGGATGCTTTGAGAGAAAAGCTGTTGGAGGGACTGAAACAATTACCTGTAAGCTATAAATCCTCACTCATTGATCCTATCTAATCAGTTCTAGGAAAAGTCATTTAAGGCATGCTCTATAACTACCTTCCACCTTCCTACATTCTGAAGTATGGTATAGTCTGAAAGTCTGCAACTTGTGTACAATCATATACATTTATAAAGACTATCCAATTACATTTTCTGCCTTTACGTCACTGGTTTCTCAATCTTTTAACTGCTTTTAAATGTTGCTCTATGTTTAAAAAAAATAAATAAAATGTAATTCTGCCCTGATAACAGGAAGCTAAAGAGTTATGTAGAAGCCTAACTCATACAGCTGAGTTCTCACATTATCATCTCAATCCCTGCTTTTCACCCAGATACTGTCCATACTTCATGGGGCTGCCCTTGAAGAGCATCCAGAAGCTCCAGTTGGTGCAAAATGCAGCGGTCCGCACGGTTTTGTGCAGGCCCCGGTGTGCACATGTATCATGTCTCCTGAGGGAGGTGCATTGGTTGCCAATTTGCTTCCGGGTGCAATTCAAGATGCTGGTTGTCACCTTTAAAGCCCTTCATGGCCTGGGACCAAGTTATCTGAGGTACTGTCTCTTGCCGGTCACATCTACCTGACCCATCAGGGTGGGGAGGCAGGGAATGCTGCGGGTCCCATCCCCGAGAGAGATTCACTTGGTGGGACCCAGAAGAACAGCCTTCTCAGTGGTGGCTCCTTCTCTCTGGAACATCATTCCCCTGGAGATTAGAATGGCCCCCACTCTAATTCTCTTCCGGAAGGCGCTTAAGACCTGTTTCTGCCAGTGGGCCTGGGGAACTCAGAGCGGGATGGAGTCCATTAAATGGATCATGTGATCGGCTGTCGCTGGAGCGGGAGGTGGGTGATTTTATTACATTATTTTATTTGATTTTTTTATTAGTTTTACTGTTTTTTAAATGTGGTTTTTATATTCTGTAAGCCACCTTGAGTTGCTATGGGCGAATAGATGGCAATATAAATTTTATAATAAATAATAATAAATAAATACAGTCTGAAGCCAAACACCACTTTTCTTAAAAGAAAAAGCAGATAACCTCAAGAATTCAAACTAAATCTGTTGTTTTAGTGAGTGCTGTTTTATTGAATACAATCTTTGATTTTTATTTATTTGTTTTTAAATGGCTGTTGTGCAAAGTTTTGATTGTTGTTTTTATTGTATGCTGCCCAAGTTATTTGTTTGAGATGGACAGCCATATAAATTTCATGAATAAATAAAGAAAACAATATTTTACAGAAAACTGTTTAACATTAAACTCTAGGTACTGTATTTTAAAATATTTCCATCTTGCAAGCAAGCCAAAGTTTTAAACTTTGGCTGGAATGCCTGGGAAACTAAAACCTAAGAATAATTAACCAAAGCACCTATACATAATTGCCAGTTTTGACCTTAGTGTTGTCAAAAGATACAATAAGGCAGTATTTTGAATAGCATAGTTATGATCGTGTATCCCCACTGCATTATTTTCGATAAGCAACATTATACACAGAAGAGAAACGAGTAAGACAAAGTATGGTAATAAAGCATGAGACATAACTAACACTAGCTTACATCAACACTGTTCATTGTATCTTTTCATGTTCCTTCTATATTTGCAAACTAACTTTATTTTCACTATGCCCGTACACCACTTCATATATTGCCTTTGTTCTTTAAACTTCTTATTTACCACTCTCCTTTTCAGAATCTCAACATCTCCATCCACCATCATTCTAGATCAGGAGTGTCAAACTCAAGGCCCGGGGGCTGAATCCAGCCCACAGCATGCTTAGATCTGGTCTGCAGGGCCGTCCTGGAAACAGGGAAGGAGCGGCCAATGGGGCCTCTGCCAGCAAAAACAGGCTCCCGAGCTCCATTTTTGGCTGCGACAGCCTCCTGCAACCCTCTGCCAGCGAAAACAGATTGGCCCTTCTGAGCTCTGTTTTCGCTGGCAGAGGGTTGCAGGAGGCTGTCGCAGCCAAAAACGGAGCTTGGGAGCTACCTTTTGCTGGCAGAGTGCTCAGGCCACCACAGGTGTCCCTGAAATGAGTGACATTGAGTTGGCCACGTCCACCCCGGTCTCCCATGGTCAAACACAACCCTGAGGCGGCCCTCGATGAAATCAAGTTTGACACCCCCGTTCTAGATCTTACTTGTTCTTTTTTTCATCAAACAAACATTTAGCAAACACCCCCAATTCTCATTTCCATATAATAAAGCATTCTCTTTTGCACATTTTCAATTTTTTCAATATATTCATTTGCAATCACATAACTTTTGCATTTTTATCAACACTTGCACATTTCAAAATTTCTCTATTCAGCTCCCTTTCTTTAGTCAACGTTCATCTGTGATATACCGTATTTTTTGGCGTATAAGATGACTGGGCGTATAAGACGACCCCCGACTTTTCCTGTTAAAATATAGGCTTTTGGCTATACTCGCCGTATAAGACCACCCCTCTTCCAACGCACACCAAATAAAAATTAAAAAACATCAACTGGCTCACCCACAATGTAAAAGCAGCCGTGCTACACCCAAAATGGCCCCTGCAACAAGCAGGAACCTCACACAGCCACAAAAAGCTCCAAAAAACAACTTTCACACTTTACACACACACAACACAACACAACTGGCTCACCCACAATGGTAAAAGCAGCTGTGCTAGACCCAGAATGGCCCCTGCAACAAGCAGGAACCTCACACAGCCACAAAAAGCCCAAAAAAACCGACTTCTACACTTTACACACACACAACACAACACAACTGGCTCACCCACAATGTAAAAGCAGCTGTGCTAGACCCAAAATGGCCCCTGCAACAAGCAGGAACCTCACACAGCCACAAAAAGCCCCAAAAAACGACTTCTACACTTTACACACACAAAATTCCACATACAGCTTTGTGAGATTTTGTGTATTTGTGTAGTTAGAGTGAAACACTACAGAAAGACACTAAATCTCAGAAAGCTGCACAAATATTATTTTATTTTATTTTATTTTAATTTTTATATGAAAGCTAAATTTAAAACTTCCTAAACTTTAAATGGCTAGGTCTAAAAAAGAACAACTAAAAAAACCCCCCAATTAACTTATTTTTTTTAAAGATCCCAAAGGAGAAAAAAACTTACCCAATAGAATAGGGGTCTCCAACCTTGGCAACTTTAAGACTTGTAGACTTCAACTCCCAGAATTCCTCAGCCAGCTTTGCTTTGCTGGCTGAGGAATTCTGGGAGTTGAAGTCCACAACTCCCTGCCTGCTTGATTGCAGGCAGGGAGTTGCTTGCTGATGGAATGGATTCAGGCAAGCGAAGCAAGGCAAACGTTGCGACTACAGCTAAGGTAAGCAAGCTGGAGGGGGAAAAGTTTTTTTCTTTTACCTGGCTCTGGCGATTCCAGCTGAGTTGCCTGATTAGCAGGCAACTCAACTTGGATCGTCAGAGCTTGGATCGCCAGAGCCATTTAAGGCTCGTCAGCCTGGTTACAGGAGAACGACACCCGGCGTATAAGACGACCCCCGACTTTTGAGAAGATTTTCATGTGTTAAAAAGTCATCTTATATGCCAGAAAATACGGTACAAATTCACTAACTTCTTCTAGTTTTTCACTGTTTATCTATGAACCAAAATGATTTACTCCATTTTTCTTGTCAACCTTTGGTTTTCACATTAGAATTTCTTTCATATTCATATTTCTTCTTACATTATATAGTATCCTTTAGGTTCCTATCCAACAAGCCATCATAATCTGCATAAAAACATATACATTCACATTCCTAGCCAACATGCTTCTGATGCCAAATTTATCAACTTTATACTTTTATTCAAAAATACATTAAACAATCAAGAAGACAGAATATTTTGCCTTACTCTCTTTTTAGTAGTGAACCATTTGCTAAGGATTCCATTTCTCATCCATGATTTCCATCATATACAGCTTTTAACACCATTCGCAAAGAACCTTCAATTTCACTTCAATTTGTGCAAGACATTCTGTAATTCAAGCCTATTCACTTTATCATGTACTTTTTCTAAATCAACAAATGTACAATGAACTTTCTCACAGTCACACATTTTCAATTACATTGGCTTTCAAAATAGTCTCTAAATTAAATATTTAATTTATTTAATTTATATAGCTACTCATCTATGCAAGATCCAAGTTTGAAAAGAAATACACATAACTGGAGTAAAAAAAGGAGGGTTTTAGTTGCATTTGTGGCTTACTGGTCAAGATGGACTAGCAAGGAATCTGGCACAGATACTACAAAAGTGATAATCTATCTTTTCCTTAATTAGCTAATGCAGCCTTTATTGAGATTATGTTTGCATACCATGCTGAGCTATAATATGATGTGTTCAATCTTTATTTAGCATATAGTATGAAATTGGACAATATGACATATTCACTAGGGTAATGTGGAGAGCCAGAATCAAAGGGACAATCTGATTCAGGAAACACATAAGTATACCTGTCAGGAATTAGTTAAATGAAACTTGTCTTTTCCTAGACTCACATGGTTGTTTTCTACAGCTAATTCACAATTCTCAGGAAAGGGTGTATTTAGTTTAAGGTGTTCCTGACAGGTAGTACATATACACAAAGACTCTGTTAGTCCTTAGCATCCCAATACCTGCAAAGCCCTTAATAGTTATTAAGCAACATGGTGGATTTGATTTAAATCAAGTCAATTTAAATCACGAAGGTTTGATTTAAATCAACTCGATTTAATTCATAATTTTTAAAGAGCAACTGTCATCTCTGTCCCGCAGCCACTCCTCCTCTGACCTGCTGTTGACTCACTGACAGTCCCAATATTGCAGAATATACAGCCTCATGCTACATAACTAAGCTCCATTTCATGCTGAATAAACTAAATTATTAATGTATCTTAAATAGAAAATTATCTTTAGATTTTTTATTCCAAAAGCATTTTATTAAAATAAATTTGATTTAAAAAAATCCGATTTAAAATTTAAAAATCTGATTTAAATGTTAAAAAATCAATTTAAATTTTTAAAAATCTGATTTTTAATTTTTTTAAAATCATCAATTTTTATCCACCCTGTTAAGCAATAACTTAAAAAATTTGCTATGACATGTAAACCAGGAGTGGGTTCTACTTACCTTTACTACTGGTTCACATCGTGCGCATACACGCGTGCTCTTTTGCGCACGTGCAGAAACTTCTGCGCATGTGCAGATCACCTATGATGGTGTCCGGGTCAGTGGGTGGAGCCTCCCACCGGTTTTACTACCGGTTCTTGCAAACCAGTCCGAACCAGGGGCAACCCACCACTGATGTAAACCAAGTCACAGTCTAGCTCAGGGGTCGGCAACCTTAAACACTCAAAGAGCCACAAAGTTCCTAACCTGAAGCCCCTCATTCAATTCTGGAGCCAACCAGAAATCCAGTTCCCCCACCATAGAGTCTTCTAGTGCGGTGTCCTTTTTCCTCTGCGGACCAGAAATCTGGTTCCCCTACCATAGAGTCTCCTCCTAGTGCAACGTCTTTTTTCCTCTACCTATCCTAACCTAAAGCCCTATCAATTGTGGAGCTGACCGGCGACAGGGAGCCACAGCAGAGGGATGAAAGAGCCACATGTGGCTCCAGAGCCATGGGTTGCTGACCCCTGGTCTAGCTAGAAGCGTCAGAATAGCTTGTAAAGAATGTAAAGCAAAATGACAGCAAAAGCAGTGACAGCATTACTTGTTATTCAGGAACTACAAGCTTTGAGAATGCTGGGATCTTTTCTTCACTATTGAAAGAAAGGATGAAAAGATGTTATGAATCAATCTGAGCAGGGTATTTCTTTAATCACCTAATAAACTCCTCCTCTTATTCAGTTCTTCTGATCTCTTTGATATATTCCAGTGGGAACTATTCAGCCACACAAGCAGAACATGCTGCATTTGTTATTTCTTATTCTCAATAGGAAATGTGGCTGAGAGCTAAGATCTAACTTGAAAAATCTGTTGGAAAGCTGGGAGTAATAGTATGATCCATCAACAACCCGCTGTGCTTTATCTGCTTTTAAGTTGCATAGGAGAGAAACTGAGCTGAAATGTCTCAAAGAATCAAAACTAGCATGTCAAACAAGAAGTGTTTGTAACATGCAACATGTATTTGCAACATGCAGAACTGTTTAATATATTTTATACACCAAAGCAACGTCTATGAAGATTCTCTTTCATGTTCTCCCCACAACAACTATCATGCAAGGAAGATTGGGCAGAGACAGTAATTAGACCACAGTTCCCAATACATTTCTGTGGCTCAGGGTGGATTTCAAATGATGTCTTCCCAGCCCTAATCGAACACCAAACTCTGTATCACACTGGAAATTCCCACCTGCTTTCTGAAGAACTGAAGACACTTAATCCCTTCAAGGCTTTCAACTGGAATTTATGTCTTAATAGATAATTCAACAAAGTGCACATTATTCTAGAAAATTCATTTCAAGCATACATGTTTAGGAGTTGCTCAACCTTGCCTATGGCAATACTTACAGTAGTATTTCATACAATCATCCAAACTTATTAGTATTTTATTAGCACAGAGTATGGCAATTATGAGATTTCAATTGCTGGTTTCTAGGCAATAGAAGTCTTCATTTAATATATTAAAGCTGCAACACTATATATAAGTAGTCCTCGATTTAGAACCACAATTGAGCCCAAAATGTCCACTGCTAAGCAAGACAGTTATTACGTGAGTTTTGCCCCTTTTACAATCTATATTGTCACAATTGTTAAGTGACTCACTGCAGTTGTTAAATTAGTAACATGGCTGTTACGTGAGTCTGGCTTCCTCATTGATGTTGCTTGTCAGAAAATTGCAAAAGGTGTTCACATGACCTTGGAAAATTGCAACCATCATAAATACATGCCAGTTGCCAAGTGATCATGTGACCATGGGGGGTGTCACATGACCACTTGGCAACTGGCATATATTTATGACGGTTGCATGGGGATTCTGCAATGGTTGTAACTATGAAAAACAATAATAAGTCACCCTTTTTAGTACCACTGTAACTTTAACAGACACTAAACGAATGGTTGTAAGCCAAGGACTACCACTGGAGCTTATGTCTGAATAAGCACATACAGAAGAATACAGCATACAGACATAAAATGGCTGAAAAGTGGCTTTCTAAATAATGCATACATATAGCACTGGCAGTACTGTACTATAGCAAATGTTAATACCTAAGACTGATACTTTTCTTGCTACATTCCATTTCTATTTCTATTTGGAGAAAAAAGGTAATTTTTTTCACTATTCAGAACACAGAGATTTGTAGCTTTTACAAAAACAATTTATAATTTTCTACAAAAAAATGTAGCTTTTCCAGGATCACCTCACACAGGTCTGCAGACCCCAAACTGAAATGTTCCCACAAACAAATGTTAAAAACTTATGATATTTATGTAGTTACTGACCAAGCACATCTAAATTATATTAAAGTAACCAAAATATCTTGACAATCCCCAAGGCATGTTACAACTTTGGAGCACCCCTGCTTGGAAATTTAAAATCAAAAATTTTGACACACCATACGGGATCCCATATGCAATTATTAAAGTCTGCATTAATTACCGGTAATACGTCCTGCAGTTATACTGTACATTTTAATGACATTTTTTAATTTGGAAAAGATGTTTCCAGACACCTGTTTTGTTTTGTTTTTTGGAACCATAATCTGCTCTTCTGTTACAATGTCTCAAGTAAGAAGTTAGGATATCTTAATAGACCCTGTTAACACAGATTTTTTGGAAATGATTATGACAGCCTTTCCCAGCCTGGGCCCCTTCTAGTTTTCTTCACTTCAGCTCTGTATATGCAGCTAGAATGATTGTTGCTGGAGTTTGGGAAACTAAAATCCCCACCCATGGAGGATCATCGGTTTTAGCATATTACAAGACTGCACTCAAATGGGATGCATTCATAATTAAGCAAACCTTGGCATAACATGACCTGCATATCAGTTGCTGAGTTAATATTAATAGCTTTCTTTAGGGCAATAGATTTTTCCTAATTTGAGGCTTGCAGATGGCAAGAGGCCAGGGAACGCTCTTACACAATGGAATGTTTTGAAGCAATAGACCCTGTTGTTTTACAGAAGGCAGACCACATGCTCAGCCTTGTACCCCATCCGATCCATATAAATACACTGAATGCTTTGTACGTCGCAGAGAAATATCTAGCAAGAAATATACAAATTGCACATACCAAACAGATTGTCAATGACACTTTATAAAGCCACATTGTACTCATTTGGATGCAAAAAAAACGATCGACAAATGACTGATTGTGCAAATGACTTCTTGTCCCCCGTTTTATTTTATAAAATCATCACTATCCTGCATGGCTCTCTCTATAATCAGCACAAGATACATGAAATTATACATATACTGTACTACCAAACATTTTGGCCAGTAATATACACTGGGTAATAGTATAAGAAAGGAATCTGTTTTCTTGAGCGCTCAGAGTTTAATAGGAGGTTGTAGATTTGGTCAAAGAGGTAAAAATAATTTTTTCCAAGAATTCCTATTTCTTTAAGTATCTTTCAAAATTGAGCAGCACCAAACCAATCACATCTTGACAGTCTTGCACCTCCTTTGCCCTTAAGAAAGTTATTTGCTTACAGACTTTAGACAGAGATGTTCATAGAAGTCAGAATTAATTCGTGTGCATGCTTTCTAGATCAACACAGTAACATGTTAGACCTGGACAATACGCAGTGTATAACTGCAGCTGTATTTGAAAAACTGACACGAAACTGTCAAAGGTTGGTAGCAAGACAAATGTTTCTACTGCCTCAGCCAATGTAAGGATTCCAGTTAAGCAGGAAATTGAATGGAAAGGCCATTTCCTTACTGCAAAATTCCTCAGACAATTCTGTGCCTGGTTGTTTTTTTCTCTCTTCTATTTCAAAGGCTTCTTAGAACCTCTCTGCCCTCTTTTCTGGGATAATGGGATTTGACTTGGCCATTGTGAATTTGGACTTCACTTTTTGAATTCCCTGAATTCCCAGCAAAAGAAACCTAAAACTTGCTAGAATGTAATTGTTAATCCAGTTTTTTCTTTGAGAGATGAGGAGGAGTTATGCATGTTATCTTCATCATGTTCCACTGCCCAGCACAAACTAATTTGATGAGACTGCAGTCATTCCAAGCTTATTTACGGAGGTGTGCACTAATACTTTTTGAAACTCAAGCAGCGCAGAACAGAACTTGTTACACATTGCTTTAAAGCTGACACACCTTGTTACTTCATGTTTAAATGTTAAGTAGGTTAACTCCCTCTATTCCTTAAGAATAGCTTTTTCCAACTTCACACACTCCAGATGTGTTTGGATAGAACAGCTGGGAACATTAAGAAATATGGTAACAGCACATTCAGAGAACCCCCACTTAGAACAGTCTACCTGTAGGTTGAAATGCTGAAAAAAAAATTGTTTTGCCCTAGAGGAGTTTTTTTTTTAATTTTAAAAAAAATGGTACACATACTAAGATGTCTGTTCCAGAGTTACTAAAGTTCTCTAGCATTCCAAAAACATTGTTGATCAAGCTGTTCATTTAACTAAAATCAAAATAATCTCTAAAATGAAAACCACAACAGAAACTAAAACAAGCAAACTAAAAATGGTGGGGAACATCTATTTTGATACTTGGTGAAACACAGAAACAACATTCAATCAAACTACGCTGTCACAAAGCCTGAACAATTGAAGTGAAGCTCACCTGATTTGATTACTGAAGTCAGACACTCATGGCAGGAAAGAAAAGCCTACAAAACCTGAGCCATGTAAACAGGTATCCTGGTATCTCCAAGGAAACCATTAGTTAACACAATAACATAATAATGAGGCTCCAGTGAACAGCTGTGATGTTTCTTTTAAAAAAAAGAGGGGGAGGGGAAAATAAATGCTTGCTTGATTTGCTCTATGCTTATCAGAAGCTAGAAGCTTCCCCTCCTAACAAATAAATAAAAATAAAAAATAAGTATCAATGTTCATATTTCAGGTACTATTTTACCACCACCAAGGAAAAAGCAGTTATCAAGTGAATTATAGATATTTCTTCGTTTCTTTCGGGATAAGGAGTTTAACTGATTCCCAGAGCCTGCAAGGCCTGTTGCCTAAGGCATTCCCAGTGGGATGACGGTGCTATGGCACATTCTTTGTGGTCGACAAGAAATGTCTGTTTTTGCCAACAGTTGCTCCTCCCTGGTAAGCAGCCTGTCATGCCTTAATTGAAGAGTTTTAAATGCCACTTATACTCTGAATGACAGGGCACTCATCTAGATGTTCTCCACAATATGACATGGGCTGAACAGCTTCTTCTTCTTTTTTTCTGGCCAGAGTTGCACTTAATTTATTGGAAGCTTCCAAGAATCACAGGAGGCATGTTTGGTCCTGCAGATGATGGCTCTGGAAATGTATCTGAAGACACCTCCCACTTTGCCCCTTTCTGAGTGCTTGGAAGGAGGCAAAAGTCTATCAAACTTCTCTGAATACATTCATTTGCCTCATTTGAGAGCAAATGTAGTTGAAAAAAATGGACATTTTGCTGCCTAATTGCAGCAGGGCAATTTTAGACTACTCTAGGCGTGCCAGGGTTACCAAACGGGATGTATATGACCTCTGGGTTGCTGACCCCTTATTTAGGGTAATAACTGTTCCAAGGGAATTATCTCCTAATTGTATGACTATATCACATTAGTTTTGAACATCCCATTCTAATTAGTTGTCCTCTAGCCTAATTCATAGTTCACTGTTGTAGAATTTTTCATCTGGAGATTTTATTACCATTTTATGCTGAACTGGACAACCCTATGACCTTTTGGGTCATCCTTTGAGAGAAAGGTAATGCCATCGGATGTAACCAGAATGAACATTAATAGGGTTGTTAATGATTCTTCTTGGGTTTGTGTCTTTCTTGTTCACACCAGAAAAGGGCTTGTAAAATATAAGCCATATTAAATTACATTGCAGCCAGCATCCGGCTCGCACGAACCAGTAGTGCCAGCGGTGGGAGGCTCCGCCTACCCTCCGGGATGTCATTATATCCCATTTTTTAACCCTCTGCGCATGCGCAGAAGGCTCTGCGGATGCGCAGAAGACGTGCCTGCTCACATTCCCGAACCGGTAGCGAATATAAGTGCATTTTACCACTGATTGCAGCATACTTACATTTCAAAACAAATGTGATTTGGACTATACAGGGGCAAGGCTGTAGCATGTGTCTATAACTCTTTAAAGCAGCTTTGTTCTTTTTTACTTTGTTCTTTGTTCTTTTATTACAATTGCAAATTCTAGGAAAAAACACAGTAGCTTTATAGAACTACATATAGCTGTTACAATAGGGCAACCCTACCTTAAAAATGCTTTGATATATTTACCGAATACATGTAATGTACTGAATACATTAATGGCTAATGGCTGAAATGAATAAATACAATAAGGTTGTTCAGACAAGACAATGAACAGTGGCATCTGGGACAAATATAGGACATTGGAGAACTGAACACATACCTTGGCAACTGGTGTACAGAATGACTTCTTTTTTTTTTTTTGCTTTAATTTATATGCTGCCCTTCTCTGGAGACTCAGGGCGGCTTACAATGCGTTAAGCAACAGCCTTCATACTTTTGTATATTTATACAAAGTCAGATTATTACCCCCACAATCTGGGTCCTCATTTCACCTACCTTTGAAAGGATGGAAGGCTGAGTCAACCTTGAGTCTGGTGAGATTTGAACTTGCAGTAATTGCAAGCAGCAAATATTAATCTGTTAATAACAGTGCTTTAGTCCACTGTACTACAGGCTCTTTCTTGGGAAAGATGGGAGAAAATAACATCTTCTGAAAAATGACTGAAAATCATGCGTAGCTATACAGAAACATAAGTTACCTTGAGCTCAAAAGAGAAAAGAAACCATCAGCTTTAGGCCAATCAAGATTTAAAACAGAATATGGATGCATCGGAGAGAAGAAAAGTAAAGATTCCCTCAAGCTGAATTCAGTTTCAAGTGATTACTTGGACCAGTGTTTCTCAATCTTGGCAACTTTAAGGTGTGTAGACTTCATGGGTGACTAGAAAATTCTGGGAGTTGAAGTTCACACATCTTAAAATTGCCAAGGCTGAGTAACATTGACTTAGACACATTAACATACAGTTGTAACTGGGAGTTGACAAGATGGTTCAATAGATTTCTCCTATAACAGCTAGAGCTACAACTGTATGCAAATATCCAGGCCAGCCATTTGGCTGGTACATTCCAAGAAATATAAACTGGGTTCCAGATGGCTGTTGCTTAGCAGCATCCTACATACTTAGTTGCTTAGGGAACAGGTTTCTTGTATTCTCATTAGACAGCTGCCTGCTGGAATTGCCATTCCTGTTTGGGAAGATTTTTTCACAGCCTACAACTAAAGCAATGGGTTTAGCCAGAACAAGTTATGGAGTAATATTGTAGCTGTAGTAAACTAAAAGAGGGTTGCGGTGATCCTTCCAATCACAAAATGAATTTAAATCCTGGAGTGAAGTATATTCTATTTCATCTCAAAAAGAAAACAGAATGAATTTCCCCATATTTAATTCTTATACAAGCAAGAATGAGACTAAATCCACCTGTAACAATGTATTACAAAACTGATTAGGCTATATCAGTAACATACTTGACTATTATAATTATAGGCATTACTGGTCAACCTACATAGTTATGTTGAATATGTAGCCTGCAGCCAGCCCCTTTAATTCTCAAGTAAACTGAAACTACAGCAAAAGATAATGGATATTTAACCCTGCCCCAACCGCTTGCTTGTCAAACTTTGCTTTTTCTTCTTGACAGCACCTACTGAAACTGATCTTGAAAAGCTAAGCAAGATCAGACCTGATTAGTATTTGAATGAGAGATCACAGGGAGATGCTAGTATTATAGGCAAGACTGAGACGAATGTAACATGAGAAGCCAGGTGCAGGTTAGCTATCATATGTATATTTCCCCAAACCCATTTGAAAATTCAGCAGCCAAACTTATTTGGAGTGGCATTATCTTTTACTTCTTTTTGTGAAAGATGCAAAGAGGATGAATTATGTCTGTGAGGCTTATATACCTTTTGAATAGTATATACCTCAAGATATTAGCAACCAAATCTATTATTTGATTTATCAGATTAAGAGAAGACCCCCAGCAATCCCTGTGTACTTTGTGTTCCTCTCAGCATCTTTCTATTGTAAATTATCATAATTTATTGTTCTATCATTTTAATGTTTAGCAGTTTTTAATGTTCGTGAGATGTCCAGAGTCGCCTCTAGATGAGATAGGTAGCATATAAATCTAATAAATAAATGAAAATAATTAACTACTGCTTTCTTTCGATCAATCAGAGTGGTGTTCCCTAGAGGTACCACTAATTAAAAACATTGCATTTTAGTAACTTATGTGTGTTTCTTACTTGTCAACATTCTTAACAGTTATTTGAGGATCTATCCTTCCTCTTACTTGTAGCAAATACTGATGTAAAAACAGCAGTGACAAATTTATGTTGTGTTGGATTATGTGTTAAGGGCAACAGCTGATAGAGCTTGTGATCTATAAATCTGTTTCACAAAGAAGTGCAAGAAGAAATATTTTCTGTATTAAAGGGGACACTGCTCTTTTCAATGTATGATATTTATGAATGACATTTAGTGAACTTTACTATCTTACTCCTTCCTTCCCCAACATCACATCCATTGGATACACTGCAGGGGATTACAGAAGTTGCAGTCCAACACATTTACAGAAACAACTGGAAAAAGTAGTCTAGAACTAGGGTGTGTTTGATTATCAAACTTGGGTTGCTGTCTAAATCTCAAATATTATGGAAAACCATTGTTATATGGAGTAACATATATCAATGATTCCTTAAATACTACAAGTCAGTTATAAGGCAGCCTCATTTCCACATGATCTCACTCCAGAAAGGCATAAGCTCCATGTCCAAATTCATCTTTAAAATACTGCAGTTTCTCCACAAAACAGCACACAGGCAAACAATTAAGGAAGGGGGTCACAAGAAAAATACTGAGCGCTAACAACATATTTGGTTCCCCCCCAAAGGAATTAGCAACATAAATTTGTCATTTGTACCAGTAATCTCTTTTTACCCTATGTGAAACAGTGCAGTTTTTCCATTTCTTTATATATTCAGCCATGTTGTACAAATTAGGCTGCAGGGTTTTCCCATGTTGGACTGGAATAACCAGAAAAAAGTAATGTTCACATCAAAATAAAATTGCTATGACCTACAAACACATCACCTGATAGACTGTTACCAAGGTAGTTTCACAACCAAATATCTGCCAACCCCAAGTTTTGTTTGCTATTGCTAAAACAGCTGCACCTTTTAAGTACAGGTAGACTCAATTGCCTCACAAACTTTCAATGAGAGTTCATAATAGTTGATAGTTACAATACAAAGTATATACTATCCCATTTCAGTAAGGGGAGATGGAAGGGATATCAAAATGGCAACTTTTGTTTAGTTCAGAACCTTTCATATATATTTATAAGCACAGATTACGTATTGGCTAAAGGATGTCGTTTTCACTAGCCATTTGCAGACACTGGAAAGCCATCTATTTAGAGAACCCTTTGAAAGGCTACCCTAATGTGTCATTAAAAAAATAGCATGGGCTGCAGAATCTACTACATAGGTGTCAAACTTGATCATGTCACATGATTTATTGTGACGTTTTTTGCCTTTGCAGGGCGTGGTGGGTGTGGCTTACATATGACGCATCCGGCCTGCGGGCTGCCAGTTTGTCAACCCTGACCTATTATATGTGGATTGGAAGAGTTAGATCAACATTCCCCATTCTGGTGTTTAAGACCAAGTTCCAACATCCTTAGTTGTAGCACTCATCATGTTGGCTAGGAATTCTGGTAGTTAAAATCCAACATATCTAGAGACAACAAATCGGAAAACATTAAATACACAGCAGGACTCTCAGAAATACCCTAATTGCAACTCTAATAAAATTTGTAATATTACTTTCCAGATCTGTAGAAAGTAAATGCATTAATAAGCCACAGCTAGTATACTTTCATACATCTTTATGTTTTGCCAAGAGTGAAGAATTGCATAAGCAACTGTTTTTACAGATTACATGATCTTTCCACTTTATATAGGTTTTGGCAAAGCGTTCAACTCATCATGTGAGCAAATATAATGATTACAAACTGCAAAGATACTAATACATGAGGATTACTAAAAGAAAATAAATTGAAAAATGTTTTTACTGCACTTACTGCCCTTGAAGAAGTGGAGAATGGAAAATGCTATATTTCTGTATTGTATGGAGGCCAAAGACAATAATGTATCAAATGCTGCTATTGAAATAGCCTGACAGATATTGTCACTCACAATAAACATTAGCCCAGTGCCAATAACATGAGCAATAGCATTTTAAAAAGAATTCAATTAGTTTTAGGCTTTTTTACGTCTTCAGAAAGTAAGTATTTAAATATGCACAAAGATAGATTCAGCAAATCACAAAATAGAGGAACTGTTAGTAAAAATGACAAAATGTGCTGAGATGACTAAATCCTTTGATCAGAGAAAAGACAAATTTTAATTTATTTATTTTGATGGCTACATTGACTTCTTTAATCAAATTATTAAGCTATTAAACTAATCAGTAAAATTAATCAGTAAACAAATTTATAAAGCCACTCAACTGACATCTGGGTGACGATATCTATGTTTATCGCTGATTGGGATGTCCTTATAGAAAAAAATAAATTTAGGATTTATGGTTTCGATGATTACATAGGATAGATTCTAGAAAGAAGACAGTTACATTGTAACTCTAAAGTAAGAGGTAAATTTATAATTGTACTTATAACTGATGTAAAGGAAATCAGAAGTTACTTCTCTGTAACTCCCCCCCTTTCTTGCACTTTTAGCTTTACTTTCAATTTCTTTTTTACTTTATCACTATGCATGTGTACACACACACACACAAAAACATAGAGAGAAATAGTATGTATTTAAAAAATTAAAAAACTGCAACTCTCTTCAAGAATGAGGTGTAGGGCTCTCTACCCAGTGCAAATCCCATAAGTTATGGCTTCATAAATATTTCAAAAATTCAACACAATGACAAATTCAGTTCAATTTAAGGTACATACAGAATTATGCTTAAACTTCCTTCTCCTGAAAGAGCAATTCATAACTCTTTAGGTAAATTCAAATATTCAGGATTTTATTTTTAAAAAAACTTTTCTACTTTCTATCTGTGTTATGATAGAAAGTATCATTCATGATCATTTTACAAGCTGAAACACAGGACAGATATTAAGTAACATTCCCTTCAATTCTGCATTGTCCAGCAATAGAAAGATGAAAAAAATAAAATAAAAGTCTATTTGCAGGATCAGACTTTCCCTTCTCAGACAGTGACATCACAAACTGTTTCTACAGTAACTATTGCTACTATTAAAGGTCTGAATCAGTGGAAGAGATGACCAATTAAAAGCAACAGGACTGACTTTAGAGCCTGCCTAGGATTAGGGAGGCAAATGAGAGAGAAGGTAAGTACAATTTAATAAGCTCAATTATTTCAATGTAGTGAGTTTCAAAACACCAACTATATTTAGATTTACCTAAAGTAAAAATATTGATTTATAATGGAAATTTAGCCTTAAACACTTAAGAGTTTATGCACTTATGTAGACATACAATACATATGATCAGGAAAGCAAAGAACACCAGCTCAATGAATGTAAACAAACTGATTTTAAAATGCTTAAAAGTATATACATTTGTGTGCATGCATATATCACATATATCACTTGATCTCTTTCTCAAACACCCACACTACTTAATCTGAAGAACATTAGGTAGCAGTACAAATCCTTGACCTGGGACCATAACTGACTCCAGAATGATGGTCAAAAGTCATGTTGGTCATTAAGTAGGTTATGACATGATTGCATCTGATTTTAAAATCTTTTGAATTGATTGTCCACAATGGGTATTTTTTTGATAGAAACTGGAAGTAAACACTAGTTTCTTGCAAAACATGCTGTAAATTGCAGTCACATGACCGCAGATGCCCAAAATGCAATCATGTAACCATAGGGGATGGGTTTATCCATCATAACTTTGAACCCTGGGCCATATGTATTTATAGCAGGGGTGTCAAACTTGTGCCATCACGGCGGTGTCATGTGACGTATCTCTTTTTCCCCTCCTTTACTAAACCAGGCGTGGGCGTGGCCAGCACGTGACGCATCTGGCTTGCGGGTCACCAGTTTGACAGCCCTGATTTATGGGGAGATCCATTGTAACTTTGGTTGCTAAGCAACCAGTTGTAAGTTGAGGCCTGAAAAGGGCCTTTGCAGAAAACTCTTTTATTATCCAGATGAAAATGGCACAGCCATTCATATACAGTGTTTTTGGGGGAGACATGTTTGATCCAGGATGCTGCTTTGAAGAGGCACTTCAGTCAAAGCTTCATTGAAGTTAGATACCCTTTCAAAGATCTGATTCTCCTAAACATTACTTCCCAAGGAACAGATTCTTTCAGTGCTCATGCATTGCTTGTACGTTTCCTATAAAAATCTGTCTGCGGGTTTAGGAAAGAGAAAGAAAATTAAAAGAGTTGCTGATTAAGCATCAAGGATGGTATAGTTTTCAGGGTGACTAGGACTGAATGGTCACTTTCCATTCTCACTGAGTGACTTTGAGCCAGTCATCCTCTATTTGCCAAACTTACTTCCCAGAATTGCTGCTGTGGGGGAAAATAAAAGGAGGAAGTGCTTATGCCTTGTGCTCTTGAAAGACAAAATATAAATCTAACAATAAATAAATAGTTTTCATTCTAAAGGACAGAAATGCAACTCTGCTCATGTGGACTTCATAGAACGGCCATGAAGGCCTTGGAAAAGATATTCAAATGCCACATGTCTACACTGTGCTTACAAAGATCTGAATAACACAGAGAATGATATTCTATGGAAGCAAAAGTTGGCCATTGAAGAAGCAGGATGGGAAGATAATGGACACCTGATGAACTTTGGTGCAGGAGAAGACTCCTGAGAACACTGTAGACCAAGAGTGTCAAGCTCAAGGCCTGGGGGCCGGATCCGGCCCGTGGGGTGCTTAGATCTGGCCCACAGGGCTGCCCTGGAAACAGCAAAGGACCAGCTCACAGTGCCTCTGCCAGCGAAAACAGGCTCCCGAGCTCCGTTTTTGGCTGCGATGGCCTCCTGCAACCCTCTGCCAGTGAAAACAGAGCTCAGGAGGGCCACACACTGGCCACACGCAGAGGGTTGCAGGAGGCCGTCACAACTAATAATGGAACTTGGGAGCCCATTTTCGCTGGCAAAGCACTTGGGCCACCACAGGCTCCCCCGACACAAGTGATGTTCAGTTGGCCATGCCCACCCCACCCCTGCCCACCCCAGCCCCCCATGGTCAAACACAACCCTGATGTAGCCCTCAATTAAATCGCGTTTGACACCCCTGTTGTAAAAAACAACAAAAAAACAAAACAAATGGATCATCAAACAATTTGATCCAGAATTCTCACTCGAGGCCCAAATGATCAGGTTCTCTAATGTTGGTAAAGGTGGAAGAAAAAGAAGAGGATGACCAGTAGAAAGCTGGATGAATTCAGTTACAGTGGGGATGAATGCACCCATGTAACACCATGGAAAAAATCTATGTGGTCACTAAGAACTGACAACAATTTGATGCCAGGTAATCATAATTTTATTTCATTTGTCATATTTATTTATAGCTGCCCATTTCACAAAACATGTGACTCAAATCCAGAACTACATTTCATACAAGCAATACAGGTAGTCCTTGACATACAATCTCAACTGAGCCCAAAATTTCTGTTGCTAAGTGAAACATTTGTTAAGTGAATTTTGCCCCATTTTATGACCTTTCTTGCCATGGTTGTTAAGTGAATCACTGCAGTTGTTAAGTTAGTAATAAGGTTGTTAAGTGAGTCAGGCTTCCCCATTGGCTTTACTTGTCAGAAGGTCACAAAAAGCGATCAAATGACCCAGGGATACTGCAACCGTCATAAATATGAGTCAGTTGCCAAGCATCTGAATTTTGGTCACATGACCATGGGGATGCTGCAATGGTCGTGAGTGTGAAAACTAGTCACAAGACACTTATTTCAGTGCTGATGTAACTTTGAATGGTCACTAAATGAACTGTTGCACGTTGAGAACTACCTATAATTAGGAGGTGACACTCAGAGGGTGGAATAGCAACTTTAAGAGTTCAGAGTAGCTTTGAGCAAGAAAAAACTTCATATGATACTGACTGAAGAGAATAAACACCACTGGCAGCCTCTTGAGTTCTTACAACTCAGCCTGCAAAGAGTTTAGTCCACCTGACAGGAGATTACTTGCTTGCTTTAGTTCACATTGTCTGCTTTCCTGCATCTTTCAGGAAATCCTTGGGGATGGCAAATCTATCATCCATATTCCTTTTGTGCTGAAAGTTAGCAAGCAAGTTAGTTGACTTAAAATACACAACAGACTATTTTCAGCAGCATCAAACCTAACTGAAAACATCTGCAGGAAAAAGGTTATGGTTATAATAAATTCCAGAGTGAACAATGCTTCCCTACATGCGAAATGCTTTTGAGTTATAGTCTATAACCTCAAAGATAATATCTTATAGTATGAAAAGTAACACAGTGGGGAGCATTCAGGTAATATGTAAAAGTGACAATCTTAATTACCCTTGTTTGTTCTATGCAGTGACAAGAGTTATGTCCCTTTAGTATTTTATCTTATTCATGAACCATGCACTTGCATTTAATCAACAGCTAATCAGACTAAAACAGAGCATAAGAAAGTTGTTTCTGTACGTGCAATTTTGAGAAGCTACTTAAAAGTAGCCTATCAATTTGAACACACCCATCATAACACAGCCTTATTCTGTCTTTTCATTGACTCATCTCTCAAAGCTTGATCTAATAAGGTGGCAATATAATTACTTTCTTATACAGAACAGGATTGTAAGATCTACCAGAATTAGGACTGGGAAAATGAGGTTCTGTACTCAAGATTTCTCATTATTTAAGAATGGGACAAGATGGTAACCCATTAGTTAACTTCAGCTTCATCATGTTATCCATTATACAGTACATTAAGGTACAATTCTTGTGACTCAGCCTCTAATATATGTAACTGAGGTAATCATACATTGCTTCTACATACTATCATACTTTCCTTTCCTTCTCTCTGACACTCATTTTTAGACTAATATTTTTGATTGTTTTCAATTATGGTCCTATGCCAGGGGTGTCAAACTGGTGGCCCGTGGGCTGGATGCATCACGTGCAGGCCACTCCCACTCCAGCTCCGCGAAGGGGAAAAATGTCACGAAATATCATGTGACGGCAACATGACACCACGAGTTTGACACCCGTATTGTATGCCATGAATTGTCATATGCACTAACGGGACTGTACAAAATAACAGGAGTGCAGTTCAATGCATACCTACCAAGAGATACAATTTAATACTTCATACGTATACTGTATCTGAAAAACAAAGGAATATTATAAATGCAACATATACTAACAAATATTTATTCTGTAACTAACATTGCAGTGGGAGATAACTGTGACTGGGTTCTCACCAGTAGTGGGTTTCACTTACCTTCGCTACTGGTTCAGAACTGTGAGCATGCATGTGTGAATTATTGCTTCGCTTGCACGCGGTGCTTCTGCGCATGCGCAGAACCTTCTGCGCATGTGCAGTGTCCGTGATGATGTCCAGGTGGGCGGAACCTCCTGCGGTTGCCGCTACTGAACCAGAGTGAACTGGTAGAAACCCATCACTGGTTCTCACACTGCAATAAGCATGATTTACTAAATAAATCATAACATGTGTTCATGAAACTAGATAAGCCAATATCGTACAATGACTTACGAGTGATGCCGGGATACAGAAGAATTTAATATAAAACAAAACCTAGATAAGACATAAATTAGAAACAGCAACAAGATGAAAGATTACTTGAATGTCTAAGTGACAAGATTATCTGAACCATAAATGGAGACACAGAGCTAAATTAAATACAGAAGAGTATTTTAATTTCTAAGCTTATCTACATCTATACTGCAGTTTCATATATTAATGTGGAATCAGTATGCTGTACTAGAGAGACCCAAGTTCAAGTCCACCTTAGCCACAGATGCTCAAAATTGGACCAGTCTCTCATTGTTGCCAATAGAAGAATATATATATTACAACATATGCAATATGTTGAACTGTGGAGTCCTTGTTGTTCTCCAAGGAACAACAATGGTCTTGGTTGTTTGGTTGCAGATGTTTCATTACCCAACTAGATAACATCATCAGTGCTGGTGAGTATGGGGTTTGATCCCTGATTAATATACAGAAGCTTGTTCTACCAATATTAGTGGAGGTGTGGTTTAGGAAACTGGGAGGCTCCACAGTCTCTCTTTCTCTCTCTTAGTCCCATTTCTCTTACAACACTGCTGATGTGCTGGGAGGTCCATATAGCCTCCCTTGAGCTCCTGAAGGAAAAGGATATAAATCTAACCAATAAATAAAATGTATAACCAGAACGTAAGTTTAGCAAGACATCATTAACTTGTATAAAACAAAGTTTTCTACAAATTACCTCAGCAATGACAGAATGAAAAATCTGCTCATAACAACATACCAAACAACCAATTGTAGTCAGCCACAATGCCCTCAATTCATAGAACAGGTCACTAGTCCCTACTGAAGCAGGAAACTAAGCTGCCCAAGTACTCTTGAATAACAGAAGTAATACTGAAATCATCGTGCTCAATTCTGTTTTACTTCGTTTTGCCAAGGCTGTAACTTTTCAATTCAAACATTTTGTACTGTTTCTAACTCCATTTGCACTAGACCAAACACTACTCTCAAATGATAATTAAACACAGAAAGCATCCTCACTAATGCATCCACAACACACACTCTACACAAGATTAAAATCTTGAACCCTAGAATCTTTACTGCTATATAGGGGCAATAACTCTTTACTCTGTGCTGCCATCTGGGGGACGTCCCGATATAGTAACCCGATGAACAGGGCTATCTGGGAAAGCATCATCTTCCTTCGGGGCGGAAACGCATTTACAGTTGAAAACGACATCCCAATTTAGTAATGAAAGCCTTACAAAGTCACCACTTGTGATTCACGTGGCGTCCATCTCAAGTTCATGGAGTTATTTCAGTTTTACTTAAATGGCCCCAACCTCGGTCACTCACACCTGATTAATTGCTCGAACCCCCAAAGTCCTCGATCCAAGATGAGGCGGAAGACAAAAAGACGAGGCAAAAGACAAACGGCGCCTCCGCGATTGTTCTCCCTCTAAGTCTTGTACGGCTACTTTTAAGGGCATCCAAGGGACAACCGTCCCGGCCAAGAAAGGCAGCAGCATCTACTACCCGGCAACCCTTGGAAAGTCTACTCACAAGTTTCAGCCACGCGGTCTTACTTGCCTGCTTTTTGCCCTCGTATGAGATAAGCCCCAGAACTGAATCCGGCTGAGCCGCTTGGGAGGGAGGGAATCACCCAGCCGGCGAAGGGGTGGAGGAAGGAGGCAGAGCAAGCACCGCCAGAGGCTCGGAGCAAACTTTCGCCCTCCCAGCTGGAACTCGGTTGACTCACAAGCGCTGCCTCGCTGATGGGAGGGCGAGGAAGGCGCTGGCGTCCAGAGCCGCATGCTCACAACGCCTTTTCCTCCCCCGCACACGCTGGGGCCGCCGCCGCCGCCCGAGGAATTCTCACACTCAGCCGGCGCTTTGCGCTGCTCTGCCCCACCTCCTCTGCAACACCTTGGCGGGGCAGGAGCGTGTCTGGGGGAAGGGGAAACAGTCACTTTCCCCCCACGCTGAAGAGTGAATCGCTCCCTTATATAAAAAACTTTCATCGGCAAGACAGGAAGCCAGGTTCCCTCCGCTGCAGAGAGAAGGGGCGTAACGCTGCTATGTATGGCTGCTTTGCGGCCTGCTGAAAATCTCTTTTCTCTTTTAGAGACGAGTTTGCTCGTAGAAAGAGCTTGGTCTCCTTTGGAGCCGGATTCGAGGCGATTCCAATCCCAGAACGGTCAACGCACACAACTCTTCCCCCCTTCCTTTGCTGAGGCACTAAACAGGTCAATTTCTCTGGCCTCATTGGACTAAATTCTTGGGGATGGTGGCATGACAGGATTATCCCACCAGGTGCGCGGGTCACCTTGAACTATTAATGTGGTTGGCTCATTTGTGATTTACGGTATCTTTATGTTATAGGTGCTGGGATTTTGAAGAACGTTAAGCCTGACATTGGTCATCCAAGATGCCACTTTTGTTCCTTGGAGCTCATCCGATACCCATAGAACAAAAAACTAGAACCAACAGAGGAAGGCCCCAGAGGTGTTTTTCAAAGGGCAACTGGACTTTCCTGTTTTTTAATTTGAAAATGTCCAGTTGCCTTTTGAAAAACGGCTTTGGGACAACCATGACCAGGATGAGGAGAATCTGAGGGGTCCTTGGTGCTCTCTGAGCTTCGTTGTTTTCTTGCAAACATTTGGGTAATGAAACATCTGCAAGAAAACAAGCTCAGAGACCACCAAGGAGCCTTCATTTCAACCCTGAGCTACAAACATTCTCCTTTATTGGATTGAGAATCTCCATAGACAATGGAGGAAGAGTGAAAGGGAAAGTTTTATCTTTCCTGGAGTTAAGGTGGGTGTAAGTATCTCTTAATGAAATGGACTGCCTTATGCAGATAGCCAATGCTATGTTGATACCTGCCTGCAAAAGGTAGGCTGCTGTTGCATTCTTATTAAAGAATATCAAAAACAGGCCTATTTCTAAAGCATATAGAGAAATACATATTTTCACTTTTAATTAAAAAAACAAACAGTTGAAATTAGTAGATATTTGGACCAGGCACAATTCAGTGTGATTACCAAAGCATCTCGTAATGACTAGCTCTTTAAATACAGTATTTGTAATCTACTGTCATTCAAAAATAATTCAGTTGACTTGTTTCCCAGTCAGTGTTCTTAAGACTACAGCATTAAATCATTTTGTTCCTGTTTATACTACTGTAGAATTATTTTATAAATGCCATGCTGAACATGTCTGAAAGACAGAACAGCACTGCTTGTAATAACTTATGATGAAAAGCCCCTCCCTGTTATCTTTTTAAAAGAAAAAAGATTGTTGATGTGCATTCTTCCTAAATACAAGAAGATATTTAACTACATTTATTTAAAAAAAATATCTCACAAAACCTTATCTACGCCAAAATTATTTTAATGTAAGGAAAACTTAGCTGGCCCAATTTAACTTGACAGCTTTAATGATGCAGTGCTTCTTGATTGGCTTATGAATCTGAATATTGAGTATATGTATCTATTCATGAGTCTGCCTGACTCTTGAAGTGCAAATTCTGCAGTGCAAAGTCAACACACATCTCACAGAGTATGAAAAATTTAGGATTTAAAGCCCAAGAAAACCTTGCTTCATGCAAATATGCTAAACCTTTATCTCTTATGTGAACAAGCAATTTTAATGTGTTAAAGAAATCAGAGTGGCTTAGGGGGTCTACAGTATATGGATTACTCTGAAAATGAACAGCTAGCACAAAAGCCAGAAAAATTTCTTTGGCCAGCGATTTCAGCATATGTGCATGGTTAGAAGCCTATCATCTTTTAGGGATGGTTACTTCTCTGAAAGTATTTCAGGAAACATACTTCAGGGGACAGATGGTACATTCATGTCTCACTGACTTCTAAACCACTCTTTTCAATTAGAAGCACTGACTTGCCCTAATCTCTGTAGGTGGTCATCCAGAAGAAGAGCCAAAAGAAAAATACCAGTTGCAACAGGTTCTCAGTTAGCAGCTTTCATGGTAACATGTTTAGATTGTAGAGATTATACAGAAATGTCTCCAAGAATTTGGGAATGTTCTGTCCAGTTCTAAGCATATATTTTAGAATTCATATTTAAAGATGGAAGGGCAACTCCTCCACCAATGTTCTTCTCTATTTTTCCCTGTGGCTATTCATATTTTATCTCATTAAATTCATACTTTTATCTCATTAAACAAACAAACCAGTTAGAGTAAGGTTGTGTATTTGAAGGAAATCCACTCCTTATAATTCTGATCCTTATGGCTTTCAGATCTTTCTACTAATGAAACTTTGGATCAAGCATGTCCAACTCATGGCTCGCAGTCCATATGCAGTCTCAAGGTAATAAAAGATATATTAATTTTTTGTTATTTATATACATTAAGTATATTGTGCATTTTATATGCAGCCCAAGACAATTTGTCTTCATTCAATGCAGCCCAAGCAAGCCAAAAGGTTGCTGAAAATCTGTATGATTATTTCTTTGAGGTCAACTAAACTCAAGTTCTAATTAGTGTTCCTTTATTCAACATTATAAGGTTTAGGCATGAATACTTTTCAAATGTAATTAAATGTAATCTGTAGTTCTATAAATTTATCACACCTCTGCTATACGTTGGCAACCTATAATGCAAAATTAATGCACATTAAAATTGCATTTTGAACTGCATAGTACAATAAGAATTAATACCTTCCTACCATTATAAACACTGTTAAAAAGTATCCAAAGTACAGAGTACAATTTTATTTGTGAGACAAGGCCACTTTCTTTCCACAAGTGGAAAATTTTCCTACACTGCTATCTCTGTAAATCTGAATGCATTTATAGAATGAGCAACTGATATATGCAGCAAAGCCTAAACCAGAAACTTAAGAACTTAAAATTGTATAGTTCCTCTGTTCATGTAGTAAAATAAAAATTTGCCTTACAGGGAGATGGATCAAAATGCAGAATGAACATGTTTGCTTGCTCACAAATACATTGAACAACATATTTTACTTACGTAAAACACTTAGTTTAATCCTAATTATTTTTATAGTATTCTATTTGTACATCAAATAGAAATGTGCACCAGATTTGAGTAAAGCCTTTATCTCAAAGCAGAGTAATTCATACATATGATTCATTCATTCATTCATTCATTCATTCATTCATTCATTCATTCCACAAATTTGTTGTGCTGTGAAGAATGGCATGGTATTTATATTAAGTATTATAATGGGGGGAGAAAACATTGAATTCAATAATGGACAATTCTGTCCTCAAATCAGTGTGACTCTTGAAATCATTAGTCCTGGATCAGAGCATCTTGTAAATTAGAATAACTCTACAGTTTAAAAGAGGCCCTTAGTGTTATTACCTGCTTGTCTCACTGTTGCCTGGTCTTTCATCCTGAGCGGTTGTATGACTATTTTCTGTGACATGCATTAGTGAGTTAAATAGGCTCCATGACCTATTTTTGAAAATAACGGAATCAATCCCTTTTTTTCAATTTCAGCCCTCAGTAATGAATTCCAGTGAATGGGAAGTGCCATTCTTATTGAATAGTCCTTTTTCCTCAAATCTCCTTCAACTTGTGTCTAAAAATTGAGAACATTATTTCCCATTATCAGTATTATTTATTTGGCCTCCCAACTCAAATGACTCAGGGGAGGGGAGCTTACTTCTGTGAAGTGCACAGTTACCTTTATCTAAAAAGAAAGAAATCTTCAAAGTATTAATTATAATTTTGTATAACATTCATTACCTTTGAGAATTAGCAAGGGGAAACAATTACAAAAATCTCAGAACAAGCAATTCTGAAATTCTGTATTTTTTGGATTCATGTACCCATAAAAAATGAATCTAGGGGAAGAGACTTTATACTTTCAGCCTTAAATTAGCTGACAAATTAAAATTTTGTTTTCAGAGGATCTTTACAGAACTCTGTGATTGTTTTCTAATGCGTGTACTTTAAAGCAATTGAACAGACAATTCTGAATGTAATACTACTTTAAAAATAGCTTTTTGAGTTCACCTACGTGTGGTAATCAGCAAACCATTTAGAACAAAGGAGATAAAGTTACCTTAGTTTACTGAGAGGTTAGTGGAATCCTAACAATTACATCTGGAACTATACAACATCATATCGATGGGCATGTGAAAAGATTTTAGAAACAACCTTTCTCAAATGTCACATTTTAAACCAATTTTAAATAGCACTGATGTTTTCCTTATTTTAGAGCAACATTTCTCAATCCTGATAACTTTTAAGATGCATGGACTTCTATTTCCAGAAGGGTGGCTGGGGAATTCTGGGACTTCTTAAAGTGGCCAAGGGAACAAACACTGCTGTAGAACATTAACTCTTAAAAAGCACACACTGGGACCAGAGCAAGGTCAGTACAGTACTCTAGATCAGGGGTGTCAAGCTTGCAACGACACGTCATGTGATGTATCTCAACTTTTTCCCCCTTCACTAAATGGGGGGTGGGTGTGGCCAGTGTGTGACGCATCCGGCCTGCGGGCTTCACACTCCTGCTCTAGATCATAGAATAACAGAATTGGAATGTTCTCTCTTTGGTTTAGAATCAAATGCTTTTAAATTTCAGTCATATGAACACATTATACTGTTCCATCACAGAGACTGGAAGAAATGTCCACCACGACTACTGTGGATACAGGTATCTGCTACTGAGCAGAATTGGGAGGACTGCATATTGCAAATTTTTTTCAGGGATTCAAGTGGGTTTGTAACCCATTCACAATAGATCAGTTTTAACTGAGCCAGAATGCAAACTGTACATGGACTGGGTTAAGAGCAGAAGCTATAACAAATATTTTGGCAAATCCAAAATGATCTCTGGCACAGACAGCCAAGCAAGAATCCTGGCATGGCTTCAGTAATGTAGTACTGTTGTGGAATCAATGTTCTTCAGTAATGCAGAAGTATTTCTTCAAACTTGTTCCAGCTCTAATTGCCTAAATGCAATCCATTATTGCAAAGGACCCATGTATTTCACTAAATCTTCCTTTGCTCATTTCTTTCTTTATTTTATTTATTTATTAGTTCAATTTATATGCTGCCCTTCTCCGGAGCCTCAGGGTGGCTTACAATGCATTAAGCAATAGCCTACTTTTGTATATACCTGCTTAATAGGGCTTTTTGGGCCCCCCAAGTGGTGTTCTATTTTATACAAAGTCAGCTTATTGCCCCCACAAACCGGGTCCTCATTTTACCTACCTCAAAAGGATGGAAGGCTGAGTCAACCTTGAGCATCGTGAGAATTGAACTCGCAGTAATTGCAGGCAGCTGGCAGCTAAATGCTACTTTAACAGCAGCAATTTAGTCTGTTGCGCCACCAAGGCTCCCATTGAAAATTACACTATTTCACTCCTTATAGAACATCTCTAAACATAACTACCGTAATTCAAAGCAAGCCCTGCTGATTTAATTTCAGAAGAGCAAATGCACAGTTGCAGCAGTCACTTGCATTCTAGCAAGTTACTTCCTGCTATCTAGTCTTAAAAATCCCAACACATAATTCCTAAATGATAGCAAAAAGGACATATAAAAACATAGATAATCATGAGTTAAATGAGTGATGGTATTTTGAATTCAATACAAAAATAATGCAAATATGGTTTAAATATATTAAAATATGATTATTGTCTTAAACTGAAAATCCAAGACTTGTATTATGCAAAGGGAAAATTAAATATATCATGTGTAAAATTGAGATTTATTTATCAGGGATACAACAAATCATGTTTTTGTTACTACTATCTCCAAATGGATTTAAGAATTCATGAAGTAGTAGAGACACCTGAATTTCCAAGATACTAATCTCACTCAGATCATTTCCTAATCCCTTGCATAATCTAATATACTTGCTTAATGCCCTGCAATATGTTCAGTACTTAAGTTTAGAATGTTTTTACTTTGCAGAAGGACATTATATATTTAGAAAACTTTGCCCTGCTCCCAAAACTTTAACCATTTCTACTATATTTAAGCACTTAGCTTCTATGTTTTCTCCAAATAATTTTGTTAGAAATAGAATAAAAACTACCGTAATGCAAACTACAAATATAGAAAAAAATACAAAAAGGAAAAACATATAAGAGAAAAAGAGATAAAGGAAAAAAGAAATTACTTCCCCTGTCATCCCAACAAATGAAAACAATTTTAGTAGTTTATCAGTAAGTATAACATGAACTCTCTTCATCTCAAATTCATCTCTTAACTAAAACACAAAATCCAAAAGCCTCATCATTTGTTCTTTATCAGCAAAAGTCCAATAAGGAAAACCAGATATTAATTTTCTAGTTTAATCTTGTTTGACAAAATCTTGGTTTGGACAAAACTCAGCAGCCCTTTTTCGTGTGGCTGTTGATAAAAATAGGATCGCCAACATGATTGCCAGCATCCAATGACTGATATGGCACAACAACAAAGAAGAATCATCTTGTTTGAATAAGCTAACTCTGTATTTCTTCCTGAAATTTTTAAGAATCTTAGCTTTTAATCCATTCAAATATAGTATATATAGTATCGTAGTATATATAATATATAGTATATATAGGAAGTTGTTTATGGTTTTGGTTTTTTTAATCCAAGAATCTTTCTTTGATCTAGTAAGAAAAAGTTATCCAAGTAACTTTTCTAATTTAATAATTGTGCTTCTCCTTTAGAGAGTGAAACACTTATCAGCTTCATAGGTGTATCTAATACATCTTTCTCCATACATTTATCATTGGTTGACACATTTAAGTCCAAAATTAATTTCAAAATTATCCATTATAATTTGATCTTCTTCTGTAACTTCCTTGACACAGGCTCTGGCTATCACATTAAGTAATTTTTAAGACCAGTATTCAAAAACCTTTATTAAGGATTGTTGCTCCATTCTTTTTTTTAATTAACCAAATGGTTGAATTGTCCTTTAGTTCTTTGAAGTGTCAAATTTTCAAGTCCTATTGTCATGTTTCCCCTTTAAAAAACCAAAAACCTAAACCATCAGCATTTCCAGTGGAATATTTCCTCTAAATAATTCAAAAGTATATTCCAAATCCATCTGACCCTTACTCTGTTAACTTTCTAAAAGAAATAAATAAGTAAAAATTTCTAAAGCTTTTAAAATCACAGTTAAACCATTTTTCTCCAACAAGGCAACTCACCCAATGAATACAGTGCAACTTTGCTGATCCAAAGATCTTAATCTTTCCACTACAATTAAAAAATAATCCAAAAAGTTATTAAGAAATGAGACTCATTCCTTAAGGTTTTATGTTCTTAAAATATTGTGCTTTGGGTGTGAGTTTGAAGATATTCTGGATTTCCAGCCACTCAACTCAAAAGCCAACTGCAAAGGATAGCTCCTGAGTACTCATATTCAAGTTGTACTCATGAAGAGTGGCTGTTTGGAGTTAACATGGATTATCTCAATGATCTCTCCTATCTCTGGAGAGATTTTTCACTTCATAAATAGAGTCTCTCTACCATCAGATGTCAGCTCTCCATGGTGCTCACTGCAAGTTTCTGATATTTTAAGCAGATTCAATGCCCTTGATAGGCAGGAATTGTGACAGTCCTGCTGTATTCCTCGTCTGCTATTAACACAGCTAAGTCCCAGATTTATGGCTAGAGTTAATGTGAAAACTCCTCCCACAGCAATGGCATGCACACGTTAATCTCATGTGATGTTGGCACAATTCATCTTATTCCATAGCACACAGACAGGAGGACTGATGCAGCTTCCAGTCTACTAAGTTCAAGTAAGAACATCAATTCAGTACTAATATACAAATTAAATCTATGCAAAGCAGTTGAAGGGATGCTTTGCAAAAGACATGAGCAATGAGGAGACTTTTTCATTTTCAGTTTGTTTTTATATACTGCAAAACGGCTAACTTTACTTTCCTGCAGACTGATTGGAAAGAGGAAACAAGGATTCAGAGTTCCTGTGTTTATAAAAAAAACCAACCTGTTCCTTGTGTTTGTTTTGCTTTCTCTCAGTGATGTATAAGAAACTGCTACGGTTAGTCCCCCAAATACAAGTAATGCAATTATATACTTCTATGCACATTTTAATATGAAGAATAGGGCAAAATAGTCAGACTAACACAGGTTCAACCATTCATCCTTCAACTTTACAGCAAAAAACACAGCAAGACTTCACAAATCAAAGCCCATTCCTGCAGAATTCTGGCAGAGTTTAAACAAACTTGAAAACTATTTTGCAGGACAAAAGAAATTCCTTTGGCATATTCTTCCTAGTTAATAGACCCTGAATTATTTATTGTGCATAAAGAGTGAGATGGATGAAATATACTACAATACAATGTGGCAGGATAAGCGCCACCTACCTCTTCAGAGCCATAAAATACAACCTGTTCAGCCCAACATATTTTAATACCCAATATGAAGGTCAAGATAATAGAATCTCCCTCCTCCATTTCTCCTAGAGACTTATAATTGAATTTTATTTCATTAGTCGTAAGGAGACAATATTCTTCCCACTTTACCTGAGGACAGTAGACTAGCTAGAGAGGAGGATGTGCAGGGCAGGCTATGCTGAATATAAATTTTTACTTTCCAACAGAGTGGAATAGCCAAAGAATTGTCAACAATGCCTCTTCCATACCACCCATGATAACCATCTCACTCTGTGCACTGAAAGGGCCAGGCTGATGGCCACCAGAAACTTTTTTCTCTCTTACATAATAGAGAAGAGCAAACAGTAATGTGGTTGCTTATTTCTTTTCATTTAATGACACAAGACATAATGAGTTTGATAAATTTCTATTGACCACAATTCTGTTCCCCTCTAAAACATTCCATAATAGAGATGGCAGAATCCATTAAGTTATAAAATCAACAGATATGTTCTCTTATTTGCTTTAAAAAGTGCCATTGTATTGTATTGAATTACATTGCATTGCATTCTTCCTACTAAACCAAGAAGTTAAAACATTTCTGCTTATCTACTATGAAATACTTGGAAATTTACTAGCAAACCTACAGGTATACTTTGGCTACCTTTGGTTTAGGAGATTTGAAATAATTTGTTAATTAAACAGGCAGGCTTTTGCAACCACTTGGGAACATAAAAACTTACGTTCTACATGTGTCTATATTTCATGTAAATCTATGGATGAATAAAGAATAATGTATGCTCCAAAGAATAATGTATGCTCAAAAATAATGTTTGCAAGTGAAAAAGCTATTCTGAAATGTGATTTATATTTTTGTAATTAGTGTAAAAAAAATCACAAGACGATGGGGATACAATTCAACCGTTTAACATGTACTTTACTACTGTGCAACAAGCCTACTGAAATGCTCTTTAGTTGAATGACAAGAATCTCTCAAATTAATAATAAATCTGGGAAGTTGAACAATAGCTATTGTTTTTCTCTGTAGTCTCCTGGCTAATTGTACCATCGCCATATGCTAAATAAATAAATAATTTTGTATCCCAGATCACTTTAAAAGATTTTGCTGTTCTTCTAATAAAAACTATTCTATCATTTAGGTATAACTAAATTCATTAAATATGCCACTCATCAGGGACAATGTCCCATTATTTATTAAAATGCATGATTAATGGATCAGGGAAAATTCTCAGTCTTGTTAATTAGCACATTCACAAATGTTACTTAAGAATACACTTAAACAAAAAGAAATTAATGGTACTTAAATGTTTTTCTTGAACATCTAATAGCTATAGTTAATGGCAAATCACTTCTGTATCATTACAAAAACTACATGCATGTGTCCATGAAATCATCAAGAATAAATCTGTTAGATGCAGATTTTATATAATATTAACACTGTCAAAAGTTCTGGACAGAAAGCTCATTTTAATAACCAGCAGAAAAGGTTTGATGCAGTCAATCCAAATGAAATACATCTCTGCATTGGCCATCTATCTTTATTCACTCTACTTTCCAAGAAAAAAACACAACAATCTAAGTTTCTTTATATTTAGATTCTAAGTTATCTAAGTACCTTTCTGATTTTCTTTCTCTGCCAGTTCTGCAGCTACAAGCTATGCCCCCTCTTATCTGATCATTCCCTAAGGAGCATCTTCCCCTTCTGTCTCCAAGGTTATTTCCACATACCATTACACCCTTCTTACTCATCTTTCTGTTCCATATACAGCATTTTATTTTTCTGGCAACAGAAAGGCAAATTCAATCATGTGGTAAATCAGGTTGTATCACTTTGGATCCTGGACTAGATTACTTCAATGACTTGTTTTGCCAAAACTAGGCCTCATGTTAAATTTCCACCCTGTTTCCAAAATGACAATTAACAGATCTCTGAATAAGAAAAAAAAAGTTTATCTTGAAATTGATTTCCCTTCTGTTTCATTCTATACAGAAGGACACTACCAGGTGTGTGAATCATGAAATTGAAGTGCTTTGAGAGAGATTCTCTATTCAGATCAATAAGCAGCAATGGCTAAGATATACAGTTAAGCTTGTTTACTCTTCTGAAGGGGCAACAGATCTTGGCACAGGTTCACTTTTCTCCAAAGGAAAAAGAAATTAGACTTTCTAAAGACTTGTCTATTCATCCTTTCAATAAAGCTAATGCTTGCATTATGTTTTAGAGAACAAATACACTTTACGTACTTTAAATTCCTAAAATAGTTCTTTAAGGTAGCCCATTATTATTCTTATTGTGTTTGTGATTGTGATGGGAGCTTCTTTAAAGCTTTCTAATAAAATTGCGAGGTGATATTTGAAACAAAACCAAGAGACTGGGATTGAAAAAAAAAGGATGTTTTTTTTTAAACTCTGTGCACAATGCTAACACTTGCAGTAGCAAAACTTCTACATGTCACAGTTCAATTGCTAGCCTTCTATTTTGCTGTTACTGCAAATGTTGTAAAGTGGGGACTGTGGTTATTAGAAGGGATTCATATTATGAAGATTTGGAATTTTTTTGTTGCTCTTGTTTTTAATGCAGGATATTTATTTCAAGGGATCCTCCAGGGCAGAAGGGTTGAAAAAGGCTGGATGAGAATGAATATTAGCCCTGGTAAATAAATAGACATCTTTCTTCATTATTTAGGTAGACATTTATTCAAAAATGTTTTACATGTTTCCCCTATTAGTATCTAGGCCTAGATATTAATATAAAAGAGAAAGGTTTCTCATATCCATGTCCAACTTTAGTGGGTGATGCTCATCTCAGATTCTTAGCCGAGAGCATCACGTTGTCTGAAGACAAATTGGTGATCATGTGGCCAGCATACACCAAGGCTCATGGAAAGCTGTTACTTACCCACTGAAGTGGTACCTATTTATCTACTAGCATTTGCATTTCAAACTGCTAGGTGGGCTGGAGTTGGGGCAAGCAATGGGATCTCACCCCATCGCACGGCAGCTGTCAGTTCCAGCTGATCAGCTCATTGCCTTTAACTGTTGAGCCATTGCACCCCTAGATATTAATATACAGAACAGTTATTCCATTCTCATGAAACAATGTATTTCAAAATGTAACCTATAATTTATATATAACTTCTTGAATTCCTCATACAAGACTGACTACATATTTCCATCATATCCATACCAAAATGTTAGATGCTCCTTTTACATATTTTTATTACTGTTATCCATGTACTCTATGCCATACGATAAATAAAATAAATGTTTGCATATAGTCTGCTGAATGTTGGGAAATACAGAAAATCATTCAGATGAAAACTGTTACCTATAATATCAATAGAACTACCTGCCTCTTGTGTTATAGTTACAATTTGCTTTACACAGATGTAAATCCTTCTAAAACTGGAGGAATTTGTTTATATACTAAGAACCTATTTTTAGTTTCACATTTTAAGAGAATGGAAAACATGAAACGTCTTAAAGAAATTCAGTAAAAAGAAATACAGAAGTACCAAGCTATATTTAAACAGCAAAAGACATAGTATTCATGGATTTTACATTCTAGTGTCTTCTAATTTCTCATATATTAGCTTTTTCAATAAAAGTTTAATAATGCAGGGATTACCATTCTAAAACATGTCAGTAATGACACTGACATTAATAAAGACATCAGTTTAAATACTCTTTCTTTCTTGAAATAGTCTGTATCTTCAGGGGAAAAATATCCTTACCGCATGCCTTTCTCAAGAGAGCCATAAATATAGTATAATTTACAACATAATCATATCCACTTCTCCAAGAATCTAAGTTGACCAAACACAACCCAGCCAGAGAAAGAAACACATCATTAGTTTAAATGCACAAACAGCAATTAGAAACTACTGAAAAAATACCAGGCACTGAATCTGAAGTTTGACTTGTTAGGTACTGTCAAATGTTCTGAACTTTTGGATAGACACATGTTATTCCCAAGGTTATTTAGGGCAAAAATCAGGAGATCGATCAATGGCAGGATGGTAAATTTGGCAGGATAGTGATATGCTGCATGAACAGCTTTTGGAATGCTAAATTACCATCAAATTTGAACCAAGTTAGTTTTGCATTTAGTAAAATACTACATTTAGCTTCAGTTCTACTAATAAGGATATTATTTTTAACAAATATCTGAACTTTGGCAACTATTTTAAAAATCCCAATGCTTCAGAAACTTAATATTTAGTATTTCTGTGTTTTGAACATAAAAACTGAATAATATGTAAATTCATCAAAGGATATGCATTTAGCTTGCAGTTAAGCATTTCTTAGTAAATATGGTCAGTCTGTAAATAAAATCATTTTCGGTTCAGATTTCAGATGTAGACATTGCACTCTGAATAAACGGGGCAGAACTGGAGAACACGGGTGGTTCCCATAAACAGGTATCGCCCTTCTGTTGGTGTTCTTAGACCAACTGGAATTTTTTATTACATAGGAACACTTAAATTTTTGCCTGGCCACACTTGTAATACAAGATACATTTAGAACTGTAGTGTCCCTATCAGCTTACATGGATATGCATTCATTATCCAGAATGAGAATTATTTGTGAATTCAAGCCTACTGCCTGGTTTCTTCCTTTTTAGAATGGCATTTTTCATTCTAAATTTCATTCCCTGAAATTTTTGTTTGGTTCATACTACATTCTAAAATTACTCCTTGCAGGATAGTTTTACTCCCCAAAGGCCCATTTCACCATACAGCAATTTGTCCCCTCTAGTAAACTTCCCATGAGGAAAAAGTAGCCCAGGTATTGCTAAGCAACATAGGATTCTGGCCAATTAAAGGCTCATTTTTTCAGAGGATGCAGTACTTCAAACATATTTTCCTTTTAAACACAGCAGATCATTGCCACTTCTTAAGTTGTAGTTATCAAGAACTAGTTCACATATAGAAACCTTTGAGATGAAAATAACTTTTAAAAATGGCTAATTGGAAGATAAGATTTCCTTCAATGCCTGAAGGAAATAAAGATCAGAGATTTTTTTTAAAAAATCAAACAGAAATATAGGTGACACTTTAAAATCTAACAAATGTATTACAGCCCTAGTTTCCAGTGAGTGGAGTCCAGTTCATGAGGTACATGAATAAACAGCCTTAGGCATTCTTATCTCATTCTAAGCTGAATAGAGATGCCAAAAAGCAGCTTTGTATAAGGATCATTTACTTCCTTAGAGAATTATTCATGAAGAATAATATCTGGCAATGAAGCGAGAAGCGGAAAGCAATATTTAAAAACTAAATAGTTTGGTGAAAGCAGTGAATAGTTTATTCACATCCAATGTAATAAATCTCCATATACTCATAAATACAATGCTACTAGTTATTTATTAATCAACACTTAGAGACTAAGCAAAAGGCTCAAAGGCAGCATCATGGTCAAATAGATAAGAGAACTACCGGTGTATTATTTTGCACTTAGACAATATCTTTTTTTCAGGCTCTAATATTTTTCATTTGCTTAGACTATTAACACTTAAAGAAGAATCTCTCAAACCCAGTCTTGTTCAGTTCCAGTAAAAAAAAGAAGTTATAGTCTTATACCACTGTCCTATTTCATAGCTTTAAGTGAAATGCTTGGTGAAAAACTACCTTTCACCTTTTTCTGACAACCTTCAGCAATAATCCCCAAGAGGGCACTTTTCATAACAATGATATTTGCAGTTTAGGGCAAGAGAAATTAAACATCACCCAGTGCTGAAACTTTACAGCTTTCATCAGAATCCTAGCAGTTGCCTTACCAAGGCAAATCTAAGTTGGTTAGCCCCCAATCTGTGTCATTTCCATCACTCAAAGCAGGGACAAATGCACACACAAAACTGATGTTCAGTATGGCACAGCATAAATATAGGGAAATGATATCACATCCTGCCATGATCCGGAATGCCAATAGTAGGCTAAATATATCAGAGTCAACATTCTCATTCAAGCACAGAGCCATGCACTGAGGGAGAGAGGACTAATATACCCCCCTCGCCTCCCCCCCCCAAACCCAAACTAAGGATTTAGCTGACAGTGCAAAGGAATCGGCAGAAAGGAGCTGGGGGGGGGGGAAGCAGTCGGAAAATAAGCCCTTTCCTACATAAGCGAGTTACCTACCACGCCCGCCCACCCACTTACTCCCGGCAGCTCTATAATCTGAAAGCCATTCACTTCCAATAGGAAACGGGGAATTCTATTTGGTACTTAAAAAGCCACAGCTAGCGTATTGTATTATATCTGCGCACGCACAGAAAGCACAAATGACAGCTGGAAACACCGGAGGAAAAAAGGAAGGAAAAAAAAAAGAGGATATACATATAATTTAACTAAAAGCACAACCTTGAGCAGTGCACGGTTGCTTGCGCAGCCAATCCCTGTTTTTTTTGTTGTTGTTTTTTTTTGCATGCCACAAAGGGAGGAAAACCCACAAAAAATTCTGTACACTCACATTGTTTAAATAGTTCCAGACACAAAGCCATGAGAGACACAAAGAGGATGGGGGGGACTAGAAAGAGAAAAAGGGGGTAAAGAGAGAGAGAGAGAAACGAAAGAGACCGGCCTTCTTTTCGCCTTGGGAGGAAAAAAGAGAGGAATGGCGCTACTACGGTAGAAGGGCAAAGCCGGATTCCACTCTGCTCATTGAGAAAACAACAAGCGGGTCCCGGTCGAGGAAGGAAGAATGGGGCGGAGGACGGGCGGGAGGCAGAGCCGGGCCTGCCCCCGTGGCGCTTCAGACCGTGGCGAGGGCAAGGAGCGGGCAGCTACGGCTGCCGAGAACGACGATCTGACCGGGGCTGAAAAAAAGATACAAAGTAAGAGAGAAAAAAAAAAAATGCCGCGATACACAACAGGCTTCGGCAGCGTATATACACTCACCCTCCTCCCTCACTCACTCAGCCAGCCCATCCGCTGCCCGTTATGTACTTTCAATGGGAGGAGCATCGGGGTTGTTAAAGCCCAGGGTTGGCCACGCCCACCTCCCCGGGCCGCGCCCGGCGACAGCGGGAGAAAGGGGAGCGAGCGGGGCGCTGGCCGTGGAAACGTCGTGCCGAAAACGGAGCGGGGTGGAGGAGCCGGGAAGGAGGAGGCCGGGCGACAACGGCAGCCCTCGACGGCTGCCAATGGAAGCGAGGGGGCGGGCGCTCTGCAGCACCGAGCTTCGTCGGTCGTTGCAAAGGAAGGGAGAAAAAGGCCGGCAGGCTGGCTGGCTGGCCGAGCTACTGCACCAGCTGCGAGCCTCCTCCGACTTTCGCGTGCGCTGCCCAACCGGTTCCAGCTAGTATTCCGCACATGCTCACAAAGCCCGTTTCCCCCTCGTCTGCCTCTGCCTGCTCGCCTCAAAAAAAATAAAAAAAAAATAAAAGCCGAGGGAGGCAGCGTAAAGGTCAGCCAAGTCTGCCGTGACAAAAAGGCGAAGGCTTCAAGGCCGCAGCTGCACCGCGGGAGGGCTCGCGCCGACCTCCGCGCTCCTCAAAAGTTTCGCTTTTTGTTTTTTTCCCCTTGTCTCTGCCCCGCGCCCCCATCCCTCCCCTCCCCCGGCGCGAAGCGGGGAGAAGAGCTCCACCCGCAGAAAGATGGATAACAGGTGTGGTCGCCCCCGCGGAAGGGGGCGCTCGCTCTGGGCAAGGGCGGTGCAAATGGTGGGAAGTCGCGTGTTCGCAGCGGTGCTAAAATACCTGCGGCTCTAATGTAGGGGGAAGGATGGGGCGGGGGGCATTTCGAAGGTAGGGATATATGGCTCGATGGCTCCAAGGCCCAAAAGCCGCCGAAAGAAGGCAGGTCTAGGATCACCCACTTGCCGTTTTGGCTTGGTGGCGATGCTGCCATCTTAACTCTTCCCTGCGGGTCAATCGACAAGTAAACTCTAAAATCAGGTCGACCGGCGCGCTGGATCCTATTTCAATTTGGCCGGCTTGAAAAAAATAGAATAGGGAATAGAAAAGACGACCTTCGAGACACTCGTGCCTCGAGTGGTTGTGACGACAAAGTGCTCCAGACACTGTCAGACAGGCAGAGTCGCCCAGCCGGTCCTCTATTCCGTTCAGCTGGGCAATGAAGAAAATTAAGGTCTAAACTCTCAAGCATTAAATCAGGGGTCTCCAACCTTGGCAACTTTAAGCCTGGCGGACTTCAACTCCCAGAATTCTGGCTGGGGAATTCTGGGAGTTGAAGTCCGCCAGGCGTAAAGTTGCCAAGGTTGGAGACCCTTGCATTAAATGGTGGAGGGTGCTCCCACAGCAGCCCCAAAACAGTTCAAATGGGATTTTGACATTCCAGAGGAGAGTGGAATCTCTGCCTTCCCACCCCGATATTCACTTGAGAATTTTTATCAAGTTTTTGAAATAGAACATAAAAGGTAGTGTCACAGGACTGAAAGATCCCTCTGAGGTCTTCTAATCCAACCCGCTGTTCAAGACAGGAGATCTTTATACCATCCCAATCAAATGGTTGCCCAATCTATTTTTGAAAACTTTTGGTGTTGGAACATCCACAACACAGGGAGGCAAGCTATTCCATTGATTAACTGTTCTCACTGTCAGAAAATGTTTCCTTATGTCTAGGTTGGATCTCTCTTTAACAAGCAATTGCAGTACTTTAACAATTACTTCTTGTCCTGACCTCAGATGCTTTGTATTCAGTCTCTCGACCCCTGAAGAAATGGTAGTATAAATAATGAAAATGTCTATTTAGTTCATGAACTCCTTGATCATATCAGATACCAGACAAATACATAAGCAATGAGGCTACAGGAGTCCTAACACTGGTCATTAGTTCCTGCCTTCTGAATCATAGGGTGCATCCCTCAAGCAGCAACTGTTGCTGAATAGCAGGAGATAATCTTCCCTCTGCTGTCCATTTTTGCAAGCTTCCCACATGCATCTGGTTGACAGCAGTGACTCTGAATGCTGATTTATTTTCCCCTTTCTGAGCAAAGCCCTCATTTGCAGTTACCTTAAAAGGACCAATGTTTGACCTAAGAGCATTTTTAAAAATAACCATTTCCTTATTTAAATGAAAAAAAATTGTCTTAAAACTTAGGTACTTTCAGATATGTTATTGTGTAATCACTCTGTTTATTCCAAAAAAAAAAAAAAGGGAAACACAGGCAATGTTATTTTTTATTTGTAAACTCCCCTTGGTACTTCTTTTTCCTTTCTTCCTCTTTATTGCTAAGAAGAGAAGAAAAAGCACAGTGCCTTTTGACTGTTTGAGTTCCAAGACTTGCTCATCTGGAAACACCCTTACGAAGTGGCAGATCCATACTTGCACACAGACAACCACCCAACCTGAAACAGGTTCTCATAAGCAACAATGACACAACAATGATGCTTACATGGGAGCCAGATCCTGTGACAAGTCCAGATGTCTGCTTTGCCCCCTCATTTATACCGATAATATCATTACAGGCCCCAAAATTTTATATGCAAGATTAGAGGGGTCTTCACACACAGACTTCCTCTGATGTGATATATGCCATAATTTGTCATTGATGTTTCTCCAGATTCTATGTAGGACAAACAGGTGAGACATATGCAAAAGAATTAAGTTTGATGTCAGAATTCAAAACAAGAACAAAGTAAATGAGGATTTCCCAGGACACTATTACAGATTTCAGAATATCTGTTTTAGGCTGAAGAAAATTTAGCAGCACAATTGAGGGAAGGACTACTAAATCACATACACTAGTCTCAGGCATTCTCAGAAGGTTTAACAAGCAATGCATTTTAACTGTTAATTTGTCTCACTTGTAACCTGCATCTGCGTAACCCCTTCCTTCCCTATCCTAATTTAGCAATAGGACTTAGACTTATATACTGCCCCATAGTCTTTTACAGCATTCTCTGAGTGGTTTACAATGTCAGCCTATTGCCCCCAATAATCTGGGTCCTCGTTTTACCGACCTTGGAAGGCTGAGTCAACATTGAGCCCATCAGGAGCGAACTCCTGGCTGTGGGCAGAGTTAACCTGCAATAGTGCATTCTGACTACTGCGTCACGAGATGTCTTCTCTTTAAATCCATACATTTTATGCATCTGATGTAGTGAGCTGTAGTTAATGAAAGCTTATATCTTTTAATAACATTTGTTGTTCTGAAAAGCTGTTACCAAACTCCTCCTGACTACAAACAGACTCAAAGGGTGCCCTGTTCAGACTAATGCTTACATCACCTATCAGTATTTTGTTCAGAGCTTAAATTAGGACTCTGAAAAAAAATACAGTTTTTATATTTGAATCAAAAATAAATTGATTAAATTTCTGAATCAAATTCACTTTCTGAAGTGATATTTTGATTCAGATTAATAGTTGAATCAGTTCAGATGTCTCTGAATCATTCCAATTATTTCATAGCCTTTGGCATACCTACAGGAAGGCCTTTTTCCCAAGTGGAATTGACTTTTCAAATGGAATCTGTGATACAACTATTTCATCCAGTTCTGAAAAAATACCGATTTTTAATACTCCTCAACACTTTGCTATCATGCCTCCCTTTAATCTAACTTTAATGAACACGCTTCCCTTAAAAACCCAGGTACCAAAATGAACACAAATAAACAATGAAACAATTAAATGAAACTTTAAGAAAAATGGATTTATTGTAACTAAAAGATTCCTCAGAACTCCCCTGTCTGCACCTCTTCTACTTCATAGATTGGGAAACCAAGCTTCAGATTATATTACATTCTATGCCTCTGTTTCCTGTCTTTTCTCAATATTCATAACAGCTGAAAACAACAGCTCCTCAAGGGTGCAGAAATAAAAGATAGCTCTAATAAACGGGAATATATTCCTTATATACTGCTGGAGAGCCAACGTGCTCTGGACTAAAATCAAGGAGACCCAGGTTCAAATCCATCCTCATGCATTGGGTGATTTGGGCTAGTTATTCTATTAGCCCCAAACTACCTTAGAGGGTGTGGGAAGGAACACTCTTCATGCTTTCTTAAGCTCCTGGGGGAAAGATGGAGGATATAAATCTAACAAAGAATATTGTACATATGTGGCTTCTACAGTGGGACAAATGTCTTTTGCAAAGTATTTGGAAACTTCAAATTAGATGTTCTTTCCAATTTTCTGTATATTTTGTAACCCAAATCTGAAAGTTTTATTCACATTCGCACTATATACCATGCCTAACTAACATGCACAGAGTTAATGTGGACAAAAGGAAAAGTATTTGCTATGTACTTTTCACATTAAAAAAAAGCATAATTAAAAAATTCCAGAAGAATATATTATAAAACAAAATAGTGAAAGAAGGAAATGCAAGAGGGATTTTTTTTTTAGCAGAAATGTGGTTAATGACCTTTTAGCTTTTAATAATGTGAATGCACCAGAGGATTTCAAGTAAAGCATATAATTATATGTTCTGTAGAATTATATTGATTTCATCCTATTTTTTAGATGGGTATATTGTGTCACTGGGACAACACTGAAGGAGGCCACAGAGTTCAGTATATTTCTCCTGAATTTAAAGAGTTCCAACTTCAGAGGGCAAATCTGACACAAAAAAATCTCTCCTAGAATTCCAGACTAGAGACTTGAATTATATTCTAATTTTTCTTGATGCTCCTTCATACCACCAAAGAAACATATGAATGACCCCAGCATTTTTTTCTTTTATGTCTCCAAGGAAGACAAAGTAGCCAAACATGCAAATTTATGTGTCTTCTATGATTCTAATCTCTTCTGGCAAGCAACCTTAAATCTCTGAGGTTTAACTATTCTGCAATAGGATTTAGAAAATGTCCAAGTATTTCTTATTCTAGCATTTCATTTCAAGTACCTCTTCTATTTCACACGAAGTACCAAATCAACATACAAAATAGAAACTCATAAAACAGTAATTAATAATTTGCTAATAAAACAGTCATAAATATTAAAAACATTTAAAGCAACTAGGGATTTGTAAAAATAAATGTATTGGATTTTGCAAAACATTTAAAAAGCAGTTGATTTCACACAACTTTCCTTGTTGCTTGTGCATGAAGCACAAAATACATCTACTGAGACTTCCCATAAAACACTTGTGCCAGAGGTGGTATTCAGCAGGTTCTGACCAGTTCTGGAGAACCGATAGCAGAAATTTTGAGTAGTTTGGAGAACTGGTAAACACCACCTCTGACTGGCCCCGCCCCCATCTATTCTCTGCCTCCCGAGACCCAGCTGATCGGGAGGAAATGGGGATTTTGCAGTAACCTTCCCCTGGAGTGGGGAGGGAATGGAGATTTTACAGTATCCTTTCCTGCCATGCCCACCAAGCCACACCCACCAAGCAATGCCACACCCACCAAGCCATGCCCACAGAACCGGTAGTTAAAATTTTTGAATCCCACCACTGACTTGTGCCCATTGATGTACTGTATGTGGAAACAACTGGGGAAAATTTTTTGAAGCAACCACACTAAACTTTTCAGAGTGAACAGCTGCTTTATCACTCAGAAGAGATGGCTTGCTTGTGGCAACTTTCTTTATATAGTGCAATAGTGCCTCTCTTGGTAGTGCCCAGCCCTACCAATACATAGTAATTAATTGCTACATGGCCCATTGAGATGAAGACAAATATGCCTTCATATTTATACTCCACAAAAACAGAATTTATCATGATCAGACAATATTATCCTTTTAAAATAGGTAGGTTTCTATGATGCAGCCTGAGGACTTTTTTAAAAAAAAAATAAATGAGTCATAAGCATATTTTTGTAGTTCTGTTTGGAAGCAAAATTAATGTTTTTGATATTTAGTCCACTGTTGCAAGATTTTTTTTTTAGATGACACCATCTGGCTAAGTTTATAATTGGTATTTTATATCTTTTCAATGTAATTGCACGTATAACACAAGCATGATGATCATAGTGAAGGAACCCAGAATGGTTTATAAAAGAATATAAATAATTTTGAATAAAATAATTAACAACAAACCAACGATCCTAAAAAAGCAGTTAATAAAAAATTAAAATCTATGCTAGTTTGGAGAGATTTTGCTTGAAACAAAGCTACTCTGGTCATGGTCACTCATATCCTTGTGACCTCCAGATCAGACTATTGCAATGTGCTCTACATGGGGCTGCCCTTGAAGAGCAGCCGGAAGCTTCAGCTGATGTAAAATGTGGCAGCATGGGCAATTAATTGTATTTTTTGTTTGGTGCATGTGACATCACTGCTTTGTGAGTTGCATTGACTTCTAGTGTGCAATTCAAGGTGCTGGCAGTTACCTTTAAAGCTCTTCATGGCCTAGGATTGGGTTATTTTGGGGACCATGTTTCCCCAATAGTTTCTACCCATCCAACCTGGTCTGGTAGGAGGGGCATGTTCTGGGCTTTTTCTGCCGTAATACCTGCCCTGTGGAACATCATTACACTCTTAATTTAGCCCTGCCCTACTGGTCTTTTGCAAGGCCCTGCAAGGTGCCCAGGGGTGTGATAGAACCAGTCTCTCGACTTACTTTATTTATGGAACTCGGCTGCTTTTTTAAAAAAGTTTTTTTTTAATTATTTTTACTTATTTTATTGTAAACTGTTCAGAATCACTTATGTGAGATGGGCAGCTACTGTAAATAAATCAAATCCATCAACAAATAATTCCAGCTTGAAATCCTTCCAAAATGATCAAATAACCTATTTTGCACTTAAAACAGCTATTTTATATTGAAAAGATAGTGTTTCAAACTTGACATTGGGGTTTTGGATTCAAGATCAGTGGTGGGTTGCCCCCGGTTCGCACCGGTTCTAGAGAACCTGTAGTAAAACCGGCAAGAGGCTCCGCCCACCAACCCCGACATCATCAAAATGCTTCTGCGCTTGCGCAGAAGAGTGTGTGCACGCGCGCAGCCCCGTTGTAAACTGGTAGTAAAGGTAAGTAGAACTCACCCCTGTTCAAGATGGATTGAATTTGAAATATTTTGCACACCCTTAATTAACAATCTTAAAGTGTGCCTAGAAAACAATTAGCAACCAATGTTGCTCTTTTAATATTGGCTTCATATGATCCTGGTATCTTGTACCAGTTAATAGCTGTATCTTCCACATTTTACACCAACTGGAGATACATGGCTTCTTTTTCAGGATGTTCTATATGAGACACACTGTAACAGACAAGTTGTGATATAGTAAAGAAAACTGTTGACAAACCAAGAGCAGGCTGGAGCACAGAACAATAACTAGGATGTTCTCTTCTGAAACTTTTTGTTTTCCTATTTTCTCTTGTTTTCTTCTCTTCTCCTTGCATAAGAGACGAGGCAGAAGCTAAACTCCTTATAAAATACTTTTCAGTTTTAGACGTGGGTTTCATCTGGCCTTACTGCTTCTGATTGCACATTGATTGATTGTTATCAAGGCAGGATTGGGAGGCTCGTACCTAATGGATAGTAATAATTTTCTTCTAACATTTTATAGAGCAGGATTGAAATTCTCAGAGTGAACCACATTCCTTTCAATATGTTTTCAAGAAAACCGAGATAGGCTTTGTGGATTGGCAGGCAGTTTTATTGTGGGAAACAAAGGTATTTTTTGCTTGGATTGCTTGCTATCAAAAAGCCTATTTGGTGTTGTGACTTATTTATGATCAGTAGTGATCCCAGTATTGGTTTGCAGAGAAGTACAAAGCCTGGCTTTTAAACTTAGCAAATGGAGAAGTTATCTGATCTCTTGAAAAGCAAATGTTCATGTTTTGCTCTTTGGACATTCTTTGGCCACATCAGCAGAACTAATAGGCGTTGATCAATCTAATCTATTATTAAAAAATTGAAAAGTAAGATATAGGTTCTGGTAGCTATTCAAAAAACCTTTTATCAGTATGGACCAGAAGGCAGCAGCTTGGAATGTAGAATTACTGAGATTATTTTTAGGACAGCCTTTCCCTACCTGTTGCCTAACAGATACATTGGACTCTATTTTGGCTGGCAATTATGGAAGTTATAGTGTAATACACCTGGTAGGTTCCCAGGTTGGAAAGTTGCCTTAAAGCTTCCTGAAGGAAAGTAGAAAAAGTAAGTTTGGTTTTAAAAAATGGAAATCACAGATATTGACTTGCCTTCCATATGCATATTTAAAGGAGAATTTATATATTGCAAAATAGGGAACAGTGATACTTGGGTTTCCTGCGGCTAAAGAAGGGTAGATGTGTATTTGAAAAATTGATGCTTGCCTTTTGTAAATTTTATAATTCAGGCTGGCACTTTGGATTTTGGGTAGTTTCCTGACCATGTATGGTGGTTCCTTGCATATTTTAAATATATGAATTAGAACAATTTGAATATTGTTCTGAATTAAGATGGAATCATTATACTGGAAGTTAATATCTTAGGATGTCAATACAGATAGACAGTTACTCAGTGAGAGAGACAAGCTTCTGGTAATAACACATTAAGTGAGTACATTAAAAGACCTTGAGATGAAATATAAGGAAATGGAAGTGATATTTGATAAGACAATTCTGATGGTAGAGGTTGATTAGGATTAAGATTAGAGGTAGATGTTTTTAGGAATAATTTTGTCACCAATGCTTCTGTTAAGGATTGTCCTCCATTTGGCTTCAAGTCATTTATTTTCAAAAACCAATTTATAGTTTGGTTGGTAGTTTCAATATAGTCAAGGCAGGGTGGTGGTCACCTTGGAGTCTGCAGGCACAGGGAACTCTGGATGGCTCTTCAATCTTAAATAAGAAATGTCCTTATCATGGTCTATTGCAGATTGGCATGATTTGTACTTACAGAGAAACCAAAACATTTGCCTTCCAATGTGATGAGTGTGATAATTACTGTCTAGGCCCCAGGGTGACAGCTAATGGTAGCAAAACGATACAGAAAAATTACATATTTACCACTACCTAATAGTCTTCTGGATTCTTGCAGCACAGATACTATCAAGCAAGAGCCTTGATAGTACAGTGGTCTAAGCACCCTGTTACTAACACAGCTGCCTGCAATTACTGCTGGTTCGAATCTCTCCAAGGCTCAAGGTTGACTCAGCCTTCCATCCTTTCTAAGGTAGGTGAAATGAGGACTCGGTTTGTGGGGGCAATAAGCTGACTTTGTATAAATATACAAAAGTATGAAGGCTATTGCTTAATGCATTGTAAGCTGCCCTGAGTCTCTGGAGAAGGGCGGCATATAAATCAAATAAAAAAAAAAGATTGTGTAGATCAGGGGTCTCCAACCTTGGCAACTTTAAGCCTGTGGACTTCAACTCCCAGAATTCTGACTCGGGAATTCTGGGAGTTGAAGTCCGCCAGGCTTAAAGTTGCCAAGGTTGGAGACCCCTGGTGTAGATTTCATAGTTGTGTTATCCTAGCAGACCTCCTTCCCCACCAAAAAGGGAACAACCACAGTTGCAGCTGTTGTCATTCCTCCCTAAGGCATTTGTGTGTGGAAGCCCAGGCACCCGGACAGGTATGCATCCTCTTTAATGGATAACAAATGTTGGGATTCCCCATTCCTCAGTCCCATCTGAGAGCTTTGCTTTGGGACCAGTGGTGAAATCCAAATTTTTTTTACTACCGGTTCTGTGGGCGTGGCTTGGTGGGCGTGGTGTGGCTTGGTGGGCGTGGCAGGAGAAGGTTACTTCAAAATCTCCATTCCCACTCCACTCCAGGGGAAGGATATTGCAAAATCCCCATTCCCACCCCACTCTGGGGCCAGCCAGAGGTGGTTTTTGCCGGTTCTCCGAACTGTTCAAAATTTCTGCTACCGGTTCTCCAGAACCTGTCAGAATCTGCTGGATTTCACCCCTGTTTGGGACTCAAGGAACTGTAGTTATGCTCCTGTGCTTTGTCTTAATGGAATCAAAGTGTTGAACTTGGCTAAGCCTATTGAACTTCAAATAACATTAAAAGTACCAAACTCAAGTTTTTGTCTAACTTTTATCTTCTTATTGTGGTTTTCCTCTCTATTTATAGGAACTCTATTGTGGCAATAGAGTATTCTGTAGCTGGTAAAACTATACAGAGACATGCCATTGTTGTTCTTAATTGTAAACATTTGAAAATATGGCCAACTCTGTTTCCAGTTGAATGATGTAGTTTAGAAGATTTTTTGCACTAATCAATAACCATCTTGTATTAATCTTGCATTAATTGTGATAATAAAAATGACTAAAAAGGCAGAAGCCAAAAGTTAGCAAATCAGCAAGAAAACATTATATCAATCAGATGTGTGATTCTATCCACAAGTCTGTCCAGCAGTAAAATAAATCCCTCTGTAAAAAATTAAATCCTTTCTTTTCTCTGCAGCTTCTTCCTGTTCCCCAGAGTTTCTGTAGAGCTCATTTGGAGGGGTGATTGGAACAAAAAGGAGAAGAAATCTATGCACTTAAAACTGCTCTGAATCAGAGTTGGATGAAGAATGTTCCTGTGGCTTGAATTCATTTGCTTATATGCATTTACTGGAATGATTGCATTATGTGAAGTGCTACAAAATGCTTTCATGCTTTTCAAGTATGATATATAATATTACAAATATGCATTTGTAATATTATATAAGTAATAGCAAGTCAAGAAATGGCAGTCAATAACAAAATATGAACATAATGGAAAGAAATGATGAAATAACAAAAAAGAAAAAATGTGGGACACAAACTTAACATGGGACTTAACATGATACAAAATATAATGTAATAGGCATAATTGAAATTTGGTGGGATGGTGGCATCTTGATTCTAAAAGGCTACATCTTAATCAGGTGGAATAGAATTCAACAGAAAGGGAGTAGTTTGCATTGTACATAAAGTATATACTGTACCTGCACAAGAAATTTACAAACTGGAGCATGTAGATACTGTTGGGACTGGGTAAGAATAAAAGTGTTGTCGTGGAAGTTTATTACCGACTTTAGATATGGAGCAGTTATGGATATGGTCCTTCTGTGTAAGATGACTAACTTCTAAAGATGTAGTTCTGAAGGTAATATCCTGTTTCCCCAAAAATAAGACATCCCCTGATAATAAGCCCAATCAGGCTTTTGAGCGCATGCGCTAAAATAAGCCTCCCCTGAAAATAAGCCCTCCCTGAAAATATTTAAACGCAGAGCTGGAAATCAGGTGAGATGGCAAGAAGAGCCCCATCTTGTTCCACGTGCCCCAAAATAATAAGACCTCCCCAAAAATAAGGCCAAGTGTTTATTTCGAGGTTCAAAAAAATATAAGACAGGGTCTTATTTTCGGGGAAACACGGGTACCATTATCAGATTTGAAATATCCTAATATCTATTAGAGATCAAATGCTGTTAAAAGTCAGGTATCCAATAAATTCCTGTTGTTTCTTACTGACAATTTCATTTGTCAGAAGGTGGAAAAAGTAACATGGGGGATATGTAGTTTCTGAAAAATTCAAAAGGAAGATAGATCAGCTCCAATGACATGAAATCTTGAAGAAGAAAAGTGTCCAGAAAGTGTCCAGCGAAACAAGATATTGAAAGTACAATTGCAAATAATACCTATTTGGAGGAAAAATGAGAGAAGGACTACGGTAAGGTATATAAACACAGAATTTTCTTAAAATTATTGGAAAGTAAAAGGGATATATACTGGAGTCAAGGGAGGACACACTGTAGTGGTCGCAAACTCTAGATGCCATGCCAGAAAGGTTAAAGCTCAGAATGAACTGAGACTTACGAGAAATGCCCAGAACATAAAAAGGGCTTATTAAAATAAATCAGGAAAAAAAAGACATGTACAGGTCTGTTGCAAGGAGTTGAATTAGTAAAGGTTGAGAAGAATCTTAACTTATATTTCATCTCTTCTCTCAGAAGAGAAACAAGACCTTAGCTGGCCATTGTTGTGAAGTTGGTGAAAGGAAGAAGCTGCAACTCTAGACAAAAAAGACCCTTAACTGAATGAGTTAAAAGACTCACATGTACATGAATTAAGATTGGGATGAATTCAGTGTTCAGGGCCAGAAGAATTACAACATTCTTGACTCCTTTAACTGTTCCTCACAGAATCTGTTTTCCAATCTCCTCACTATTTTGATAGCCTTCCTCTGAACTGTCTCCAGTTTGTTAATGTCTGTTTTAGCTTATTCTTTCAAAAACAGAAGGAATTGACATCTATACTGGGCAGGGCCTTCATGCAGATAATTAAACATGTTTCTAAGCACATAGATAAAAAGGCCGTAATTAACAAGAGCCAGCATGAACTTGTCACAAAGAATTATGCCAGGCTAACTTTAAGAAGATTCTAACAGGGATAACTGTCTTGACCTCCAGCATTTTTAAAGACATTCATGATATTCTCATTAATAAAATTGTAAACTATGGGCAAATTAATAAAATTGTTACCATGTTTCCCCGAAAATAAGACCCTATCTTATATTTTTCTGAACCCTGAAATAAGCGCTTGGCAGGGGTGAAATCAAGCAGGTTCTGACTGGTTCTGGAGAACCAGTAGCGGAAATTTTGAGCAGTTTGGAGAACCGGTAGCGGAAATTTTGAGTAGTTTGAAGAACCAGCAAATACCACCTCTGGCTGCCCCAGAGTGGGGTGGGAATGGAGATTTTGCAATATCCTTTCCCTAGGAGTGGGGAGGGAATGGAGATTTTGCAGTATCCTTTTCCTGCCAGGGCCACCAAGCCACACCCACCAAGCCACATCACGCCCACCAAGCCACGCCCACAGAACTGGTAGTAAAAAAATTTGGATTTCACCACTGGCGCTTGGCCTTTTTGCCATGTGCTCAAAAGCCTGATTGGGCTTATTATCAGGGGATGTCTTATTTTGGGGAAAACAGGGTAGATGAATCACGTCAGTATTCACAAATTAATTCACATTGGCTTGGAGAATAATACTATTGGGTAGAATGCCACACCATCTGTTCCGAGTCCTGTCCTGTTCAACCTGGATAAAGGGGTTGGGGGTAAGTATTACACAAATATGATAGATAACACAAAGGTGGGAGAACTTTCTGTTTATTTATTTACTAATTTAATTATTTACAGTATTGGCTGCCCATCTTACATAAATGTCCCTGTGTAGTTACAATTAAAACAGAATAAAAACAGTAAAAGGCAACCAGAGCTAAAAACAACAAAACTAACAAAAATACCCAGATTCTGTATAATTTCATAAAGTCTTTAGAAACAATAGCAACCCCCTGTATCTGAAAACTTCTAAATAAGAATCTGACAACATATCTCATATCAAAAGTATTGGAGATATCATCTATGAAAGAATCACAATGGGAGGAGGGTTGTGGATTGTGTAATGTAGTACAATAGTTTTGGCGGGAAGTTTAAAAGAACAATAGCACGTTGGTGATTGGCTAACTCCCTGGCCGGAGAAGTATATAAAGGGAGCTGTTTACTGTATGTGTTGCTGGATTCACACTCTGAATTAAAGAGCTGTTGTTACTGAAGACCTTGCTTCTGCCTCCTCATTCGCCCAATTTAACAGATTGTATGGGTGGCACCAATCCTACTTTTTTGACAGAACTGAAGTGCAGTGGATAGCACATCATAATCATGCTTTATGGTAGTTCCTGGATGAATGAACTGTAAAAATGATAACCACAGACTGAGATGATGTAATTTTCAGGTTGCCGTGGTTGTATAAACTGAATAAGTCTATCATAAGTGTGTTTGGAGGGTGAAATGTTCACATGTGGGCTGCTATAAATATTTGCCAGCCTTTATGTGCACAATTGATCTGCTCTGTAAAGAATTATTTTGCTGAAGGATTCTGTGGTTCAGTGCTGGTCCATTTGTATGTTAAATAGTGTAGTGCATTTTCTTCCAAATACACCAAATAAGAAGAGAGAACATGCAAAAATACAAGGCTATTCAAGTTTTATTATACAAAAAATCTACCCAAAGACCAAACTTACTGATTTATAGTCCGGCTAAAATATCTCTAGCTAATCACAGTTTACTTCACTTCACTAACAGGGATGTACAGTAGATGAAATTTTGTACAATAAAATAGCAGAGGTGGTATTTTCCGCATGCTTTAACATGTAACCTGTAGCTCTATTTTTGCGAATATGACAATAGACATCTTGTTTTTACTCTGTCCCCTTCTGTTTTTGCACAAGCTTCAGAAGATAATTAATAACAACAATCATGCATTATTATGTAGATGTTCATATAACTATAAGCTACAGCACACAAACTGCAGTATCCTTTGCCTATTTCCGGAGAAAGCTATTTCTAAAGACTGAATATAAGTCAAAAAGAAGACAATTTTAAATGGGATGCTTATTGCTATCACAGAATGAAATGTGAGGTCATTGCTGGATGATATAATTAGTAATGGGCCTCAGCAAGGTTCCAGCTCTTCATATATTCACAGCTCTTCATACAAAGAAGAGGGAGTCAAGCTATTCCCCAAAGCACCTGAGGGTAGAACAAGAAGCAATGGGTGGAAACTAATCAAGGAGAGAAGCAACTTAGAACTAAGGAGAAATTTCCTGACAGTTAGAACAATTAATCAGTGGAACAACTTGCCTCCAGAAGTTGTAAATGTCCCAACACTGCAAGTTTTTAAGAAGAGATTAGATAACCATTTCTCTGAAGTGGTGTAGGGTTTCCTGCCTAAGCAGGGAGTTGGACTAGAAGACCTCCAAGGTCCCTTCCAACTCTGTTATTCTATATACCAGCCTCTGGCCCTCTGCTACTTTTCCCATTTCACTCCATTGTCTTTTTTCTTGGCAGGTAAGTACGTTTAGAAAGAAGTCAATGGGCTATAGCTATGCATTACAATAGAGTCATTCCTTGATATGAATGGGATTTCGGAGGCTGATCTGTTGTTTTACTGCAAGCAAGATTGTTTTCTTTTTATGATAAAGTCAGAGGGAGCTGACTTTAACATAAAAAGGGTCAGTTATTGGCATTTGTGGATACCATGTTAGAGACGCTGTTTATAAGCATGACTAAAGATGGGAAGATTTTTTTCATATTTATAGGGAAGATACTTGAGTTAATGTTTATTGTATATTTAACATTCATATATATTGATTTGCTTTCTAAATTCTGTAATGCATATGCATGCATACATTTTGATTCCTATCACATATGAGGTATTCTAGAGCAGTGGTCACCAACTGGTGGTCCATGAGAAAATTTTGGTGGTCCACAGAAAAGGTGTTTGCATTTTTTATATTGCACTAAATCAGGGCTCCTCAAACTATGGCCCCTGGGCCAGATATGTGCAATGAACACTTGTGTTGCTGCAGAGAGTCTCCCCCTTCGGGGTCTTTTTGTGGGGGTCGAAGGAGGGCAGAAATTCTGACTTGGGGTCTGCTTCAGCCTCATGGTTGGGGTTTTGGGTGAAGGCTGGAGGGAAGGGCTGCTGGTGGCGAAGAGCCGGAGGACCTTGTTCCAGTGGGACTGCATCATGGCCTGGAACTGGCTGACCATCTCAGTCTGCTGAGCCTCCGGGCACTGGTACCTGGCCTTGCACTCCTGCAGGTCTTCCCTCTGCTTGGAAAGCCTATGCTCGTAGTCCCCAGTGAGGTGCTTCTACTGAGCCTCCTTCTCTGTCAGATCCAATTTGAATTGAGCCAGCTGTTTTGCCAACTCTTTCTCGTGGTGTCTGCTTAGCTCCAACAACTGTTTCCTGTTGGGGCCCTAAAGAGCCTGGGCAGGCAGGGGAGGAGTGAGTAGGAGGGGAGGGGTGAATAGAGGCCAGCGAGACGCCCCTCAAAGTGAGCGACATCCAGTTGGCCATGTCCACCCAGTCACATGACCACCTAGACACGCCCACCCAGCCAGTCATTAAGCAGATCATATTAGTGGTCCACGGGATTTAAAATTATGAATTTAGTGGTCCCTGAGGTCTAAAAGGTTGGTGACCCCTGTTCTAGAGGTCTCCAACCCCTGGGCTACAGATGGGTACCAGTCCGTGGCCTGTTAGGAACTTGGCCGCAGGAGGTGAGTGGTAGGTGAGCAAGTGAAACCAACATCCTCCAGTCCATAGAAAAGTTCTACAAAACCGCCCCTGGTACCTGCTAAGGTTTATCATTCATAAGATAAAAAGTAAGAAAGCGAGAGAAGTCAATAAAAGCAATGTTTAACTGTAGCACTTCTTTTACACACATACACGTTGAATGCAGTATCCCACCGATCTGTTTTAAAATTGTGCTATTCCCATCGTTTAGCATGAACAAGCACCACCATAAAGCCAACTAGAATATAAGAGAATATAAACCCAACTTTTTCAGACACAGCTTTGGATTTCTTAAACAAATTAACAATTTTCCATCCAAGCAAACAATCCAAGCAGTTGTTATTTGCGCTTTCTGCTTTATTTTCCAGTTATTCCCAAAGTGCTCATATTCCCAAAGTACTCATTTTTCTAAACAGATTTTCAGTAATTCAGATCAACAGGAATAGTCTTCTTTTAAAAAGGGTGGCTGATGTTCAACTTCGGTTTGAACATCTCCATTCAAGGGGAACTTATCATCTCCCTTGAATTTATTACAATCCAGGACCAGCAACAAAATACTAATACATAAATGCATGAGATACAATTGCAAGTATATAGCTCATTTAGAAATAACAAGCAAAGGCACAACAGGCTCTTAGTGGACTTTATAGGTTGCCATAAGAAATCTAGGTATTTTGTAAATTGTATCAGTTGGAATACCCACCCCAAGAAAGAAACATAACCATTATCTGTACACTATGAAGAGGTGATAAAAGAGGGAAAATTAACTCACTGTATAGCCTCTATAAAAGCACGTGGTCAATAAAAATATAACTATTTCAATGCTTTCAGAACCATACAGGCAAATTTATTTTAAAAGGTACTCCACCACCAGCTAGCAAAGCCAATACAATAAATGTGCCATGGGAAACGTTCTGATATTTGGGCTCAGCTAAAATGATAATCAGCTTTTCTTGGCTGGAATTCAGCCTTTGAGGATTCAAATGCTCTAGGTAATTATTTCTAATGTTGAGCAGCTCTTATTGTTAACTGAAGTATACTATGCCGTTCTGTAATTTTAAGATTATTATGTTTTGCATTCTGGTTTGTGCATTCAGATTATGGCCTTTCTGTCCTGACATCTTTCCAAGCACTTTGTATCCTCTTGAAGTTGTTTCTTTTCAAAGTTTTATAATACCCAGTTCCTACTAGGAGTTCCTATTCCAAGCCTTAGTCAAAATTTCATCATGATCATCACAATCATCAACAGCTGTGTTCGATCCTCCTGAGATGTATTAACCATATTTCATCCTTTTGCCTCTCGATGGTGCAATTCAGTAATTTTAGATTTACAATTCAAAGGGCGTTGTATTGCATCATACATCACTTCATTTGTTTCAAGATGATAAGCATCTGGAATTATTTTTTTGTGAATTGTTCTCATCGGGTTTCTGGAGTTCTGCACCCTAGCGCTGTCCTATCCTGACAAACTTTCTTGTTTCTCTAATAGTGGAATTGATTCACGTATCCCACAAATGGTGGGAGGCTATCTCTTTCCATATCTAGGATAGGATTTTGAGATATACACTTCAAATGACTTGCCGCTGCTGCAATCAGCAGAAGTCAGCAGAAAAGTAGTTGCTGTGGGTGTGGTCCCACCCATCTGTTGGGGAAAATCTTTAGTAATGAGTTAGAGGATTAAGGGTGGAAGAAGACTTGGAAGTGTGCTGTGCTCAGGCAGATGTTTTGAGAACATTTAGTCTCCCTCATCATAGCTAGCTTAGCCACGTGACAAGATTTTGTTATGAACCAATGGGAATAGAATTTTCATAGGGCCTATCATTATTAACTAATCTATTGCTCCATATTATTGTAAACTTGACACTCAGATACAAAATTCTTGTGGATAGAAAATAATTTAAAACACTGGTGCTGACAGGCTCTGGATACCAAATAACCAAAGAGCAAAAATAGATAAATAATCACAGTCTAGCAAGATGCTTTTCTTTATTATTATTAATTATTATTATTAATTAAATTTCTATACCGCCCGTCTCCAAATAGGACTCAGGGCGGTGTACAGCCAAGGTAAAAACAGAGCATACAAAATTTAAAAACAGTATTAAAATAATTAAATATTTTGGCCGTAAATTAAAACAACCCAATTTAAAATCAATTTAAAATTTAACTCAAGCCAGCCCAGCTAGTTGAAATAAATAGGTTTTCAGGGCCCAACGAAAAATCCGGAGGTCTGTTATTGTATGTAACTCTGGGGGAAGGTTGTTCCAGAGGGTGGGCGCCGTCACAGAGAAGGCTCTCTCCCTGGGGGTCGCCAGCCGACATTGTCTGGCGGATGGCACCCTGAGGAGGCCCACTCTGTGCGAGCGTACTGGCCGGTGGGAGGCTATTGGTGGCAGAAGGCGGTCTCGTAAGTATCCCGGCCCTAAGCCATGGAGCGCTTTAAAGGTGGTCACCAACACCTTGAAGCGCACCTGGAAGACCACCGGAAGCCAGTGCAGCTCGCGCAGAAGAGTTGTCACATGGGAGCACCTCGTTGCCCCCATAATCCCCCGCGCGGCCGCGTTCTGGACCAGCTGGAGCCTCCGGGTGCACCCCAGGGGGAGCCCCATGTAGAGAGCGTTGCAGTAGTCCAGGCGGGAAGTGACTAGTGCCTGAGTGACTGTGCGTACAGAGTCCCGATCTAGAAAGGGACGCAACTGGCGTATCAGGCGAACCTGATAAAAAGCCCCCCTGGCCACGGCCGTCAAATGATCTTCTAAAGACAACCGTGCGTCCAGGAGGACGCCCAAGTTACGAGCCCTCTCCGTGGGGGCGAGTGATTCGCCCCCAATAGCCAGCGATGGCGTCAGCTGGCTATATCGGGACGCTGGAAGCCACAGCCACTCGGTCTTGGAGGGGTTGAGTCGGAGCCTGTTTCTCCCCATCCAGGCCCGCACAGCCTCCAGGCACTGGGACATCACTTCAAGGGCATCGTTGGGGTGGCCTGGGGTGGAGATGTACAGCTGGGTGTCATCAGCGTACTGATGGAACTCCACCCCGAAGCCACGGATGATCTCACCCAGCGGCTTTACATAAATGTTGAACAGAAGGGGTGAGAGGACCGACCCTTGTGGCACCCCACAAGCAAGGTGCCTCGGGGTCGACCGCTATTTAGTGTTTAATAAAGAATGCAGATTTTTTTAAAAAAAATTCCAATCCTCATTCAGTTTGATGAAAGGGACTTTCATCAGTTCTAGTCATTCATTTTGATGAAAGGGATCGTATTTTAGAACTACTTTAAAAAGGAGAATACAACCATAACATAATGTGATATTCTTATACTTAAGTTTTTGCCCAGCCAAAGGGTATCCTTGATGTTCTGCTGTCACTATCCTGTATTTTTTTTTTTAGCAGTCTACAGTCTTCCCTCCTAATTTCTATACTTCAATGAAATTCCAAGGAAAATATAATGAGAGAAGACCTCCCATTGGGCTCGTTCAGGAGCAATATTGCTATCACCACTAAGGTTTGCAACTGTCCTTGAGAAAAGAAACTAGACTTCCACTGACCCCCTTCTATGCTCCTGCAGTCTCTCTCCCAGTGCTAATCTTTTTTCAACCCAGGCTCAAAATACTGGACCCGAATCCAGCTATGAGAAAAATAAGAGACAGGAACAGAGGGGCTATTGCAAGGTGAGTGGAAAGTTAGGACTGCTACCACATAAAATAAATCTGCTATACAGTATTAAGCTTCAGTTCCCTGTCAGTGCTAACATAGAGTTTCTGTGAAGCACTGTCAACACGCCAGAATCCTTTGCAAAGAGCTACCCCAGAGAAACAAGGGTATTTCTTTTTAGGAAGGGTGCCTGGTGATTAGAAGGATGATTCCCTTGCCTTTAGTTTTCCACAGCAGTTACATTACTTTCAAAAATTGCTGGGTGAGATCTTCCTGTAGGATAAGCAACACAGTTCAGGTCTCCATAAGAAGCGGTTACATGGCGGAACCCAAAGGGAGAGTTCAGCTTTTCTTGCCAAATTGCTTATGGTCCAGAATCAGTGTTACCACCTTCTGCTTCATTCGGCAAGATTTAGATAATTCAGCAATTTACAGTAATCTAATTGTAGTTATAAGTTAATATCTGAGATCACAGTTACAAAACAGTATCCTTGTAATTGTTATTTAGGATTGCTGGCCTAAGGCTAGTATAAAATAAATACTTGCAAATAAAATACTTGCAAATTTATAACTATCACTATGTTCAGTGGCAATATTTCATTTTGTTTGGATAAAAGTTATATGAATCACATCAGAGGTAGGTTTCAGCAGGTTCTGACCAGTTCTGGAGAACCAGTAGCAGAAATTTTGAGTAGTTCAGAGAACCAGTAAATACCACCTCTGACTGGCCCCGCCCCTATCTATTCTCTGCCTCCCGAGTCCCAGCTGATCGAGAGGAAATGGGAATTTTGCAGTAACCTTCCCCTGGCATGGGATAGGAATGGAGATTTTCCAGTATCTTTCCCCTGCCATGCCCACCAAGCCACACCCACCAAGCCATGCCACGCCCACCAAGCCACGCCCACAGAACCAGTAGTAAAAAATTTTGAAACCCACCACTGAGTCACATCATCAATTGCACTGCGGTCTCTCTCTCTCTCTCTCTCTCTCTCTCTCTCTCTCTCTCTCTCTCTCTCTCTCTCTCTCTCTCTCTCTCTCTCTCTCACACACACACACACACACACACACACTATATATATATATACAAGACAGATGGAAGAATACTTTTAAACAATTCTGAATATATTTTTATGTGTGGCAGCATCCTTAATACAATGATTTCCAGAAGTGTTGGATGACAAAGTTCAGAATTCCTGGCCAGTGTGGCCAATGGGAATTCTAGAAATTGTACTTGCAACAGAGCTGGATGGCACTAAGTTGGGAAAGGCTGCATTGAAAAGCCATGACTTAATATATAAAAATAAGAGTGAATTCTTGAAGGAAATTTTAATTCTGGAAAATTAGTTTATCATTCTGTCTCAATCTGTTCTGGGCTACATTTCCTACAAATTTCTATTAAGTTCTTTTCAAAATTCTCTCTCCAGGCTCATCAAACACTTCCCAAGCCATGCCAAACAAATTTCTTAGCTTCGTATACTCCAAGTACAGTAAAAAGAAAAGAAAAGAAAACCTGACTTACTGTTGTTGCTGGGAAGTGTCTGGCTGCCACTGATGGTGCTGGCTGGGGGTGGTGAGAGGGACTGAACAGAAACGGTGTCCTCTTCTTGGGAGCAACCTGCCTGGATAGCTCGGAGGTAGCTGTGGCTCCGGGAACGGAAGTAGCTGGGAAGAGGCAGGTCCAATACTTCCACAGCAGCTGATTCTGCTTCACTGTAAGCCGATTCACACATACCTTCATATTGATCAATCAGCTCTTCTTCTGTTGCCTGCAAGGACACACCTGGTCATTCTTCATCAAAAGTGTCACCGGTTCTCTATATTTCATAAGCTCTCTTTACTGTAAATACGTTTATTGTATTTATTTTCATGTCAACTTTTCATTGCCAAGGGGTGCCTTGCTTTTTATTATTTATTAATTTGGGGGCAGCAGAAGGCCACAATGGACAAGGCTATTGCATAATGACATCTCTAAGGACAGCAATTCTGGGATCCGAGAATATTGTCCTGCTGAAAGAGATGGATACTTTCCCTCAATTTTCTAGCAGTATTAAGCCTATCTGAGGTTTAACACACCAATGTTCCTCCATTTTATTTTGTTTTCAGCTGAAAAGTCAGAGGGAAATAGCCTCTTGGTAGTTCAATGATTTGCTTCTGAATCTTACAGGGCTCCAGAATCTACAAAAAGAGATTTTGGTTTTTTTTTTTTTTTTGCTGCAAGGTAAGATTTCTTTGTTTTCCAGTAGGGGCTGAACAACAAAGCTACACATTTTACATAATTCTGGCATACAAGATGCTTGTTTTTGTATTATCATTAAGGCAGCAACTAATTAAGGAAATTCAACAAGGATGCATTGGACCACCAAATATCTATCTATCTTTTGGATGGAATATAGTTTGATGGCTCACCAACATGGAGGGATGTATGAAATTAGCTCACAGCTATGATAAAATGATTTTTGAGGTTCTCATTACATGGATCTATGGAATGTTCATAGCTGAGAACGTTAACGAGTCAAGGCAGTGATATGGAAAAAACAGATTTTTTAACCAGAAATTTAAAACTCTTAAACTTTCATCCATAATCTCTGGTGAGAAAATCCAAATCTTCTAATCCTAGATCATGTCTATACTTAGAAATAATACATTCTATTCATTTTTCTAAAGCCTGCATTTTAAATTTGTCAATGTTCAACATTTTATAGACTCCCCCCCCCCAAATTATTTGTTGTGCTACTACAAGCTAGAGTTAATATTTCCTGTCGCATTCTAGATGGTCTTTACCCTCATTCTTTTCAATTGTAATTCTGTCTTTGGGCTATTTGGGTATGATATTTGTCATTCAGACTTGGCATTGATCTCCAATACTGTAGTAATAGTAAACTGAGCAATATGGTTGCTCTTTTTAACCTTCCTTGCCACTTTCTTTTTTCTTTCCTGGCCTCCTGATGACTTTGTTTCTATCTCACACTTCATAAATTGTCGTTCAAATGTATTGATCTTTAGTCATATCAATCTATACTATGAAAAGATTGATATGATATTTGATGTGGTTTCATTGAAAGGCAAAAAGAGAAAAGCACTTTCAATGAAAAGTGAACTGAAAAGAAAACAGGAAATGTCAGAACTTTATATAATATAAAGAATAAATCCATATTTCACTTTTGGTAAATTTCACATTTTGTTCAAGCACAAGTTGATTCTATCCCGCTGAATTTTCTTAAAATCTGCATGAAAATGGCTCAGCATCTTCCAACTCATATACACAATTTTTAATTATTTTTTCCTTGCTGTATACTTTATTCTACGAATTCTTGCGCATAATCTTCCTAATATATGCATTTTTAAATAGAAATTTAGAAAAAAAATGTGAATATAGAGAAGAACTACATCCTGCTTTTCTTTTTGCTCTCATCTTAGTATATGTAAAGTAACTTCAGTATAGTATCATCTTAAGGGGCATTAGAAGGTTGTCAGATAGACGGTACCTGATCTTCTTGTGTAAATATCTGTGGAATAAATGAGGATTGTCCAAATATCTGGAAGAAAGAGTTGGAGAAAATTAAAGCATAAGGGACTGGGATTTCGCAGCTTCGCTAGAGAAGCATTCAACAGGACCACAAAGTGACAATAGTAACCATGGAACAATTTTAACCTGTGACATCCACATCCAGAAGAATGAGCTGCTCTTCTGGCAACTAATCAAACACAACAAGACAACACTTAAAAGATTACATCCCTAATTACAATTAACATTTCAACAAAATTAAATCTATATAAGACAATTAACTTTCTCTCTGATTTCCACTAAGCTAATAGGGAATGAAATCTAAATAAAAATGATATTCTTTGAAAATAGTATTTTTGGAACACAACCAAGATATTTCACTCCACAATATCGGGGCAGAATTTTCCCTACACTATTTGAACTGAGTAATTAAAGTTATTGAGCATTTTAGTTGTCTCTTCTACCAAATTTTGAGGAGGGTTATCAAGGTATGCTATCACATACCTAATGTTCTATTACTCCGTGGTAGGCTCCTAACAGAGGTGGGTTTCAGCAGGTTCTAACCAGTTCTGGAGAACTGGTAGCGGAAATTTTGAGTAGTTCAGAGAACCAGTAGTAAAAATTCTGACTGGCCCCACCCCCATCTATTCTCTGCCTCCCAAGTCCCAGCTGATCAGGAGGAAATGGGGATGCAGTAACCTTCCCTTGGACTGGGGAGGGAATGGAGATTTTACAGTATCCTTCCCCTGGATTAGGGAGGGAATGGAGATTTTACAGTATCCTTTCCCTGCCACGCCCACCAAGCCACACCCACAGAACTGGTAGTAAAAATTTTTGAAACCCACCACTGGTTCCTAACTATAGTTAGGCATACAGTGCAGTAGCCCAAGAACAGTCTAGCCAGTAGCCAGTCTAAAGAAAAATATTTATTCTTAGGAGCTTACCCAAATTTTATTGAAAAGCCTGAAAAGATATGTAACTTAGGAAATATTTTGACTTTGTTCTTTGGAGGAATAAGCAAGGGGCAAGGCTACCACCTGAATTCTAGGTCAGATCAACATAACTGTTAATTTTAATGGAGAGTCAATAAAAAGAAAATCATTCTTCATTGAATGTATCCAGGACATAGACAACATTTACTACTCATTGGACAAAACTAACATGGCATTTTTTTTCAGTATTCCAAGAAACTTCCCAAAACATTTTATAGAAAAAATAGTTTGAGAAACAGACAAATGAAATTTTTTGACAAACGTCACAGAAATTCTTTCATAAATCATAATTGAATCTTACCATGAAATCTTATTTTGCTGTCCATCGCCCATAATCTCTAGCACAGTTCAGACAATGTTGATCTCCCAATTCTATGCATGAATAACTACTCTTTGATGATGTCCTTCCTCAACATGTAATGAAGTATAAGGTCTTTATATTCAAAATATTGTTATGTGGTTACTAGTCTTGTAAAACCTTTGAACTAACTGAGATATCACTATGAGGAGGTTCAGTTTCCAGGTTTTTCTTTTTCATAATCTCAATATATACTACAAACTTAATAACTATGTCAAAATCTCACCAGAGCTATCTCTAGGCAAAATAATATGATTGCCTCACATGGCAAATGGTGAGGGAAGAAGGCTCTATCCAGTGGTGGGATTCAAAGAATTTAACAACCAGTTCTCTGCCCTAATGATTTCTTCCAACAATCAGTTCACCAAACTGCTCAGAAAGTTAACAACCGGTTCTCCTGAAGTGGTGCGAACTGGCTGAATCCCACCACTGGCTCTATCTCGTTCACACTTCTTAGCTATTAAGTAAGAATATTTAAACACATGTTTAGAGCTCTTCAGAAGCACATTAAACCTGTGGCTGTCAGCATGTCTTACAAGTGAAGCCTCCCTCCTCTCTCTCCCCTATGGTACAGCCCTTCAAGTCCCCATAAGCTGATATTCAGGCTGATTCTGCTTTCAAACTCAAGTCTTTGAGATGAGAAATAGATTGAAGATCTTCTAGAACTAGAAGAATAAACTGGTTTGAAAGATTCAGATTCTTTTGCTGAATTAAAATGTGTGTCCAGGGACTGAAGGGGAAGGAGCATGGCCACACTAGTGACCAGGCCAACTCCCTCCCTAGTGATGGCTATCTATGATACAAATTGAATGGTCATAAACAGGTTATATTGTGCCCACTTTGAAACTACCATGACTTGTTGTCTGCTTACAAGGGAAAACACTTTTAAAACTGGAAGAGCTCTGGATGACTTAAAGCTGTCTCAGGAACAGTTTGGGGAAGAAATGAAAGCAGCATCATGAAGATTGACAAAAAAAGAGAGACATAATCATGTTGTAGTTACAAATGCGAAAACTTCTGAAATAGGAGGTTTAGAAGTGGCATGGTGAGCTCAAAGTTTATGTCTAACAATGTTGAAGATTTCAAGATCATTACAGCATCAGGGACAATCTGGTCCCTTACCAATATTTGAGAATATAACTCCCACTAGCCCAAGTAATATCTCCAGTGGTAAAGATTATGTCATTGACCAATTCTCAGAGGATTAATGAGGTGCAATGGAGGAAGAGGCTGCTGTAGGTGGTAGCAAAGAGAGTTGTATGTATTATACCATCTAGATTCTTCCAGGCCAGCTGCCCTCAAGACATTATTGACTTAAAGAGGTTGTTGGAGAGAAATTTCATTACGCTCACCAGTGAGAACATCAGAGTTTAAGAAAAGAGCTACGAGGAAGGCACAAAATATCATGTGGATGTCTGTTTGTCTGTCGGTCTCTACCCATCCATCATCTATCTAATTTATATAATTTCTATCTTACAAACAAGTGATGGGGCAGATGGCAGGCATCTCAGCACACTCTTTGGTTCTGAAAGGGTTTATTGCTTGGGAAATATACAAAAGTAATTGGAAATATGGAAATACAGTATGAAGATTCTGAAGAAGTATACAAAGAAATGAAGAATGCGAAAGGAGTAGAATCTAATTATTTCTTATCAAATTCTATTTCACATTTTTCCATGCTCTGTCATTCCAGCTTATTTCATTGTGTTATTCTGCTCATGTTTATGGCTTCTCTGACTCTCAGCCTAATTGACCATCCACAGCATCTGGTTATTAGGCTGATTATGATCTTCCCTAGTTCTACATTCAAGTTGATTACTGAACTGAAAACAGTCATCTTGACCTTTGCTATCTTTTCCTCTTAGCAGAACTGCCAGATATCTATAATCTGAAGAAATTTAACTACCCATATCTGAATAGTGCCACACTACATGCTACTGCATTAAAAGATAGTGAAATAAATTTATAATCTTTCATTTCTAATTGTACTACAAATTAAAAGTAGCTGTAGGAAGGAAGAATAATCAATGCCATAACATAAAGCAGATGTGTTGTTTATAAGCAATACCAATTATTGATATTGTAATAATTCAGACATTACATTTAGATGTCATTAAGATGATGCTTGTTGTATATTGTTTTACTTATATTTATAAATGTATTTTTTGGTTTCTTAAATTAATAAAAGTTTACAAATTAAAAAAAAAGAAAGCAATTTAGAATGAAAAGGAATAACTGAAAAAGGGAAATCTAGACAGAACTCTGAATTAGATTTCTCTATGTAACAAGAGAATTCTGTGCTACAAATATATTTATTTTATTATATGCAACACTTGGTGACTACAATTAATGCAATTACTGTAATCTTAAATGTTTATTAGGAAATTTTAGATAGGGTTATGTGGAGTAATTATTATTATTATTATTTTTTAATTTGATTTATATGCCGCCCTTCTCCGGAGACTCAGGGCGGCTTACAATGCGTTAAGCAATAATATGTTACAGAGAAGTATTTTAAGAACATATTAAGAGCCGTGATGGGTTAGACTTGAAAATTCTACGTAGCCCAATATCTTTCTGTCCTCAGGTGCTTCTGTGAACTTCTAAGAAGAATCCAGAAATTTGGTGTATGTATAACATGGTTATATGAGAACTATATTATACGTGAACTGTGTATAGGCAGATATGCCATGTAGGAAATAGATGCAGATGATACCAAACTGGCAGGAATAGCTAACACCCTAGAAGATAGGCTCAAGATCCAGATGGATCTTGACAGAGTTGAACACTGGGCCCTATCTAACAAAATGAAATTCAATGTAGAGAAAAGTAAAGTCTTACACTTAGGTAAGAAAAACCAAAAGCACACATATAAACTGGGGGAAACCAGCCTTAATGACTGTGAGAGGGATCTTGGAGTCTTAGTGGACAATCAGCTAAATATGAGCCAGCTGTGTGCAGCGGCAGCTAAAAATGCCAACACAATCCTAAATTGCATGAACAGAGGGATACAATCAAGAACAAGTGAGGTACTAATACCACTCTATAAAGCCCTAGCAAGACCACACCTAGAGTACTGAATCCAGTTTTGGTCACCACACTATGAAAAAGATGTGGAGACTCTAGAAAAAGTGCAGAGGAGAGCAACCAGGATGATTAGGGGACTGGAGACTAAAACATATGAAGAATGGTTGCATGAACTGGGCATGGCTAGTCTAGTGAAGAGAAGGACCAGGGGAGACATGATAGCCATCTTCCAATACTTGAGGGGCTGCCACAGAGAGGAGGGGGTCAAGCTGTTTTCCAAAGCACCTGAAGGCCAGACAAGGAATAATGGATGGAAACTGACCAAGGAGAGATGAGGAGGAACTTCCTGACAGTGAGAACAATCAACCAATGGAACAGAAGTTGCCTTCAGAAATTGTGGGATCTTCATCACTTGAAACTTTCAAGAAAAGATTGGTTTGCCATTTGTCAGAAATGGTGTAGGGTCTCCTGCTTGAGCGGGGGGTGGGTGGGTTGGACTAGATGATCTATAAGGCCCCTTCCAACTCTGTTAATCTGTTAAGATCTGTTAAGATGAGCTAATTAAGTGTAGTGAAAATATCTGACTATAAAGATAAAATTTCATAAATGCACTTTAAATATATTTATTGTTAGTTGCATTCTCATCTATATACCCTGTGGTAGTAATCTGCTGCAGCTCTTTGTATAGTATTAAGGTGTGAAGAGAAAGAAAAGAGATTCAAATAAAAATATGATAGGAAATGAAAGTATTCAATTTCACATCTGGAAATGCAAAATCATCTTTAGGTTTCCATCTACACTTTTGTAGAATAGCCTTCGCAACTTAGAACTTTCCAAATGTGTAGAATTCACTTCCCACAATTCTCTATCCAACAGGAACACATATCTAGAGCTGAACACGTATCTAGAGACCATCAAAGCTGGAAAAGTCTATTGTAAAGCAGCCTTTTTTTGGCTTTGAAAAAAAAAAAGCTTCTCTCTTGTCTCACTTCTTCCTTTGAAAATGGCTTTTGCTGTGCTTTGTGGAAAGCTGTTGTATGTTGACCCTCACCTGATTGATGCAACTGGACTCGTCCAGGTTTTCTGAGATTTGATTGTATTCTTCCTCCCAGCTTGGAAATTTTGGTGGTAAAAGGATCTCAACAGAGTCAAGGCGATCCAGGCTTCTGTGGAATGAGGATAAAGAATTTGAGATAAGTAGAATGGTATCATCAACAATCCTAGTTATGGTATTGTCAGAGACCATTGCTCATAGCACCAGGTTTTGGGAGTTCCTGGATAAGATGCAACCAATGTGCTTCTCTCTCATGAGTGTGTTCATGTATTTCTCCTTCTGCTCCTCCTTATTTCTGTCCCATTATCTATTATCAACAGGAGAAATTCATTTAGTTTCCATACGAGTACAAACTTTTCTAATTAAACATTTTCTCATCAAAGTATGAACTGAAACTCAGCTATCTTTCAAAAAGCATACTTCAATTATTGAAACAATATGCAAGTTATAAAGAAAGTTGTGTTGATCTCAAGCTTTGTTTTGGCCCCTTTTTGTGGCATAGGAAGATTTACCAGGAAAAAAAAATCGGAACCAACTAAGCCAGAACAAAGCATCCAGTGGCCACTGAGTGGCAGTCATGCTCTACGTATAGGCTGTACATTTCTGAACAATTCGCATTTGTCAAAGTCGAAGCATAAAGCTGCAAGGGAGCATTTGCTTCCTCAAACACATTTGGATAAGTATGTCTCCAAGACTCCAGCAAACTCTGTTTAAAACCAATCTTTCTGAACTGCAAAAAAAAAAAAAAAACATTTTGGAAATGGCCCTCATGGTTTGTTTGAAGAAAGTTCTAGATTCAACATCAGAATTGAATCTCCTTTAGGGCTCTTGCATAATAGGCAATATTTTAACCTATATAAAGATGACATAACCAATTCATTTTCTCCATTGTATTGTAGCTACCATTGTTTGATTAATCCCAGGAACTGCTTTCTCCCACCCATTTTTCAAGGAAAAATAAATGAGCTAGCTGGAGGTTATTATCCAAATACATAACTACTGTGTAGTTACAATCCAGAACCTCTGTATTTGAATCACTTTTTCCTGGTTGTGGTGATTATGAATGACAATGAGAAACAGGAAGCCTGGAGTGCAGCTACTCAATGCATGACTGATAACTAGTCAGGTTCTAGAAGCTGAAATATGAAATATTTTCCTGAATATGTTATGTGTGATTCTTAATTAAAATAATCACTGAGATTTTAAAAGTTTTTAGTTATTCCTTTTGTTATACTTGAGCATACATATCTGGGAGAGGTTGTACAGAATGTGGTTTTGTAAAAATATATTTGAGCACAGCTATCTAAAAGAGGTTGGATATTCTCTTAGATACAAAAATCAGACAAGTCTATCTGCCTGCCTGTATATCTATTATGCTCTTGTTGGAACCGAGAACAAGAGAATAATAGACCTAGGATATTCACATATTATAAAACAATTAGAAGTGGGAAGAAATATTTTGATCTATTTCAAGTCATCCAGTGAGCTACTCAGATTAAAAAAAAAAATAACTGAGCATAGTTTATGATAGGCAGAGCTTGGGATTCTCAAAAGCAAACAGAAAGGGCAAAGGATAATTTTAAAATTAAGTCCTAATGCATTCAATGACACTTGGTTCTTTAGGGCTATGTTCAGACAATATCTTTTACTTGAAGTTTGCATCAAGCACTGTTCTTGGTGATATTATGGACCTACCATATTGTTTTCTCCTCCAGAAGTGGTTTGCATCACCCTCTTGCATTCGTAGTTTGATAGTGATGAATATTTGAATGACTGCAGTCGTGATGTTTTGCCTACAGATATGGCTAATATCTTTAGAATCAGAGTGAACTGCTTTGTAGTATGCCAGAGTAGTAAAGCAGAACACAGCCATTCAGCCCAAAAGTTCATCACTGCTTGATTGACCCTGGTCATGAAAATTGACACATACATAATTCATGGTAACCCAACAAGACAGACACAGACTTCAAAGGATAATTAGAACTGAAGAAAAAACAGTTACTACCAACCTGCCTTCCATTGAGGACCTGTATACTGCACGAGTCAAAAAGAGGGCTGTGAAAATATTTACAGATCCCTCGCATCCTGGACATAAACTGCTTCAGCTCCTACCCTCAAAACGATGCTATAGAGCACTGCACACCAGAACAATTAGACACAAAAACAGGTTTTTCCTGAACGCCATCATTCTGCTAAACAAATAATTCCCTCAACACTGTCAAACTATTTACTAAGTCTGCATTACTATTAATCTTCTCATAGTTCCTATCACCCATCTCCTCCCACTTATGACTGTATAACTGTAACCTTGTTGCTGGTATCCTTAAGTTTTATTTTGACTGTTTCCCTATGACTATCATTAAGTGTTGTACCTTATGATTCTTGACAAATGTATCTTTTCTTTTATGTACACTGAGAGCGTATGCACCAAGACAAATTCATTGTGTGTCCAATCACACTTTGCCAATAAAGAATTCTATTCTATTCTATGGTCTAAGCAAAGCTCAGGAGAGTCTTCCGACTAAGTTCAAGTACTAATCAGTACCTGCTTAACTTTTTTCAAAATCTTCAAGGTTGGCTAGTAGCTCCTACCTGTGATGACCTGTAAAATTTTCTGGGTACATACAAACCTTTCAACCATAAACTAACCATAAGGGATGCATTTATGAATCAAATTAAGACACTGAGCAAAAACTTGCTTAACATATTTTGTAAATGCAACTAGCAATAGCACTTAGCACTTAGACATACATATCATCTTTACAGTTCTTTATAGCCCTTTCTAAGCAGTTTTTACAGCGTCAGCATATAGCCACCAGCAATCTGGGTCGTCATTCTACCCACCTTGGAAGGATGGAAGGCTGAGTCAGCCTTGAGCCTGGAGAGATTTGAACTGCCAAATTGCAGTCAGCTGGCAGTCAGCAGAAGTTGCCTGCAGTACTGCACTCTAACCACTGTGCCACCGTGGCTCATAACTACTAAGCCTTTACGTGATAAATCTGTTGTAAAAACATCTAATAATTATGCTTAGAAGCTGTAATTATTTGAAACACTACCTTTCCCCCCCTTCTATTCATTTTTGTTTGGCTCTTGAAACTCACTGCAGTTTCCTTGGCAAAGTTTTTCAGAAGTAGTTTGCCATTGCCTCTTTCCTAGGCACTTCCTGAAAGTGACTGGCCCAAGATCATCCAGCTCTAAATTCTAGGACTAGAATTTAAGGATTCCTGGTTTCTAGCCTGATTCTTAACCACCACACCACACTGGCTTTCTAAACATATATTAAGCTAAATCAATGGGATCTGAATCAGGTTTATTAAAAAGTAATAAACCTGATCCCCGAGACGCTCCATATTTAGGTGAAAAAAACCTGCATTGTTTCTTGTGTTGTATAGGAGTCTAAAATTGGTGTCTGGCTGTTGAGTAGCAAAATGTGTGTGTGAAGAATTATCTGCTATTTTTTTTTACAAGCTGGTGCTCTTAAGTATACGTGCTTGCAAAGATTGCCTATTAAAGATGGAACTCCATACATACAGCAGAGCTGTGTCACTGTGCATGTATGGCTCTGAATGATAATTTGATTTTTATGAATTGTCACATCGATTTGACAACTCAATTTGACTTTCAGAAACTCAGTTTGATGATGTTATTGAATTGGCCTTGAATCAAATCCCTCAATCATAGCCTTTTAAGACGCCCTTTAAAGTAATCGGTTTAAAAACTGAACCAAATGACCTCCCCTGTATGGCCAGCAGATGGCACTAAATTATGTATAGTCTAGTACTTCATTTTTTCTGCAACAATCAAGACAGGTGAGTTACTTTATTGACTATGCACTGCAGCCATCAACAACTCTCCTATAGCCCAGTCGATTGTATTTGATTTATACAAGCTGTGTTTTGAAACAAAATCCTTTCCCCCCACAGAGTACAAGAGCAGAACAATGATCAAAGATGGAAGCTAGGTATAGGATTTTTACTTTCTTATTTTTAAATCATTATTCTGTTGTTCTACCTCAACTTTGAATATTTTGCAACCATTATATGTATTGTGTGCTGGGAAAGTTGGGATAAAAAATATTGTCTCGTTCCTTAACTTCATCTCTGTTTTACATACAAACCAGTGGTGGGTTGCTCCCGGTTCGGCCCGGTTCGGCCAAGCCGGTAGTGGTGACAATGTGACGTCACCGAACCGGTTCTCTGTGACTGGGAGCTGGGCCCTCCTGCCCAGCCCCGCTTTATTCCTACCTTTATTTCTTGGTTTTTAGCCCAGCTGATAGGCGCCGTAGAGTGGATTGCCACACCTCAGCTGGGCAGAAACCTAACGTGCTTGCGCAGAGCGCAAGTCTGGCACATGTGCAAGTGAAGCGAGTAAGCATGTGGCAATCGTGCGCAAAGTGCGTGCGTGAAGAGAACCGGTGGTAACACCGGTTGGAACCCACCACTGATACAAATGTATGTGCATACATATAAACATATACAGTAAATTATGCCCATCCATGCTTCCTGAGCTGCCATTGGTTACCAGTTGGCTTCTGGGCGCAATTCATTATTACCTATAAAACCTTACATGTATACAAGGCTTGGTTGTTTACAGTGGTGGGATTCAAGTAATTTAACAACTGGTTCTCTGCCCTAATAATTTCTTCCAACAACCAGTTTGCCAAACTGCTCAGAAAGTTAACAACCGGTTCTCCCAAAGTGGTGCGAACTGGCTGAATCCCACCACTGGTTGTTTCTGATTGTTTATGCCCACCTAGGAAGATTAAGCTGAATGCATATGCTGCAGATGAGTGGTGGTATCTGGTTTCAGCCGGTTCTATCTGGTTTGGGAGAACTGGTAGTGGCAGCTGTGGGAGGCTCCGCCCACCTGCCCGGACATCATCACGTTCCGTTTTTGATGCTCTGCGCATGCGCGGAGGTGGCACGTGTGCTCACATTTGCGAACCAGTAGCAAAGGTAAGTGAATACCACTCCTGCTGCAGATCCTTTCATTCAAACAATGCCACGTATCAGGAATTAGAATGTTCTTCTCTGTTGTGGTACCTGCCCTCTGCAACAACATCCCCCAGAAATTCAAATGATTTTGACTCTACAGTTGTTCAGGAAGTTGTTAAAAATATCATTAGTTTTTGTTGATTAGGGAATGTTTGGCTGTTTTATTTTTCTGGACGCATATTTTTTGTTTGATTTTTCCTCCCCTGTGTATTGTAAGCCACTGAGAGTCCTTTGGGAGTTATAGGCAGTCTCCAAATCTAACAAACAAATAAATTAGGATGACTATAGCAATATTGGGAAATAATGAAGCTGAGTCCAGTTCCCTTCATGTAGTAAATATTGTTCATGGAGTGATAAGCTAATCCTTTCTGTTGGTGGTTTCACAATTCATTATTACCTGTTCTAACTGGTGTTCCTCACCAAATTCTGAATAAACGCCTCTCGCATTCTAATTTTTCATCAATGAAAGGCAACTCAACCAGGTTTAACTCAAACTTGCAAATGTCTATCTCTAAGAAGGGATATGTATCCCTCCTGCCATTACTACCATGTTTTCCCGAAAATAAGACCCTGTCTTATATTTTTTTGAACCCCGAAATAAGTGCTTGGCCTTATTTTTGGGGAGGTCTTATTATTTTGGGGCACATGGAGGAAACCAGAGGAAATGGTGGGGACCGGCTGCGCATGCATTTAAATATTTTCAGGGAAGGCTTATTTTCAGCGGGGGCTTATTTTAGTACATGCGCTCAAAAGCCCGATTGGGCTTATTATCAGGGGATGTCTTATTTTAAGGGAAACAGGGTATATACTCTGAACATCATCCCATTTACACTGATAAAGCAGGATTCTTGAGTAATTTGGAGGGATGGAGCTGAAGCTGTGAAAAATCAACTATCTCTTTCTGCTAACAATTGTAGGCTGATCAATTGAATGGCAAGGAAAGGCGTGCTAGGCTCCTAAAAGTTTGGTGGGCAACAAAAGAGGGAGTGCAGGTTGCCCCCACACACACTCCAGAAAATAATAGTCTTTCTTCGAGAGGTCACGATATCTAAAAATGCCCATTCTTTTGTCTGTGTCAGAAGTAACTTGCAGAGGTCTCTCACTGTTTTCTATCATACACCAAGTTTTGCTTCCCTTATGTACAATTTCCTAAAGTTGCTACAGTTTGACATGGAATCAATTAGGCAGAGAGGTGGTGGGCTCCTTTAATTGGAAGCATTCAAGTTATCAGACATCTGTTGAGCAGGAATACAGGTAGTCCTCAACAACAGTTTATTTAGTGACCATTCATAGTTACAATGGCATTGAAAGTGACATGACATTTTTCACACTTAACGACCGTTGCGGCATCCCAATGGCCATATGATCAAAATTCAGATGCTTGACAAGTGGTTCATATTTATGATAGTTGCAGTGTCCTGGGGTCATGTGATTATTTTTTTGCGACCTTCTGACAAGCCGAATCAACGGGGAAGCCAGATTCAGTTAACAACCATGTGACTAATTTAACAACTGCAATGATTCACTTAACAACTGTGCCAAGAAAAGTTTTAAAACTCATTTAACAAATATCTCACTTAGCCACATAAATTTTGGTCTCAATTGTGGTTGAGGACTACTTGTACTTAAATTTGGATTCCTGCACTGAAAAGAAATTGTATTAAATGGCCTTTTCCAATTCTAGGATTTTCAGATTCTATCAGAAGTAGTATTCAGCAGGTTCTGACCAGTTCTGGAGAACTGGTAGCAGAAATTTTGAATAGTTTGGAGAACTGGTAAATACCACCTCCGACTGGCCCCGCCCCCATCTATTCTCTTCCTCCCAAGTCTCAGCTGATCGGGAGGAAATGGGGATTTTGCAGTAACCTTCCCCTGGAGTGAATGGAGATTTTACAGTATCCTTCCCCTGCCACACCCACCAAGCCACGTCCACAGAACTGGTAGTAAAACTTTTTGAATCCCATCACTGGATTCTACATTTTATCCACTTCTGCCTTTCTCTTCTCCTTCTAGACCCCTTCTTTCTACGTGAAATTAGGCATATTCTCTCCCTTCTGAAATTCACTTGAGCCATAGTCACCACATCCAAAGACGTTGTACTACTGAAAGAAGGAAATTCTGAAGTTAGAAGGATGTACCTTTGAGTGGTGCTCTGCTCGCCCAGTGACTGTTGAGTGGCCTTGAGGTAACTTTGCCTCCGTGCTGCAGTTTTAGGAGATGGCTTGGGGCTGGTTTCCGAGTCCTCACTGTCATCATCACCCATGGCTTTGATATAACTCCCGCTTCTCATGCGCCGGCATGGAATTTCATTGTCTTTGTCCCTAGTCAGCATATTATTCCAGTCTCCCTGAGGCACCTGCAAAGAACAAAAAACAACAACAACAGAATATGGTAATCCTCTGTGGCAAAGAAAATAAATGGGACAGGAACTAGAACAGTTAGATTGCTAAAGTATGAGGAGAGGCCCTCTGAAAGATGCTTTTATTTTTTCAAAGGCCATTTGTTGGACGTACAGAAGAGGGCTGTTTTTTTATATCCTCCTGAAGCTAGAGAAATAATTTTCTCAGAAGGTAGATTTACTTGCCTCCAGCTGCCTTTTAGGGAGGGGTGAAGGGCTTCCATTTTAGTCAGAATATGTCAGCTGGTGCTAGCGTGTCTAGTGGTTTTAGTGGCTTTCATGATATTTTTCATCTTTGTGTTTTATTTTCATTATGCATTGACTGCCTTGTGGCAACAAGGTGAGATAAAAGTGAGAGGCAGAAAATTCTCCTCCACCTTCTCATCATCTGGAAGATAAAAAGAACTACAAAATAGCAGGCTAGCAATTCATTAATTCAGCCTCACCAGAAGTAATGAGTTCCTGATGAAATAAAATCATACAGGAACAGACAATTTCATGTATAGCAAGCAATTTACAGATACTGTTAAACTATGCATGTCTGAAACATCTCCTTCTTAAATTCCATAGTATTCAGCTAAAGATTTACAGGCTATGAATAAATGTTATTTTCAGAGCAGTGATTAAAAAATGAGGCCATGGCTCACAGATCAAATCTGGCAAATGGACTTCTGAGATGACATCACAAGGCTCTAAGAAGGTCCTCTTTCCTACTTCTCAAGGTACTGCATCTTCAAACACATGGTTTTTTATTTGAAAGGAAAAGCTGCTGTTACTCTTGTGTATATGTTTATGTGGAGTGGGTGAGGCAGAGAGAGGATGTTATCAGGGGTGGGCTTCAAACATTTTAGCAAGGGGTTCCCTGCCAGGTTGCTGGGTGGCCATGGCCATAGTGAGCATGGCCTAGTTGTCCTCCTGCACCACGGCAGGAGGGGGGTTGCCCTCCCTGGACTCTAGAGGCTTTCCTCAAGCCTCCAGGATGGCGAAAACAGCCTCCCCAGGCTACGGAGGCCCTCTGGAGCCTGAAAACGGGTTCGTTTCCTGCCTTCCTGAACTTCCAGGAGGCCTGTTTTTCACCCTCCCCAAGCCTCTGTGCACGCCCTGCACTTACCTGCATCCAAACCGGGCCACATGAGGACTCCTGGGAGGGGTGGGTGGGGCCAGCTAGGAGTGGGATTTGGGGGTTCTCTGAACAGCACAGAATCTTAGCTAGAGGTTCTCCCGAACCCTTGCAAACCCCCAGCAGCCCACCCCTGGATATTATATATGTAAGTAAATTTATGTAATTTAATACTTCCCAAATTGTTCATTTTGATCTTTGACCCCACATACAACATGGTTCTTAGGAGAAAAAGAAACCAACTAATGAACCTCCCTCAAAACTGTCTTAGCCTATAAAGCTACTGTATAATCTGGATCTACCGTTATAAGTGGTAGACACCAAAAGGAAGCATTTTTAATATGTTGATACCATAATAAATGATCTGGGTACTGAGGCAATGGTATAACCATATCACCAAGTACATATGGAGGTTAAAGAGATTGGTTTTCTTTTCCCTTTTTGAGATAAAAGATATACAGTGCCACCCTGGTTTAGCATATTAGTGGAACTGTTTGTTGACCAGATTAAAGGTGGTTATGAGAGAACAGTAATGGCTAATGTATTCAGGAGGCAGCTTTTTAAAAGATTCCATTCTTGTCAAGTTTCTAAAACTTCCACAATGTAATAAAGGCTTGATGTTCCCAAACTTAAAATAGCTATTATTTCCATTAGCTATGAAATCTGATAGCTATTGAAATTCAGCAGCACATATTTACTGCATGTTGTTAATACTTCCACAAAGTATTGCAAAGTCTTCGCTAAATATTAATGTTTATAAAACATTATAAGACTGTTTATAAAACAGTCTTAATCCCAACTAGTTGTTTCTACCATACTTGCAGAAAACTGCCCAGTATGTCCACCCCCTTCCCCACAGCAGCACACATGGCAGGTAGTGTCATACTAGCGAAACAATTGAAAAGCACCTTGGTGGTAGCTAATTGATTGCTTTCTCTGAGTGCCATAGGCAGCTGCACCTCAACCTTGAGGAGGGCTGGAGCCTCTCAGAGAGATCCAATCATTTTGTCATCCTGTCCTAGCAAGTGGCCCAGCTCTGTGAATACTGGCAGGATAGGAGGCAGCAAGCTCATTCTGGAGGTATGAGATTTCATTGTCTACTGCCTACTTAATGCTTGTGGAAAGAACAAGAGTCAGGGAAAAATGTAGCATGCATGGGGATATCTGTATTTCTTTCTAAATTGGAGGGTCTTTTGAGGGGTCCTTTAAAAACAAAATTACATCAAATCCATGTTGTATTTCTAATCATGTTGGTAAATTTCTGCTTCCAAATGGCATGGTACTAAAATGTAGTGGTTTCACCATTGTTTTGGGATGGCACCAGTAGTGGGTTTCAATTTCAGTCGCTACTGGTTCATTCATGGGCGTGGGTGTGCTCACGTGTGCGTGTGACGACGCTTCTCCACATGTGCAGAAGCTTCTGCGCATGCACAGAGATGTCCGGGTGGGTGGGCAGAGCCTCCCACCACCGCCACTACTGGTTTGACCGATCTGGGGCGAACCAGTAGCAACCCACCAGTGGATGGCAGAAAAGTCGATACCCACTGCCTTTGATGATGAGACTTTTAAAAGGATATTTAAACTAACCTTCTCCAACCAGATTTCCACCAGAGATATTTGGGCAACAGCTTTCAGTGTTGAAATCCACCCAATCTGTCTGAATAAAGTTGCTCCCTCCTAACCCTCGACTATCATATTAATCAGGAATGGAAGCAACATTTGGACAAGAAAGTGGTCACAGTTTCAGTCCCAGTGGGTAGAAAAGAATCCAAGACTGCACTCTGAACACTAAATTTACTTTCCTTGTGTCCTATAGAAAAGTTGACTGTGTCTATTAGAGATGGGAAAGCAGCAGGGCAGGAAATGGATATGGGGATGCATGGATTCTGTCTTGTCTCCTGCTTCTTATAGAAAAACAAACAATAATAAAAGTTCTCAGTGACAAATGTCCCTAATCCTTATCTAGTATCTCTGCTGGGATCATTAGTTTTGACCTTTCCTGTGCATGGTATTGGCTTCTCCGTGAACTCTTAATTTCAGATGCAGAAAAACTGCTTGCCTAGAGAAGCAATTCAGGTTCCAAAAGCAACACTCTGCATTTCTAATAGGGGGAAAACAAAGCCACTAGAGCATACACATGCAACTAACTGAGCCCTGAAACTCTTGGAAAGAAGCAGAGGACTCTCTTTTGCTTCCCACTTGTTGATTTGATTATTTGGGAGGCTAAAACATAGACTTCCTTTGCTGGTTAATTACTAGACCTATCATCTCCCACTCAAACCTACGGAAACTGCTGTTCTGTTGTCTTCTTATGAGGAGCAGCCATCCAGAATGCATGTGGGTAATCTCCTGTTCTCTCCTTATCCAGTGAGGCTCCAAGGAATCAGTCTACCCACTGATTCCTTGGTCTTTGCTGCAGTTATCAGCTCCACTTTCAGAGTCAGTTTACCACACTACCCTTGGAAGTCATCATAATACTTTATAATTTATTAATTAAGCTTGCATGCTGCCCAACTGTCAAAAACTCTGGGCAGCTAGTGAAGAAACTTCATAAGAAACATTATCTGACCTTACAACAAGCTAAGTATGGTCAAAGTGTTTGGCATTGGTTGGAAGGCCAGCGGCAAATCCTTGGACTGGGAGCTAGACAAGAACATTAAAAGATCCTGAAAGAAAGCACTGACAAACCACTCTTATATTTTTGTCAAGTAAATTGCCTGGACTTTGAGGTATATATGCAGTTCTTTGAAGTTTTGCTTGTTTCAAATAAATAAATATTAACTGGTTGTGTTTTATAGTTTTTAAATTATTTAATGTGTCTTTCAATTTTTGATTGGGAACTACCCAGAATTGGCTGAAACATATAAATGTTTTAAATAAATAAATAAATTGAGCGAATCTTTAACTTCTTTTTTAAATGTATACCTTTCCTTTGTTCATGAATGGAGGTACAACCTACCTGTCCATGGAGCATAGAAGGTTTTATATAATCTGAACAAGAGTTGCACATTGTAAGGGGCCAATTCTCTCCAGTTCCTGGTCAGTATGTCACAGTTCAGCTCAATCAACTTTATATCTAGCACACCAATTAAAATTGTTTTAATGGTCAATAAAACCTGGCCTTTATTTGTGCTCTCAGTTAGGTTAAGGTAGTGTTTCTCAACCTTGGTAGCTTGAAGATGGGTGGACTTCAACTCCCAGAATCCCCCAGCGCTGGCTGGGGGATTCTGGGAGTTGAAGTCCACCCATCTTCAAGCTACCAAGGTTGAGAAACACTGGGTTAAGGCATCTGAGTATGTTATTACTGATGGGAGACAGAGCAGAATCTTGTGGCTTTTGTGTTTTCAGACATGGAGCAAAGGGAAATAACCATAAAAACTAGATAAAACCCAACACAAATAAAGCTTTAGCTTTAATTATACATTCAGAGCATAACCATCCAACTAGAATCTGTTTTTAAAGTGTAAAACTCATGGCTGAAAATACTGGCCTAAAATATTTATTTTTCCTGCCTCTTCATCATTTGTTTTTTTTCTAATTGACCCTGAAAAAGTATTTGAAAATTGGCAATCTTTTAGGATAGTTTGGTTCGAATATGATAATTACTTAGCTGTGGACTTTTGATTTCAGATTTTGCAAGAATTTCTCTTTAAAAGAGTAAAATGAGTGAGAGAAGCTCCTTGCTATAAATATATGTATGTATTTCTTAAAATAGCAACTCTGTGCTTTTTCAAACTATAGAACACAAGAGAACCACATCCTTATGCCAAAGAACATATCTAAAATATGATACAGGAGAAATTAAGGGAAAAATGTTGAAGGAAGGAGTATGTGGTAGTTCTGGTTAGATTGAGATACCACCAAAATAAACATGAATGGGAACATTCCTTCTGGCTGCAATCCTGTGAACTCTAAACCAAGTGTTTCGCTCACTCATCTATTTCCAAACAAATATTTCAACAATTATGACAGATGAGTGCCAAGCACTTTCCCCCTTTCATTTAAGGCTATCTAAAAGATTGGATATTTCCATTTAGCATAAAATTTAGTCCTTGTATCTTCTGCAACATGTTTGCATTGTGACATGACCTGCAGATGTTCCTCCACTATTCGTTGCCAACTATAGTGGGCAGTGCTCACCTCCATTTCAAGGTCATTTCCACAGTCATGTGGCCAAGATGATGCCATGGATGGAGCGCTGTTACTTTACCACCAAAGTGGTATCTATTTGCAAGCTTTCGAACTGGTAGGGTGGCAGGAGCTGAGGCTAGGGTAGGAGCTCACCCTGACACATAGTGCTCGGATCTCAAACCTAGGCTGACAAACCCAGCGTCTTAACCATCCTTTGCATTGTGACACGAGGGCCCTTAATATGCTTGCTATAATACCTGTTCCCATTTCAGGGCTTTTCTACACCACAATTTTAAACTGCTTGAGTGGTGTGCATAAAATGGCTGAAAATTAAGAAATCTCTTTTTCAATTATAGCCTCTTCCTCTACTTTGCTCACTGTGATGGTCTGGTATTCTGTCCAGACCATAGTTCTTAGGAGAAAGACATCAAACTTGAAAATAATACTATATTACTTCTGTTTGTTTCAAAAAAGTACAACATGGATGAAAAAGGCATGAGGCCAACTTGGATGTATGAAAAAAAAAATCGAATGGAAATTAGATCAATTTTATGGAGGTGTAAATTAGCAAATGATTCAGCTCATTGAAGTTCTTTAGTGTAGGTGGCAAAGAGAGGCCAGCAGCATGTCCCAAGGGTACTATTTTAGCAACCATTCTTGTTTGAAACTGATGGTGAAATGAATCTCCTTTCTTGGGACCTAGTTTGTAGAGCACTGACCATGAAATTAATTTCTGCATTTCTAAATGATACATGTTGCTATAGATAGCTTACTGCAGAAGTTCCAGTCTTTTTAAGGTGGACCATTTGAAATTTTGAAGGGCTTTTGTGGGCAAACAAAGTGGCCATTCAGTCTAACACTTGAAAACACAGTTTTTTCTTATTTAGTTCTCTGGAAGATGGCCACCTTTCCGAACATTTTCATTTTCCAAGAAAGCCTTTGGGCACCCGTATATTTGGTGATGGAGGCTGGTATTTAGCTTTGTTCCATGACACTTTCCCTGTTTATTTAAAAATGAAGAAGGGAGTGGGTGGAGGAAAAAAAAATCAAAACTTGAAAATGAAGTTGGGCAAGAACCATGGTGGATGGTGGAAGTAATGGGAAATATTTGCAGGGTGATTGGTGCATTCCACATTCCACAACCTTCACAAAATCTTGAATTCAAGTACTAGTCTGTTTGCCATGTGATGAGAAAGAACATGCATTCCATGGAAGTTAGAAAATTCTTCAGCACCCAGGACAGAGATCGAAACAACATTGAAACAGGTTGCACTCTAGAATTTAAGGTTGCTTCTCTCCTTGTTTTTTGCAAGTAGATTTTGGCTTTCATCCAGAGTGGATGCACACAGTGTCAATAATTTATGTTTTCTGGAAAAATCATCCCATTTTTCCCTTCTACACAGCCATTATTTATAAAACCCTTTTCCCAACCCTAGATGTATTGGAATGCCACTCTCCAAATCCGCACCCTGCAGCGCATAGAACTGTTATTCAAGTATAGGAGAAAAGCATCCATTTCCATTTATCTAAATTTAAGCCATTCAGTTTTATATGAACTAACTTTCTTGCAGAGATCCTGTTCCACCCAACACCATCTGCAGGGTATACTAAATAAAGTAGTGGCTGCAATAATGTAATCGAACCCGCTTGTTTTTTTATCTGTGTCAAAATGTACACTTGCATTCCACTTTAATTTTGTGATTGCGTTAGGTGAGAAAGACAACTGGCAGATGTTTTGAACCACAAAAGCCAAGCACACTTTCAACGGAGTACTTTCTTATCATCTTAACAGCTTTGTTTGTTTGCTTTTAATATGAGCCCAGCTGACTAATCATCTCTGTGAAGATTTAGCTTTATTAGGTGTATCTGAAGGTTATGCTTCCCTTGCATTTACTGTATTATTTACCTATTAGTTCCATCTGAGGATACTAAGGAAGTTGGAGAGGAGAGTTTTTAGGGCAGAGGGAGGTCTGCCTTCTATACAGACGGAACCTCCACTGCCATAAATGTGTCAAAAGCATTCTCTGATATTCTAGAAAGGGAAAGGCAAATGAGTGGAAAATCCATCTTGCATTGTAATGGCACTCACACAAGAGAGATTTAATCAAAAGAGGGAGTTTAAGGACAAACAGTTGTCTGTATTATGCAACCTGCCCTGATTCTATAGGCTTAAATACTTATTTATCTATGTACAGTTATGCATCTATAGACCTAGAGAGAAAGAAAAAGGAAGGAAGGAAGGAAGGAAGGTAGGAAGGAAGGAAGGGAAGATGTCTGTCTGTCTGTCTGTCTATCTGTCTATCTATTTCTATCTATCTATCTATCTATCTATCTATCTATCTATCTATCTATCTATCTATTGTCTAAGCAATAAATACTTCTACACTTACATACTTGGAGAATAACTCCCCAAAAGCATATATATAAACAATACTCTTGCCAAACCATTCCAAACAAATGTATGATTAGAGCACCTTTCCCCACTCTGGTATTATTTGTGTTCATTGGATTGCACTTCCTGTAGTCAGTTGCCATTGACTACATTACAGTTGCCATTATAAAGTTATAATGAAGTCCAACATATGTGTAGGATACCAGACCTGAATTAAAGCCTTAAATCCAAGACAGACATGAGGAGCTCTATGCAGACAAGATATTTACTCATGCCCTGCAGCTCTTCAAATTACCATTTTGTTATATCAAAGCTTTGGTTAAAAGTAATGTTGTGCTATGAAGCAGTGGTGGAATTCAAATTTTTTTACTATTGGTTCTGTGGGCGTGGCTTGGTGAGTGTGGCATGGGAAGGATACTGCAAAATCTCCATTCCCATCCCATTCCAGGGGAAGGATACTGCAAAATCCCCATTCCATCCCTACTCTTGGAGGAAGGATATTGCAAAATCCCCATTCCATCACTACTCTTGGAGGAAGGATATTGCAAAATCTCCATTCCCACCCCACTTTGGGGCCAGCCAGAGGTGGTATTTGCTGGTTCCCTGAACTACTCAAAATTTCTGCTACCCGTTCTCCAGAACCTGTCAGAACCTGCTGAATTTCACCCCTGCTATGAAGTGGAGCAATCAGTTGAAGCAGATTGACTGTCCTTTAATTTTTTGTCAAACATGAGAAGAAGCACATTTTTATGGTAATCATACAGACCTGCCCAATGCTAATGTTTACACTTCAGATTTAATAGTTCTGAGAGAAAAAGAAGATTCTTAGAAGAATATTAGAAAGTATTTATTTATATTGAGCAATGGAAGCCATTCAGTTTCAGGGGTTTTCCTCATTGCTTTTAAGGTAATCTTTTATATTATATTATATTATATTATATTATATTATATTATATTATATTATATTATATTATATTATATTATATTATATTATATTATACACACACACACACACACACACACACACACACACACATATATATATGTGGGAGCCTCCTGGAAGCACGAAGCCGAGAACACCAGCCTGAAGATGACGAATGAGACTTCGTCGAAACGTCGCCAAGAAACCTCCAATTTTACGCGGGAGAAAACCCGAATAACCAAAGACCTACATACAAACACCCGCGAAAACCTCAGAAAACATATATATATATATATATATATATATATATATATATATATATATATATATATATATATATATATATATATATATATATATATATATATATAAATAAAATAAAGTTGTAGATACAAATAATAGACTGGATTGCATAACATAACTTCAGACTTAATAATCATCGAAGGGGAAAAAAGCAGTGAAGAAAGGTCCTAAATTTGGATAACTTGTATTTCACTCATACAGATCCAAAAACCTTGAGTTTCAGTGGTCTTCACACACCATTGAGTTCTCAGAAAATTGTACTTGCATGAAATGTGCTATCCCATTTGCTGATGGCTCTCCTACCTCTGTTTCACCTGAATTCCCTCTTAAGGGAACTGCTAACAGAACCTATCAGATTTTATGTACCTTGAGCTGCTCTTAGTGCTGCCTTAAGGAGAGAAATTCTACTTTAACCCTGATACAGTGAAAGATAATGTAGGACTGTTTTACTTGTAAGCTGAGAATGAGATAAAAACAATGTCATACGGCCACAGAAGAAAAAAAAAAAATCTTGCCAGAGCATATGTATGCCATAGTTGGGGGCACCATGCAAATGAAGAAGAGCCACTAGTTTTGATGTTTTCCCTTAAGCATTACTAATCTCCAGGTATGTCAGAGTACAATATGCAACTATTTTTCAAAAGAGGCTCAACATCAGGATGAAAGAAAACCAGTTCTTGCTAAAGGCAAGGCTGAGTAGCTAGGAGCACAGTCAACTCAGTAACAATGCTTGAGTAATACTTTTGGCTTCTTGACAATTCCAGTTGCTCAGAATACCCATTACTAACGTGAGAGCTTTGATTATTTCAGCAATGCTGAACACCAGTTAGGGGTCAGAATATTCCTCAACTAGTCTTCTTTAGCTAAGGCACCTCTACAAGACCCCCAAGGTCCCTTCCAGCCATATACAGAATATAGAATTGTTGGAGTTGGAAGGGACCTTGGAGGTTTTCTAGTCCAACTCCCTGCCTAGGCAGGAAACCCTACACCACTTCAGACAAATGGTTATCCAACATCTTCTTAAAAACTTCCAGTGTTGGAGCATTCACAACTTTTGGAGGCAAGTTGTTCCACTGATTAATTGTCCTAACTGTCAGGAAATTTCTCCTTAGTTCTAAGTTGCTTCTCTCCTTGATTAGTTTCCATCCATTGCTTCTTGTCCTGCCCTCAGGTGCTTTGGAGAATTGGTTGACCTGCCCTCTTCTTTGTGGCAGCCCCTGAAATATTGGAACACTGCTATCATGTCTCCCCTAATCATTAATCTGACTTTTGTTCCTTCTCTACCTTCTCTGAGTAGATGTTGAAGTAGAACCACACTGATACCCATTCTCTTCCCAGTAACAGTCATTTAGTGTGCAGACCATATGAAGATTTTTGTTGCTCTTCTCTACTGAGCAAAGTAGATAGCAGAGTGGACAAGACAGACCCAAGTTAAATCTCCCCAAGGTCTCCTACTCCTACCAGGAATACATAAATCCCAGAGCCTTGTGCTGTCTGCAGTATCTACACCAAGGGAAAAAAAGGTCATTTATATGTCTAAGGAAATCAAGATCAAGCAAGCCCTTTACAGATAGGGCAAGCAAAGAAAGAGATTTGTTTGGTTGCTGGTTATTGATTTTGGACAATGCAATTGATTTATTGTACTCTGGTTATTTCTGTTTAGTACAATAATGATTTGGCTCTTCTCTTTGAATATTTCAGCCTAAAACTTTGGGTTGGTACTTAATGAAGCCACTAAATAAACCAAAAATGTTTTAATCATTTAAAACATTTTTGTTTTAAATCATGTCAAGGTAGGTAATTTCTTTCCAATTAATTTTCTACCCTAGTCCAACAGACTTTCTGTAGGAAAAAGGGAAAAATGGGATTTGGGGGTTAAAAATGTGATGAAGGGGTTGGGGAAAAGTTTAAGTGGTAATTATTTGATAGAAAGAAGAGTGGAATGCTCAGTTGTATATTTTATTTTCTAAGTTTTGTTTTATTTTTTTAAAAAAATATTTATTTTTCTATTTGTTATTTTCTATCTTTGTTTTTTGTTTTGTATATTTTACTACAGTGAAACAAAATATGCATATGCATATACATATACTTAAAAAAAGTCTTCCAAAAGATCTCTGAGCAGAGAGGTTTCCAACCTCAAATTGGTATGCTATCATAATAGCCAATGCAAAGAAGATCAAAGAAAGAGTATCACTCTACTCATTACAAGTGATAAAGCCAAAGATATAAGATGGAATATCGATAGAAATATGGAAAGCAAAAAATAGGGAATTTCAGAATATCTCCTTATCTACATGCAAAACCTACATACAAGATATGAAGCCCCAATCCAGACACAAATCATGAGAGAGACTGGCTAAAGATCAGCAAAGAGTAAGACAACATTGTATATTGTTCCCTTATTTATTCAGGAAATTAGACTGGAAGATAAAGTGTTTTTTTATCAGGGCAACCTACCCAAATATGGGATGGAGCATACTGCTTCTGCTTTCACCTTTCAGCCCCAATCCTTCGCAGGCAGTCGCTTTCGCGACAAACTATTTTTGTTTTATATTTATATTTACCAACAAAGAAATAAAGGGAGATTAGTATGGATCTATTTCAAGCTATTTGGCTCTCGTCAGCTAGCTAGTGAAATAGATCTATACTAGTCTCCCTTTATTTCTTTGTCAGTAAATATAAATTTAACATAGATTGGAAGATGAGATGAGTTTAGTTTTAAAACTGGAAGAAGAAATCTCAATAACTGTGCTGTACTCATGATGGTGAAATTGCAAGCAATCTACAATCTCTGGTATTAAAAGTCAAATAGAGGGGGAAAGGATAGATTAAACATAAGGAAGACCAAGTTATTGACAATAGGTATAGCAACCAGCCTTAGAACTGATAATGATGATATTGAAGTAGTGGATAACTTCTGCCTTTTAGCATTGAAGATATACAATAAAGGAACCAGCAAATAAAAATTATACCTCAAACTTGTTAGAATAGCAATGAAACTTTTGGAAAAGATCTGCAGATGTTCTCACTTAAGGCATGAATAACAAAGCTCAAATGATACATTTGGACACATCATACAAGAATCCTCCCACTCCCTTGAGAAGTTCATCAGCCTAGAAAGGAGGGGGGGGGGGAAGCAGCAAAATGGATGGACTCAATTACAATGATGATGGGTGCATTTCTGAGAGACTCTGAGGCTAGGATGGAGACAGGTCATCCTGATGAAGATCTATCCATATGGTTGTTAAAAGTCAATACTGATCTGATGGCACATAAGCAATCAATCCTAAAAATTAAAAATAAACATAGATTAAGTGGTGGCATTTTCCTGTGTTAATCAGAGATGGGCATTAAATGGCACCACAATTTCTTTAGCAAAAGAATAACTGATCTAAGTTTCTCAAGGAAGTTATCTTCACCAGTAATATAACCCTGGAAAAGCTCCATGGGAAAACTTCCTCCTGATGCCAATCCTTGAATTGAATGAAAGAAGGAGAAACTGGGGAAGCTGCAGCATTCTGCAAAGTTAAATATATAATGAAAGGACAGGCAGTCTCTCTTCAATTGAGGTCTTGTGTAAGTAAGTGCAAGAAAGCCACATTCCAACTATTATGATTTTATAATTATATACTGTTCTAAGGATTTTTAAAACAAAGTCTCCTTCATCAAACTGAATATAAAACTGATAGGAAAAAATATAGGAGAATTTCTCACTCAGGAATAATAAGCAAGTAACATCCATGTACAGAGAGAATGAGACCTAGGAATTCTTAAGGATGCGTATCTCTTGGACCAACCATAAACCAACTCCCTACAGACCTTAGACAACCAGGAGGGTCATAGGTCCAGAACCCAGGTGGCTGAACTGACAGCCACAAGTTCAAACACTTCCATGTATTAAATGTATTTATTCCGTCCCAACTAAATCTAGCAAGCAGCTACAGTAAGTAAGCCAACACTGATAGCAGATGTACTCTGGAGTAGAATTAGAGGAAATAGTGTACTCTGACAGGTAATACAATTGCTAATAGGCATCACTTGATTATTATTAATTAAGGCCTGGCCACATTTGAGTTACGGCAAAGAGAAAAAGAAAACTTGCAAACAACTCTCATGTTCCTCTAGTTTTTCTGCTGAGCATTTTAAATTAAGAAATGTACAAGGTGAACAGAGCTGTGAAGCCCTGGGCTCTTGCTCTTTCCAACTCAGCTAAAGGCTGCTAGCTGTACTGATGTGAGATCCTATTGTGACAGAACACTGGAGGGCTTTGGCATTATCTGGCGATGGATGCTGGTAGCATTACTGATGAATGCATGCTATGTCAATAATAAATATGGGTGGCACAAGAGATAGGTGGCAATGACATTATTGATGGACACTAGTGATCCATACTCCTGATCAAAGATGCTAAAATGTTCAAGAAAGATATAGAAACATTAGTGATGGACGATTATAATTTCTCTAAAGGAAGTTGTTGTTATTGTTGTTATGGAGTATGCCAAAGTCAAGTCCAAAGCAGTACAAACTGCCTATGTGAGAGGTATAGTAGCTGAATGCTACTGAAACTGTTTCTCATGCCTTCAGCTAAAAGAAGGGAGCCATACAGTATTGTAGGATCAGCGCTCTATGAGGTTTCATCTAAATACGGGAAGGTTTGGTATAAGCAAAGTAAGCAGCTTTTCCTCAGATGCAGGCAATAAATTAATCTGAAATAATCTGAAGCAGAATTTAAAGAATATATTCCACATGTCCTAGAAATACGAACTTCCCATCAAAACTGTAGTTTCTTTGAGCTTGGAAAGTTCTTCCTCCTTGTTACACTCAAATCCCAAGCTCAACTAGTCCAGCATTGGAAAAAGGCAATGCAGGAAGATAATCCTGGTCATTGAGAATTTAACATTTGAAATCCTTGGATAAAGCAATATTTTTAGTTCTCTCATTGATAATTTCCTCTTCCTTCTTCCAATGAAAAATAGTTCTTTATAGCCACATTTCTTATTTTGTAAATGTGGGCAAGTTTCCGTCCCATACATTCCCTCTCCAGTCCATTTGTCAGTCTTAAAAATAACTCAGGGTTATTTCACTGAAATTTAACTGAAAGAAAAATCAATTGCATAAGTATTTAAGGCTTAGATGGATGTTTTAAGTATCTAGAATTATCTGAAATACCTATGTATTTTGCATTTTAATAAGGCCACTGTTTTTTCTCCAAATCCAGGAATTCAGTTATGCCATTCTGGGTCACATTGTTATATCACCATGCAGTCTTCAAAGGCTAAAACACTTTTTAAAAAAACACTTGTACAAAAACTGAAGTTCCTCAGCCCTGGTCCACTAAGCTATCTTAGACCTCAACACAGCTACAATTTTGCAGCTGAGTAGCAACCATTTGATATCTGCTGTTTGCTACAGGATCCTCTCTTAGAACAGCACAGCATGGCACAGAACAGAACAGAACAAAACAAAACACAACACAACACAACACAACACAACACAACAACAGAGTTGGAAGGGACCTTGGAGGTCTTCTAGTCCAACCCCCTGCCTAGGCAGGAAACCCTACACCACTTCAGACAAATGGTTATCCAACATCTTCTTAAAAACTTCCAGTGTTAGAGCATTCAAAACTTCTGCAGGCAAGTTGTTCCACTGATTAATTGTTCTAACTGTCTGGAAATTTCTCTTTAGTTCTAGGTTGCTTCTTTCCTTGATTAGTTTCCATCCATTGCTTCCTGCCCTGCCTTCAGGTGCTTTGGAGAATAGCTTGACTCCCTCTTCTTTGTGGCAGCCCCTGAGATATTGGAACACTGCTATCATATCTCCCCTAGTCCTTCTTTTCATTAAATTGGACATACCCAGTTCCTGCAACTGTTCTTCATATGTTTTAGCCTCCAGTCCCCTAATTGTCTTTGTTGCTCTTCTCTGCACTCTTTCTAGAGTCTCCACATCTTTTCTACATTGTGGCGACCAAAACTGAGTGCAGTATTCCAAGTGTGGCCTTACCAAGGCATTATAAAGTGGTATTAACACTTCACGTGATCTTGATTCTATCCCTCTGTTTATGCAGCCCAGAACTGTGTTGGCTTTTTTGGCAGCTGCTGCACACTCCTGGCTCATATTTAAATGGTTGCCTACTAGGACTCCAAGACCCCTCTCACAGTTACTAATATTGAGCGAGGTACCACATATACTGTACCTCTGTAGAACCTTAATTTTTTCACCATTGAATTTCATTTTGTTAGATAGTGCCCAATATGATTCTATAGCTTCTTCCACCAGATTCTACTTCATTGCTCCTGATCAGCTGTTTGCTTGTAACAAATTATTGCAGAATTCTGAAATACATTTTACCAACTCCTGAAGCTTTTTTTTTTTTCATTTTAAAAAACCAATCTCATTCAATCTAATGAAAAGAAATGGGAATTTGATGAAATGGACTGATAATAGGATTTGTCTTGCACTTGCTTTACTTGCAGAGTGGTCAAGGGACAGGTTGGAGGGTCTTATCTTTAATTGTACAATTATCTCTTGAAGCCTCTCTAGTTTCCCTTGGGTCAATCGATTTACAAGGGAAAATTTCTGGAGGGAACTTCTATGCTGCTTTATTAGATGAGGAAACAGCAGCCATTAGGGAGACTGAAGAGTGATGGTGATCTAGATTACAGATGACAAACGGCAACAATCTCTATCTCTTTGCAACTTTAAGTAAGGTCACGAATGCCAACCAAGACATTCTAAAACATCACAACAATAAGACCGAGGTACAAACTTTTGGGAAATTGGAAGGAAGATTTTGATACAGCATTAAATCTAAAAAACATTCCTTAATTTTGGCCAGACAGCTTCTGTTTAAGAATTCAGCCAAGAGTTCTCTCTCTCCCTCTCTCCCTCCCTCTCTCCCTCTCCCTCTCTCTCTCTCTCTCTCTCTCCCTCTCCCTCTCCCTCTCCCTCTCTCCCCCTCTCTCAAACACACACTTTTTTGTTACTTTTTTATTTAAAAAAAACTCAATAGACTAATAGTCAAGAGAGAGAACAGAAAAAAATCAAAATAGAAATAGCAGATGCAATAAAATTAAAAATATAGAAAGAAACAAAATACACACACAAAAGGAACGATTTTCGACTTTCCAAAGCATCTGTTGTAATATGGAATAATTGTTGCATTTCATGTTTAAGTAAAACCTGTTACCTGTAATTTCCTTATCAATATGAGAGTACAAATTAAATCATATTTTGCATGCTGTGGTATGCAAGGATCCCCTCAGAGGACTAAGTATTACCAGTCATAGCTATCTGGGGGTGAACTGCAGAAGGAAATAGACACCCAGTTTTCATAGAGGCATCTGCCTGCATTACAGCCTGACCAAAAGTGCCATTCACATACAATTCAGTTTCCTCATACATACTTTTATATAAGATTTCTGGAAGACTACAGGACTGCTATTAAACATATCTTTAACATTTTTTAATTAAAAAATGGTGGACTATAGGAAAAAAAAGATTTAAACTGAGAAAAAGATGTATTGCTGATTCTGCCTCAAATGTGTGAATTAAACATTTTCTGCTTTTCTGTTGATAAGAGGTTGTGCAGAGTTGTGTTTTCTATTGATTTCATTACTTTGAAAGGGAGGTGGTGCAATTTTGCCTACTCCATGGAAAACTTCCAGATGGCTATTCCCTTGCATTCCCTTTGTATCCATTTTAGGGGACTCACTGGGGAGCTGGGTGAAATCGACTGTTTCTGTCAGTTTCTCCTTTTAGTCCAAATGATAGGAAAACTCGGTAAATCTGATCATTGGTGTTCTTAGAAGATTAACAGGCCTGTATCCAAAAATAGCCCAACTAACACAAAGGAGGGAGGGACTTGTTACTTCATACTTGGCCCAATTTAATTCAATTGGGGATATACTAATATACTCTAATTTTAATATTGAGGGAAAGATTCTACTGCAGCTCGATACCCTCCATATCTACTATTGTCGACAGCTTTTATGCTGGATAGGAATTGTACATATTTGAAAAAGGCTGAGAAAGTCTTCCTGACTGATGCAGTCCTCAGTTGATCTTACTTTGCTACCTGTTAAATATAACAATTTCTTGCTTTCTTCTTTTGTAGCTCAACTATCTTGGAAGAAACAGCCATTGGGAGGGGAGGGAGGGGAGGGGAGGGAGGGGGCCCACCCACTCACTTTCCAAGTTGTCAAGAAAGCACAGTCAGGCAAGAGAGGTCACCAACCCCATCTCTGCTGATTTTGCTAGCAGGCCCTCTTTCTTCCAACAGTACCTATAAAGGCAGAGGCTCCAGATGAGATAAAACAGTATGTGGATAACATCTCACTTCTGTTTAATCTCAGCCTTAGAGAGTTCATAAATAAAACAAGTGCTGGCAGAGAGATCTCATTGGCTGCATAAGCTCACAGCTTTTGTTGGCCTTGTCAGTACTTCCTTGTCCCCAGAGGATGACAAGAAATGGTGACTTGCTAATCAAACTATACGTCTACTTCAGTCTAGCCTCAGAGAGAAAACACTGTGCTCATTCCCTGTGATACTTGCATGAATTATTTTATTCTTATTTGGCAGAGTAATAGCATTTGAGGCCTCTGGATGCAATAAAGCTCTCAGGCTTTTTCCCATTAATTTCTCGCATCCCTTGCTAAATGCTTGAAAGTCAAAGAGGAGGAGCACTTGCTGCTTCTCAGCCAACAGAGAGAGCTGCTGAGCCGGCATCCTCTGAAGAGGTTGTTGCTATGCTTGTTTTCTCACTTGTGGGCTCTTTGTGAAAGGAAAGGACTAGCAGGAATTCCAACCTTTTTTTAGCTTTTAATGGATACACTTAGAATATTGAAATTGGAATACAGGGGTGTCGCATTCATCACGTGCTGGCCACCCCTGCCAGATTGGCGAAGGAGAAGAAAGTCACAATACGTCACGTGACGACGGCGTGACGACGTGAGTTTGACACCCCTGGAATAGAATGTTGAAATTAGCTCACAGGAAGTCTTGCAGCGAAGTTACTGACATTATGTTGTAAACATGTTAGGCAATAACTGCTGTTTTTCCTTGGATATTCTCAAAGCTTTTGCCCATCTGTGTTTATCCCACACAGGTTTGTCATTTTGAAACATAGCAGTAAATGCTGGCTATCAATGATTTATAAGCTTTTGGGGTCTCATTTGGGGCCCAGAAGTTTTCTTAGCAGCAAGGAGGATAGTAGAGACCACTGAGAGGAGTGGTGCAATGGCTGAGAGGTGGAGCTCTCACCTCACAATCAGGAGGCTGTGAGTTTGATCCTAGGTAGAGGCAGATATTTTTCTCTCTAGACACAATGAGAATATATTTGCTGAACAAAACTCAGCATTGGTGACAGGAAGGGCATCTGGCCAGTAAACGCTCTGCTAGCTCTATTCAGTTGCCCAGCCTCCACCCCTATGGGGTCTTTAAAAGAAGATGATGAGTAGAGAGTGCTGGGAGTTGCTTCTGGGAGGAATTATTATTTTTTTTTTTTTTGCAAACGGCAAATATGGCAACGAATATATAAAATGGAAGTGTGCCTGGGGATATTGGTGCCCCCAGATATGATGTTGGGAATTTCAGTTATAGAACTGATGTTGCATGAGGAAAGTTTTGTTCAGGCTCTTTACCTCCAATTAAAGGAGGAATGAATAGGTGATTGGGAAAATCTTCTACCCCTCATTTTGGAGAAAACCAGAATAGACAGCATGATAGATGGAATCCCAATCTTTTTTGATCCTTTGATTGAGGATGAAAGAAATGTGTGACAGGACTTTTGTCAATTTCACCCAATTAAAAGCCAAACCAGACCAGAGACAGGCCCATTATTGTCAATATCCATCAATAATAATAATAATAATAATAATAATAATAATAATAATAATAATAATAATAATAATAATAATTTAAAAGAAACAGGCCCAATTTTTCATTCTTTCACCAGTAACCTGGTAAATAATAATAAAAAAACCTGATCAATGTTTTACTGTTCTATCAAACAAAAAAAAAACCTTGAAATTTCATTGTTTCACTATAGAATTTGTAACACAAAACAAATATGCAGTGCCAAATCCTGATTTATTCTTTCCTCTGATAAAGAACCATAATAAGAGGTATGTTTTTTGGATCTTACATGTTGCTTTTTGGAGAAGTCTATCAAATGGCTAGAACCATAGTGCGTCTTCAAATTTAGAACCACAGTGCATCTAAATAAGCCTTATAAGCTTATGAGTAGTCTTGACTTAGGACTGCTTAATGACAGTTTAAAACAGCTGAAAGTCCACTTTCAATGACATCCTCATGGCTACTGTGTGGCTAGTCTGAGTCAATCAAGGTGAGCTTTTTTTTTAATGCTCTGAAATGTCTTCTCATCACAATTCTTTCAAGGCTTTTCCAGTTGGAAAAACAGTTAGACCACAGCTATGGAACCTGCCTGCAAACATCAAATGACAATTTAACAGCAAAATGTTCTTAGAACTTTGCCACTTCAAATGATAGAGGGAATCTCGTTAAACATACTTTTCGCTGCTCTGCTTTATGGCAATGAACTTTACCTCCCTGGCATGCATAAATGTGTATGTATGTAGGAAACTATTCGCACATGCCCTGTAATTTCTGAGTTTCTATTCTGCTCCACAGCAGGATCTCCATCAATGTGCGATGAAAGATTTCTACAAAGATCATACAAAGAAAAATTATCTAAAAGGAATTTTGATCTTTCAAAAATTGTTGGATTATAGCCTTCATTATTGGCTTTGCTGGTGACGATTGAAAGAAGTTGGTTTGTTAATATCTGAAGGAGTGAAGATTCTCCACCACTACTTTACAAGATTTTGCAGACAAGCTTTGGAGGCCACCAGTCAGGATAAATGCATATCTAGTCCTTGAGGTATGAAGATTATTTTAGGACTGCTCTAAATCACAACAGCCACAGAATAGGTGCCATATGGCCCTTAAAACATCCCCAATACTTTTAAATGTTCGCACTGCCCCTGGTAAAAAAAAAACACAAAACATCTGTTCAGATGAAGTTTATTTAACAACCACAATGTTTGCTTAAAACCACCAAGAAAAAGGCTGGACAATTACTTCTGATCATGTGGATGTATTGACGTATGACCCTAATGACTTATGACTGGATTTCTGATCTCAGTTATGGTCATAAATTGAGGACTACATGTAAAAAGTAAGATTTTTTATAGGTGAAATACTGGAAAATTTAAGGTAAACATAAAAATAACAAAACCTAGAAAGACAACACAGCTGCCAGGATTGATTTTTCTTTCTTTAGCAATCTAGTGATGCATGGATGACTGGGAACTAATATTCTAGTTTTGCTACCTGTCCGTTATGCAAAAATTGAGATTACCATTAAATGGCAAAATAGAGGTCCAATAAATTCTTGTCGCCATCTACTGATCACCTGAATTTTTACAGCCTAGATTTGAGAGACCTAGTTCAGTCTAATAATCTAATACGACAGTTTGTTAAAAACCAAATATTTTAGCTGAATTACTTAAGACAGTTTTGATACAGAGCTTGCATTTAACTTTTCTTTGCTTAATCATGTCTTCCTAAATATTCCACTATTGGCCACGTTCACCTAAAACATAAACTAAAGTCTACGTATGGCAGTTTCATGCATTTCACTATGGTAAGGTACATTTAAGAATGGCTCTTTGAATAAACCATAGTAAAAACGCACTAGGTTGTAATCATGGTTTACAAACCAAAATACTTGTATTCATACAACTGTCTAAGTCAAAGCCCAACAAACCACATTATGGCTAAGCAGAAGGCATAAATCCAATCACTGTATCATCAACATTGTGCCTTATAACTTAAGATAAAATGAAGTTTCAAGCTCATGTCCAATTAATTTAAAAAGGCTATTTTGCAGGCTTTATTGTTTTAAAAAATCAGAGATAAGATTACTTAAAAGACTGAGACAATAAAGTGGCATGTTTGATTGTCCTCATTCTACCACCCAGAATTGTGCCCATGAGCCTTTTCCTAGTCTCTAGTTGAAGAGTTATCCACCCTTTTTGAGTTGGCAGAACTCTCTACCAGCGTTATAATTGCTGTCCCCATTGCCAAACCCTGCCTGCTTCTGTTGCTTCTATTCCCAGGCTCTGCGGGCACCCTGACTTCCTTCCAAAACAATGGGTAACACTGTTTTTTAAAGAAAAAAACTCAAGGCCATCCTTGGACTGCACTGGAGTAAAAGCCTATGTTTTTGCTTCATAGGTTTGTGCAACATACCAGATTTGAAGGGACAATTCTGAGTGTGCTTGGGCACACACATCATTTTTCTCTATACCTCCTTAAACCAAACATGTCCTTTCCTGGAGCTGTGTCGAGCTGTGAAAGCCCTGAAAAAGATGCGGCTTTTTAAAAGGTCATGGATAGATGCAAAAGGAAGACCCCGCACACACTGAACTGCCTTTTCTTCATCTTCCTCCCCAGTCCCATTGCTTCACTCTTTCACATTGTTAACCGATATCTCACAGATGATTTAAATGTATTCAGAGGTAGTATTCAGCAGATTCTGACCAGTTCTGGAGAACTGGTAGCGGAAATTTTGAGTAGTTCAGAGAACCGGTAAATACCACCTCTGACTGGCCCTGCCCCCATCTATTTTCTGCCTCCCAAATTTATTTATTTATTTATTTATTTATTTATTTATTTATTTATTTATTTATTTATTTATTTTTCAAACTTCTATACCGCCCTTCTCCTTTCGGACTCAGGGCGGTGAACAGCCAAAATAAAAACATTTATACATAACATTACAATTAAAAATAGATTTAAAATAATTAAATAAATTTGGCCCGTAATTTAAAACTTGTCAATTTAAAATCCATATCAAAATTTTAAAACCAACCCTAAAATCAAGACAGACCGGCTAACTGAAAAAAGTAAGTTTTTAGGGCCCGACGAAAAGTCCGGAGGTCGGAGATCACTCGTATCTCTGGGGGTAGATTGTTCCAAAGGGTAGGTGCCACCACAGAGAAGGCTCTCCTCCTAGGGGTCGCCAGCCAGCATTGTCTGGCCGACGGCACCCTGAGCAGGCCCTGTCTGTGGGAGCGAACCGGCCGGTGGGAGGCTATTGGTGGCAGAAGGTGGTCCTGTAAGTACCCCGGCCCTAAGCCATGGAGCGCTTTAAAGGTGATCACCAACACCTTGAAGCGCACCCGGAAGTCCACCGGAAGCCAATGCAGCTCGCGCAGGAGAGGAGTCACATGGGAGCGCCCCATCGCTCCCATAATCCCCCACGCGGCCGCATTCTGCACCAGTTGGAGCCTACGGGTGTACCCCAAGGGGAGCCCCATGTAGAGAGCATTACAATAGTCCAGACGAGAGGTGACGAATGCTTGAGTGACCGTGCGTAGGGAGTCCCGGTCCAGAAAGGGGCGCAACTGGCGTATCAGGCGAACCTGATAAAAAGCCCCCCTGGCCACGGCTGTCATGTGCCCTTCTAAAGACAGCCGTGCATCCAGGAGGACACCCAAGTTGCGGGCCCTCTCCGTGGGGGCCAATGATTCGTCCCCAATAACCAGTGATGGCATCAGCTGGCTATACCGGGATGCCGGCAGCCACAGCCACTCAGTCTTGGAAGGGTTGAGTCGAAGCCTGTTTCTCCCCATCCAGACCCGCACGGCCTCCAGACACTGGGACATCACTTCCAAGGCATCGTTGGGATGGTCTGGGGTGGAAATGTACAGCTGAGTATCATCAGTGCACTAATGGAACTCCACCCCAAAACCACGGATGATCTCACCCAGCGGCTTCACATAAATGTTGAACAGGAGGGGCGAGAGGACCGACCCTTGTGGCACCCCACAAACAAGGCGCCTTGGGGTCGACCGCTGCCCCCCTGTCAACACGGATTGCGACCGGTCAGAGAGATAGGAGGAGAACCACCGCAAAACAGTGCCCCCCACTCCCAGTCCCTCCAGCCGGCGCAACATGATACCATGGTCGATGGTATCAAGAGCCGCTGAGAGGTCTAATAGGACCAGGATAGAGGAATAACCCCTATCCCGGGCCCTCCAGAGATCATCCACCAATGCGACCAATGCCGTTTCCGTGCTGTACCCAGGTCTGAAGCCGGACTGGAGCGGATCCAAATAGACAGCTTCATCCAGGTACTGGGGAAGCTGTTGCGCCACCACACTCTCAACAACCTTCGCAATAAAACGAAGGTTGGAGACTGGAGTACTGAAATCCCAGCTGACTGGGAGGAAATGGGGATTTTGCAGTATTCTTCCCCTGGAGTGGGGTGGGAATGGAGATTCTACAGTATCCTTCCCCTGCCATGCCCACCAAGCCATGCCCACATATCCGGTAGTAAAAATTTTTGAATCCCACCACTGAGTATATCCCATTCATGGGTTGGGGAGGAGATGAAGGCAAGCTCAGGAGCCTATGGCCGAAAGATGTTCGTACCACTGTGAATTGCAACTGGGGAATGGCCCTAAGTGGAATCATTTGGGGTGGAAGACTTACAAGAGGCAGACTTAAAACTGTTCTGCATCATGTGAATCATAGATCCCTAGACCGGTGTGTTGAGGGGGGGGTGTTCTGTGGTGTGGCCCCACATGAAAATCAGGTGCGAATCACCATTCACACAGTGGTGTTGCCCTTTTGACTTTTTTTTTTTGCACCTTTGCCTTTTGGATGCCTATGTCCTGGACTGAATTCTAACTCTGGGTTAGAATTCTTTCTTAGGGCCAAGCTATTTATGTGAATAATAATTCATAATATTCACACTGGTTGGTGGGAAGAGTATGCTATGTAAATGACAAGGAAGCCTGATTAATGCTAACACTGCAAAGGTCAACATGGAAGGGAATTTTAACTTTCTTAGGCAGGTGCAAATTTCTCTTGACATTCAGGTTGCAAATTTGGAGAGATTATTTCTGTTGGGAGTGTAGCGGGGGAAGAGAAATAACTGTCTGTTCATTTAAATCTTGATATGCTTTGTTTCAGGTCTATATTAGCATACCAAGACATTTCATACTTTAAAAAAGAATATTATAAAAGAAAATTGAAAATAAGACTAGAATACACAATCATAATAAACTTAAAGTTTTTAGTGAAAAATATAACATGGAAGATTAGCAGCCAACCATTTTAAAATACAATTTCAAAGTAGAAGCAGAATAGAAGTAAGTTACCAACCCCTGACACCCCCACCCCCAACCTGAGAACTAAATCTTCAAGGCTTCTTTAAAAGCAATCTACAAATCTACAAGTGGGTCAGGCAAACTTCGACCCAAAACATTTTGTAATGATGAGTCATCTCAAAAGAGGCTCTGCTTCTTTTGCTCATCAGCCTGATGAACTTTCCGGGGCTATTTGGAAGGCCCCTACAGAGAAATTGTTAAATTTCTCCTTACTCCATAACAAACAAACAAATAAAACCCTTTGTAGATTAATTACTTTTATATAATTGACTTTCTAATGTGGTTTTTACTCAGGAATAGGAGAGTTGTGAGTATTATACCCTTTCCTGATGGACGTGATCATGTTACTATCTGTTACTATCCCTTTTACTTTTTTTTTTACTGCTATCCCAAAAGCTCTTTTGTTGCTTAGAGATTTCTTGTGAGCTTAACTTCCTTTTTTCTATTAGCTTTTCTAACTTTTTTTCCCTGTGGGTAATAGCTACTTGCTGGCACACTCACTTGTTGATTTCATGCTTTGTCTTATTTCCTACACATCAGAGGTGGATTTCAGCAGGTTCTGACCAGTTCTGGAGAACCGGTAGCAGAAATTTTGAGTAGTTCAGAGAACTGGTAGTAAAAATTCTGACTGGCCCTGCCCCATCTATTCTCTGCCTCCCAAGTCCCAGCTGATTGGAAGGAAATGGGGATTTTGCAGTATCCTTCCCCTGCCACACCCACCATGCCACACCCACCAAGCCATGCCACGCCCACCAAGCCACACCCACGGAACTGGTAGCAAAATTTTTTGAAACCCACCACTACTACACATGTCTACAAGCATCCATAACAGTTTAAGCTTCTTTCCTTTTCTCCCAACCTATTGGAATGATCTGTGACTGCACTTAAAAGTGTCTTCTTCCTGAGAAGTTCCAATTCCACCTGTACTTATTTTATCCTTAAGAATTCTGCCCTTGGATCTTTCCTAGTATTTCCAACTTTACTGAAACTGGTTCTCCTGAAATGCATTTACAGCTCCTTCCCACTTTTTTCTTCTGTAATATCTTGAATTTTAAGACTATGTGATCTCTTAAAATAGAATAGAATAGAAAGAATGGAATAGAATTTTTTATTGGCCAAGTGTGATTGGACACACAAGGAATTTGTCTTGGTGCATATGCTCTCAGTGTACACACTTCTTCCCAGAATTTCTCCTCTGTGCTGGCACTGTTGTTTGCCAGCCAACAAGATAGCAAGTTGGATGCCTGCCACAATCCAGTAATATACAAACTCAGAACTTTAGGAAGAGTCTTTTTTTACATATAGCTAAAGATAGAAAGCGTAACATAGTCAAAGATTTGGTACAGGGGTTTAAGACCAAGAATCCAATAAATGAGAAACATCCAGGCAGTCTCTGAGAATTGGACACAACTGTGCAGAAAAGAAAAAGATGGGATATGTAACATAGTCAAAGACATGGCACAGATTGAGACAAGGAATCCAACGAAGGAAAAGACACAAGACACTGTGAGATGGGGTCCAGAGTTCAAAGCACAGCAAGTTAAGCACAACAAACCAAGTTGAGCCACCACCCATATGCACAACTGGAACACTTTACTTATTAATAGCAATAGCAATAGCACATGTCTTACAATGAAGCTCAACGATAGGAAAAAGAGTAGGAATCTCATATACAAATAGCAATAGCAATAGCACTTAGACTTATATACTGCTTCACAGTGCTTTAACAGCTCTCTCTAAGAGGTTTACAGAGTCAGCATATTGCCCCCAACAATCTGGGTCCTCATGTTACTGACCTCGGAAGGATGGAAGGCTGAGTCAATCTTGAGCCTGATGAGATTCAAACTGCCAAATTGAAGTCAGCTGGCAGTCAGCAGAAGTAGCCTGCAGTACTGCATTCTAACCACTGTGCCACTGTGGCTCATTATTAAAGTGTAAAGTGTACTTATTATTTTTTTAAGTCAGTCTCCCTGAACTGGGGAACTCAGCCCTCTGCTGTTGTAGCATTAAATTGTGCCACTGTTCAGGACTGGGTTGCCGAACCTCAGAATCTGCGGTGTCAGTGGTGCAGGCAAGGAGTCCTGAGAGTTTGCTGGATCTGCCTCAGCTAGAATTGCATTATTGGTTTCAATGCTGCTGGAATCTCCATGTCTATTAACAAATCAAATCAATCAAATCAAATCAAATCAAATCAAATCAAATCAACTCAACTCAAATCAAATCAATCAACAAAATTTCTCCTAGATACTCCCAGCTCTCACAACTTCTTCCTCCTCATCTGAAGATAATTCCACCAGGAACCTACCATATTTTTCGGTGTATAAGACGCACTGGAGTATAAGACACACCTTAATTTTGGGGGAGGAAAACAAGAAAACAAGAATTTTACCTCTGCCTACCAGCATTTAAAGTGGCGCCATCCTCCTCCTCCTCCTGCAAGCGAGAGGTGCTTCAGAGACTCGGCTGGGAAAGAGGGCGTCGATTACTGATAAGTTCTTTTCCAGAAAACTTACCAGGGTGCTCCTGTGATCTGCAGGGACTACTCGCTTTCCCCCAAAGAGACCCCTCGCATGCTCTGGGGGGAGGGACAGAGAACAGCCTGAGGAACAAACCTCTTTGGAATGGTCTGGGGGGGAATCTGCCCGGCAGCTTCAGGGAATAAGGCGGGCACCACGATTTGCAGCTGGTCACCCCTTTGGCTGCCCAGCAGGCAGCTTAGGGCAGACAATGGTTGCAATGACTTTACTCCCCAGCAATGTGAGGAGCCGCCGCCTAAGCCCTCTCTGCGCCCAGGAGCCGAGCGAGCCGAATGGGAGCTCCTACATTGCAGAGCCGCGTGGCAATGGGAATGTGCAATGGGAAGAAAAGCACTTTCAGGCGGCAGTGCTGCAATCCCCTCCCCGAATCCAAGACGGTTCCCAGTTTCCCACTGCACATTGCAGGGGAACTGGCCACCCCCCGCCTGAAATGCGGCTCTGAAAATTGCATTGGGGAATCCGGGCAGTGGTGGCTGGAAAGGAGGGGCGTTTTACTTTAGGAGCTCCCGTTCGGCTCGCTCGGCTCCTGGGTGCAGAGAAGGCTTAGATGGCAGCTCCTCACATTACTGGGGAGTGAAGTCATTGTGACCATTGCCTGCCCTAAGCTGCCTGCTGGATGGCCAGAGAGATGACCAGCTGCAAACTGTGGGGCCCGCCGTGTTTCCCGAAGCTGCCGGGCAAATTCCCCCCCAGACCATCCCGAAGAGGGTTGTTCCTCAAGCTGTGCCTCGACCCAGATCCCTGCCGCCTAGAACTGCCCGAAAATGGCTGGGTGGGGGCCGGTGGGTGGGCGGGGCTACATTCGGCGTAAAAGACGCACCCAGATTTTCACCCCCTTTTTGGGGGTAAAAAGGTGCGTCTTATACACCGAAAATTACGGTAGTTCTTTTGCCTCTTCAGACAACTCTTTCCTAGTTGTTAGAATTAGGAGATCTCACTCCTTTATTGTGTCTTCAGTTTTCTAGTAAATAAATTGGTCAGTGATATCTTGCAATCTTGGCAGAAGTTTGAGTAGCTGAAGCTTTTCATTATTGCCATGCTCTCCTCCCTGAAAGATCAGTAATCAGGTCCAGAAAGAAATTATTTAGATCTTCCAAATGGCTTGGTGGTCTACACTATCCTCCTGTTATACAATACATAATAATTATGTTTCCTTCCTTGTATTTTTATTCAAATATTGTGCTTATACTCAGATTATAGTTCTTAAAAGATGTAAGACAGTAGTGGGTTCCACTTACATTCGGTACCGGTTTGAAACTGCAGGATGCAGAATGCACAGAGCATCCATGATGATGTCCGGGTAGCTGGGCAGAGCCTCCTGCCACCGCCACTACCGGTTCGCCTGAAGCGGGGCGAACCGGTAGAAACCCACCACTGATGTAAGAATTTCCTTCACTTATAATACTAGTTCTTGCTTTTTGTCTGGCCTTTTCCTTTTGAATAAGTTATATCCTTCAGTCCTTGTTTTCCATTCATGAGTGTTGTCCCACCGGGCTTTGTTAATATCTAATAAGCCATAATAACTTTTTTTCCATTAGGATTTCCTGTTTCTTCTCCATGTTGTGGATTTCATAATGATATTGAAGTCCTTGGGTCATATATATTAACCTATTCCACCATGTATTTCTATATACATCATTGGGGGCATCCAATCTTGCATATTCTTTTACTCTCAGTATGGGGGATCATGCAGTTTTCTAGATTGTCTTCTCTCTCCCCAGCTGGATTCAGTTTAAAGAACTCCAGGCCACATTATTTCTGGTTCTCTTGAGGGTTACCACATTTTCTTACAATGAGTTGCTTACCTCTGAAATGCACCCATTATCAAGGATTAAAACCAGTCCCATTGGCACCATCTGTATGGCCACCTGTTCACTTCTAATAATTTTTATTCTCTTCCTGAGCCTTGAGTGATGAATATACCACCTGTGCTCACAGCTCCTTCATCCTCCTTCCTGGCATTTTGTAACCTCTTGCAGTGTCTTCAAGGCTATGTTTGGCATTGTCATTTGTTCCCATGTAGATCAGTAGAAATGGATCTTTGTCAGTGGGTTTAAAAGAGTTTTAAGAGTCTTTCCATTTTATCCTAAGAAGAATCGGTGCCCCAGGGAAGCACCACACTTCTGTTGATAGCTTGTCTGGCTGACAGATTGCTGCCAGTAGGAAGTCTCCAATTACCACCACTTGTCACTTCCTATTTGTTTTTATATGATTTTCATCAAAACTTTTTAAAAAGAAGATTAAAAACTAATTCAAACTAATACAAAATAAGAGAAAGTAATTAGACGAAAACTGCAAGACAAATAAGAAAAGAAAGAAAATATGTACAAAACGTGGCTTCCGATATTCTTCATAGCAGTTTTATGTATAATTATATTTTAGCCTCTCTCTCGTTGTGTAAACTTACAGCATAACACTGTTCTTTGTATAATCTATCCTGCCCATTAATCAATAACATCAAACAATTATTTCCTATTCTTCAGGGCAGGGGCAGGAATTCTTCCTGTTGTAAAGCCTATTGTCAAAGCAACGACTAACAAACTCAAGCAAATCAGAACTCTGAGACTTGGCTCCTTCTCAAAGGTCTTCTTTAATGAGTACATCATATCGGCACAGCTTCAATGGAGCTTCAATCTAAATCTTTCCCATGGTTTCAGTATAATTAAACTAGGAAATAACCCCATTCCCCAAATGTCATAGGTCACGTTGGCCAATTGGTTTAATTGGCAAGCTCTTCAGGCACTCCTTCCCCAACCTTATCTGTTGCCTTGGTTTTCTTTTCTTGAGATGACCTTGGTTTTCATGAGAAAGTTCTTTGTTGTGTCTAGTAATGCATTCCAACCTCTTTCCTCCCATTTCCCCCTCTATGTGGCAACTGAAAAATGGCTGCGGCCAGGTTCAGTTCGAAGCTGACACCTATACAATCTCATTACTTATCTGTGAGTCTTATGCAAATTGTTCTCCATCTAGGAATCCAGAAATATCAATTATGAAACTCTGAAATCAATTCTGAAGTTCTGGAATATACAGGTAATCCTTGACTTACAATCAGCTGCTTAGTCACTATTCAAAGTTGTGATAGACCCCTAAAAGATACCTAGGAGCTGATTCTAAAGTTCTGATGGTTGTCCCTCCCATAGTCATGTGACCACATTTTGGCCACTCAGCAACCAGCCTACATTTGCCACTGTTTGCAGCAGTCCATGGTCACATGACTGAGATTTATCATGTTTTTACCAAAACCTGGTGTTTACTAGCAAATCATGGGTTTACTTAATGGCTCTTAATCTCCAATTCCAGTTGTCCTACCAAATTTCTATTTGCTCTGCCTATTTTTTATTCATCGAATAAGTAACTTTGCAGGAAAGATTAATGGGGAAAACAGGTATTCCTAAACGTACCATGTTCTCCCCCACCCTATTTCCTGTAAATGAAATTAAGAAAAGGTTTCCTTACACAGGAACAAAACAGTAAGTTTATTTCTTTGAATTGAAACATTGCAGTTTGCATTCTGCACCTGGCTGATAATACAGAAAGATATCAAAGTAGTTTAAAAATGACTCCCAAAGATGTATTCATTCCTCTCTCCATTATTTGACAATTAGTCTAAATGTGTTGCTTATCTGTTACTTTCCTGTGAGATGCCCTTGAATATGTAATTAGATTTGTATATAAATTTTCCATATAAACACTACAATGGTTTTATCTCCAAGGCCAACTCCATTTTTCAAAGAAAAAAAATCATCATCATTAAAGAATTTTAGTCTTCAAAGGGCTTATGTATTATCTTAATATTCTTTACAGTAGATTATTAACTAAGAGCTCAGATAATCCTGACTTTTCTTATTAAAAAATGGATCAAGTAGTTTGTGATAGGAAGTATCTCTGCTTGGGATCCCAGAAAGTGGATGCCGGTCAGATGAAATGATCTTGAAACGGATAAGTAGTGTGGCTTTGTATAAGACAACTTCCTATGCTTCTAAGTTCTAGGCAACCAGATCTGTCTTGCAAAACTCCAGACAAACCATGAGATGGCAGCAAAGAGATAAAGGAAACTCTAATGTTTGCTACCATCTGGTTGTCTAGATTTGTGCAACTCAGATCTGGTAATTCCACAAATTTCTCAGGTTAATATTATTGACTAGGTTCACATATTATGCTAAACCATGCTTTGATTACTATGGCTTCTTGATTAAGCTACAACTGACTAGTTTCACTTTATCTTACTTATAAATAATGATGTATAAAACATGATAGCTGAATTCCTACAACATACTAAACCATTTAAACAACACGCTAATCAGACAAACTCTATTATGGAGTTGGTATTATAATTGACTTACTATATTAGTGGTGTTAACCCAACCATTTCCACCTCTTAGCAGGTACAGTTTATTGATCTGAAATCTGAACAGAAGTCTTCAACAGATTCTTCCTTATAGATGATTTCTACTACAGTGGTATGCATTGCTTTGAGGGAGAGGGCGGCGGCACAAAACAATACAATTGCCATAGAATGAATATGTATAGATACAAAGAATGCTTTTCCATAATAGAAATGGAAGTACAATAGGATTCAAAGTGAAGAAGTTTCTAAGCAAGAGGTCTTTAGGTCTGCTGCTCATGATGGACAGCTCAAGGTCTTCTCCTTTATTTTTCTTCTAAGGAGACCTGGGCTAGATAAAGCTATCTGCTTCCAGTAAAGCAGGCCACAGGACCTCACCACTCTATATATCTTTCTACTTTTCAAAAGACAATATTGCAACTTTTGCTACACTACAGTACAGTAGGCTTTTCAAACTATTTAGTCTAATAATCTCTCTTCTTTTTACTCCTTTCACATACCCAGTATTTTAAGAAAAATAAAATAAAAAGGAAATTATATACCTTTCCAGTTTGGGACAAAGGATAATTTCTTGTGGTATATATAAAAGCAGGGTTTTTATAAAATGAAAAGGTTTTTTTTTTCCTTTTTAAAGTTATTTCGCTTTTCAAAAGTCTTAATAACCACAATTTTTGTGGATAAAGAACAAAACCTTGGTAAAAAGCATATGTTGCTTGACACAAAATCTCACAAGGGTTCACAAGGGACATAAATAGAGTCTTTCCAACATATTAGGTAGAAAAAGGCCTTGGATGATTGTTAACTAGTTATATAAGTATACCATAGTACTCTATTCCTTGTCCTATTTACATAGTTCTATTTAATATATTTCAAACTCTGAAATATTCCAGTAAAAGAAAATTGAACACTTAGTTAATGGAGCTATTCTTAAAAGTAATTTTCAACTTGTCCCTGACCTTTTGTGTAAAGAGGTATAGATAACTGACAGAGGAAAAAAAACAATAAAATCTCCCCCCCCAGATCAAGTTCAACTTTTAATATTTGTTTAATAAATGCCGATAGACCAAAAGAATAAAAACAAAAATTTAAAACTGTGCAGTAATTAAAGTAAAAGAAAATATATGCAGCTATGTTAATGCACAACAAAAGGCAACATAGTGGGATAAATCTAATTTCTCAGAGAGTAAAGAATATTGTGGAAGGTGTCAAGGTTCCACATTTCGATTTGTGGAAGAGCTTTGAACAAGGTAGTCAGCAACTACCTGTAAAAGAAATGGACTGAAAAGCAAAATCCTTGCATTAGCTAGTTGTAGAGCAGTGATTTCTAACGGACATAGCTACAGCTAAGAATTTTGTGACCTTCTTAGATGCTTCAGCAAATTGATCTTGTAGCAGCTGATCTATACTCACTGAATGTAATAGAAAAGAAAATAGTTCAATGAGACCAAGGTACCAGGTGTGATACAGGGGACAATCTATTAACAATCTATCCTGTTATCTGAGCACCTGCAAAGGCAATTCTGGTAAGGAATGTTACTATATCTATTTGTAATACTCATTGAAAGCAAGTCATCAGATTTCACCAGTGTAAATATCCTTACACTGGAGAGTCCCAATTTAGTATATAGTGGTTAAGGATCAGGCTAGAAATTAGGAGACACCGAGTTCGAGACCTACTTTAGGCATTTAGCCAGTTGTGTGACCTTGGGCCAGTCACTTTCTCTCTCATCCCTAGGAAAAATGGCAATGTGGAGGGGGGACCCTTGTCAAACAATTGCAGAGATTTACTCCAGGCAGTTGCTGGGAAGTAAAAACTGATTCAAGGCACACATAGAAGTTATTATATATGGTATGAGATGATAAAAATATTTAGATATGTGGAAAGGAGCACCTGAAAGCTTATGATAGCACATATGTAATTTTTTTAATTTATCTTTTTGGACTAGCTGCTTAAGTTCTGCCAAAGCTTCATCTGGACTCATAGAACATACAGCTAGGCCCACAATAAGACAAATTCACATCTATTTGGGGTTTCAAGGAGGAGCATATCCTGGGATTCACCCTAGACTTTTTGTTATAGCCAGAATTTTAGTTGGCAAAGTCTTAGGGATTCTCAAAGAGATGCATCCAAGTTGCAGCTGAGTGTGCGTCTCAGCTGATCAAAGGTCATAGACAAGGGTCTTAAAGAGTTTAGCATGAGTTACTTCTGATGCAGAAAAGTCCTTGTATGTACAGGGTTGCACACTGCATAGCAGCAAACTTAGTATATTTGCTTTAAATAATTTGATTGCTGCAGACATATAGTTATGTCCTTGGCATTCAAATCTGATAATCTTATTGGATGCTTTTTGTTCTTTAAATGACAGCTTGCTTATTTGATGACTCCAGGAGGTAGAGGGTTGGAAATGAATACCTAAATTTTTAAAGTCTTTGACTTGCACAATAGGTTTATCGTGGATTTTTCAATTATAGGAAAGGTTAAAATGCTTTTTTTTTTTTTTTGTGAGAACGAGAATAATTGTTTTAGCATAATTAATTTTTAGGTGGTTTTTTAAAAATAAAAGGACACAACTGCTCCTAGATATTTTCAAAGGCCAACTTGAGATAACGATAAAATGGTGGTGTTATCTTTATAAAATAGAATAGAAATGGATTGGTTAGATGGACTGGAGGATGGAATTAAGACTTAGCAAGGGCCAAAATGATGTTAATATAGATATTAAAAACTAGGGGAGCCAGAATGCATGGGAATGGGGACAATTAGTTTCCCATTGCTTTGATATCTGATCTGTGCAAAGGTATTTACACAGCATTATCAGTCTGAGAAGGTGATAGTTCGATAGAAGAAACCATTGACTTCAGTCAAAGTTTCTTCCAAGGAATTCTTCCAAAGAACTGAGCCAAAAGCTGTCCTAAAGCTGTCAATAAAGGTAGAACTAAAGGACCTTTATGGGATAGTTCAATATTTCTTAACCAGATAGTATAAGTTTGTACGCTAAAATAGTTGATCAACTTGGTCTGAAACCTGCTTGTGATGTAGTTAGACTATTCTTCTACACCAGGGGTGTCAAACTTTAGGCCTCCCTGAGCTCCGTTTTTGCTGGCAGAAGGCTGCAGGAGGCCATCATGGCTGAAAACAGAACCTGGGTGAGTCACACATGGCTTCCAGCGCTCCATTTTTGCTGGCATTGGGTTGCAGGAAGCTGTCGTGGCCAAAAATGGAGCCTCAATGAGTGATGGTGAGCTGGCCACACCTCTTGGCCACCACCCAACAGCCCCCCGAGGTAAAACACAACCCTGATGTGGCCCTCAATGAAATCGAGTTTGACACCTCTGTTCTAGATCATTCAGTCAGCAAGTTTGTACAGGTAGTCCTGAACTTACAATAGTTCATTTAGTGACCATTCAAAGTTACGACAGCATTAAAAATGTGACTTATGACCGTTTTTCATGGTTATGACCTTTGTAGCATCCCTATGATCATGTGATCCAAATTTAGGTGCTTGACAACTGATTTATACTTATGACCATTCCTGTGTCCCAAGGTCATGTGATCCCCTTTTGCGACCTTCTGACAAGCAAAGTCAATGGGGAAGCCAGATTCATTTAACAACTGAGTTACTAACTTATCAGCTTCAGTGATTCACTTAACAACTGTGGCAAGAAAGGTCGTAAAATGGGACAAAACTCATTTAACAAATTTCTCCCTTAACAACAGAAATTGTCGGCTCAATTGTGATCATAAGTTGAGGACTACCTTAGAGGTAAACCTTGATAAGCGATTGTCTTGTTTAGCGATGGTTTGAATTTGGTGATGAAACAGTAACTTTATGTCCAATTCTTGCATTTATGATCTTTGCAGGTTTATAAAGTACAGGAAAGCTGAAGTAAGATTGTAAGCAAAGCTGCAGGTTCACTTAGCGACAATTCTGCTTAACAACTGAGTTGCTGGTTCCAATTGTGGTTACTAAATGGGGAATGTCTTAATGAAGATGTTTTGCATAGAATTAGCTAATTATACATAGCAGGCTAATTAGACAATAATTAGCAGATTATTCTTACCATCTTAAAAATTGGAAGTCTGAAGTTTCAGTTTTTAAGTAGCAGTAAGCTGATTATAGTAAATACTTTAGTATAAAAAGGTAAAGGTTCGCCTCACACATATGTGCTATTCGTTCCCAACTCTAGGGGGTGGTGCTCATCTCTGTTTCAAAGCTGAAGAGCCAGAGCTGTCCGAAGACGTCTCTGTGGTTATGTGGCTGGCATGACTAAATGCCGAAGGCGCATGGAACGCTGTTAGCTTCCCACCAAAGTGGTCCCTATTTTTCTACTTGCATTTTTTACGTGCTTTCAAACTGCTAGGTTGGCAGAAGCTGGGACAAGTAATGGGAGCTCATCCCGTTACACACCACTAAGGATTCAAACCGCTGAACTGCCGACCTTTTGATCTCAGCGTCTTAACCACTGAGCCACAGTGTCCCTAAGTTTGTTTAGGGGAACACAAATTTGAATCTATTTTCAAGAGTTCTAGAGGAATTCCGTCCTATCATTTTACCATTCTTCAGCTAGAAGTTCAGTTTAAGGATTTCTGAATCTGAAACAGGTCACTTTGACAAGGAGTGTCAGAAATTGGGAAGCTGAGCTTGTCTGTGCTGAGTAATGTATGAAATAGGTCATAGTAGTAGGTTGCCAGGTCTCAGGTGGAACTGGATTATTAGAGTTGAAACAAGGGCTGACAGCTGCATGGGATACTTGATACCAAAACAAACTATGATATTTGTTGTTAACTGTTGGAATCATTCCAGTTCACTAAGAAATAGCTTTGCTTTTTCCTTTTCAGGAGACACCTGTACACATTTTTCAATGAACAGAAGAACCAACAATTATAGTTGTGATAGTGACTCATAATTCTATAGGCAGACATTACCCCAGCCCGAACCTGAGTCACATTCTTCGTTGAACCAGGGTTTGGAAACTCTATAATGATAATTTCATGCCTTTGCAGAGCTAATAATTTATTGGAAAATATTTTAATGTTCATGTTTTCAGCTGTATAGAAAATGGCAATAATTTCCATCCAGAAATAGAGCTTGCATTGTTTCAGCTTTCTATCATGATAATGACATAGTAAGAGACATTTAGCAAAAATTTCCTTAGAGTTTCACATTTATGAGCCCTAAGAGTTTTTCTCTCATCACATTTCATTACCCAACTAGATAACATCATCAGTGTTAGTAAGTGTGAGGTTTGCTCCTTGCTTATATACAGTAACTTGCCTTGCCAGTTTTGATTTTTTCCCCTTTGTAATTCCTTAAGAGTATGGCTTAATCAAATTAAAATTATTAAAATTAAGATAGAAAATTAATATTTGGGATTTTGGGAATCTTATTTGCTCTGCCCACCACTTATTTGATTCTTATTTTGGCCCTAATCATTTTTTCCTTTTGGCCTCATCAACTCTTCCAACAAATCCATCACCACAAAATATAAGATTGAAATCAATGCATTCTCCCAAATATAGTCCTCAGCACCTAACTGAATTTAGAGGCTGGCTTTGAGATATTATGCTTTACCAAAAATGACAAAAATAGTTTGGAAATGCTACATTCCATATTTAGAGTTCTTCCACACTAGTTAAGCTTAAAAGGTAAAGGTAAAGGTTCCCCTCGCACATATGTGCTAGTCATTCCCGACTCTAGGGGGTGGTGCTCATCTCCGTTTCAAAGCCGAAGAGCCAGCGCTGTCCGAAGACGTTTCCATGGTCATGTGGCCTGCATGACTAAACGCCAAAGGCACACGGAACGCTATTACCTTCCAACCAAAGGTGGTCCCTATTTTTCTACTTGCATTTTTTAACATGCGTTTGAACTGCTAGGTTGGCAGAAGCTAGGACAAGTAATGGGAGCTCACCCCATTACACGGCACTAGGGAGTTGAACCGCTGAACTGCCAACCTTTTGATCGACAAGCTCAGCTTCTTAGCCACTGAGCCACCATGTCCCTTAAGTGCCTGCTAAGTTAAGCTTATCAGAAGACAATTCTTACTGAACTGATAAAACTATCAAAGTAAGGAATGATGGTGGCATCAGCCCTTCAAAGTAGACCAGATCAGGAAACAGAGGTTACATGAAGTATCTATATTTTATTGAGATAATCTATAATAACAGAATTTTGCAAGCTTGGTTGTGCTTCTTCTCCTCTCCATCTTATAATCCTCTTAATCAGGAAGGAGTCATCCTGAATCTCTTCTTAATACTGTCTTCTTTCCCAGGACTTAGGGTACTTCTATCCTCTTTCATTATGTAAGAGTTTCTGAACATTTGCTTGAACCCCATATTAAGTTTCAATAGGTGGGTCAGCCACGGGACAGTTGTCCCCAACAAATCTGCTATGACAACACAGGGCTGATGTTGCCTAAGGCCATGTAAAGTACAGCCCAAGTCTCCAGTGACTTAAAATGGCGGGAACAAAAACCACTGAATTTAAAACCTGAAGCACAAAGCTACTGTGTATATGCATATAGGCCTTGATTTCTGTGTATTATAGTAGGCCATTTTTTTAAAAAATAATTATATAATTCATTTTTCATATTCATATGAAATTCATATAATTTCATTTTTGTTTACAATTTTTGTTTTGTTTGTGTCATTTTGTTTACAATGAAAAGACAATCTTGGCTAGTTGTACCTGTGAGCCTCCAAGTAAGCATAGGGTTACTTTTTGGAGAGTTACATTTTTACAGGATTCAGATATTCAGCTGTGCCTGATGTAAAACCTGCCAATTAGATTTATCTACTCCTACTCCCCTTACTATACACTTCAGATTAAATTATAGCTGCATATCCTATTGCATTTCTGCTAATCACTGAACAAGTTCCTAATACCTTGTTACATTGAATCAAGAACCATGCAGTTAATCTAGATGATGAACTAGCTAGTGCAGCATTTGGGACAGAATGTATCACAACCTGCAATTCCCATACCAAACTTGGCTATTTCTCATCGCCTAATAAAGATTATGCCCATCCAAGCATATTTACTGTCTTCTTTAATCAGTATGTACAATACTTGATACCAGATGACTTTGCACCAACAAAACCCAATATAGAGTTTATAATTAGCCCAATGACAGAGAGAATTATTAAATAGACAACTGCCCCCCCTCCCATTTAGAACAATCTAGATTTAGATTACTACAGGTTTTTTTGGCATGTCTGAGGACTTAGATGACCGATGAAACAAGTGACTACCAATCATGAAATCTGTCATTTCTGACAGGGTAAGCAATTTGTAGAAAAGGATGCTGCTGAGTTTCACTGTTAGCTCAGGCTAATTGACCAGTTCAAGAAGGGTCTATCAAATGAAACGTGAAACAAACTCATTCAGAAGGGCACCCCAGAGACTATGTCTGCATTAATTAATATCTGCTTGGTTGGAAGACGCAAGGAATTGTGCCAGAGCATCAGTAGGAAAGAAAGACACTGCTACTCTCTTTCATCCCTCCTCCCGCTTCATATCAGAGACTTTGAAAGTTGAATCTATGTAGCTGGTTGTTAGCAGAGCTGCATGACCTATCTGAGAAAAGTGCCAATGCACACAAGGCTATGTTGATACTGTGGCTAATTTGCAGGTATGTGTCCTGTTAGAACTCTCCTCCCTCAAATACACACACTTCCAAAGCATTGACAAAGTGTTATACTTCTGAAAACAAAAGGCATTTTGTCAACTAGAGGTCCCAAACATCTCAGATCAGGCTTGTGGAAAATGAGTAGTCTCAGCCTCCAAGGGCCCAGAGAATGGGGCAACCAGAAGTTATGTGAAATCTAGACAGGCAGAGTTACAGTAAGTATTGGCATTCAGTTATTCCTGTCTTTTAATAGTCCCAGACAGTCCCAAGTCTGAAATAAAGGCAACTTCACTGAATCCTCCATTGCATGAAGGCATGTTCTGAACACTTAGTCTATCCAATCCCCTATTCAAGGTTGAGACACTGATGGTTGGCTCTTAACTCAGCCCTCATCACAGAGCACAACTTACCATCAGTATAAACTATTTATTTAGTCTCCCTCTAGATTTCCTAACAATTTTGGGAACAGATTAGCTTCAGGTTCACAAACTATATATTATTTGGGAGCAGGATAATAGCATTTTGATTCCCTAGCATGCAAGACTCTCAACCTTCAGTCTCAAACTACTGCTACCTATCACACCTCAACAAATGTACCTACAACTTGTCAACTAAATATGCAGACTATACTTATGTGTTTGGAAATGGAAAAGTACAGACTTTGCCCCACCTGTTCTGTGACTGCAAAATCAATCTTTCTGTAGCCCAGATTTCTGCATAATGCCTCTATGCAGTGTCAAACACTGAGCTAACCTACCTGAAGGAATATCAGCAAGGAAGTCTTTAGCTATCCCTCTTTCTCTCCATGATTCCCTTAACATCAAAGATTGAGAAATCTGATCATGAACTATAAGATATCACTAGCTCTTTCCTCCAATTTGTGAATTCTTGAAACAGGAAGCACACATTTCTGGGTCTCAGAAGGACTTACAATTTGATTTGAATGAAAAAATGTCACATATATTTAACTACCTTTGATTTTTGTTATGGAAAGCTTGAACATAAAGTAATGCCTTACTGATTGAGCAACAGCTCCTTGGTCTTTCAAAAACTTATAAATCATATTTTCACAAATTTTGGATTATGTATCTAGATGATCTGTTCATTTACCTTGAGGATTCTGTTTTTCCTACCGATCAAATCCAACTGTTTTTCAATGCCTTCATTACTGCAGTCTCAATTTTAAACTAAAGTTTTGGTTTTCATAAATTTGACTATTAGGAATACTGCATTCTGCAAAAGGAATTTAGGTGGATCCATTAAAAGTAGAACTTGTTCTGTCTTTGGATTCTCTACTGTATCATCAGAGATACATAGCATTTTGTGGGCTTTGCCAAATGTTACAGTAGATGTATGTCTAATTTTGTTTAACTATCCATGCTATTGACCTATTTTATCAAGAAAGTGAGATTCTTATGGCTAGCAAGTCTTTATTCATTTCGTACAATGGTTTGCTTCTCTGAGATTCAGATCTATCTATCCCTTAGTTCTTTTAATTTTGCTTTGAGAGATGTACTTTTACTATACAACTCCAGAGTATGTGGGCAACATCCTTCTCTGCATTTTCTTTTCCAGGCAATTCCTGCCAAATGAAAGAAACAATGTTTTTTAAATCAGAACTTTTCCCTACATAGAAGTTTTTTTGGCATGTCTTATCATTGAAGGAGAGCTCCAAATTGATCACATGAATTTGGAATACTTATAGATTTTTGAGTAGCTCATGCAGTGCTTTTTTTCTTTTCTTTTTCTTTTTCTTAATTTTTTAAAATTATTTTTATAACACAATATAACAATACAAGACATACAATATTTATAAACAAACTCTGTTTACAGCTATTGCATGGTGGTCTTCTTTGTTATTCACAATTTCTCCTTCTTTCTCTTTATGTTATTCTGATTTACTACTTGTCCCCAACATTTTAATTGCAATATATACAATGTATTTCTCTCATTCATATCAATTTCCTATTTTTTATACTTTAACATATCCTTTCTTTATATTTTAACATTTCTATCTCCCCCCCCCTATTTTTCTTCTCCGTTTTTCCTCCCCTCCAACCACTTATACCATTTGTGCCAAGTCCTATAGTATTCTGTGTCCTTTTTTTAAAAAGTTCTTTTGTCAGTTTATCCATCTCGGCACATTACAAGATTTTTTTTATCAGCTCTTCTTCTGTTGATATTTCTGTTGCTTTTTTTTCAAATGTCTTAGTTTCTAACTACAAAGCAAACAGGTTGATGCTTTCTTGTGTAAGCCAGCATGTTTTTACCCTTCAACTCTCTTTCATTCTGCACCTGGAGAAGTTAGCCATTCTTCCTCTGGCACAGGATTATCCTGTGAGACTCTTAGAGACCAATTTGAAAGTCCTTTCCTAACTAATTGAATCTGTATTCTGTAACAGCAGGACTTATGTGTGTGGGCTCAGCCACAAAACTTCCACAGGGACCAACCATCTCCTCTACTCTTGCCACACAAATGCCTACTTACCTATCCATTCTTCAGAGCTTTTTTGTTTTTCTCAGGATGTCAACTTGCTCCTTAACAATCTCATGCTTCCTACCAGCAGCTCCTAAAACTCTCTGCTGTAATAATCAGCTTCCCCCATTTCTATTGGCTATCAGGTTTGGCTTTCTACCAGATTTCTCTCTTCCATAAGATCTCTACACATAGAAGCCGAAATGTTTAGATTTTTGGACCATTTCCTGAAATTGCACTAATCAAGTCTTCTGGCATTTTTCTTGCAATTTCCAGACAATGGAAAATATATTATTTTCTAAAACTACCATGCCTTCCTGGCCATTTAGGGAATGAGAGAGAAATGTGTTTTGGAATCTCAACACAAGAGAAGTCGTCTGGAATATTCAATTCATTAGAAGGACCACCCAGATGTTGGCCATTCTTGGGAGACAGCAGACTATGTTCCTGCCCCACATTTTCTATGCTAGTTGGGAAGGAGGTCTAGAAGGAATCAAGATGGTGAGACCAGAACCTGAAATTTTCAGGCCAGAGGAGACAATGTAAATCAGAAGTCTTCCAAGATAACAATACAATGGCCAACATGAGAATAAAAGAAACCTAATAAAGATAGATAGACCTCTATATAGGCCTTGATATCTGTATACTGCAGCTGGCAAATATTTTGTGTAAATGACTTCTTTTTCCTGTCTGCAATAAAAAAACCCCAAATCTTTCCTAGTTTTGTCTGGGAACCTGCTGCTGAGTAAGCCAACTCCTGAATAAAGATTAAGTGTATGGAGAGCCAAGACGTACAACTATGCCTAGTACAATGTGATGAATTGTTCTGATTCTCTTCACTATTTTCTGGATATAGTAGATGTTTTGCAGTACAGAAAATAGCAGGATAAGACAGAGTAAATCACAGGGATAATACAAAGCCAGAGTCCTGGGGACAAGTATTGATGTCAAAAGAGTTTGAATTACTCGGTGTCTCAGACCTACTCTATTATTTTAAACAGGACACATAGCCAAATTAAGCTTCATATATTATATACTTTTACTGGATTGTCCAACATGTGTTTAACATGCAGATATTTGTTCAATAATAATAGCAAAAGTAGCTATATTCATCCAATAAGTCAGACTAGAAAGCCACTCCATGATGCTTAATATGTTAGTCTCTAATGACATTTTCCTATCAAGCTTTGTTTTTAGCTAAGTAAGAACAGAGAAAGAAGTCTTGAATTGGGAAGTACACATAATGAATTATTTAGTTAGTTGGGATCCTACAAATATACACCACACCAACTCCAACTTCATAAAGCAGATTCACACTTTCTGCTTGGCCCACTGATAATAGAAACCATTCATTGCTTCCGGAGTGCAGACATGGCTGAGGTCCTCCTCCCCCTTCCTCTCCCAACCAGCAAATGTATCCCACACAAATGTTTACAGCTTTAGTTCAAAACTGCTCTTTTCCAACCTAACCCTTCAGAGCAGATAATCTCCACTGCTTTATTTCACTCTAGTAGTAGCCCCAGTTTCAATTGACTACAGTGCCTGGCATTTCTCCTCCTGCCCGGTGCCTGGTCACTGCCCTAGACACTGTAGGTGCTTGCTAGATTCTCTGCTGATCGGCAGTTGTTGTTTTTAAAACAATCTTGTGATTGATCCAACAGTGGTTTGTTAAATCAATGAACTATTCTCAACTCCAAAAGGTCATGCTCATTCAATCTTGACATGTCCCTGTGGGGACTCTTAGTTTTTGCTCAGGCTGGGTGAAACATTGTCCCTTTGCTTTTCCACCCCCTGACCACAGTAAAGAAAGCTACAATGTCACTATAAGGTTAAAAAAAGAAAGAGTTGCTGCTAATGTCTAAGGCACAGATGTTAAACTTGCGTAGTCACGTGATGTATCGTGACTTTTTCACCCTTTGCTATATCAGGCATGGGCGTGGCCAGCATGTGACACATCTGGCCCGCACTGGTCTAAGGAGAAAGAGTGGGAACTAAAGGCATGCATAAGTAGTGCAAACATCTGGAAAGTAATGGGATTAATGATTATAGGTTTAATGAGGAGGGAACAATCCCTCCCCACCAAAGAAAAGGCAGGTGCTGGTAGATCACCCTATATAGGAGCCAGGCAGTGAGGCTTCCTATAGGGGAAGGACAATAGGTCTTGCAGTGGCTGTAGTGTGGACTGAGCATCAGCCCAGTCACTTTACTAAGCCATTGCAACCTAGACAGTTCTTTCTGAGGTTGGCTTAAGAAATAACCAAAACAATAGGTTTAGGCTATGGTGCAGACCTGTCCTTAGCTAAACTGAATCAAAATGTTCTTTATCCAACATTCACATGATCTCAAGAAAGCCTAAAGCATGGCACCCACCTGCAAGTACTGATACGCTAAATCTTGATGGCAAGATTTAGATTTCAACAGCGCTCTGTCGATGGTAGCTGAAGCCTTTTGGCACATTTCTCGGGCATGGCTGAGTGTGAGCGTGGACCAGGACCCTCTTTTGATATAGTTTGACTCACTGTTGATGGGGATGTTGGTGCAAGTGGTGATCTTGAGGTCATTATTGCTCTTGGAGGATTTCAGCATATGTTCACTGATTGTGTTGTAAGCATGCATAAAGTATTTAGGCTGGCTGTGATCAGGCTGCCTGCCAAGGGTCATGAGGCCCATAGGGTTACGATAGTTGCAGGTGTCACTGTCTAGATTGTCATCTGAGCTCCACCAGCCTGATATGTTGGATCTCGTCCTGCGTTTAGTCTCTGTGGTTTTTGCACGGTCTTTACTCTTGCTTCTCCGGTTGGGTTTTGAGTCCTCAGTGCCTTTCTTGCCATTCACACTGCCTTTAGAAGCACCTTCCAAGGACTGTGACTTAGCGAAAAGTTTTTGGACTGAATGAACCAAGTGCCGTATTCTCCCAGGGTTTTCATTCCGGTGTTTGGCATCTGAACTTCTCTGGAACTGGAGGGTGCTAAAACCATCTCTGTGGATGGGCAGTTGTTTTTCAAATTGGTCTAGTAGGTTGGCAGGGAGTCTGTTAATTTTGGTGGCTTGGGCATGACTTGGAAAGGGGTTCTCATCAGGAACCTCAAAGTGAGAGTTGTAATGAATACGTGGAAATGTACTGCTGTTAGAAATCTGGTTGTTGAGTGGAAGGAGGCAGTCACTATGGAGAGAGTTGGGTGTTGAAAACCGAGGGTCCATTGAATAGGAATCTGTGGGACTAAGAAGATAAGGATTCCTATCTTGAGTGGCATAGAGTGAGTCTTGAGGAGAGTCCAGGTTATCAGATAGATGGCGACTTCGGTTATCTCCTAACCCCTTCATGGTGCTGAGGTATCCTAGAGCATTGCTTCTGTAAGATGGCACGGAGGATATATCCACTCTGTTCCTGGTCACTGTAGCTTGACTGGGAAGTTTTTCTACAGCCAAAAAAAGATACAGAAAGAGTGATTAAAAGATGGAAAAAATATGTTCTCAGGATCTATCTACAGAAATCCCTAATAAGCACAACTACAAATGAGTGATAGAAATAATCATTCGAGAAACCAAGAGACCTCAATTCAAACAGGACAATGATTTAAGTTATTGCATTTGACAATCCATTCCCCTTTGAAAATCTCACTAGGGTATCTGCTTTATTTCCTGGGCAACTCAAAAAAATTTCTGGCATATGAAGTTGACCTCATTTAGAAAATTCTGAATATTTTTTTCTATCCCACCTTTATTATTATCTTTGCAGTTGTTCTGATATAATATGAATTTACCTTAATTAACTGGGACAATGAAAATTTACTGTTTACATCAAGATATATAAAGTTATGAGACCAAAGGAATGAAATATTCACATGTTGTACAAGAAAATTGGTGCATAAAATCTTACAAAAGGAAAGCAGTTCTGGATTTGGCACGAATTGACAAAAAATAATCTGCCTCATCATTGTTCATTATAAAGAAGTATATTGGTGAAGAGGTGTGAAAAAATTGCAAAAACCTTTCTGTAGTTTGATTTATACCAAATTAAAACTAAAGAATGTAGACTATACATCAAAAACATTTCAGAAGCAGTAGAACACAGTTTCTGAGATCTGTAAGTGGGCATCGCACATCACCCAGAGGTTACCATATGAGGACAAATCATGCATTGACAAGATTGCTAGGAGGTGGGAGATACTTCTAATGTAATGTACCAGATCCCCTACCTGGGTTGCCCCTGTGATTATGTAAGACAGATGAGCAGGGCCGGATTTAGATGAAAAGAGGCCCTAGGCTATTCCACTTATGAGGCCCTTTCACCTATAGTGAAAGTGTAATTTTAATTTTGCTAACAATTTGAATGTAGGCCCCTCTTGATCTTGAGGCCCTAGGCTGAAGCCTAGTTAGCCTATAGGAAAATCCGGCTCTGCAGATGAGCTACCTAGCTGACAGCAAGAACACAGGTGAGCGGTCAAATGAGGAGACCCAAATTCATTGGTAGCATTCCATTGCAATGAACAAAGACATACATTCAATTTGGCAGCCACTAAAATTGTTGGCCGAGCAGGTACAAAAATAGCCAGGGAAATAACTGAAGCCTGGGAAACAGGCCCCTTGTCAGTCACCAGGAATGCTGATTTACCACCAGCTTATCCGGTACTTAGGAATTGAAGACTTGACAGCACAAAGAAACAACAGCCAATGACTTAATAGCTGACCATCAACAGCCCCATGAACAACTAAAAAGATCACACAAACAAGTACCCCATAAATACTATGCCTGTGTCCAAGCACACTTTCTGGTAAAAATAAGTTTCCTGAAAATGGGCTCCAGCACGAGTCTGAAAACTTGGGAGACTAATTGTCTGGTCCTGCTGAGCGACCCAGATTGGATAAAGCATGTAGATTTAATTCAGTCTTTCAAACTGAAATCAGTGGTGATAAACAAGATTTAGACCAATAATTACATTGTAAGAAAAATAAATATAAATGAGCTGTTTGTTCCTGATACTGTTAACAGATAATATTTCATTCTAAGTTTTGCAAACTTGAACGGTCTTGTATCATAGTTTTAATCACTGGACTATAAAAAGTCTAAACCTTGAGAAGGGCTTTGCTTGTAGAAACATGCAAATAAAGCTGTTTTTATCTGCGTTTGTATTGGCATGCCAACTGCTTTGGGCTGGTTCCTTTCCCATTCCTCATCATCCTACTGTATACCAGCCACTCCAAGGTTTAGAAGCAAACAGTTGGGAGTTCATGTCCAATTCACTGCAACTGCAATGGTAAGACTGTAAGTGGGTGCTTGCGTTGATATGATATGAATGGCTCCATGGAGTAAGCAGTGGGGTCAGCATAGCAATGAGCCATGATTTCCTATACAGCAAAGTAATTGGACAAGCAGAAAGGTCAAGAGCAACTCAAGAAAATCAATCATGCTTTGAAGTTTGGAAACATCCATATGGATTTGCTCATGAATATGTATATAGGGGAGAAATAATATAGTTCTCTGTACACAGTTCCACAATTGTAAGAGTGTTTGCAGTTATTCAGGCTAAGATAATAGCCATCAAATCTTCTTCACTGATTGCTTCTATCTGAGTAATTAGCTCCTATTCCAGAGCAAGGAGGTTCTTTTATGGAGGTAGGTGCATTGTTGCATTTTTTAAATACCTGCTTTCTTTAGAAACATTATATATTTGGTCATTGTTATTAGAAGTGGCAAATCATTTGCATAAGATATTAGTCCCTGTTGGCTAGCTTACAGAATCATAAGTGCAAGATCCTTGGTGCTCCATTAGCTTGGTTGCTTTCTAACAGACGTTTCATTATCAAACTAAGTAACATCATCAGTGCTAGAAGGGAGTAGGGTTTGTGCTCATTTTAGATACTAGTGGCTTGCCCTGTCAGTGATGGTGGGAATGATCTTGGTGGTTCCTTGATTAGTCTGTTGTTTACTGTTAGCTTGTTTGTCTGAGTTGGTGGTTCTTTAATTGGGCTATTGTTTATTTCTTAATTGTTAGTCTAGTGTTAATGTTGGTATTAATCTTTGCTCACCTGGGCATTGATTATTGGTAAGGAGGTGTATTGGTTTCTTTGTTTCCATTTTGGCTTTTGGATTGTCTCTTTTGATTGGTATGTAGTTGTTATTTATCTCTCTGTCATAAGTTTGATTGGCCTAGTGCAGGGGTGTCAAACTCGCAGCATTATGTTGTTGTCACGTGACGTATCACAATTTCTTCCGCTTCGCTAAAACGGGAGTGGGCATGGCCAGCGCAGGACGCATCCGGCCCATGGGCCACGAGTTTGATACCCCTGGCCTAGTGTAAATGAGGCATGTTTTATGCAGACTTGCATATCAGGAAAAGCTATTTTCTGCATAGTAATGGAACAGTGGTGGGTTTCAATTTTTTTTACTACTGGTTTTGTGGGTGTGGCTTGGTGGGCATGGCATGGCTTGGTGGGCATGGCTTGGTGGGTGTGATAGGGGAAGGATACTGTAAAATCTCCATTCCCTCCCCACTCTAGGGGAAGGATATTGTAAAATCTCCATTCCCTCCCTACTCCAGGGGAAGGTTACTGCAAAATCCCCATTTCTTCCTGATCAGCTGGGACTTGGGAGGCAGAGAATAGATGGGGGTGGGGCCAGTCAGAATTTTTACTACCGGTTCTCCGAACTACTCAAAATTTCTGCTACTGGTTCTCCAGAACTGGTCAGAACCTGTTGAAACCCACCTCTGTAATGGAAGTAGTTCCATCACCCATATTACCAGATAGGGGGCATTTCTTTTTCTTCATGAGCCACATTGAAATGAATTTGAAAAAAACAACAACAGAAAGAATGAATGATTGTAATGCTATATAATTAACTTAATAATTTTTATTAAGATGTTGAATTGTATTATTTGGAATACATATATTTGACAAAGTAATTGAAAATTAGAGTTAAGATTTAAGGAAATGTATTGTATAATTTGGTTTATTATTGCTAAAAGAAATGAATGATTGTAATACTACATAATTAATTGATTTTTATTAAGACATTGGATTGTATTATTTTGAATAGTTGATAATGAAAAATATTTGTGATTATAATAAGGGAATATAAGGAAATATCAGAAATTATGTTGTGAGATTTTAAGTTTAAGGGGTTTAATTTAGAGATGAAAAGGGAAAAATGAATTTTATTAAGATCAGAGGTTAGGATGAAGGGTAATTTTGGTCTACAAAAATTAGAGAGAATAAACACTATGGCAAAAAGGGTATATATAAATTGTGCTGGAAATGACTAAAAATTGTTTACATTAGTGAACCGGCCAATACTCTGTTCAGAAAAAAATACATTGTATGTTTGTTTGTGTGTTTGTGTAAAAAATAAAAAAAACTTTAAAAAAAAGAGAGAAATGAATGAGAGGTGATCAAGAGCACAACGGTTGCTGAACTGTTTGCATTTATTTCCAAAGGTTTCTAAAGGAAGCACTTGGAAATGTGACTGCATTTGTTACTAGTCATCCTTTGCTATCTCCTCTTGTCAGGACAAAAGTTGATGACAAGAGTTAAAAGATGAATTATTTGGTTTTGCCAATAGAATTTTGCAGCTGCTATGAGGCCACATCATTAGCAAGGATGGGCAAAATTGGCGTCCTTCCCTACACAGCATAAAACATAGCACACAAGCTACATTAGGATTGTACAACTTGTATCCTTTTAAGAGAAAAAGCATTTATTTCAAGTTTTTTTTCCCTTTTACATGACAGACTAAGCCACTAACACAATGGCAATGCAGGTAGCAGAGTTCTTCTTTAGATTGAACTAACTTTTTAAAGACTCAGAACTTTTAAGGATGGGCTAGACCTATTCAATGGATTAGCTTTCCCAATGTCACTTGGGAATTGCACCTGAGAGTATAAATCCAAGAAAAAAACAAAGGAGAAGAAGAAAGACTGCCTGCATCATTATCTTCTCCTTGGCTCACTGAAGTTATCAGATAGCTATTTCTAAAAGTCTCTCTGAGCCAGACAAATTTATGATTTTGTTTCTTGCCTCACAATAGAAGTATGGAAGATGGATTACAAAGCATTGGATAATCTCACTTGATCATAAATTGGGCTGGAGTTCCCTTTAGCAATAAAATACCATATCTCTTATCATCCTTTACAGTAGCAATGGATAATAGATACACTTTCAGGTATTCTTGAACTGCAGGTGTCCTTCTTTTTATCATTATCCATGCTGGGTAGATTATTTAACAATATTTAGGGGATTTCGTCATGCCCATTCTTCGATTGAATGAGTAGGCTATCTGTTTTTTTCCTACTTTCTTTTCCTACGAAAGCATTTAAATAGATATTGTTAGAGTCACTGTCACTTGGACAATAACTGCACAATAATGTGATTATAGACTGTCTCTGATTTAATCTGCTTTAGAGCAGAATTTTCTGCTCTAATTTGATAATTCTTGGCAAACCTATGCTTATAGGTACTAGATATGACTCAGATGTTAGCATCTGGTAGGATCACGGTAATATCTTCTCTTCATGTACATTCCAGTATTTGTACATGGAAATACTGATGAGTTAATTTTAGATATCTCAATAGGTATAAGCAAGGAAGCCTTCTTCAGTCTTCTGCTGTCCACACTTGCTCAGTTTTATCTCTTCAGTTGGGGAGTGTTATACTGGGTACCAAAGCATCATAGAACTGATGCCTTTACAAAGTGTACTACTGTACTACTTATTTATGCCTACCAGGCACAGTTTAAGATACTGACTCTAAATGGCTTAGGGACTGGCAATCTGAAGGGTCACCTCTGGGTATGAACATGCCCATTTATTGGCATGGTACAATCCTGGAAGACTACCTCCCATTGCTAAAACTTCATCTTTCGGGGATACCAGGGAAGATTTTCTTCCATATGGCTCCTATGGAATGTGCTATCTACGGGATATATATTGAATGTAATTGCATTATATTTATTCTGTTTTGTTAGTTGCATTTTAATTTCTAGAAACAACCTCAAGTGTTGGATAGATGTACAGTTGGCTATAAATGAAACCAATGAAATAAATATGTGACAAAGTTAATATTTTCTTCTTTATAAACCCTCTTTCTGTTCAAATAATTTAGCAATAAAGCATATCTGTCAATGTTATTTATTTTGGAACTCCCTAGGCTGGGAAGATAATTTTTTTTTTAAAAAAAACCTGGATCTCTCTCTCTGTTTCTCTGTCTCCAGACACACATATAGACACACACACACACACACACACACACACACACACACACACACACATCATGTTTTGAAACCCAAATAAGTGCTTTCCCCCTGGAGCTGACAAACATGTAACTACAAAAGAGAGTCTAGTGAGGCTGACCTTGCTATGGGCCAACATGCTGTAAAATGGGGAAAAAAACATTCCCTTATGCGTGAATTTGTAACACAACGCATTAAAATCCCTGAGAGTCTGTCCAATTGTGTTGCATGACTGGGTAAAAAGGGAGTTTTATCCAGAAGCAGCTATAGTCTTTAAACTGAGCTTCCCAAGGGCATATACAGTATCACGTGAATTTGACTAAAGAAAAAAAAATCCAATATCTACAATGAACACAAGAATAAACCTTGATCAACACAGGATGAAATACATGGTCAAGAAATGCTGTATCAGGAATGTAACAGGAAGCACAAGATATAACACACTGAGGCGAGGCTAGGTCTTTGCAAAGATCATTTTTTAGGAAGTGCTTAAAAGAAGGCTTATTGGAAATCCTGGAATGGACAAAAGATGGAATCTTTGAGGAGCACTGGAAATGACCATGACAGGCAGTAGACTTAAGGCAACTTTTTTTGGGATGGGATTCTTATTATATGGTACAAGAACACTTTCTTACCCTGCTACTAAGGTAATTGGGAATTTTAGGAATGATTATCCCAATGTATCAGGAGATTTTCAGTTGCCTGAATGCATTTTCCCCTGCAAAAGAAGTCTTTGTTTTCCCCCCTCATTTTAGGGTGCTTTAAAATTACTTCATTTCTGTCTTTTCCTCTTTTGTCTTGGTGGTCCAATAAGCTATTCTATCAACCAACATATAAGGAGTGGTTCAGTTGGGGTTTTAGCTGGGGCTTGGAGTTTATTCTTATTTTTATTTATTTATTAAAATTGTATGCCACCCATCTCCCCTATAAGGTGACTCTGGTGGCTTACAAGTTATAAAGCAAGCAGAAAAGTAATTAAAATATTAAAGACTTCTTTTCCATAGTTTCAGCTCAAAGGAGTTCCAGAATGCATAACATTAAATATAGTACTGAAACCCACATTCTTTCAAATTGGCAATTTTCTTTGGTTTTCTTTGTGTCTTTATTTTCTTCTCTGCAGAAAGATGAGGAAGAAATCCTTCAAACTTGTTATCTTGTTTATTCTAATAAACTTGTTTATTCTTTTAATTTGTAAATGAATGGTAGGTCATCTCTTCCACACGCATCCTCCTCTGCAGCCACAAACACACTTGATCGCTAATGTCAAGGAATTGCTGGAGTTGCAGTTCCTGGCTCCCTTTGCCTCCCTATAGTTGTATATTCTAGGGAATGTACATTTGCTTTCTTGAGAAATGCATTAGCTAGTTCTCAACAGGAGAAAAATTCCAAAGTTCATACTTGCCTCAGCATCTCTAAATTTGGTGAAACTGGCAAAGATTAAAAAGTCATCTAAGTTGGCTTGAAGCACACTGAGGACCAAATAACAGAATCTTCTCAAGAATAAAAGGCTGAAGAAAAGTGTGAGCTGCCAGCTTGACTCTTGCCCTTCTTTCCCTATTCCAATTAACACTTTCCTCAGGTTGCTCAGCTTGCATGCTTCAGCTACTTCCATACTCTCACACTAAAATTCATTGTCTGAGTAAGTACACTTGGCAGCGAGGAGGGGAAAATGAATTTACTGGCTTGTATTTCAATTCTTGTTAGTGCTTTGGGTGTCTCTGAACCCCCAAGGCCAGAGATAATTGAAAAAAATATTCCTATTATCTTCAATTTTCTGCTTCAGTCCCTTGGATTCTGTGTCAATATTTATTCTGGTCTTTGCAAAAAGATCTGGTAATCTTTTTGTTACAGAATACCACTTTCTCACAATTCATGAAATTAAATATGGATTTTTTTTCCCCTTTCAAGTGCTATTCTTCCACAAAGTGGGGAGAGGTAGAACAAAACTAAATTGGGAAAAAAAACTGATGGAAGTAAAGCTTTCAGTACTTTGAAGCAAGTTTTGATGCAAGCGTTGAGAATTGAGTTTCTTTCTGTGAAGCTGAAGTACATTCCTTCCATCCTTTCTTGCAAAATATTTCTATGGGCCTACAGAGGAACGAGGAATAAAGAACCACCTAACTCTTATGGCTTTGACTACTGTATCATCAGAATTGTTGAGACACCATAAGAGAGAAAAGAAATGATCTGTATTAGTGTCAAATGAGATAATGTGGGAAGAAGTGTACAAATATTTGGAAAAACAAAACAAAAAAAGTATGCTGTCAGACCCAAAACCAGGAATGACATGTGGTAATACTCCCAAGCTGATTTCTTTATAGTCAGAATCTTGCCAGACTGAAGACTCTGTTTTCTGGTGTTGCAATGAACCAGATTGTGACTGCTTTGAAACATAGAGAAGACCTGGGGAATTCATCTAGGGATCAACACTTTTCTACAAGGATAGCTCAACTGAGTTGGGACAAACCGCTTTCAGTAGGAGATGAAGCAACTTAGGCAGATCCTCATTTGGGTTGTATGTTCACTTTGGACAAGTGTGTATTGGCTTTGCATTAATGAAAGAGTACACAGCTAGGTGATGACTCTGTCGGACTTGTGATGTATTTGGGGAAAGTAATGGAAGGACAAGTATTGTGAGTTGGTTGGGTGTTTCATTAACTGCCAACCGGAGGTGGTATTCAGCAGGTTCTGACCAGTTCTGGAGAACCGGTAGCGGAAATTTTGAGTAGTTCGGAGAACCAGTAAATACTACCTCTGACTGGCCCCACCCCCATCTATTCCCTGCCTCCCGAGTCCCAGCTGATCCCAGCTGATCGAAATGTGGATTTTGCAGTAACCTTCCCCTGGAGTGGGGTGGGAATGGAGATTTTACACTATCCTTCCCCTGCCATGCCCATCAAGCCATGCCACGCCCACCAAGCCATGCCATGCCATGCCACGCCCACAAAGCCACACCCACAGAACCAGTAGTAAAAATTTTTGAATCCCACCACTGGTGCCAACCTGAATGTTGCTCGCATATTGTTGACTTCCTACATGGCCGAGGTTTGTGTATCAGTTCTGTTTTGAAAGAATTCGATTGTGTAAGTCATTATAGCGGAGTTTGTCTGTGTAAATGGAGGCAGAGGAGGGTTGCATCTAATTTGAAACCCCTCAGGGAAGAGTTATAGCTCATTTGCAAGAAAGAGATGACAGGAAACATTTGCGGTTGGTCCCTAATTTCATCTCAGGAGTCTTATTACTAAGTCCCAGTAGGAAGATTGTTGGTAACTCTAGTCTTAAGGAGTTGCTGGTACATCAAGAGCTCTTTCTTCCATAACTTGATTGTGGATAAGCATGAAATCCTGGTGTATATTACTGATATCTTGTTGGAGGAAGGCAAGCAAATCTGCCTCTCTAGGTTTCAATCTACCAACGGACATTCCTAGGGAGGGGGTGATGGCACAGATGTAATCTTGAATGTAATAAGGTACTCTGTTGAGCTAAAGGTAAAGCTAAAAACTATGAATTGAGTACCAATTTTATTTATTTATGTTTTATATTTCTGACTCACCCATCTGCCTTAAAGAGAGACTCTGGGTGGTTTACAATTAAACATTAAAATATAAAAAACATTGAATATAAAATTAGAATTAAAGAATTAAAATGTTAGAATAAAAAACTGTAAAACTTTAAAAAAAAAATTAAGGAAGCAAGAATAATTAAATCCTACTAAAAATTAGCTGGTAAAGACAAAAGGAAGACTCTCCATGGTACTAACTAACCCTATGACTGCATGCTCCCTTGGGCTCTTCAAACAAGGCTGGGGAGCCATGTTTTAATCCCTTTTTGAAGTCCAGGAGAGTGTGAATATTCCATAGGGCAAGGGCAACAGCAGAGAAGGCTCTCTTCCTACCCTGCTAGTCGGAGTTCTTTAACTGATGGGGTCTGCAATGTACCTTCTCTGCTTGACTGATGGGATGGGATGAAGCCAGTCCCATAGATAGCCTGTAGGACTTTGTAGGACAAACACATTGAATTGGACCCAGAAGCAAACTGGCACCCAATGCAGCTCACGGAACAAAGGTGTTACATGTTCCCTTCTTTGAGTACCCAATATAGCTCTCACAGCTGTACTTTGTACCAGCTGAAGTTTCTGGGAACTTTTCAAGGTTAACCCCATGGAGGCCATGTTGCAGTAGTACAAACAGAGATGACCATGGCATGAGTGACTGAGCAAAGAACCTCTCTAGCCAGGAAAAAGTATAATTGAAGCACAACTTGGAGTTGAGCAAAGATGCTCCTAGTCATGCTGCAACCTGCTCTTTGAGTAGGAGCCATGAATCCAAGAGGACCCCCAAGTTACACACCAGATCTTCTGAGGTACTGCAACCCCATCCAAGACCAAATATGATAAACTCCTAGATACAGAGGGGCCCACCCATAGCCACCCAATTTACCAGCTCTTAAGTTGAAATATTGTTCCCCATCAAGGCTCCCACAGCTTCCAGGCCCCACAAAACAACATCCACTGTATCACTTGATTGCCATGTTGCATAACCAGCAGAATTCCTATCTCATCTACTTGACTAGGACCATTCAGTCACTGAATGGAAGTACAAGTTTTAATTTTGCCTATGTGACAAGTAATTACTTTGGATAAATGGTTTAAACATGATTGCTGGATTATTTTTTTTCAGGAAAAAAATGCAGCACAAAAGAAATTAATCATGCTTGAACAAACAATTCCAATACATCTGACTAGGTAGAGTAGAAATATACTGAACCATACCTAGCCATAATTAATTACAGTATTGCTATTAATGTTTCTTTTTCTTTCTTTCTGAGAATTGATGCTTATTTTACTAAACCAGAATTGCCCCACTCCTATCTTGCTTTCATATTCTCATCAAGAATTCCAACTATAAACTTCCTTTACTTGGAAAAGGACTTCAATCTCTGAGTAGCAGCTCACTTTTATTCCCTAGAAATAAATCTGTTCTGGTGCAAGCATTTTCTCTCCAGATGGAATTTAAGGTGATGATTGCCTTTAAAACCAGGATTACAACCCAGTTATCTTTGGGGTTGCCTTCTCCCTGGGGCTTCTAGCTAAAAATATCATGGGCACCTTTTGAGATCTTTCCTTTAAGGAGACTATGGAAATGAATAAAATAGCAATAGCAATAGTACTTATATACCACTTCATAGTGCTTTACAATACTCTCTACAGTACCTTTGTAGAGTCACCATATTGACCCCAACAATCTGGGTCCTCATTTTACCAACCTCGGAAAGATAGAAGGCTGAGTCAACCTTGACTGAGTCAGAATCGATCTCCTAGCTGTGAGCAGATTTAGCCTGCAATACCAGAGCAACAAAGATGATTACAGGATTGGAGGCTAAAACATATGAAGAACAGTTACAGGAATTGGGTATGCCTAGTTTAATGAAAAGAAGGACTGGGGTGACATGATAGCAGTGGCTGCTATCTAAGGGGCTGCCACAAAGAAGAGGGAGTCAAGCTCTTCTCCAGAGCACCTGAGGGTAGGAGAAGAAGCAATAGATGGAAACTAATCAAGGAGAGAAGCAACCTGGGATTAAGAAGAAGCTTCCTAAAAGTGAGGACAATTAACCAGTGGAACACTTGCCATCAGAAGTTGTGGGTGGAGGTTTTTAAGTAGAGACTGGACAGTTACTTGTCTGAAATGGTATATATTGGACTAGAAGAACTCCAATATCACTTTCAATTCTGTTATTCTGTTACTGCACTCTAACTACTGTGCTCTTAAAACCTAAAAACCCACCACTGATTTTTTCCAAAGTAATTAAACTCTGGTTATTCTAGAGAGCCTTAGGAAGAGATGTGTGATGATAGAACATCCCTGCAGTAGATTTTAGAAACTGTGGGCTGTTTATCGGAACACTGCTGTTTATTCTGCTGTTTGTTTTTTTTTAACTACTATTTTATTTTATTGTTCTTGGGGCTTGTTTGTCTGTCTTCCTTATGGAGTGTTGTCCATTTTCCTTTTCTGTTGTGAACTGCTTCATATTTTCCTCACCAAATAAAATGTAGTCACTCTCTGCTGCAGTCCTCTGACTGCAATATGAAATGCCCTTATCTCTGGTTTTTCTCAGATTCTTTTCAGGCAGGAAAACGAGGATGCCACAAGCATTGCAAATTACAAGGGCAGAGTACTATTCATTAATTTTTACTTTTAGTTCTGAACAACACCAGAAAAGTTTTTATTTCTTTTTCTTCTTCTAGGGCTCTCGCATTAGTCAAGGATTTGAGTCTTAGAGGAAGAGAAAATGGTTAGACTTCTCCACTGAATTCCCAAGGTGAACTCCTGTTAGCTTTTTCCTTGCTCAGTGAGTTTGCCCCCCTGGAGACATTGTGCCTTATAAATCTCTCATCATCTCTGTTTATTCAGCAGGATCACCACAATAGGCAATCAGCAGTTTTTGGGACACACACCTTGCAATCAGCAGCTATTCAGGAAATAAACTTTTCAGCTTCACACTCAACACACAATCTATTAGAATACCCGGCTTCTGGGTCACTCTTCTTACTACCTTCTATTGAACTTCCCAAACTTTGCTTAATTCCCTCCTGTTTGCTCCCCCAGGGTCCATGATCCTTACAGATTACAAATTTATCAGGGTTCATAAGCAATGGGTGAAGTCATGGACCTCTTCCCCCCTCTCTCTGTATATATGTATATGTAATCTTTTTACACCTTCTACACTTTGCCTCCAAATGTTTGGCATTCAACATTATAATACAATCAGGACACAATTGTTCATTTAAGCAGCTGCCTATGCTTAAAAGTCTCCTCTCCTTTTCTGCTCATCACTGCTAATGCCTACTTCCATTTATAAAAGGCTGTAGGAACTGTGGGCAATAGTACACTCTCCAAGCACATAATAATCTGTCCACAGCATGTTAGGGAAAAAAAAAAGGGAACACAGAGAAAGAGAGAATCAATGATGGCATTTATCAGAATGGGGCTTAGAATTCAACGAGAAACTGATGTAAGAGAAAAACTCTAAACTAGAGGCATCACCTCTTATGGCACAAGTCAATGATAAATTGTGTCTGCCAAATGTTAATATTTTCACTTTTGGAAATTCTTACCAATTAATGTTTCAGAATATCAATCTGAATGAGATGAGTGAAAGTAGGTAAACGTAATCATGTAGTATTGTGTAGTATTAATACATAGTGTAATATGGTATAGTGTACTATCCTATATTCCAGCCTTCATCAATATGTATTGAAACTACAGTTTCTTTGCTTTGTGGGAATGCTATGAGTTCAGAACTCTGGAGCACATCATCCAGAGAAGGCTATCCTAGACTATTTAGCCAAGAGAGCTTCCCAGAAGTCTGATTCCAATTAACCAGGGGTGAGGAACAGTAGTCCTTTTATGACTTGTAGGCTTCAAGTCCCAGAATTCTGGCTCAGGAATTCCAGGAGTTGAAGTCCACAAATGATAAAGGAGCCAGGGTTCCCACACCTCTGCAATTAACATTCAATTATTGAAAAGAGATAACATAGTTAGAAATATATTAACAGGACACAGCTGATTTTAGATCTCAATAAATCTATCATCCAGGAATCTTGCTAGTTGAATTTTGTACATGATACCTACCTACCTACCTATTTACCTATTTACCTATCTATCTATCTATCTATCTATCTATCTATCTATCTATCTATCTATCTATCTATCTATCTATCTATCTCTGTGTGTGCTGGGAAGATTACAACCAGAGGTGGGTTTCAACAGGTTCTGACCAGTTCTGGAGGACCAGTAGCAGAAATTTTGAGTAGTTCGGAGAACCGGTAAATACCACCTCTCACTGGCCCCACCCCCATCTATTCTCTGCCTCCCAAGTCCCAGCTGATCAGGAGGAAATGGGGATTTTGCAGTAACCTTCCCCTGCCACACCCACCAAGCCACGCCCACAGAACCAGTAGTAAAAGTTTTTGAATCCCACCACTGATGCAAACATACAGTCACAAAGATGGAATGGAGTAGGAGAGAAAAGTGGTTCTTTGCTGAATCAAAACTGAGTTATGAAGGAACTGGTTTAAGGAAGGAGAAAGGAAAGAAAGATTCAGAAAGGCAATAGTAATGAAAGTTCTCCAATTTGAGGTTCTCTATTTTTTCTGCTCAACTCAGCTCACTCATGCAAACTTTGTATTGGACTCCGAATCCAATACATATATTGCACCCCTGCCGAACCCCCAGGGGTGGGCTCCTGGGGGTTCGGCAGGGTTCGGGTGATCCTCTAGCCAAGGATCGCTGGGGTTCAGTGTACCTCCAAATGCCACCCCTGGCTGGCCACGCCCACCCCTCCCATGCCACCCCTCCCCTCCCAGGAGTCTTCACGCAGCCCGTTCATCATTCCAGGTAAGTGCAGGGGCTGCATGGAGGGTCTGGGAAAGTAAAAAATGGGCCTACCAGAGGTTCCAGAAGTCTGGAAATGGGCCTGTTTCTGGCCTCTGGAGGGCCTCCGGAGCCTGGGGGAAGCTGTTTTCACCCTCCCCGCCATGGTGCAGGCAGCCGACTAGGCCACGCCCACCATGGCCACGGCCACCCAGCAACAGGGCAGTGAATCCGTTGCTAAAGGTTCTGAAGGCCACCCCTGACATAAGTATATTACACTGTTTCTTTGACAGAAACATGCAATAACAAAATCAAATTAAGACTGAATTTAAATAATTAAAAAGTGAAAATCCCAACCCTGTTGTGGCAGACATTCAGGAGAGCAACTGTTGGGAAGGAAATCATTGGGAATCTCATTGCTCTGAGATTTCTCCGTGATGTGAGGAACTGTTAAACTATGAGAGGCAGCAACACTGCCAAGCATTGTTGCTGAACTGCAGTAAAATTAAACTGAGAAAATAACACAGTTTAAGCTTATATGCTTTCCTCCTGACTCAAGGATGGGAGGAAAGCATTTTAATGTGACTGTGAAGAAGATCCATGTGGTTAGGTGATTTGTAGGACTATTCAGTCCAATGGTCTGGAGTAATTTCAAATCTATTGTCATCTCTTTTCACAATTCTTCATCTTTAAAATAATTTGGACTGGAGAGTTGTTCAAATAGAGGACTCTTCTATGTAAAATAGACTATACACAAATACCCAAACTTGGAACTGAGTTAATACTTTCAAAATTCTCCATAAAATCTGTTATGACAGTGAAATTATGAAGGTTATGCCTCCAAATTTGTCCAGTGGGAGAATAAATTTCTCAAAGGTTTTGACTTAGCACTGCTACTGAAAAAGAACCCAATTAAAGGAATTAGCACTTGGTGTATTTGGTTGGGATTTAATGGATAAGTGGGAAGCCATGGGGATTGCAGAGTCCTAGAGAGGGGATTCTGCACTATCCTTGCCACTTTTAACTAAGTGCAAAAACATCACATTTAATCACCTCCCAAATTCATTGGCCTTTTGAAGTAATTCTGAAAGCAAATTCTCTGTTATCAGATTGAATGCAAATTAGCAGAGGGAATAATGCAGATTTTCTCTGCTTGGATTAATTGTCAGTGAACTATGGAATTAATAGAGCAGTGAACTATGGAATTAATAGAACAAGATTCATCAGGGTTTTGAGGAGTTTCAGTGAGTGGGATTCCTAAAGAATACCAAGTTTCTTTGTAAAAATCTTCCTTCCAACTGTTTCAGTTCACCTATGACCTCAAGAATGCTGTAGGATAAATGCTTCCCAAAGCTTTAGTGCATTTACCTTTGATTCAGGGATGAGCTACTTGCAAGATCCTGGACTCCTGTTGTGTAGCCCTCTGCCCCACTCACTCCAAAAATTACATCTCTGAAATTCAGGGCAAAATTCTAATAAAGAAATGACCCATGGTTTCCTGGACTTGCTCATTTTTGGTGATTAGCAAAACAAAACAGATGTTCAAATGTCTGATAGCTATAATATATCTAAGCCCATCAATAAACAAATTATAGTCAAGAGACTATCATTTGTTTATTGATGGGCTTAGATACTGAGATTTAAGAAATTAAATCACTGATAGTTCCTTCTAAATCTCAGTCCCTTCTAATTTTTTGTACGCCATTGTTTAATTGCCCAACTCACTGTGATTTTCAGCTACCCAAAAAGTCTGACTCCCAACCAGAAGTTTGCCTCTTGCCTTAAATGGAACAAGATCTGAAGGTATATTATGTTGTGCTAAACTCTACTTAAGGAGATCTGTCATGTCTCATTTAAAATCCTTAGCATATGCCACTGCTGCATACTATGGAAAATAATCAATTCTACATATTGTAAGCAAGTCTAAAGCAGATTTGTGTGTGTGTAAAAGAAAAAATCCCAGGTGTGAAGCTATTCATCATATTTTCTGACACTCCATGAATTTGTCTGTTGGCTTGAGAAAAAACACTTGAATACACGCATTAATGATATGAAAGAGATATTATGTGCTTTATAGAAGAGGTCAGATAGTCATTAGGAAGACAACTAGCTACTTCTTTTGGCCTGCAGAAAGACTCACCGTACAAAATGGTCACGTTCTATATTGATGAGAAAGTAAAATAAGTTTGGTGCCATAGGCAATATTGTTACTTGAAACTTATACACCAGACTGTCCTCATTTTGTTATGCTCTGATAGCTCCTATGAACTCTAATTTTAACCAAAGCCACGGATCTGGTTGCCAACATGCATGATGTGCTATCCTGCAAAACCTTATCACAATAGCTATTCCTTTTTGAAAGCAGCAAACGAAAATTTAGATATCAGCTGATTTCAATTCTGTAGGATTCGTGAAATCCTATTGATACAAAATGCAATCCTCATAAGCAGAGATGGGTTTCAGCAGGTTCTGACCAGTTCTGGAGAACCGGTAGCAGAAATTTTGAGTAGTTCAGAGAACCGGTAGTAAAAATTCTGACTGGACCCGCCCCCATCTATTCTCTGCTTTCTGAGTCCCAGCTGATCAGGAGGAAATGGGGATTTTGCAGCAACCTTCCCCTGGATTGGGAAGGGAATGGAGATTTTACAGTATCCTTTCCCTGGAGTGGGGTGGGAATGGAGATTTTACAGTATCCTTCCCATGCCACACCACCAAGCCATGCCCATCAAGCCATGCCATGGCCACCAAGCCACACCCACAGAACTGGTAGTAAAAAATTTTGAAACCCACCACTGCTCACAAGCCTCCTGGTTTAATTCTGTAAGCATAGAGTCATCATTCAGGAGAAGGTGGAGGTGAAAATATTAGTGTTTTTCTGCTAGGAAGCTGTAAAGTAATGATAATTTTCATTACTTTGAATACCATTTTTTAATTTCCGTCAGAATCACTTTATTGAAAACAAAACTTACAGAAAGAAGGACTTTAACTAGTCGAGTTGATTTAGGTCATGAGTTTTTAATTTCATTTTTCAACATATTGGGTAGTTTTAAACTAAAAAACCCAGTCAGAATCAAATTGTGCATATTTTGGATGACAAAATGAAGTAACAGTAGTTCTGTATATATTTTTTCTTTGAAAGATAGAAGACATGACTACAAAATGAAATGGAAAAGATCATTTTGAGCAAGATCAGCTTTGTGATTCTGAAAGTTGGGTGCTATAACTGCAGAAGCAACAGCAACACCAGGCTGGAAGGAACCTTTGCCAAGATGTTCTCTTGCTATTCTCATTGGTCCTCTAAACTTTATTAGTGACTGAAGAACTTCATGGAAAGTCATTCCAGCCACCACTGGAATGATGGTGCTACCACAACCTCTCTTTCCATCCAAGTGAGGCAGATGCAGCCCCTTCCGTCAGCCTTTTATTATCTTTATTCCCTGAGGACTTTTCCATTGTATAAATATGGAGGGAGAGACAGAATGGCACACAAAATACCTTCGACAACATCAGGAGGATGAGAAAGAAGATGTCATTAGTCACAGAGAATCCTTTGAGGACTCTACAACTATCTAGCATTGCTCACTCTTGTTGGCTGCTGGTCTTCAGCTTGCAGAGCACAGTGCTACAAATGCGCAAATTGGTCAAAACTTGACAAAAAGTTTTGTCACCCACCCAAAAGGAAAAATTGAATGAGGACACCTAGCTATGATATCAGTAACAAATTCTGGAATAAAATATGGCTGTAGAAATTTCAGCTTGAAATTTATCACCACCACCCACACCGAGCATTGTGTTTTGCTGTTGTTAAAAATGAAAAGAGCAAGCTCTTTTTACCGGGAGATACTGATCAACAGGGAGTATCTTAAAGAAGCTCTGTTGTGAAATGCTTTGTTATAAGTAGAGGGTTTTTTTCCTTTCTATTTTTGTCCCTGTGATTAGATTCTGAACCATTTGCATCATCATTAATGTAACACTCTAGAAACAGGCAACAGCTTCAACTGAATATGGCATTAAGCTAATTTGGGGAGCCTTAGGAATCATGTGTGTAGGCAGATCTACGTCATACGTGTCACAGTTGTAATTTTGCACTTTGAAATAGAAAGAATTGCCTGATTTGTGGCTGCTAAATCTTTGCTTCCTTTCCTTATATTATTTATTGATATAACACAAACCTGGCTTATCTGTCTAAAATTAGATGACTCAAATATATTTCTAGCTATGGATACAGATATAAATATGTAGAATCTATTACAATCCAGAAGAAATTTCTATCAGACTAAAACTGATTGACACATTACCTACCATGAGGTCATCATTGAGATTACTGTATAAGTACTGATTACTGTATTACTGTGGATCAGGGGTGGGTTCTACTTACCTTTACTACCGGTTTGCAACGGGAGCGTGCTTGCTTGTTTCGCTCGCTCGTGCTTCTGCACATGCACAGATTGCCAGTTATGACGTTCAGGCAGGGGGGTGGAACCTCCCGCTCCTTTTACTGCCGGTTCTAAAGAACCGGACAGAACCAGGAGCAACCCACCACTGCTGTGGACTATACTGCTAATGTGTAACTGCAGGGGACAAAACCTTGGCCTGTATTAAATTTGTATATTTCCTCCCTGAAATACTATAACACCAAAATCACACGATCCTAGAACCGGAAAGGGCCATTCAGGCCACCAAGTCCGGTTTCCAGGGCTACATACAAAAAATATTTATTTTATGGAAAGAAACTTTCATATATTGTCTTTTTCCTCATGGAATCTGAAACAATAGAATCCAAAAATCTGCCATCTCATTTTACATATGTGCAAATATGCTGAAAAGGAGATAAAAACTATCAAGATCTATTATAAAGGCAAAAAGAAAACAAAGAAAAAGCCAAAAATGCAAAAAGTATGATAAGAAATAGAAAGAAGTAAGTTTCCAATTTTCTCTATGGCAATTCTAAGTACAAATACAAAATTGTGGAAAATGACATTATTGCATATGGGAGGATACAACGGCTGTTTTGTAGTCTTTCTGTCTGTCTTTATGATAGCAGGAGATAATAGTGCATGTAACAAATCAAAATGGAAATAATGCTTGGAAGAGGGTTAGAGGTCTGGGCAATACTGGTGGGGCAAGAGGCAGGAGGTAGAACCTACTGAGGTTTTCCATTTCCACTCTGATGCTATGGACAAGGAGCAATAATGCACGGGAATAAATAGCAATAGCACTTAGACTTATATACCACTTCACAGTGCTTTTACAGCCCTCTCTAAGCGGTTTACAGAGTCAGCTCATTGCTCCCAACAATCTGGGTCCTCATTTTACCAACCTCGGAAGGATGGAAGGCTGAGTCAACCTTGAGTCTGGTGGGATTCAAACTGCCAAATTGCAGGCACCGGGCAGTCAGCAGAAGCAGCTTGCAGTACTGCATTCTAACCACTGTGCCACCATGGCTCATAAATCCTGATATTGAAACACCAAATGTTCATTTTATTATTAAACCCTACCATACCACAATCTATTTCTAGCGGTTACAGAGTGAACTGGGTTAATATACAGTATTCCTTGTAATGAGCCACCACTGGATTTCTGACAGGGATATAAAACTGCTGGAGTTGCAGCCTACATCACATGTTCACTTTTGTCTGCATGGAGCAAAGCTAAAAAAAAAGGCTGCTTGAGAAGTTGATTCACTATCTCTCTACATATGCATCATGCTGTTCCTCCCAGGTTAAGGTGTAATACATGCAGCATGAATAAAGAATAAGAAAAATGAGTCAAATATATTAAGAAACCATAAAACAAAAATAAAATATAGTTAAATCTTGTTTGCACCCAAACCTGTCACTCATCCTCTCTATGTGTTTATGATCTTTTCAGTCTTGCCTCCTCACCACAATTAATAAATCATCACTGTTTTTTTTTTAAATACTCTGCTTTTTCTTTTTAATCAGTTTGCAGGATCTCATTGACTCCATCCAACCACAATTTTCTTCATCTTCCCCTTTCACTCCTTTATACATTTCTTTGCAGCTGAGGCTTCATTTGTTGTCTGTATATGTTTCAACCTTCTCTCTGGACTACTTACCTATTGATTATTCACTTTCTCATTCAATCTACATTTACTGAACATTTATTCTCAACCCTTTCTCTTGTTTTAGTAAACAATCTTCTTCAATTGCCCTGCATTCAATTTACTTTTTACTGCATTCAATTTACTTTAACATACCTAACTTTCACTTCCATATAACTAAGTGGATAGAAGGATATTACGCACATGTGCCTTTGTTTCTTTCAGTGTTCATTTCTTACACTATTCTCTGTCCACTTTGATGATGATGTTCGTCCATCATGTTTGAAGAGGACCTTGACATCTAACAGGTTGTGGGCTGTCCAAGGTGTGTCCGCAGGTGGCTGGTAAGGCCTATACGAGCACGAAATGTTCCGCCACTTGTCGGGCAGACGTGTGGGCACCATTGTTGCAGCATTTGCAGCTCTGGCTTTGCGGAGTGCTCACTTCTCTTGTGGTATAGTTGTTCTTCTGTCTTCAAATGTCTAGCAGTCTTGGTGGATCAACGTCCACCATATCGATCAATCTTGTGTCCACTTTATACCAGCATTCGCATATCTTAAAAATCCTCTCCATTTTTTCTATCTCTAGTAAACATTCTGCTAATGTACATAAATCCATCAACTTGCTTTAGTTTTCAAAATTTGTGTAGAAATTGCAATCATTTTCTCAATTTCCTTTTGAAACACCTTAGAACAGTGATGGCTAACCTTTTTGCCATCGCGTGCCAGGAGCAGGGGGGGTCACGTGCGTGTGTGCCAATACCCATAATCCTATGCATCCTGCTCCCATGCATGTGTGCATGACTGCCCCCACGCTCCCCCCTCCTGGCACGATGGCACAGTAGGCCCGTTTTTTGCTGTCCCCAGTTGGCAAACGGGCCATTTTTGGCCTCCGAAGGGTCTCTGGGGGGGGTGGGGAAGGCCATTTTTACCCTCCCCAGACTCCTAGAAAGGCTCTGGAGGCTGGGGAGAGAGAAAAACGGGCCTTCCCCACCCACCCACCCACCGAGGTCCTCCGGAGGCAGGAAACAGCTTGTTTCCCTACTTCTGGTGGGCCCAGAAGGCCCGAAAATCAGCTAGCCAGTGTGCGCATGCACACCGGAGCTGAGCTTGCGTGCCCACCAATATGGCTACATGTGCCACCTGTGGCACACGTGTCATATGTTTGCCATCACAGCTTTAGAACATCCATTTTCATTTTTATACTCTTCATTGCATCATTCAATCTATTTATGATTTGCAGAAATTATTTCGTTTTTCAGCCAATAACCATATGGTACTTCTTGAGTTAACCGCTCTGCCAGGACAAAAGTAAAGTTAGTGTGTATCAATTCTGGATATTCGATAACCAGTCCATTAATATTCCTTAATGTCATGATGATATCTGTACCCTGTTTTACCTCTGTCACTTCAGGCAGTTTATCAACCTTGTAAAGATAATACATTCCAGAAAAATGTCCTATATACTTTAATATCTAATCAAGGAGAAGATATACAAGACCAGTAATTACTCCCCTGACACAGGTACATATTGCTTGACTAAGAAACCTAAATGATTAACATGTGTTATGAAGATATCAAAGCCATTGCAATGGGGACTAATGTCAAATTAGAGGGGTGGCTGTAAATGCACCCATCACTTAAGCATATAATATGTTTTGATGTTTAAATTAGGCATTCTGGGGCACAGTGACAAAATAAAATTTGGACTGGTTCCTTAGCTGCTGCCATAATATTTTATTTATTTATTTATTTATTTATTTATTTATTTATTTATTTATTTATTTATTTATTTATTTATTTATTTATTTATTTATTTATTTATTTATTTTTCAAATTTCTATACCGCCCTTCTCCTTTCGGACTCAGGGCAGTGAACAGCCAAAATAAAACATTTATACATAAAGTACGATTAAAAATAGATTTAAAATAATTAAATTTGGCCCATACTTTAAAATTTATCAATTTAAAATCCATATCAAAACTTAAAATCAACCATAAAATCATAAAATCAAGAGAGACCGGCTAACTGAAAAAGATGAGGGCCCGACGAAAAGTCCGGAGGTCGGAGATCACTCGTATCTCTGGGGGTAGATTTTTCCAAAGGGTAGATGCCACCACAGAGAAGGCTCTCCTCCTGGGGGTCGCCAGCTGGCATTGTCCAGCCGACGGCACCCTGAGGAGGCCCTCTCTGTGGGAGCGAACTGGCCGGTGGGAGGCTATTGGTGGCAGAAGGCGGTCCCGTAAGTACCCTGGCCCTAAGCCATGGAGCGTTTTAAAGGTGATCACCAACACCTTGAAGCGCACCCAGAAGTCCACCGGAAGCCAATGCAGCTCGCGCAGGAGAGGAGTCACATGGGAGCACCCCGTCGCTCCCATATCCCCCGCGCAGCCACATTCTGCACCAGTTGGAGCCTCCGGGTGTACCCCAAGGGGAGCCCCATGTAGAGAGCGTTACAATAGTCCAGACGAGAGGTGACAAGTGCTTGAGTGACTATGCGTAGGGAGTCCCGATCCAGAAAGGGGCACAACTGGCATATCAGGCGAACCTGATGAAAAGCCACCCTGGCCACGGCCGTCATATGCCCTTCTAAAGACAGCCGTGCGTCCAGGAGGACACCCAAGTTGCTGGCCCTTTCCGTGGGGGCCAGTGATTCACCCCCAATAACCAGCGATGGCGTCAGCTGGCTATACCGGGACGCCGGCAGCCACAGCCACTCGGTCTTGGAAGGGTTGAGTCGAAGCCTGTTTCTCCCCATCCAGACCCGCACGGCCTCCAGGCACTGGGACATCACTTCCAAGGCATCGTTGGGATGGTCTGGGGTGGAGATGTACAGCTGAGTATCATCAGCGTACTGATGGAACTCCACCCCAAAACCATGGATGATCTCACCCAGTGGCTTCACATAAATGTTGAACAGGAGGGGCGAGAGGACCGACCCTTGTGGCACCCCACAAACAAGGCACCTCGGGGTCGACCGCTGCCCCCCTGTCAACATGGATTGCGACTGGTCGGAGAGATAGGAGGAGAACCACCGCAAAACGATGCCCCCCACTCCCAGTCCCTCCAGCCGGTGCAACATGATACCATGGTTGATGGTATCAAAAGCTGTTGAGAGGTCTAACAGGACCAGGATAGAGGAGTAACCCCTATCCTGAGCCCTCCAGAGATCATCCACCAATGCGACCAATGCTGTTTCCGTGCTGTACCCAGGTCTGAAGCCGGACTGGAGCGGATCCAAATAGACAGCTTCATCCAGGTACTGTGGAAGCTGTCGTGCCACCACACTCTCAACAACCTTCGCAATAAAGCGAAGGTTGGAGACTGGATGATAGTTAGCCAAAACAGCTGGATCCAGGGATGGCTTCTTGAGGAGAGGCCTCACCACCGCCTCTTTCAAGGAGGCGGGCAGGACACCCTCACTCAAAGAAGCGTTGATAATTCCCTGGAGCCAGCCTCGTGTAACCTCCTGGGAAGCCAGCACCAACCAGGAGGGACACAGGTCCAATAAACATGTGGTGGCGTTCAGCCGTCCCAGGATCCTGTCCATGTCCTCGGGAGCCACAGGATCGAACTCCTCCCAGATAACGCTCTCAAGGCCTGCCTCAGTCATCTCGTCTGAACTAACCCAGTCAGCGGCCAAGTCTTCCCGAATCTGAGTTATTTTATCATCCAGATACTGTACAAAATCCTCAGCTCGGCCCTGCAAGGGGTCCTCCCGCGCTCCCAGATGGAGAAGGGAGCGGGTCACCCTGAACAGGGCGGCTGGGCAGTTATCTGATGATGCGATAAGAGCGGCAAAATAGCTAGATTTCGCTGCTTTTATCGCCACTAGGTAGGTCTTAATATGAGACCTTACCAGTGTCAAGTCAGATTCGGAACGACTGGCCCTCCAACCACTCTCTAGGCATCTTTTCCGGCGCTTCATCTCTCTCAGCTCCTCGGAGAACCAAGGAGCTAAGTGAGTTCGGTGCCGGGTCAGAGGCCACAAAGGCACGACCCGGTCCAAAGCCCCGGCAGCCGCACTATCCCAGGCGGCCACCAGGTCATCAGCCGAGTCGTGAGCTAGAGTTTCAGGAAATGGCCCAAGCTCCATCTGGAACCTATCAGGATCCATCAGGCGCCTGGGGCGGAACCACCTGGTTGGCTCCGCCTCCCTGCGACGGGGTGCGGCAGTCAGAAAGTCAAGTTGAAGGAGCGAGTGGTCAGACCATGACAAGGGTTCAGTATCTATATCCCCTATATCAAGGCCACTCAACCACTGACCAGAGACAAAAACTAAGTCCAGAGTGTGTCCCCCCATGTGAGTAGGGCTGTGAATTACTTGGGTCAGGTCCATGGCCGTCATGGAAGCCATGAACTCCCGAGCTACCTCAGAAGTTTCACCAATGGATGGCAGGTTGAATTTTAGGGAGTAGTCCCTCAAGAGGACTTTCTCCAATAACTGCCTTGGAAAATCATATGCTGGTGATTTCATCCATTGGCCAAGTATGGCACATGAGGCTATTCTTAACAAATGGGCTTGGTTCCCATGATGCACTCTAACACAGATTTCCCCCCCTACCTTTTAGTGTAGCATATTCTGTAAATTCAGCTTGTGCAATCAATGTATGTTTTGATTCATGAAAACCTAGGCAATGGAATTAATTCAGAAAACCAAGACTTCGTTAACCATGAATTATCATGATGTTTGAACACAACCAGAATATTTTTGAAATAGATGAAAATGCTAGATTCTTCTATATACTATGCAGAATCTATCATCAGTAAAACTAGAAATGGGCACTAGCTATGAACTGTTCCTTCTCCAGTATCATTATTTTTCCTATCACATTTTGAAGAAAAAATGAGGAAATCACTTTTGTGGATGAGTTTAAAACATAAGAAGCTTAAACTTCATTTTCTTTTATTGCGATCTTGGTCTTTCCTGTTTTCTTTCAATGGAGCCAATGTTGAGGAACCGGAAGCGTCGCGGCGAGACTGGCTGGAATATAGCGGGCTTTGATGAGCCTCACAAAAATTCAGCCAGACAAACCGCTGTCGGGAGGTCTTTGGACCGGAACCATCCTGTAGGTGGTGAAGAAGGAGAGGCACCTTGGATGACCAAGGGGAACAGGCAAGTTCCTTGAAAGGTCAGAGGCAGCTCTTCGAACTGGTGGTGGGGGTGGTGGCCTTAAAAATGACTGCTTTGAAGCTGGGGCAACCGGAATAAGACTTTGTGCAGGAGTGGTGTTTGAATGGAGTACTGGTACCGGGTGGAGTGATTGGTCAACTCACAGGTAAAAAAGGATTAAAAAAAACATTTAAAAGGTGTCCCAGCAAGGAAACGAGCAGCTAATTGGCACTTGGGAATTTTAATGGAGGGAGAAGAACAAAGAGGAAGTGAAAGTACTAAAGCCCAGAAAAGAAAGCTTTATATTTGGATTTAAAATTGGATTTGGAGAAATTAAAACTAATACAAGAAAAGAAACCCGAGGGAAAGTACTTTTTAATGAGGATTTGAAATAATTTTGACAGTTTTGAAATTTGAAGGAAGAACAAAGAGTTAAAATATTAAAGCCCAGGAAAGGAAATTTTACAATTGGATTTAAAACTGAATTTGGAGAAATTAAAAACAAAAGGAAAAGAAATTTGAGAGAAAGTATTTTCTATGTGGATTTAAAATACTTTTGCAAGTTGGATACTTTGTTGTTCTGAGAATTGTGGATTGGAGAGAGACATCTGCTGGTGGAAAGAAAGCACTACAATGACTGGCTTGAAAATTGAAAGAAATAACAACAGTGACCTTGATCACTACAAGAGCTGTGAGAAATTTTAAGGATATTTGTTTCTATTTAATCTGCTTGGTCTCGATTTCTAAAGGAGGTGGAAAACAATAAAGCTTTACATTGGAGTGGATTGGACAAACATTTGTATTGGATATCATCTGGAAATAAAAAAGAGACTATATGGACTTAAATCTTAATTAAACATAAGTTAAAATATCAATAATTTTTAAATTGGCAATATGGAGTCTTGGATGTGTGAGGAATTAATTGAGATGCTTAAAAATGTGCAGGAATCAATAAAGGGCAATGAAAAATTAGAAACTTTGTTAGAATACACTAAACAGGAAAAAGAGAATATAAATGAAAAGCAAGAAAATAATATTGAAGATAAAGGAATTGATTACACTGGGATTTACAGTGGCAAAAAAAGAATGGATAGGGGGAAATATTTTCCAAAAAAGAATCAATCAAAGGGAAGAGAAGGAAATGAGAAAAGATTAGGTAAAAGCTTGGGGAAAATTATGCAAGTAATAGACTAAAAAGTTAGAGAAAGGATTCAGGAGAAAAGATATAATAAATATAAAAAGAAAAAAAGAAAAAGAAGACAAGAGAATGGGATGAAGGGAGAAAATTATTAAGAAGTGGAATTTTGGAGAGACCAAGAGAAAATGGTTAAAAGGGGAAGAATAGTGGAAAGGAGGAAGGGAAATAAGGTATATATTAGTAGATCTAAGGGAACTGTATTAACATTAGTAATTGTGAATATAAAAAGTAAATATGATGATGTATATTGTGTATTGTAAAATGAACAGCAGATGAAATATGAAGTGGTAATTTGGTTCAATTATGAAAATAACTGAAATTATGAGATAAAATTGAAATGTAAAAAAGTATGATAGGAACTTTGAAATAATATGTTGTAAATGATGAAATAAAATAATTAATTGATTCTATAATAAGGAATTAGGAATTAAGGGCGGATAGTGATATTGCTTATTATGTACTTAGAAGAGATTAAGATAAGATGTGGAAGGTCAATTAAGTTAAAGGGTTTCAATGTAAAAATTGAATAAGATGAAGTACATTGTTTATAGCTAAAAAGTGATGGGGATTTTGAGAAATATACTTTATAAATGAAGAAATAAGATAATTAATTGAAATTGGATTTGAAGGGCAGATGGTGATATTGTTTATACATTATATATTAAGAGATTAAGGTAAAATAAAAAATTGGGATTGGCAGGCAGAGAGTGCTTTATGACTGGCCAGATAACGGTTATGGAGTTGTGGACTTTCTTAACTGACTGTTTCTTGGGCATCGTCCCTTTGCCCCATCTCCCAAGATCATTCCCACATAACTTTACAGTAATGAAGTAGAGCTAAGGAGCCACACTAGATATGGACCAGACTTTCAGGGATTTCTTTCATATTCAACACTGGATTCTCCCATCCGACCTCTTCCTAATTATGCTAGACTACAATTATCATTGCATCTAGGAGAATATCTGGTTGAAGAAGATTGTTTGTTTTAAGTTACATGAAGTTTTCAACCCAATTTCCATCAGCATTTATTTATTTATTTATTTATTTATTTATTTATTTATTATTTATTTATTTAAATTTATATGCCGCCCTTCTCCCGAAGGACTTCGGACGGTTCACAAAAGATCAAAAACCGAAGAACAATAAAAATATATATAATTAATTTAGCATAATTAAAATCCCACAATTTAAAATCCATATTAAAACCAATTAAAAACATCCCGCAGATCAGATGAGTTGTTTAAAAAGCCACGTCTTTAGGTCCTTGTGGAAAGAGCGGAGGTCGGGAGCCGTTCGGAGCTCGGTGGGTAAGGCATTCCAGAGGGTTGGCACGCTCACCGAGAACGCCCTCATCCTGGGCACCATCAGCTGATATTGCTTGGTCGACGGCACCCCGAGGAGGGCTGCCCTATGTGAGTGCGCTGGTCGGTGAGAGGCAGGCAGTAGGTGCTCCTTCTTTACAATTCTCCTTTACAATTGGAAAATTGGCCAGTGTGGACCCAGGGATTGTGAAAATGTAATTGTTTAATTACATCTAAAAATACTAGGTTAGGAAAGCTGGTTATGGTGAGAAATGAAAAGAGAACGCTGTACAAGCTTGATTGCTTCTTATAGTGCAAAGCTGGACTATGAGCTCATTCACACAGCCCATTTGTTGTGTCATGAAAAGCTCCATTAAACATTTGCCCAGGGCATGTGCTCACAAGAGAATCTCCATCTCATGGCCCGCATGCTGCTGAGACAGGATGAAGTTTGTGCTAAATTATTCTAACACAAAAACAATCTTTTTCAATTTTTTTGTTGGTAGCAGACCCTCTAGCAGACCATCTCTGGTGCAGGGGGAAAAACCCCCTCAAAGGCCAATCTGCTGCATTCCAGTTGATCCTCCCATCAGGCACTTGACCCTGCATTGCCATAGCCATTTGTTCCGTGGTTGTCAGGTTGTACATCTCTTTTACAGGGTTATTTTCCAATTTTTCAGAAGTTTAAAAATGGAAATATTAACTTCACCAATGCAGCTCTTTCAAGAGATTGCTAATGTCATCGATACATATGTTTTCCTAAACTATAGGACTCATAAATTCAATCCCAAATATGAATGTGTATGAATATGAACCTATGTCTCCAGTATATGCATGCACAAGCACAAAAACAAAGTTCTGCAATGGAGTTAAAAATAGTCTTTCCTTCCCATCTGATAAATGTGAGCTTCTTTGTTCCAGCAGCTGCATTCCTTGAGGTTTGATTGCATTGTCAATAGAGTCAGCATGAATCCATTCCAGCTGCTAGAAATTTGGAAGCTACATCCCAGATCAGAAGGTTAAACTTCTACTCTGTTACCCACTAGAGGAAGAAACAATGTTAGGAACATCAAAGCCATGATTCAGGATGAATAGGTTAAAGAGAAAACCTAAGCCCTCCCACCCCTGCAATCTCCTAGCCAGAGAACTAGTTATTTCTTTAATTTCAGAGTCACTTCCACCTCTTAACTTTTGTTTCATGCCAATAGATCTTTATCAACTATGCTGTTTTTAAATGAAAAGGAGCAGGAAGTTTTCAGCTATTCCACTCTCCCACATTTCCCTTGGTCTTCAGAGGCAATAAAACAGAATCCCATTTAAGACAAAAGAAGGACATGCAAATTGTTAAACAAATGGACTAGGCCACATGGGTTTACATAAACCAGATGTTGCATAAACCAGACATTATCTTACAGAAATAAAACGAAAGTCAAAGTCTGGCCACATATCTCAGCTTTAAGACTTGTGGACTTCAACTCCCAGAATTCTCCAGCCAGCATAGCTTCAATTTTGGGAGTTGAAGTCCACAAGTCTTAAAGCTGCCAAGTTTGAAGACCTCTGTCATAGGGTGAATGGCTGAATGGTGGAGCCAGTTTAGCATCACACAATCTTGATCTCCAGAAGGCACATGAAGCTATTGGATGTCTTGGTGTGTTTCAGCGTTGCAACTTTGAAAAAAATACTGGCTAATTTTATCATGGGAATAATAGTCTGCCAATATTCCAGGAGATAAAGAGAGTTATATTCTTATGTCAGGAAATTTGGAAAAAAAAAATATTGAGCCTGTCTGTCAAAAAAAAATCAAACAAAACCATAATTACTAGCTGCTTGTAAATGAACCCAAACTCCCCCACCCTGCTTTACCACATGCAGAGGAGTGATTGGCAGGTTGGGAAAGAGATGGAATGGAACAGGGATTCTGTCAATCACTGCCCTGAAATTGCTCATGTTCCAATGTGTGCAGACAGCCACATGACCAGCCCTGCTGCTAAGATGTAGTTGTGTTATGGAAGGCTATGGAGGCAATATGCTTTCCTCCTGATGCAAGGATGGGAAGAAAATACATTATCCTGGATATGAGGAACAAATCTTATATCTCTGTTATCTTCAGTGAATGAGGCAAAATGAATATTTTCACATTTAGTTTTCTCAGGTGAAAAACAATGAGAAAAGCTACCAGTTCTTTGTTTTCTTTTCTGTCAGTTGATGTTGCTGATCCTGCCATATGCCATCAAGCCCTTTTGTCTTAACACAGTTGTCTACTTGGAAAAGAATAAATAATTGCAGTGTGACGGAGGCTGTGGACTACAGGTGTTGACAAAGCTGCAAAAGCAGATGGACTCTTCAAAACCAGAGGGAGAGAGGCAGAAAGGGAGAGAAGAGCCTATTTTAATGCAGGTATCCCTGGGACAAGATCCTGTGGGAACAAAAACTACAAGAGCTGAACAATCTATTGGATTGCTCATAAATAAAAGTGTTCCTCTCCCACTGCCAAAATAATCCAGGAGATGCTATCTGTTAGAAAAAAGAACGCTAACATTCAAAGTAGGTCAAAGAGAATACGTACAGTATATACACATACACACCCACATTCATACAGAAAAACGGAAGATTTCAAGACATGGAATTTGTAAAAATTCTACTTCAATCATTAATATGTTGGATACAGACATCTGTTCTGCATCATGATACTGAAACATGTATTATGATGTTACAATGCAAACTCTGCCCTTTTATGATTACTCAAAAGTAGGGTAGGTGAAGTTTGTGTGGCATGTTTTGCCCCCACCTGCAGCTCTCAATAGATGACTTTGCTATCAATCTGCACAGAGATGCTACCCAATGATCTTTCTCAATGAGATAATTGTGATGAGCATAGGTTGAACCATGATGGCACAGTGGTTAGAGTGCAGTACTGCAGGCTACTTCTGCTGATTGCCGGCTGCCTGCAATTTGGCAGTTCGAATCTCATCAGGCTCAAGGTTGACTCAGCTTTCCATTCTTCTGAGGTGGGTAAAATGGGGACCCAATATGCTGACTCTGTAAACCGCTTAGAGAGGGCTGGAAAGCACTGTAAAGTGGTATATAGGTCTAAGTACTATTGCTATTATTCATAATTTTGAGACTAGTCTGTTCCAAAGCCGGGGTATCTTTTCTCCATTACATCAGTCTGTCCCACCCAGAAGACATATATCTTCTCCTCATCACATTGGCTCATCCCAACCAGTCAGGCTGGAATGGTATGTTACAGACCCCATCAGTAAAAGAATTTTGACTGGTGGGGTACAGAAAGAAAGCTTTTCTCTCATCTGGCCCCTGCCCTTTGGAATATTTTCACTCCCCCTCCCCCAAGAGATGAGGTAAATCTACTCTCCTGACCATTCAGAAGGATATGAATACCTGATTTTGTGACTCACTTGGGATTCACAGAGTACCATGAAACCTTGGGGTTGGTTATCTCTTTATTTCTGTTTCTAACTGCCTCCTACTGAAATATAATATTTATATGGATTCTATCTTTTTATGTGTGAATTGTACATTGCCCAGAGTTGCTCTATGAGGGAGATGGGTAATCTTCAAATTTTTATTTATTATAGGTAAATAAATATGTTGAGGATGGAGCTGTAAGTAAGGTTGGAGTATTAAGGTCGAAGCTATAAATTGTAGTTTGCAGTTTACAACTTGATTTACAAATCATGACTCACAAGCCAGAAACTGATTCATGTACAGTATCTTTCAAAGTCCAAAACAAAGATTATGCTGTGGCTTAATGTTATGGGGAAATTTCTGCCTGAAAAGCCAACAGTAGTTGTATTTATTTGTAACATTGAAATAAAAACAAAACAACAACAACGGATTTTTGAGCTTGATTCCTGGTGACTACATGGACATATCCATATGATTTTCTTTGCAAAAATATGAAAGTGGTTTGCTATATGATGCAACTGATTATGATAGTAATGAACATGTTCTACTATCTCCTTGACAATAGTATGACTGATTCCTCCATCAACTGTGATTCAATAACTCTTTATGGGGGAAAAGAAATCTCCACCCATGCGTTATAGAAAGAACTGAGAGGAAGATGCTGGGAAAAATATTGCTTTCTAATGAGAAGAATACAGTTATATCAGATAATCAATAAAGCTTCATTCTTGCGATGGCCCAGAAAAAAAAGCGAAAAGCAATGCATTTGTGGGATGGAGGGAGAGTGGGTTGTGAATTGAAGCCTTTTGAATGGTGATGAGGACTGCCCTCTTATTGCATTTTCCTCACAGCCAAAGAGAAAGAGAAAATGAACAGTTTAGCATTTGAAAAGCACCAGGTACCTGCTCTCTGAAAGATGGCTCTCGTATCATCAAACTGTTCATGACAGTTGCCATAGTTTTCTTCTTTGTAATGTCAATATTCTTTTGGCAACCTTATTTGTTATTCGGTGGCCATCTGGTTTCATTATGGAGATTGAATAGCTTGGTATTTTGGTGACAGGACATCAGAATACTATATTTGCTTTCCCCATGTCTTACAATGAAACTCAATGACAGGAAAAAGAGTAGGAATCTCATATACAAATAGCAATAGCAATAGCACTTAGACTTATATACCGCTTCACAGTGCTTTTACAGCCCTCCCTAAGCAGTTTACAGAGTCAGCATGTTGTCCTCAACAATCTGGGTCCTCATTTTACCAACCTCGGAAGGATGGAAGGCTGAGTCAACCTTGAGCTGGTGAGATTTGAACTGCCAAACTGCAGCTAGCAGTTAGCTGAAGTAGCCTGCAGTGCTGCACTCTAACCACTGCACCAACCCAGTGTTAGATAGATAGATAGATAGATAGATAGATAGATAGATAGATAGATAGATAGATGGATGGATGGATGGATGGATGGATGGATGATGGATGGATATGAAGCTTGCATTTCCCATTAAGAAACAATCCAGCTCCATATAGACTTTAAAGAAGATATTTCTATTTTATTTTCATACTGAAAAATTATCTTGGGTTTTTGTCTACTATTTTTTATTCAATTTGATAAACAAGAATGTTCTTCTCAAGTTTCTTTCAAAGAAAAGGAGAATTTAGAGGACCCTCTCGTGTGAACTATGGTTGTTTGTACATTTTCATTTGTGAGATAGGAAAGGAGGATGTTTGTGTGGAAACAATGCAGAAATTTTCATACTGTGATATTTTCTGTATCTTTCATACTGCAATATTTTCTACAAACTGATCAACTAAAATTTGAAGGAGTTTAGTAGAACCTTTTCAGAAAGACCTTGTAGCTATGTGTGTTTATATACAGGGAATATGCAGCCATCAGTTCAAACAAAGCTCTTTTTTATTTTGTTTGGGATAACATGGAGATCACTATAGTAACAATAAGAACATAGGGATAATTCAATCCAGTTGTTTTGTAACTGAGTGCCCTTTAAATGTGCCAAGCAACAAGACTCATCATTTGAATCCAACTGGCTGAAAATGATGGGATTTATTGTCTAGCAAACTTAGAAGGCACCAGTCTGGGGAAAGTTGACATAGTAGTTTGCAAATGTATTGCTTAACGCATTGTAAGCCGCCCTGAGACTCCGGAGAAGGGCGGCATATAAATTAAATTTAAAAAAAAAATGTGAGCACTACTTTAACAGTTTTATAGCAGCATAGCAGCCCATGACTTTAACAGATTGTTGGATATATTTGGGGTTGCTGTCTTGCCAGTTCTGATCATTTAGATAATTTAAAAAAAAATTAAAAACTGAAATCCTTGCTGAGCACATTGTAAGCCGCCCTGAGTCTTCGGAGAAGGGCGGCATATAAATCAAATTAAAAAAAAAAATCCACATTTAGATAATGTTTATGTTAAGTCATGCTAGCTGGGGAATTCTGGGAGCTGTCATCCACAGGTCTTAAAGTTGCCAAGGTTAGACGCCCCTGTGTTAAAACATTATTTATGCTGCTTGTTTACTAATAACTATTGGGATATGTTGAATGTTTTCAAATTTCTTTTATAAAGATTAATTGTATGGAGGTGTCCTAGAAATGACTTAAGCCCCAGCTTTTCCCAGTGGCTGTTTGTGGGAGGGAGAGAACTGACATTATGTCATCACAGCTTCAACCAGTTGGCTATGCTGATGCCTTCCATATCTTTTAAAATTTTCTGACTGGGAATTAGGAAAGCTGCAAACTTAAAATATCTGGAGAGATTCAGATTGGGAAGGCTAATTTAAACAAAGGAACAACCAGCTCATTGGAGTGTATCCTCTATTTGCAACATAATCCTTTCCCTCTGCTTCAATCATCTGTGATTAGAATGGCAAAATGACTGATGTGCTCTATTAAAACACAACAAATCAATTTTTAAAAATTATGGGTTGGAGTAGAATTAAAAACAAAGAACTAAACAGATAATCAGCATTTATGCATTAGCAAGTGAAGTGGAATATTAATCTATTTCTTATTAAGGGGGCAGGTGGTTACTCTTAAAAATTCATGTCTGAGCTACTCATTACAAAGATTCATTCCCTATTGAAGTCACTATAGAGGAGAAAGGATTGAGTGACACAATCTGTAAAAGGATAATTTCTTCTACTCATCAGACTGTATAACAAACAAAACCAAGATTTTCTGTTAAATTGCTGTGAAAGATCTGTGCTTGCAACACATTCAAATACTGTGGGACATTCTTTGTACTAAACTAGGTCAGTAATCAACAAGATGTTGCTATAGCAATTCCCATAATATTTTATCATTTTTCCTCTGCAATTTACACACGGATTTCAGAATGCATCCAACTATTATCTGGTTCTTGATGTTCAAGTTTTCTTGTCACATGGCCCCCTTTTTAGTTGCACCTCGTGCTGCCAATCCTTACAAAATAACAATAGGGAGCAAAATAGGAATGCTGCACTGGGTAAAATTAAGAGATTCTCTATCAGAGGTGAGCAGATGTTTAAAGGAACACTTCATTTTAAATTTGAGTGATTCGTCCTTTCATCATGCTTCCATGAAGCAAAAAAGTGCTCTGCTGCTAATCAATGGACCAGAGTAGCCCTGTCATTTCAATTTGCTTAGCAACAGTGATCTCTGTGCATGCACATGACAGATATAGAGCAGAAGAGGCAAATGAGCCCCCCTCAACTTTTCATCAAGGGGGAAGAATGTACTTCTATGAGAATATCCTGCCGAAGTCTGCTATTTATCCCATTCTTAGATGGGAAAAAAAATCAAGCTAGGTTATTTTCTAATAGTCTATTATCGGATACCAACCCCTTTGAAGAATAGAATAGAATAGAATTTTTTATTGACCAAGTGTGATTGGACACACAAGGAATTTGCCTTGGTGCATACGCCCTCAGTGTACATAAAAGAAAATTCATCAAGAATTTTCATCAAGAATCATAAGGTATAACACTTGATGATAGTCATAGGGTACAAATAAGCAATCAGAAAGCAATATCAATATAAACTGTAAGGATACAAGCAACAAAGTTACAGTCATACAGTCAAAAATGGAAGGAGATGGGTGGTGGGAACGATGAGAAGATTAATAGTAGCGCAGTCTTAGTAAATGACAGTGTTGAGGGAATTATTTGGATACCAACCCCTTTGATGAACATGTCTTGGTACCTGATAGCATTTTCAGGAGATGGGTATACCAGTCTGCTGTTAGAGAAGAGCCCAAGGGCTCATCTGCCCACCCTGCACGTACTGGAGTAAGAACAGCTCACAATCTTTCTTAAAGAAAATAACCCCTGATTTAGTCCTAATCAAGGGGTGTCACTCACATCATCACGGCAGCGTCACATGACGTATCAGGACTTTTTTTCTCTTCAGTAAACTGGGCGTGGCCGTGGCTAGCATGTGACACATCTGGCCCGATGGGCTGGGAATTTGACAGTCCTATCCTAATTCTTTCTGCAGCCCACTTCAAAGGTCACTTCAGTCCATTTGCCAAGCAGAAGCGGTGCTGTGCATTCCTCCTGTGCTTTATTTTATTGGAGGCCAATGCCTCTGTTCCCCTTTGTGCTATTGTGAGATCAGCCCCTACCCACAAGTTAATAGTTATTCCTGAAGCGATCCTTCAGGACTGCCATGTTTGTTTTTTCCCCTTGTTTCACTGAAATGGTGAACAGATGATATCAATGAAGGTTTGCTTGTTTCAATAGATCACTGGACCATTTTAAGAACAGGTTCACCAGTAGATTGGTAAAAGGCCTATCTGGACATCATTGCTGCCAAAAATGAAGAATTAATTCAAATCTGGACATACCATAATCTGGTTTAAGCCTGGGCTACAGAAAAGGCCTGCACCCTGCTTTTTCAAACTTCAACTTTCACTTCCATAATGTGTCACAGGGAAAATAATTCCTTGCATCCTAATCTTTGCAGATATAGGCATATCATGGAATCTGAATATAATTTCCAGAGCCTTCATTGCTAATCTACCAAGTGCTTGTGCAGGGGTGGGATTCAGCCGGGTTCAGGGTAGCTCTGACAATCAGCTGAGAGTGAACAGGTTTGCTCCAACAATCAGCTGAGCCTGCACACCCACCCATGTGCTATACCGACCTATATTTCCTTTGTTTAAAGCCAAGTCGATAGACGCGGCAGAGCGAATTGCTGCGCCTCAGCTGTTTTACTGACTGGGGCTGCAGTAGTAGGTAATTTTTAGAGTTGTTTTCAAACTAACTGCGTGCATGCGGACACCCGTTTGGCACGCGCATGCTCAGAGAACCAGTTGTTACACCAATTGAATCCCACCACTGTGCTTGTGACATATTTCTTCATATTTCTGCTGGTTCATTTACTGTTTATAGTCAGTCCTAAAAGGCAAAACCTATCCACTGCTTCAGTGTCTTCATTGTCTATTATTCTAAGTGGTCATTAGTCTATCTTCTTTATAATTAATCACAATCCCATTTTCCCCCTCTGCTCCCTAACTTTCATTACTAGACCTTGCAGGTCACTTGCATTTTTAACTATTAAGAGGAGTGTCATTGTAATACAAGTAAGGCTTCTTTTTCCAAATTTTAAATCACACACCTTTTCTTTGAATTCAGCTTCTTTCAATCTATATTCCATGTATAAAATTGAATAAATAAAAGGAGAGTATGTAGCCTTGTCTCATTTCTTTGCCAACCTGAAGCCACGACAGCAGTATTCTAGTATTTGAGGGGCTGCCACAAAGAAGAGGGGTCAAATTATTCTCCAAAGCACCAGAGGGCAGGACAACAAACAATGGTTGGAAACTAATCAAAGAGAGAAACAACTGGAATAGAGGAGAAACTTTCTAACAGTGAGGACAATTAGCCAGTGGAACAGCTTGCTTCCAGAAATCGTGGGTGCTCCATCACTGGATGTTTTTAAGAAGAGTCTAGACAGTCACTTATCTAAATTGATATACTCTCCTGGTTGAGCAGGGGGGTGGACTAGAAGACCTCCAAGCTTCCTTCTAGCTTATTCTATTTTATTCTATTCGATCTGTTTTATCATGCTCTGTCTTGGACTGTGGTTTTCTGATCTGGGCATAGATTTCACATAAAGAACCTGGCACATACTGAGATTCCCTTTTTCCTAAGGACATAGCATAGCTTGAAAGGGTCAACACAACTGAAGCCCTTTCTATAATCAGGGAAGACTTCTTTTTAGTATTCTGTAGTTTTTTCACTTATATAGCTTGCATCAGCAGTAATGTTTCATGCTCCTTGACCTTTTCTAAAGCTGGCTTGAAGACTTGGCACCTCCCTTTTCCTGTTGTGTTATTTACAATTGTAATATTATTCATATTCTTTTGTGATTGCCCCAGTATATCCAGAACACTAAGGCCAATCTGAAACCATTTCATTTATGTCCTCTTTGAAATTGAATGCCACCTCTAAACCCAAAATATAATTTGGCTAAAAACCATAGCCTGTGCATTTAGGAAGTTTATGTGTTCTACCTTTTCCTAATAAATTATGGTAAAAAAACAAGACACTTTTTAAATTAGAGATGCCAAGGACTGAATCCAAGCTCCTCTGCATGCAAATTGTGTTCTCCACCACTAAGTTACAATTCTGTCCCAAAGGTTTAGAAGGAATAGCTAAAAACACAGACCTGGGTCATAGTTTATCTTTCTCATTTTCCTTTCCAGCTACAAGTCTTTTTCAGGGATGAGTTATATTCTGGTCTCTTTGAATTCTAAGCCGAGTTCTCATGAAGACTCAGGATTTCAAGACAAAAAAGACTTAACATTTAAATTTTATCAGTTTAATGTGCTTCGTATGCAACTGCCATGAAATAACAATTAAAATATTTTAAACGAAATTAAATATTGGTGAATAAGGATGGAAACTGTAGTGGGGTGTGTGTGTGTGAATATTGGTAATATCTTTTTCACAGTGATGTGAACCTCAACCTCTCAACGTCAGTAATTTTAACATGTATGGACTTCAAGATGTATAGACTTCAGCATGATGGCTGGGGAATTCTAGGAATTGAAGTCCACGCCTCAGTTGCTGAGGTTGAGAAACACTGCGTTCCACTCATAGGCAGCCTCTTTCAACAGGCTTATTGGTGCATTCTGAATTACTTGTAGTCTTCAAAGGGTAGGTCTTGTTATAATGCATTGGAATGCTTCAGATGTGCACTAACCAAAGCAATATCCCTATAGTTGCTTTGCTTAGTTCTCCTCTAATCCCAGAGCTTGAGAAAATCATGTTATCTTAAATCTTGCTGTTCTGATAATCTATCCTTATTGTTCAGGACAGAAATGAACATAATATTTCTCAAATGCTACAAATGCAGAGGAGTTATAGCTGTGGCTGCGCTGCCTTGCAATGTGTGGATCATCCATTTTGCTACCTAAGTCATGACTATCTCCACTTTCCAGTTTCTCTTGAGATTGAATTAATGGGACCTTTGGGGAAGACATTTTTCTGGACCTATTAGTCTGTCTTCAAATAAAAGTAGATTTTCAATCCAATTCTCTTGAAATAAATGTAGTTTGCCTGTTTTTCTTTTCAACTTGGCATTTTATTGTTCAGTAATTCAATTTGGAATACAAATTATTTCCCATTGCCAAAATAATTAGAATTTGTTATACTTCTTTATTCTTCTGAGATAAATTACTTGACTGCCTCAGTTCCAAGTTTTGTATCAATTGTTAACTGGAAGCGTGTTAATTGTGTTACACACTTGTTACACACTAAAGAGTATTAATTGGAAAATAAATATATGAAACAAATAAAGTTGAATTCTTCAAAATACACTTTTAACCTTTGTTTAAATATCTCTTAATGAAAATGGATTAGCAGGCAGTTTACATTTTGAACCATGGTCTCAAGTATATTTGGTAACAAACAAATATGCTGAGCTCCAATTTCTGATATGCTTTTTTTTGGGTTGTTGTTGTTGTTGTTGCTTGTATAGAAAATTTAATTTGCTTTCTGGTTCAATGCACATTATTCCTGAAGGGTGAAAATTTCCTCACATCAGCAGTATTTCTTTTGTGGAGTCATTGCATTTCTGCTTATATTAGAGAAAGTGTTTCATGTCCATATTCTGTTATCTATATTATATATTTGTTCATTAATAAAGAATATTCAGAAACAATTTAGCAATTCAGAAATGATAGCTTTATTACAAATTAGGTTTTCAGTGGGGAGGAAACTAACACTTAAGAGAAGTAGACTATGTATTTAGGCAATTGAGTGAATTCAGAACCCCACTTCCTGACTTTATATGAAGATATTCTAATGACTTGATGGATTATATTTAAAAAAACAAATTTAACCTAATTAATAGGGGAGGGACTGTACAATACATTGAACCTTCAAGTGGTCAGGTATCCATTATATTCCAAACCACGGTCTAGCTAATCAAGCTTAAAAGAAGCCAAGTGCATGTGGGTTCATCAGTGGGTTTCTACCAGTTTGCCCCGGTTCGGGCGAATTGGTAGGGGGGGCAGTGGGAGGCTCTGCCCACCCGCCCGGACGTCATCATGGAAGGTTCTGCTCATGTGCAGAAGTGCCACAAATGAGCAAAGCGAGCGTGTGTACACACACGCTCCCGATTCCGAACTGGTAGTGAAGGTAAGTGGAACCCACTACTGATGTGGATATGACTATTTGGTTTGTATCTAACCTGGTTAAGCATGCTGTATAAACTCAGCTATGATTTTTTACCAAAGCAGACAATATATGACAGTGTAAATGGCAATAGGAGCCTTGGTAGTACAGTGGTTTAATGCACCCTGTTATTAACACAGCTGCCTGCAATTTCTGCAGGTTCGAATCTTACCAGGCTCAAGGTTGACTCAGCCTTCCATCCTTTCTAAGGTAGGTTAAATGAGGACCCAGTTTGTGGGGGCAATAAGCTGACTTTGTATAAATATACAAAAGTATGAAGGCTATTGCTTAACGCATTGTAAGCCGCCCTGAGTCTCCGGAGAAGGGCGGCATATAAATCAAATTAAAAAAAAAAAAACTTGGCAAATGAACATTCTAACTGGATTCACACATCCAAAGCTTAATATGAGGATTTTTTTTCTTTGTGTTTTCATTTGGAGTATGACATCTGAGCTTGTGGGCGTCAGTTCAGTCACCTGAGTTCTGGAGCCATGTCCCTTTGGGTTGGTTAAGGTTTCTAGGGAGGTGGGAAGAGGTGATGATGCCTGCTTTGATAAAAGCTTGTGATGTGACCTTTCTCAAGAGGCCCTCCTGGGACCGAACAGTGTTAGACAACTTTTGTTCAATTTCCTTATTTCTCTAGCATTCAGTCTTAGCTATGGACAAACCAGATTATCTGCCCATACTTGTGGGTGATCTCTGGAGGACTTCAGAAGGGAATGATGCAACCATTCTGGTCATCTGAATTTCTCAGTGGTATCTTTCTGAATTAGCTTTGTGAATTGGAATTAGAAGGCGCTGTTTACAGTACTCCTCCTTCCTGAATAGTCAGTTCAAATTGATGATGGTGCGGAGAGTTCAACCCTAGTTGTCTTTTGTGTGGGATGACTTAGGTTTCAAATCCTCACTACTCCTCTTTATCATTTACCTGAAAGGTACAGAGTGGGATAGTCTATTTTATGAACATAGATAACTGAGTTATTCAACAAAACATAATTAAACAAACTATGGCTTAGCATCATCCATAAACCAAGTCATTGAATGTTCCCAATAAAATCCAACAAATGTTATTTTTGAATGTCCATTTTATGTGATATCACTTCCACAGATGGAGAGAAATAAAACTTTAGAAAAAAATCTAAATAAAATTAAATGTAACAGAATCCTGTGGAGTGGACATGACCTGAAGATAGTGGGAGACTTGGGATCTGGCTTGATATAGAGGCAAGAGATATTTGCCATGAACTAATATAACTATCTTAAAAATAATACCATTTGCATTTATTGCAGACGTTTATGAATATTGCTCCTCAATATAAATCCCAAATTCTTCTCATTGAGAAGTTCCCAGTTTTTGTAAAGAAGACACCAGAACCTATTCATGAATGCATTGTTATCCTTTTCCAACATTGCCAATACCCTTCAACAGAATTCCTCAAATGTATGCCTATTTTTACTCTCAGTAGACAACTCAGTGGACAACTCAGTGGACAACTGTCCATATTCATTTCTGCTAGCAGAATCCTTCAGCAGCATTTCTCTCTGCGATCATTGCTACTATGACTGATCATCTACTATTAAGACAACCATTGGTTCCCATTAATATGACAAAGATTGATTATTGATAGCATGTCCATCTATCATTAAGACTACCAATTTCCTTTAGAGAAATTATAATCATCCATCACTAATGTTTTTATATCTTTCTTGAACATTTTAGCATTTTTGATCAGAAGTATGGATCACTAGTGTCCATCAATAGTGCCATTGCCACCTATCTCTTGTACCACCCATATCTGTTATTGACATAGCATGCATTCATCAGTAATGCTACCAGCATCCATCACCAGATAATGCCAAAGCCCTCTAGTGTTCTGTCACAATGGGATCTCACATCAATACAGCTAGCAGCCTTTAGCTGAGTTGGAAAGAGCAAGAGCCCAGGGCTTCACAGCTCTGTTCACCTTGTACATTTCTTAATTTAAAATGCTCAGCAGAAAAACTAGAGGAACATGAGAGTTGTTTGCAAGTTTTCTTTTTCTCTTTGCCGTAACTCAAATGTGGCCAGGCCTTAATTAATAATAATCAAGTGATGCCTATTTGCAATTGTATTACCTGTCAGAGTACACTATTTCCTCTAGTTCTACTCCAGAGTACGTCTGCTATCAGTGTTGGCTTACTTACTGTAGCTGCTTTCTAGATTTAGTTTGAATGGAATAAATGCATTTAATACATGGAAGTGTTTGAACTTGTTGCTGTCAGTTCAGCCACCTGGTTCTGGACTTATGACCCTCCTGGTTGTCTAACGTCTGTAGGGAGTTGGTTTATGGTTGGTCCAAGAAATGCGCATCCTTAAGAATTCCTAGGTCTCATTCTCTCTATACATGGAAGTTACTTGCTTATTATTCCTGAGTAAGAAATTCTCCTATATTTATTCCTATCAGTTTTATATTCAGTTTGATGAAAGAGACTTTGTTTTAAAAATCTGTAGAGCAGTATATAATTATAAAATCATAATAGTTGGAATGTGACTTTCTTGTATTTAGTTGCATCAATTGAAGAGAGAATATCTAGCCTTTCATTCTACAATTAACTTTGCAGAGTCCTGCAACTTCCCCAGTTTCTCCTACTTTCATTCAGTCCCAAGGATTAGCATCAGGAGGAAGTTTTCCCATGGAGCTTTTCCAGAGTTATAGTACTGGTGAAGATAACTTCCTTGAGAAAGTTATTCTTTTGCAAAAGAAATTGTGGTGCCATTTAATGCCCATCTCTGATTAACTCAGGAAAATGCTATCATTTAAACTATATTTATTTTTAATTTTTAGGATTGATTGCTTATGTACCATCAGATCAGTATTGACTTTTAACAACCATATGGATAGATCTTCATCAGGATGACCTGTCTTCATCCTGGCCCTCGGAGTCTTTCAGCAGTGCATCCATCACCATTGTAATAGAGTCCATCCATTTTGCTGCTTTCCCCCATCATTTCTAGGCTGATGAACTTCTCAAGGATTGGGAGGGTTCTTGTATAATGTGTCCAAATATATCATTTGAGCTTTGTCATTCATGCCTTAAGTGAGAATATCTGCAGATCTTTTCCAAAAGTTTCAAGGGCAAAAGTTCCCAAACACAAGGGCAGGTTTGAGGTATAATTTTTATTTGTTGGTTCCTTTATTGTATATCTTCAATCCTAAAAGGCAGAAGTTATCCACTACTTCAATATCATCATTATCAGTTCTAAGGCTGGCTGCTATACCTATTGTCAATAATTTAGTCTTCCTTATGTTTAATCTATCCTTTCCCCCTCTATTTGACTTTTAATACCAGAGATTGTAGATTGCTTGCAATTTCACCATCATGAATACAGCACAGTTATTGAGATTTCTTCTTCCAGTTTTAAAACTAAACTCATCTCATCTTCCAATCTATGTTAAATTTATATTTACTGACAAAGAAATAAAGGGAGACTAGTATAGATCTATTTCACTAGCTAGCTGACGAGAGCTAAATAGCTTGAAATAGATCCATACTAATCTCCCTTTATTTCTTTGTCGGTAAATATAAATTTAAGACAAAAATAGTTTGTCACGAAAGCGACTGCCTGCAAAGGCCCCTGGATTGGGGCTGAAAGGTGAAAGCGGAAGCAGTATGCTTCATCCCATATTTGGGTAGACCAGGTTGCCCTGATAAAAAAAAAACACTTTATCTTCCAATCTAGTTTCCTGTATATATCCAGCATATAAACTGAATAAATAAGGGAACGAAATACAACTTTGTCTTACTCTTTGCTGATCTGGAGCCAGTCTCTCTCATGATTTGTGCCTGGATTGGGGCTTCGTGTCTTGTATGTAGGTTTTGCATGTAGACAAAGAGATATTCTGAAATACCCTATTTTTTGCTTTCCATATTTCTATCAATATTCCATTTTATATCTTTGGCTTTATCACTTGTAATGAGTAGAGTGATACTCTTTCTTTGATCTTCTTTGCATTGGCTATTATGATAGCATACCAATTTGAGGTTGGAAACCTCTCTGCTCAGAGATCTTTTGGAAGACTTTTTTATGTATATGCATATGCATATTTTGTTTCAGTGTAGTAAAATATACAAAACAAAAACCAAAGATAGAAAATAACAAATAGAAAAATAAATATTTTTTAAAAAATGAAACAAAACTTAGAAAATAAAATATACAACTGAGCAGTCCACTCTTCTTTCTATCAAATAATTACCACTTAAACTTTTCCCCAAACCCCTTCATCACATTTTTAACCCCCAAATCCCCCTTTTTTCCCTTTTTGCAACAGAAAGTCTATTGGACTAGGGCAGAAAATTAATTGGAAAAAAATTACCTACCTTGATTGATTAAAGCATTTTTGGTTTATTTAGTGGCTTCATTAAGTACCAACCCAAAGAGAAGAGCCAAATCATTATTGTACTAAACAGAAATAGCCAGAGTACAATAAATCAATTGCATTGTCCAAAATCAATAACCAGCAACCAAACAAATCTCTTTCTTTGCTTGCCCTATCTGTAAAGGGCTTGCTTGACCTTGATTTTCTTAGACATATAAATGACCTTTTTTTCCCTTGGCGTAGATACTGCAGACAGCACAAGGCTCTGGGATTTATGTATTCCTGGTAGGAGTAAGAGACCTTGGGGAGATTTAACTTGGGTCTGCCTTGTCCACTCTGTTATCGACTTTGCTCAGTAGAGAAGAGCAACAAAAATCTTCATATGGTCTGCATACTAAATGATTGTTACTGGGAAGAGAGAGGGTATCAGTGTGGTTCTACTTCAACATCTACTCAGAGAAAGTAGAGAAGGAACAAAAGTCAGATTAATGATTAGGGGAGACATGATAGCAGTGTTCCAATATTTCAGGGGCTGCCACAAAGAAGAGGGCAGGTCAACCTATTCTCCAAAGCACCCGAGGGCAGGACAAGAAGCAATGGATGGAAACTAATCAAGGAGAGAAGCAATCTAGAACTAAGGAGAAATTTCCTGACAGTTAGAACAATTAATCAGTGGAACAACTTGCCTCCAGAAGTTGTGAGTGCTCCAACACTGGAAGTTTTTAAGAAGATGTTGGATAACCATTTGTCTGAAGTGGTGTAGGGTTTCCTGCCTAGGCAGGGGGTTGGACTAGAAGACCTCCAAGGTCCTTTCCAACTCTGTTATTCTGTTCTGTTCTGTTCTGTTCTGTGCTGTGCTGTGCTGTGCTGTTCTAAGAGAGGATCCTGTAGCAAACAGCAGATATCAAATGGTTGCTACTCAGCTGCAAGATTGTAGCTGTGTTGAGGTCTAAGATAGCTTAGTGGACCAGGGCTGAGGAACTTCAGTTTTTGTAGAAGTGTTTTTTAAAAAGCGTTTTAGTCTTTGAAGACTGCATGATGATATAACAATGTCACCCAGAATGGCATAACTGAATTCCTGGATTTGGAGAAAAAACAGTGGCCTTATTAAAATGCAAAATACATAGGTATTTCAGATAATTCTAGATACTTAAAACATCCATCTAAGCCTTAAATACTTATGCAATTGATTTTTTTTCCAGTTAAATTTCAGTGAAATAACCCTGAGTTATTTTTAAGGCTGCCAAATGGACTGGAGAGGGAATGTATGGGATGGAAACTTGCCCACATTTACAAAAGAAACGTGGCTATAAAGAACTATTTTTCATTGGAAGAAGGAAGAGGAAATTATCAATGAAAGAACTAAAAATATTGCTTTGTCCAAGGCTTTCAAACGTTAAATTCTCAATGACCAGGATTATCTTCCTGCCATGCCTTTTTCCAGTGCTGGACTAGTTGAGCTTGGGATTTGAGTGTAACAAGGACGAAGAACTTTCCAAGCTCAAAGAAACTACAGTTTAGATAGGAAGTTCATATTTCTTGGACATGTGGAATATATTCTTTAAATCCTGCTTCAGATTATTTTACCCCCACTGAATTTATTGCCTGCATCTGAGGAAAAGCTGCTTACTTTGCTTATACCAAACTTTCTCGTATCTAGATGAAACCTCATAGAGCGCTGATCCTACAATACTGTATGGCTCCCTTCTTTTAGCTGAAGGCATGAGAAACAGTTTCAGTAGCATTCAGCTACTATACCTCTCACATAAGCAGTTTGTACTGCTTTGGACTTGACTTTGGCATACTCCATAACAACAATAACAACAACTAATGCTATGTGCAACCTAATTTTCCAGTTCATACCTCCTCCCCAGTGACATGGAACTCTGCCATTTTTAGCTAACCATTGAATAATTTGTGAAGTGGCTGAAGAACAACAAAGTTGTGGTCCAAAGGATTTTCTGCTTCAGTTTTCCCATGTTTCATGAACCTGCTAGGTGGAATTAGACCAACACTTGCATTGTATTTGTTTGTTTCTTTGTCAAATTTGTACGCCTCCTGACTCCCAACAGTTGTGGGTGGCTCATGATTAAACTAGAGAAATACTCTTAATAACAATTTTTTTGGCCACATGCATCAGTAGCTGGAAAGGACCAAAAGGCAGCAGTGAGGCATTGATCACATGCCTGCACAAGAACAGGCACTAAGCACAAGATCCATGGAGGTAAGAGTCTATCATACTAGATAGGACCTGAGGTGCAGACTATGCAGAGAGGCCTCAGAGTCAGTCCAATATATAGTGGCAGGGTTTAAGATGTAGGCAGGAATAGCATACACTGAATGGCACTGTCACTGCGTTTTTTTATTTACCAGCTGAGCTCTCATTTCTGGACTATCTGACTTTCTGTAGAATTGTTATCAGTAAGCTAAACTGCGCATGTCCACCCCACATTCCTTCATACTCTTTCCTTTGTTCTCTTGCCAAAGGTCCGGGTGCTGAGAAGCAGCTGGCATGAACTATTTCAAAATGTAACTAATTAGATCAGTAAGATGTTTTATTTTCTTTATAACAAATAAATGAGTTTTCTTAGAATATATCTTTGGGTTTTGTTTTCTTAAAGTATACTTGCAAGGAAAAGTCTCGATCCACCCCTCGTAATCAGGTGTGATTATCCCAAAAGCAGAATGGAATTAATCAATGCCTTGACAGGCACAACCAAGTACTTGGCATTATGGTCTAGAACCATAGGGGAGATTCCACTGAAAATTGTAAAGAATAATAGAACTAAGATCCTGGGGGATTCCCAGATCCAGATGGGTACACAGATACTAGCCAATCAACCAGACATTGTGGTAGTAGACAAGAACCAGAAGACAGTGATGATGATAGATGTGCCAAGGGACAGAAATATTAAGAGGAAGTAGTATGAGAAGCTAGAAAACTACCAGAGCCTGAAAGAGGAACTAGAAAGAATATGGAAAGTAAGTCAAAGTGGTTCCGGTGGTCACAGGGGCACTCAGGGTTCCTAAATTGGAAGAGTGATTCCAACAGATCCCAGTAATGCATTGGATCTAGCCTGGGGTGTTATTCATTTACCTTCGCTACGCATTCGCAAATGTAAGCACGTGCGCACGATCGCTTTGCTCACACGCGCCACCTCTGCACACGCGCAGGACCTACTGTGCATGTACAGAGCATCAAAAATGGGACGGTGGGTGGGCGGAGCCTCCCATAGCCACCGCTACTGGTTTGCCCGACCTGGATAATACCGGCTCAATAGCACCACTGGATCTAGCCCTACTGAATGGCCAATGCTTTAGGAAAATCACATGGAAGGGGAAACTTACCTGAAGCAATGAAATCTCTGCTTCAAGCAAAAATTGTACGACAGGCTTAATATCAGCATGTGCTATATACTGGGTCAGCATCTAAACAGTCAGATAGACCAAGTGCAGCTGCCAATTTATTCGCCCTCCTGGTACCTGCTGCATTTTCTTATCAACAGCTTCCTCTTAGCCATAGGCTTTCCAGGTGATGAAAATGCACTGAAGGAAAATTGCCTACAAACAGAAATCTATGTAGTCTAATAATTAAAGATGGCTCACTCTGATGACCCTTTGCTTACAAATGTTTACAGCTTTTCCAGATGAGAGGTTTATTCAAACTATCAGTCTGCCTCATTTAAATATATTTTTAATAAGGTAACAACTTGTATTCCTGCTATGTTTCCCCATCACTTCTTCTTTCTATAAGTAATAAAATAAAACAGTGAAAAAAACAGGAAAAAAAAGATAGAATAGTGCACCCATTCCCACAATACATTTCATCCTGTCAGCCACTAACTCAGTCAAATCTCTTTATTCGTGCCTCTGGTAGCATAGTTATACTGAGTCAACAATAATCAGTTTTGACATGTGAAATATCCCATGAGCCCTAGCATCAGGCAATTACTAACAAGATGATATGACATCAAGAGCTCTTTCCCCATTGGTCAGACAAACATTAATCGGTACTGCTTTACTGCTGAAGCTGACTAGTATCTGAGAGGTGTGCAGTACTGTAGTGTAATAGAGTTCTGTATTAGAGAGGCTTGTATTTTCAATCACTCTTTCTCTTCAGCTTTTTTCCTTGGAGTTTGACTGGGTTATTTACTCATTCATTGATCCATCCGTCCATCCATCCATCCATCCATCCACTCATTTAATTTCTATAGCCACCCAACTCAACCACATGACTCTAAGTAGTTTACAATTCTAAAGTTCTAAAACAATTAAAAACATTAAAATGGTATAAACATCCAAAAACTAAATAAATACAAACAGTAACCTAGATAATTGATCAACTAAGTGTAAAGCTCTTAACACCTTCTGAACTCCAGGCCCAAATACATAGGCATGTTTTTTAAAGCTTTGCAAAATGCCAAGAGAGTTGGGGTCATTCTAATCTCCAAAGGAGAGAATATTTCAGGAGCCCTGTGGTTAGAAGGCAGTATCTTCTAGAAGGCTAGAAGAAGGCAGTATCTTTTAGAAGGCTAAATCGGCCCACAACCCGGAGTTTGATCCTGACAGGGCTCAAGGTTGACTCAGCCTTCATTTTTTTGAGGTTGATAAAATGAAGACTCAGGTTGTTGGGAGCAATATGCAAATAACGCTGACATTGTAAACTGCCCAGAGTATTCTGTAAAGTGCTATGGGGTGATGCATAAGCCTAAATTTATTGCTATTGCTATTCCATAAGGTAAGGGCTACAGCAGAAAAAGCCCATCTTCTAGTTCCTGTCAGTCAACATTCTTTGGCTGACAGGATCTGTAGTATTTTTATTTTTATTTTTTATTTTATATCCAATTTATATACTGCCCTTCTCCCTGAGGACTCAGGGCGGTGTACAGCCAAATAAAAACATAAATTACAAACATTAAAATAGTATTAAAAGGATATATATAAATTTGGCCCCATAATTTAAAAACAATAACAAACCAATTTAAAACATTTAAAAAAGTTAAGCCAGCCCGGCTTGCTGAAAAAAGAAGGTTTTAAGGGCACGGCAGAAGGCACCAAGGTCTTGGATTCTCCTTATCTCTGGGGGCAGTTGGTTCCAGAGGGTGGGTGCCCCCACAGAGAAGGCCCTCCCCCTGGGGGTCACCAGCCTACATTGTTTGGCTGATGGCACCCCGAGGAGGCCCTCTCTGTGAGAGCGTACAGGTTGATGGAAGGCCGTCGGTAGCAGCAGGCAGTCTCGAAGATATCTAGGTCCTATGCCATGGAGCGCTTTAAAGGTGATAACCAACATCTTGAAGCGCACCCGGAAGACCACTGGAAGCCAGTGCAGCTCACGCAGGAGAGGTGTTGTATGCCCAATCTATTGGATCGAGTTGGACAGATAGATGATTAGTGGCATAACTCAGCACAACTGATTAGAGTTTGTTCAAATGGGTGAAAAAGCCCCATTTAATGTTTTAAATGCAGCATCAAGCTAGTTAAATATATTGTAGGAATGGGGTCAATATATCTTGATTAATATAATTAAGATTTGGAAGAATCCATTATTTATTTATTATCTGAATAACAGAGTTGGACAGAACTTTGAAGTTCTTCTAGTTCAACCATCAACAGTAAAGGAAAAAAACCAGTAAAGAAATATGTTGCAGACAAGCTAGCACTCGATAGAGCAGCCATGAATGTCTTGGAAAAGATATTCAAATACCATGAAGTGTCTATACCTACAAGGATGAGAATCATGCAAGTCAAGGTATTCTCAGTGACATTCTATGGAAATGAAGTTGGACTTTGAAGAAGCGGGGTAGGAACAGCATTGATAGTTTTAAACTTCTGTGCTGGAGAAGACTCCTGAGAATATCATGGACAGCCAAGAAAACAAATTGATGGATCATTGAACAAATTAACCCAGAGTTCTCACTTGCATAAATGACCAGGCTTAAATTAATGTGTTCATCCTTTGGACACATTAAAGGAAGACATATGGTAGCTACCTGGAAAAGGTTCTAATATTGGGAAAGATGGAAGGACAGAGAGGAAGAATACTAGAAACAAGGTGGATGGGCTCAAATAGAGGGGTTATATGTTGAGAGATCTGAAAGAACAGGTTAGGGATAGATCATCATGGGAAAATGTGGTCTCTAAGAGTAACAAATTACTTGATGGCACATAATCAATCAATCAAGATAAATGGGTGGTACAAATTCTCACATCTTGTTAATGTCTTTCTGTCTTTTCCTGATTTTACCTTTTAATCCTGTTAAATGTTTTTATATTTGCTGATGTTTAATGTATGTATGCAGGGATGCAGTGGCTCAGTGGCTAAGATGCTGAGCTTGTTGATCGAAAGGTCGGCAATTCAGTGGGTCTAATCCCTAGTGCTCTGTAACGGGGTGAGCTCTAGTTACTTGTCCCAGCTTCTGCCAACCTAGCACTTCGAAAGCATGTAAAAAATGCAAGTAGAAAAATAGGGATCACCTTTGGTGGGAAGGTAACAGCATTCCGTGTGCCTTTGGCATTTAGTCATGCCAGCCACATGACCATGGAGACATCTTAGGACAGTGCTAGCTCTTCGGTTTTGAAATGGAGATGAGCACTGCCCCCTAGAATCAGAACGACTAGCACATATGTGCGAGGGGAACCTTTACCTTTATCTTGTATGTATGTATATGTTTGTATATATGTCAACTGAATTGAATGGAGCATTTACTTGCTTTGAACTGGATGTAGGAATTTATTGAGAATGTGTTGGGTGAAAATTAAATTGGAAATTATTTCCAGTAATTTTTCAACATTAACAAAGTGTTGATGTTAAACAAGGTTTCTGCTATAGTGCAAACAAACAAGGTCTAAAAAGATTATGTTCTGTCTTCTGTCACCCATCATTGTATCATTGTAGAATTGTCCAAGCTGTTGCTGTAGAAAGTCTGTGTAATCGGGCCCATTCTTAATGGTTGACTGTCCATCATTTCCATTTGTTTGGAAGTAACAAGGCTTACTGTAGGAATTTGTCATCTGTGTAATCTTGCTGCAGAAAGGTCAACCCAGTAAGATCCTTGACTCTCCCAGTGGTAGTCCTTGGAGAAGGAAAGTATAGTGTTATTTACTAAATATGTTTGCTTATTATCTCTTCTCAAATGACTCCGCTATTGATTATGAAAGGAAAATACAACACAATGCAACATTTCTCTGGTTTAGGAGAAAAAAAATGCCATTGCTTGCTCTCTGTGTTTCATCACACAGGGAGATAGTTTCAAAGATCAGTACTGACAAAACAGTGGTGTTGAAAAAATCTACATTTCAGCCAATATTGGTTTATCTGATTGTGCCTGAGAGTACACATAGAATTACAGCCAAATATCTATCTCTGTCTGCAGGAGGAACAAGGATAGCGAAGCTCTGGAGAACTTTGGAAGTCATAATTGTTCTTTTTCCCAAGAGGACAATTTGTACAAGGCTGAGTTAAAGTGGAAATCTCTCCATTTCTTCATTGCATCTTCGAGAAGACATTATTCTAAAGACATTATTCATTAGCAGATGGATTCACAAAATGAGAGCATTAGTGCTGCCAGACTTAAAATTTAGAACAGAGAATAACAGGGTTGGAAGGGATCTTGGGGGTCTTCTAGTCCAACCCTCTGCTCGAACAGGAGCATCCAGACAAATTGTTATCCAACTTCTTCTTGAAAATCTCCAATGAAGGAACATCCACAACTTCTGGAGCCATTCCACATTAATTGGTCCTTTAAGATTTCCATCCATGGAGTCCTTCATAAGGTCTCTCTAAGTTTGTTGAAATTAGCTCTCTTAAACTCTAAGACCCTAGTTTAGTTTTGTTTGATAGTTTTGTCTGCATTATGTTGAATTACAATATGATATAGTCACTGTCCCCCAAAGTTCCCACAACTTCAACCTCTCTTATCATTTCATCCTTTTAGTAAGAATTAAGTCCGGTATAGCTGACATTCTTGTTTCCTCCTCTACATTTTGGATGACAATGTCATCTGCTAGGTTTGTCAGGAACCTGTTTGCTCTCCCACTTAGTGCAGAGTTTGTCTCCCAGTTGATGTCAAGGTTGTCCACTACTCTGATGTGCTTCCTACACAACTTAGATAACTGATTAGCAAAAAAAATCATCTATTTCCTCTGGTTGGGTGGTCTGTAGTATACATGCATGGCAATGACATTGCTTTTTCTTTTATATTAACCCAAATGGATTAAAAAATGTTTTCATCCTTGCTTTTTGCATTTCTATAAAGGTGTAATTATTTCTTACATATAATGTAACTCCATCTTCTCTTTTGTTAGGTCTATTCCTTTGTTGTTAATTGCGAAGTCGTGTCCAACCCATCGCGACCCCATGGACAATGTTCCTTCAGGCCTTCCTGTCCTCTACCATCCTCTGGAGTCTATTTAAGCTCATACCTACTGCTTCAGTGACTCCATCCAGCCACCTCATTCTCGGTTGTTCCGTTCTTCTTTTGCCTCAATCTTTCCCAGCATTAGGCTCTTCTCCAGTGAGTCCTTCCTTCTCATTAGGTGGCCAAAATATTTGAGTTAGGTCTATTTCTATTGAAATGTAAATCCTTCTAGCAGTATATTCCAGTCAAGGGTTTCATCCCACCAAATTTCAGTAATGGCAACAATGTACTTGCCCTGATGTACTAGGACTTTATGTTCCCCCTGTTTGTTCCTCATATTTTGAGTGTTAATAAGTAGGCACCTGTGTCCTTTTTCATTGACCCTGTATTTGCTTCCTATACCTCCCATTTTATATCTGAGATCCCCTTCCTTATCACGACTTTGTTGGTTGTCTTGAGATTTATGCTTGGGATTAAGCCCTAAAAGATTTGTCTCCCTCCCCTTCCAGTGTCAATTTAAAGCCCTTTGGATATGCCAAACCAGTTGTTTTCCAAACACATTCTTTCCAGGATTGAGATGATTAGAAAAATAGCAAGTGACTATGCAAACTATCTTGCATTTTCAATATCCCTTGTAATCAAGAACAGTTATGCCAACCTAGGTCTGTAACAACTGAAAATTGAAATTTCAGGCAGAGATAATCATCCTTTCAAAATGAACTTGCTCTGTATAGGATAATACTGCGGAAATTGAGGATTTCTTGCTTGTCTCCTAACTGCAGCTACATTGCCAGGCTAAGTCTTTGATCCAGAATTTTGGAACCAAAATCTTGGAAATAAAATTGTCTGGTAGCTCTATGCAGGTAATCAGGATGCCTACTATAGAACTAAAAAAGAACATATGTACTAATTCTTCTCTCCTGCTCTCCATATCTTTGGGTGTACAGGCATCTGCCCTATGAAGAGCAATATAAGCAATATTTAGTATTTAACTTCTGCAGAGATGTGTTTAGCTGAACATATTTACCAGACTACCAAAAAGTAGAAAGGAGCCTGCAGGCTAACTTTGTCTACCTTCTCCATTCAGGAAATCAATTTCCCTTCAATCCAGAATCCTGTCTTTAATTTTATTTTTTGGTCAATAGTTGTTGTTTGATTAAGGTACAATTTGTTATGAAAAACACAGTCTATGAAAAAAAAGTTTTTTTTTTTAAGTTTAACATTTTTATTGAGTTATAAAGTATTGTAAAATACAAAATACAAAAGTAAATAGAAAAGCAGTGGGTGGGGGAAGGGAAAGGAAGAAAGATGAGGGGGAAAAAAGAAAAAGAAGCATTGACTTCTGACTCTCTCTGTTACAATAAAATAAGGCATTAAGTTCAAATCACAAATTTTTGCTGTAAAACCCAAAGTCAGAGTTCCATTCTTTTCCACATCAAGCACAAAGTCAAAAAATCAAACTTTTCAAGGCAATTTCATTGGGGAGGGGGTCTATTGCCAAGCTATGGCTTCTCTAATGAGATCTGTTTAGGAAAATACTACAGACGTTAGAAAATCCTACATTTCTTGGTGAGCCCATGAAGGCTCCCTAGAGATTTTCTACAACTTCCTACCAAAGTGGTAGAGTTTTCTTAAGGCTTCTTACATTTTGATTTGCTTCTAAGATTCCATTATCCTTTTGCAATTCTGTTTGTTTGATTATTTGTTTGTTTTCCAAGAAGCTTACAGAGAAATCTATAAAACCATGTTCTCCAATCCAAAATTGAATATTGCTGGAATTGTTTTCAAATATGCATGACGGAGTCTTTGAGAAACAAACTTCTTACTTTTGATTGGAGATAGACTGGCAGTCTAAAATATTCTACATCTATGTCATCATCCTAAGATATATGTAGAATAAATAAGTGCATGGCAAACCCCAAATAAATGGAGAAAATAATGCCAAAAAAGTTATATTTACCATACAATTTATTTGGTATTTTATATGTTATTTCAATACTTTTTCAAAATATAGAAATGAACTTTGATGAATTTACTCTTCCAGGAAGAAGTAAATTGCATCCTCCTTTTATATGGAAGAGTATGAAAGTAGCTACCTAACCCAATGGCTTCTACTCACAGAAAAACTAGGTGAAAACATCCATATGGTACCTGAACATCTCCAAACCAAGTGTGTGGGTTTCTCCAATGGTGTTCATGGTGTGCATATGTATCAAAATCGGCAACGTTAAGGAAGTGGCAATGCAAAACCCACCCCTTCTATATTTATGTTGGCAATCTTGCACATCCTATATTCAAAATGGGCAAAGCTGGCATCACAATACTTCATCTACAATCTTGCCAATTTTGAACATCCCCTCCTCCTGTGGGTTCCATATTTTAGCAAAGAAAAAAAAAATAGAGAAAGCATGCTTCATTGAAAGTTTCCATTTGTTACAACAAAAGTATCCTAGGAAGAGCTTTGCTTTTAATCCCAAATATGGAATATTTTCTGTAATATAAAGATAATAAGCATATTCATTTTAAAAAGGTAAATGCATTATAGACCTGTTGCAAAGGTGGGTTTCAGCAGGTTCTGACCAGTTCTGGAGAACCGGTAGCGGAACTTTTGAGTAGTTCGGAGAATTAGTAGTAAAAATTCTGACTGGCCCCGCCCCCATCTATTCTCTGCCTCCCAAGTCCCAGATAATTGGGAGGAAATGGGGATTTTGTAGTAACCTTCCCCTGGATTGAGGAAGGAATGGAGATTTTACAGTATCCTTCCCCTGGAGTCGGGTGGGAATGGAGATTTTACAGTATCCTTCCCAGGGGTGGGTTCTATTTACCTTTACTACTGGTTCGCAGCGGGGCTGCACATGTGCACGCTTGCTTCACTTGCGTGCACGCATACTCTTCTGCGCATGCACACAAATGTTTTGATGACCTCGGGGTCAGTGGGCGGAGCTTCCGCCGGTTTTACTACCGGTTCTATAGAACCGGTGCAAATCAGGGGCAACCCACCACTGATCCTTCCCCTGCCACGCCCACCAAGCCACACCCACCAAGCCATGCCACACCCACCAAGCCACGCCCACAGAACCGGTAGTAAAAAAATTTAAAACCCACCACTGACCTGTTGACTTTATGTATTCTTTAATTTTCTCAAAACCATCATCAAAATCATCTCTTTGAGAATTACAACATGTTTGGAAACGCTACCAAAATCAGCAATTACTTAAGAAGAATCATATATTATTGCTTCTGTTGTTCCATATCGTACGCCATTGTATTGCTACAAATACTGCTAACATACATAGTTTTCAGAAATCTGAGTTTCTGACATCTTGAATCAACAAATATTAACACTGGGGACTGCAGAAGACAATTAGAGATAACTTTCTTGGCTAAATTTTTTGCTATTTATTAATCTCATGAAAACAGAAGCAGGCATAATTGTACATAATTGACTTTCAGGCAATTGACTATTAATCACACTAGTCACAAGAAACTGAAATTGAGAATAGAACGAGAATGAATACTTCATCCAAAAGTTTGCTGGAATTGATTCATTTTGATGACTGCCTAAAGCAAAGCAATATTTATTCTATTGGGTGAAAAATATGCAAGAAAAACATACATGTTCCTTGGCAACTTTCCATAAAATATAGACCTTTCAAGATCTTGTTCAATCTGGGGACATGAAAAATGTATATAACGGGTGAATGATACTGAAAAGAGAGAGTACATGATAGGAAAGAAAAATCATGTATTATGCTTATGGATGTGAAAGGCCAGAAGCCCATATTTAAAAATATAATTTTCTTTATATCCATCTCTTACAAGTAGATGGTTTATTTGTGCTTGGATCCCTTTTGACAATAGAAAGACTGAATTTAACAGAATTTTCTGTTCCTGTTTGTACCACAGGATGATGTATGTTTTGACAGATCTCATAAAAATCCACATAAAAGTTCAGAATTCATTTACATCTGTAGAATACTCCTTTCCTTAGCAGCTTTTAGGAAGTGATTTATTTTATTGCTATATTTTTATTTTGCAGATTTTTTTTATATGTTTGTTCCATAGTATTTACTATCCTTACCTGTTCTTACATTTTACATGCTGATTAAGTATCCTCAAAACAGAAAGGAAGGGCTGAAATAACTTGGATATAGAACTTTGATTGAACTTTTTATGGGATATTCAGAGATTGTGGCTTATTCGAAGAAACAATATGCAGTAATCCTGGCTCCAGGGAAAACACTGGCTGGATAATATGATATTATGCAGTAGGGAGTCTCTGTTTATTCTCTGTTTTCAAATTTTGCAGAAAAGCAATACCTTGCAGTGCTAAATTGGTGTTGAAATGTTCTGGGATTGTCATTAACAATAATTGATCTGGATTGTATTATTATTATTATTATTATTATTATTATTATTATTATTATTATTATTATTATTATTATTATTATTATTATTATTATTATTATTATTATTTATTCAATTTATATACCGCTCTTCTCCTATTGGACTCAGGGTGGTGCACAGCCAAGGATAAAAACATACCAATATAACATTTAAAATCAATTTTAAAAAGTATACAGCTTTGGCCCACAATTTAAAACAATCCAATTAAAACCCAATTTACACTTAAAAAGCTAAAAAGAGCTAAAAAAGAGCTAAAAAAAAGGGGGGGGGGTGGTTCACGCCAGCCCTGCTTGATGGAAAAGAAAAGTTTTTAGGGCACGGCGAAAGGCCCGGAGATCTGGTATCCTTCGTATCTCTGGGGGCAAATCGTTCCAGAGGGCAGGTGCTGCCACAGAGAAGGCCCTCCCCCTGGGGGTCGCCAGCCGACATTGCCTGGCTGACGGCACCCTGAGGAGTCCCTCTCTGTGGGAGCGTACTGGTCAGTGGGAGGCAATCGGCAGCAGAAGGCGGTCCCGCAAATACCCAGGTCCGATGCCATGGAGCACTTTAAAGGTGGTGACCAACACCTTGAAGCGCACCCAGAAGACCACTGGAAGCCAATGCAGCTCGCGCAGGAGAGGCGTCACATGGGAGCGCCCCCTCGCTCCCATAATCCCCCGCGCGGCCGCATTCTGCACCAGTTGGAGCCTCCAGGTGCTCCTCAAGAGGAGCCACATGTAGAGAGCATTGCAGTAGTCCAGGCGGGAAGTGACGAGCGCCTGAGTGACTGTGCGTAAGGAGTCCCGATCCTGGCGAATCAGGCGGACCTGATGAAAAGCCCCCCTGGCCATGGCCGTTATTGATTGATTAATAATCTGCTGGCTTTTTTAACTGGCATTATTGTATTACATTGATTCTGTATTGTGTTGTTTGTGATGAATTGCAGTGATTTGCATTGTAGTGCTATTGTTTCTGTTGTAATTGTCTTGGCTTTTATTCTTCCAAACTGGTTTAATTTTCCAGCACTTCTAATGGAAACCCTCACAATAATAGATGGCCTGCAGGTGTCTGCTTTTACTAAGATGAGTAATGCCTTTTTATTCCTTTAACTAGGCTCTTTTAATTAACATAACAACTGTCTTCTTTGGAGATCCAGTTTCTTAAGGTTGGAGGGAGCACTTTATAGTGCTTTTCCTAGTATGAAGCAAAGGAAATGTTTTGGATTGTTTCTGACTTTATTACCAAGCATTTATTAAAGAATATTGATAGAGCACCAAGAAGCCTTAACAGGAACAGAGTTGGAAGGGACCTTGGAGGTCATCTAGTCCAACCCCCTGTCCATGCAGGAGACCTGTACTAGGGATCTGAACCGCCGAACTGCCGACCTTTCGGATCAACAAGCTCAGTGTCTTAGCCACTGAGCCACCTAGTCAATTTATTGGATATGTCTTGGATATGCCAGTTAGAATTTGAGGCATATGATACAGCCAAGAACATCCATAAGTAAGTCAACAATAATAAAATGCTTGCTGAAACTGAAGGACATTTTTCTGAATGTCTCCAGAGAAAACAGTCAAGCTGGGATGACGAATACTGTGTACACCTATTTTCTGATGGCTCCTAAAATTTTAATTTTAATTTTAATTTAATTTTCTTCTCTTCCACTTCTGAAGTGACATGTTGAAAGTTTAAGTAAAGGTTGCAGGCTTTTGATGTCATTTTTTTTGGCTAGGTTTACTGATTGATGTTTTGACTAAATCACTCCTTAAGCCATAGCTAAGATTTTAGAAGCCATAGCAATAACCTTTTAGAAGGAGTTAGACAATATAATCAACAACAACATGAACAGTAGTAACAATAAACCAAAGATTAAAAAGAAAAAACAAATGTAAGAAATGTTGGAGGAAGAATACTGAGTCTCAGATAAACTTCAGAGACCTTAAACAATTTAAAATAGGGGAACAATGTTAACTGAAAGAGTTAATAAAGGAGCTGCAATATTCTACTAAGTGCTCCAGTAATAAATGTATGCTGAACTAGGAAAGTAGGTCTGTGTTAGATGGGAAAAGTGACTATAAAACTCCCTTGAGGATGGTTAAGAACAGAGAACAGTCTTTAATAACAATTCTGACTGGCTTATGTATATAGATGAAATTGCAAGAGGACCAGATCTGGAAAAGACACCTGCATATTCGACATAGATCTGAAAATACTTTGGCATTTTTAAATCATTTTTTTTTAAAAAATATGATAGTCCCCAATATTTGAAAATGCTGCTGATCTCTGAGGTGCACCTAGATTTTTAGAAACATGCATTCTGGGTACATTGAGGACATGTAAATTCTTATATCAACCACATTTTCAATTTTTGTATATGAACTGTACAAAATGAATATTTGCAGAAGGAAATTGTGACTTTCTAGTTTGATAATATTTTACCATTAGCCTTTAAAAATGTGCTTTCTATTATCCTATTATGCCATGAATAAAAGCCTGTGTTGAGCATGGGAGATTTAGAACCATGGGAAAAGTGACATTATGCTGCACTATCTCTCTAGTTTTCAAGTATGAATCTTTTTTGGATTCCTACCTGGCCATGCCAAGAATTGAATCTGAGCTTTCTGCATCTAAATCCCAGTATCATTTCACTCAGCTAATGGGGGCACCTAATTCTTTTATGTCCTATATCGGCATATTCACAAGGGCAATTTAGCTGGTTCAGTTAATTAAGAAAGGCACAAGATAGTTATGGATTGCAGGGACCATTTTCTTTTTCTTTCTTTGTTACAAGAGTGGATTTTCCAGTGAAACATCCACAAAAGCACCTGAAGAGTTAATAGAGTTGAACAATCAAACTGCTTCTGTTTTCATTCGTTGCTCTGCATCTAGCTTGGAGGTTACAGAAAAATTCAAGAGCAGATGGAGAGTGTAGCCTTCAGTGCTGGGCCAGACGTTCTGTAAATTCCCCTGGTCCCCTTATAAACAGCTGCTGATTCTAGTTGAGCCCAAGTTCTCTTTTTACATAATTTATTTACTGTATTTTCTCCAAGATGTGAATAATAGAAGAAATGACAGGTGACAGGCACTGTTTTTAATTTTGTTGCTACCTCATTGAGTTGAACCCAATGGTAAGAAAATAATTCTTGGAATTTAAAAATTAGGTTTGTGAATTATTATCTAAAGCCATTTCCCTGAGGATTGAAAGCTGCTTTACAAAGCAACCAATAGGCTTATATTTTGGATCAGTGGATGAAAAATACATAAAACTAAAACTGAAGACTGAAACAAGAAAGAAAGAAAGAAAGAAAGAAAAACACACACATACAAACAGATACATTTGTCCTGAGCACTTTGCAGTTAAAATTGTCTCTTTTCAATGCATTTTCCTATTTTGAGATGTCTTCCCAAAGAAAGAACAAAAAAAATATATTTTTTTTTAACAAAATGAACCTACACTTTCTATAAAATGGTAGATCAGTGAGCAAGCTCTCCATCTCTTTTTGAGATTTAAAAGCTGCTGTGGTTGTCATATGGGATTTGCTGCCATAAGCTGTAAGAACAGCCAGTAGCTCAGACAGATTTAAAATGTAGTTGGACAAAGTAATGGAGAATAAGAAGCCTGTAATTGGCAATCAAGGTTAGAAGCATTACCTGTATGCTCAAGGATAACACTTAGAATTTGATTAGGAAAACATTTTCCTTTCCTTTCCCCCTTGTGAGTTTTTCAGATGCCACTGTGGGCCTTTTCCCACCTGCACTTAATACAATATGAGCATTCTCTGACAACAATCATTTATTCCCTTGTCTTCATAATGTTCCCCCCCCCCAGTTTATTTGATTTGTATGGTGCATTCCTTGATACAAGATTCTTGGCAATGAACAGCAAATTAAAAGCAACAATAAAAACATAAACGAAAACTGAAAAACATCATGCCTGAGGCAACACACATGTGCACATCAATCCCTTAAAAATGGGTTCATTTAACTTCTTGGCCCAGTACTGTGCGAAGAAACTAATTTTTAGAAAAGTCCAACAGGGAGGATCACAAGTGAGGTTCTATGGTGGACTAAGCATCTCTGAAGGAGTGAAGATCGGGCTGTGATTGAATGGCAGCTGGTAATGGTTTCTGGCCAGTGAATCCTCTCTGCATAAAGAAGGGAAGAGAGACTGTCCACCTGCACCCTGAATTGTTGCTCCTCTTGAGAAGATGGAATTTTGTGGTTTTCTCATGAGTAAAGTGGCAAGGAGTTGAGGAGCAGACTTAGCCTTTTAAAGATACAGATACAGGTAAAGGTACTATCTTTGACCAAACCCTCACTTTTTTAATTGCTTTTGGATTCAATCAATTAACAATTGAAAATAGGTATTTGAAAAGAGTGGGACAAAGTAAGCAACCTATCTGTGAATCAGCCTTCTTTCTGAATTACAGAAACCATACATACGTACATACATACAAACATACAGTGGTGGTATTCAGCCGGTTCTATCTGATTTGGGTGAACTGGTAGCAGTGGCTGCGGGAGGCTCTGCCCATACACCCAGATGTATACACCCAGGACGTGAGTGTATACCCATATACTCACGTCCTGTTTTTGATGCTCTATGCATGCACGGAAGGACTGGGCATGTGGAGAGGTGGCACGTGTGAGTGAAGCAAGCGCACATGCTCACATTTGCGAACCGGTAGCAAAGGTAAGTGAATACCATCTTGCATACATACATACATACATGCACACACACATACACACCAATGGTGGGTTGCCCCCGGTTCTCACCTGTTCTAGAGAACTAGTAGTAAAACCGGTGGGAGGCTCCCCCCACTGACCCCGAGGTCATCAAAATGTTTCTGCGCATGCGCAGAAGAGCGCATGTGAGTGGCCCTGTTGCGAACCGGTAGTAAACATAAGTAGAACCCACCCCTGTCAATCTCACACACACACGACAGCAAACAGCTTGATTTGGTGTTTTAGAGCATGTCTCCTACCCTCTGCTATCTGATTAGTTTCCTTTGTTACCACTGTACCAATTTTTCCCCAAAGAGCTAAAGTGGACTTGGAAGACATATTTTAAAATACATTTACAAAAATGCAAGTAAATGCTGCCATTCAGCAGTGACTCAGAACAATGAAAATAATAATGAGATTTGATCAGCATCTTCAATGGTAATTGGACCACCAATTTTACTCAAGGATGTTCAACTACCATGGCACTCCAATAGTGGAATATTCTGGGCTTCACTTGTGCTAGTGAGAAACAAGATGCTGGACTACGTGCAATTTTGCTCTGATCCAAAAGGTTTTCTTACTCATCAACTGAAACTGCTAGCTAGAAAATATTAAAAATTTAATGATAATGGAGCAATTTATTTGGTTCTATAGTATTACTTTTCCTAAATTCAGACATGTATTTCTGGTAATTCAAAGTATGCCGGTAAGCACAACTAATTACCTCTATCCCTGGATTCTACTAGATTTGGGTTTATGAAGCTTTTAAGTTGATGTTATAAAGTGGACGGGGAGATAATTTAAATCTCCCTAGCAGACTTCTTCTTCCTAATTTTGCTCAGTAGAAGTTAAATATGAAAATTTGTCACAATTAGGCTGAATCTTCTAAAACCCTCCAGTCTGCTCAACTGGAGAGTTATTGGCTTCTCTAGTTAGGGATTCAGCTTGCAGTACATCTCTAGTAAAACAGAAAAAAATAATAAATATTTTATTTATTATTTATTTTATTTATTTATTAAAAAATAATAAATATTTTATTTATTATTAAATAAAATAATAATTTTATTTTATTAAAATAAAATTTAATAATCCTTCTGCCAGTATATAAGAGGTAATTGCATAACTATGCTGTCCTGCAAAGGAAGAAGAAATCACTTTTAGAAAACCAAGGGAACCAAATCTCTAGATGTAAAATTGAATTTAGTGAAAAGGGGGAAATTTAAGGAAAGAAGGAAAGGCAACAATCTCACACACAGAGAGTTCCAAATAAAATCAATACATCAAGCTAAGTACTTCTTATCTTGTCTTTAGATACTGTATATTACTGTATTTGTTATTATCACATTCATATTCCAGGAAGGATTGTAAAGAAATCTTTGGGTCCTTGTCAGGGGTGGGCTTCAAAATTTTTAGCAAGGGGTTCTCTGCCTGGTTGCAGGGTGGGCATGGCCATGGTGGGCGTGGCCTAGTTGGCTTCCTGCACCAGGGTGGGTTGTGTGTGTTTTTGCCTTCCTTGGGCTCTGGAGGCTTTCCTTGAGCCTCCAGGAGGTCAAAAATGGCCTCCCCAGGCTCCGGAGGCCCTCTGGAGGCCTTCTCAAACTTCCAGTAGGCCCGTTTTTCTCCCTCCCCAAGCCTCCGTGCGTCCCCTGCACTTACCTGCATCCAAAACAGGCTGCGTGGGCAGGGTGGGCAGGCAAGCCCAGCCAGGAATGGGATTTGGGGGTTCTCTGAACTGCACAGAATCTTAGCTAGAGGTTCTCCCAAACCCCTGTGAACCCCCAGCAGCCCACCCCGGTGCATGGAGGTTCTCTGGCAAACTTCCTCCCTCCCCCTCCTTCCCAGCACTTTCTAATTTGGTAAAATGGGAGGGTAAGAGAGAGCTACTCTCTTTGGAGGAAACTGAAGAGGGTGTTTGTTGTATAAGGAAGGCCATTTATGATGTCCTGCTTCTAGCTAGCAAATTCAGCTGACTTCACCTTCTTAATGACCCTTGAAGGAATTATAAGGATGTTGTCGGGTGTTTCATTAGTCGTGTCTTTGTTTAAATAGGATTACTTGGAAGAGGCTCTTTAGGGAACCCTGAATTCGATTAAGTCAGGTCTTTTCACATGGGATCAAGTTATTAGATGGTTTAGGGGGCATTGTGTTGCCATACCATAACTGGAGATTTGTAGACATTTTTTGTTGTAAATAACAGCCTTGATTTCTTAAGTCTTTCTTCAGAAACATTAGGCTGTCTACTTTTTGTCATATTGATGCTTTTATGACTATGCTTAAGCAGCCTTGAAAATCCAAGCAAGAACTGTTTTACATTTGGCATTTAATTGCTTTGGTGAATATTTTAATTTGACAGCTAGTATGCTGTCTGAGGGATTAAATTTAATTTATAAACCTCTTGAGTCGCTCCCCTCTTGCCAGCAAATGATCTATCCCTTCAAATGTTGCCAGTGTTGTTAGGTGACAGCAGTAAACTTTACTGTACTGTGGTGCATGAAATAAAATGGTTGTACAGACAAAATACTTGCTCATATCAGTAAGGCTATGATGACCACACACACTTTGTGATTGTTTTTCAACTTCATATGCAAAAATCAACATTGTACAGCCCTCTTATTCTCTTCACAACACCTTCATATCAGTGGTGGGTTGCTACCGATTCGCCTCGGATTGGGCGAACCGGTAGCAGTGGCCGCGGGAGGCTCCGCCCACCCACCCGGATGTCTCTATGCATGCGTAGAAGCTTCTGCGCAAGCACAGAAGAGTCGCGCCAGCACGTGAGTGCATGCGCACCCGCGAGCAAACTGGTAGCGACCAAAATTGAAACCCACTACTGCTTCATATCCTCCTCATTTCATCCTACTGAATGTCTACATATTGCCAAGTTTAATAGGAGTAACAGTCAATAGCTACTGTAACAATAACAATAATGAAGGGACAACAATAATTATAATTTCTGTTCATGGGTTTTATGCAATATCTCAGTTGGTACATTTGCACATTAAAACTGAAGGTAAAATTTTAAAGTCATTACTGAATGTGTTGTACTCCACTTATCTTTTGAATTCAGAGAGACTTCTACCGGTAAAAATGTGTTATGTTTTGCCATTGTGCCCCTTCTGTATGTTGTTTTTGCAGTATGATGTAGAATTTAGGGCTACACAAGGAAGCTAAATAAGGTGCTTCATATCACAGAGATTACATGATTTTCCTTGACAAAGTGAGGAAATGTTCTGATGTCTCCTTGGTTGCATCATTCAAAGTCCCATCCAGTGCTTTCACATTCATAGTCCATGCTTGGAGCAATATGAAGCAGCAGCATTACTTCACTTATTAAATGAAGTTTGTGTATGTTCCTATTCTTTCTTGCAGCAGTTTGGAAAGGCTGTTTAATCTGAACTTTCATTGAAATCTTTTGAAACTTTTTCCTGAGCAGATATATCTATAGACTGTTTTACAATTCTGAATTGCATTAAGGAGGCCATTTCCTTAACTTAAACACGTATTTTCCTAAGGTAAGGTGACTTCCATGTGAATCCATTCGGGAATAGCTCAGTGGTGGGTTTCAAAATTTTTTACTACTGGTTCTATGTGTGTGGCTTGGTGGGCATGGCATGGCTTGGTGGGTGTGGCTTGGTGGGTATGGCATGGGAAGGATACTGTAAAATCTCCATTCCCACCCCACTCCAGGGGAAGGATACTCTAAAATCTCCATTCCCACCCTACTCCAGGGGAATGTTACTGCAAAATCCCCATTTCCTTCTGATCATCTGGGATTTGGGAGGCAGAGAATAGATGGGGGCGGGGCCAATCAGAATTTTTACTACCGGTTCTCCGAACTACTCAAAATTTCCACTACCAGTTCTCCAGAACTGGTCAGAACTTGCTGAAACCCACCTCTGGAGTAGCTCCTTTGTGGAATAATGGACAGAATTGGCAAGTGTGCCTATTGTAGATCTGAAGCACCTTTACTTACCTAGTCCAACTAGTTTGGTTTTGCTGTTTTGTTGTTTATTTGCCTCTGTTACACTGTTTTTAAATGGTTTTAGTGTATTATGAGCCATTCAGGGTTTTGGCCTCACCAAATAAACAAACAAATTAATTCTTCCCATTGTTTTGTTTTGCGGAAATCATGTTTTTTAAAATGCAAATTTAATTTTGTGCCAAAATCTCCACAAGAAATCGTGCTGCTAAAAAACCAATGATCTGACTCATTATTTTTGTAAATGTCAGTGAAAATGCGACTGTGTTGGTTTATGGACCTCATAGCCTGTGCGTTGCTCACCCCATGTATAGATATTTATGCAGAATTAAATTCAACTGAGTTTACTGGCGATTTTTCCAGGAAACCTAGGTACTGTAGGCTTAATTTGCTCTGTCATGTTGTTCCTTTCCGATATTAAATTTTTGCTTAAGACTAAAATAGTCTTTATAAATTTAGGGCCCTCCAGATGGTGTTCATAGTTTGCAAGCAGTGAACTCAACAACCTTAGCAATTTCTGAGAGCTGAAGAAGCTTCTTGAATGAGAAGTGAAACATCTTCAAAGAAAAACCAGAAAGTCCAGTTGCTTCTTGAAAAAAAAAAAAGCACATTTGAGACATTGTAGCAACGTCTGTTTATAGGAATTGTAGTCCACACCATCTGCAAGGAGCTAAGATCAGATAGGCTGAACTCAGTTCTGTATTTATTCTGAATATATGTTTGTGTAAGAGAAGATCTGATTGTTTCTTGAATGGGAGACCAATAGTAGGACTGTAGAGAGAGAAGTAAAAAGAAATCCTGGAATAAGGTAATGTCAAATCTCTTCCATATTCTTGCCAAAAGAGGAAGGGAGGGAGAGAGAGAGGGAGAAAGAGAGAAATGATCGGGTCTATGTAATCAGAAACAGAAAACAGAATAACAGAGTTGGAGGGGACCTTGGTGGTCTTCTAATCCAACCTCCTGCTTAGGCAGGAAACCCTACACCACTTCAGACAAATGATAATCCAACATCTTCTTAAAAACTTCCAGTTGTCCACTGATTAATTGTTCTAACTGTCAAGGAAATTTATCCTTAGTTCTCTCCTTGATTAGTTTCCACCCATTGCTTCTTGTCCTGCCCTCAGGTGTTTTGGAGAATAGCTTGACTCCCTCTTCTTTGTGGCAGCCCCTGAGATATTGGAACACTGCTATCATGTCACCCCTAGTTCTTCTTTTCATTAAACTAGACCCGTGATGGCGAACCTATGGCACGTGTGCCACAGGTGGCACGCGGAGCCATATTAGTGGGCATGCCAGCTCAGCTCTGGGGCGCATGCGTGCACCGGCCAGCTGATTTTCGGGCCTTCTGGACCCACCAGAAGTAGGGAAACGGGGGGGGGGTGAGGAAAGCCCGTTTTTCTTTCTTACCTGGCTCCAGATCCTCTCTGTGTATCTGGGAACGGCGAAAACAGCCTTTCCCACTCCCTTGGAGGCCCTACGGAGGCTCAAAGGGCCCATTTCCCCACTCCCGGTGGGACAGGAAGTGACATTTTTTCCTATCCCCAGCCTCCAGAGACTCCTAGAGAGGCTCCTAGAGACTCCTAGAGAGGCTCCTAGAGACTCCTAGAGAGGTTCTGGAGGCTGGGGACAGCAAAAAATGTTACTTCCTGTCCCACCGGGAGTTGGGAAGTGGGCCTTTTCAGCCTCCATAGGGCCTCCAAGGGAGTGGGAAAGGCTGTTTTCGCCATTCCCAGATACACAGAGAGGATCTGGAACCAGGTAAGAAAGAAAAACGGGCCTACCAAGTCATCATGTGCCAGGAGCGGGGGGGGAGGGGGTTGTGCACACATGCACGTGGGCACGAGACCCTCCCCCACCCCCCTCTCCTGGCACGCAATGGCAAAAAGGTTAGCCATCACTGAACTAGACATACCCAGTTCCTGCAGCCATTCTTCATATGTTTTAGCCTCCAGTCCCCTAATCATCTTTGTTGCTCTTCTCTGAACTCTTTCTAGAGTCTCAACATCTTTTTTACATCATGGCGACCAAAACTGGATGCAGTATTCCAAGTGTGGCCTTACCAAGGCGTTATAAAGTGGTATTAACACTTCATGTGATCTTGATTCTATCCCTCTGTTTATGCAAGCTAGAATTGTGTTGGCTTTTTTGGCAGCAGCTGCACACTGCTGGCTCATATTTAAATGGTTGTCCACTAGGACTCCAAGATCCCTCTCACAGTTACTACTATTGAGCGAGGTACCACATATACTGTACCTGTGTATTTTGTTTTTCTTGCCTAAATGTAGAACCTTACCTTTTTCACCATTGAATTTCATTTTGTTAGATAGCACCCAATGTTCAAGTCTGTCAAGACCCTTCTGTATTTTAAGCCTATATTCCAGAGTGTTGTCTATTCCTGCTAGTCAACTATTCCTGGTGTCATCTGCAAATTTGATGAGTTTCCCATCTACCCCCTCATCCAAATCATTGATGAAGATGTTGAAGAGTACTGGGCCTAAAACAGAGCCTTGGGATAGTCCACTGCATATTTCCCTCCATGTAGATGCAGGGTGCATTGAGTGTGGTCCCTCCATATAGATGTACACTTTGAGTGCGGTTGGTCAGCTAGTTACAAATCCATCTGGTGGTGGTGTTGTCTAACTCACATTTTTCTATAATCATTTGAAGTTCAGCTTGACTTGAGGAAATATTTAACCTGCAATATAGTTGCTGGAAGCCAATGAAAGACTGCTGCCCAGAATTAGTTTGTTAGCAATATGGGCAAATGTAATTCATATTAATGGCTGACAGTCATTTTGTGGAACCAAAGAGTTGGACTTTTCTCAAGGTCTTCCCCTAAGTGGCTCTAGGTTGTTGTACTCTAGATCTACTTTTGGTAGGTAGAGGGTGTGGTGTGCATCAAGGACTTAAAGAACAGCATTCTAATAGCTTAGTGGCTGGGAATTTAGGAACAGTAATCCAATATATGTGGAGGAATCAGTTGAAATATTGTATGAAAAATTTGCAACTCTTTCACCTTAGCTTGCTATTGTCTTTCCACTTACTTATGCCTAATTAGCTATGAAGAACTATGCATTTTGCATTGAAGCTGTACCTTGAAGGCATATATCAATTGCTCATTCAAAGTCAATAACAATCATTTAAAATTTGCTAATTATGTCTCCCTGTGAGCTTTTCCATGTGTCAATTTTTGATTTCTGTACCTGCTGTAGGGTAGTTTGGGGGAGATATAGATTGTACAAAAGCTGGCTCTTCAAGAGTTGGGGTCAATAATAAGGTTTATAAAATAAGCTTTATCTTGCCAACTTTTTTTGTAGAAATTTTGTTGGTTTTGTTATCTTTAATTCTGGTCTTGACAGTAGCTATGATAAAGATTTGATTGTTTGACTAATTGGCCAACTAGCATAAAAAGAATATTAGAAGACTTGCTTCATGCTCCTGTTTATAAATGGAATCTCCCTCCAAGTTCCTAAGCATTCATTTTAACAGATAATACATGGGAGCCAATGCTCTAAAGAATGACCAAGAAGTAGGCAACATCCCAATAACCACAGTGCAACCTCACACCCTGTCGAGTTTTATTCTGTGTTCAGTCCATCCAAGAATTTAGACTCAAACCAGTTGCTTATTAAATCTCTCTTTCTGGCATTCTGGTACGCCTGGGTGAACTGATGTGTCTACATTAATCAGGCAGTGAGTATATCAGGAGCTGGGAGAACATCCATATTCCTTCAAAACTAAAGGTTCCCAAGCAACTCTTATATTTTCTCATGTGAATTCTCCCACAGTGTCCATTCTTTCATTTTTAGGAAGGTGGGAATTGTGTATGTGTGTAAGAGGAGGATAGTTGAGGATACATATACTAACATATATACTAACTCTTTGCCACAAAGCAATAACATAAAAGAAATTCTCGTTTTCCACTATGTAACTGAAAGCACACTCTAAATATGAGTTAATGAATTACAGTATACTCTAAAAAATGTTAACTTTCTCACTTGGACTTTATGATCCAAGTGAGTATGAGGGTCATAGATTATTGATCAAAAGTTGAAAGTAGGTCATTGATTTTTGGCTTCACTAAATCAAATATGCTAAATACTAAATCTAAAGTAACAGAAAATATGCATGTTATTTTTCATTTTCAGTCATAGTGCTTAAAAAGAATAGTGTTTACTCCAATCACTGCACAGAATCTTAAGCATCAGGAGACCGCCCATTACTGAAATTGTAGAGAATTAAAAAAAGTTTTAAAAAGCGCAATGTTACAATAGAAGCATTTGTAAGAAAAATGTGGAGTAGAAATTATAAAGCGGTAAATAGAAACAGATCTGGTTTGGTTTAGTGGATGAGATTGGAAATTAGACTCTGAATTCTGGCCTTCCTTTTGGCAGAAAATCAATCGATCAATCAATCAATCAATCAGAATAGAGCTGGAAAGGACCTTGGAGGTCTTCTAGCTCAAGCAGGAGACCCTATACCATTTCAGACAGGTGACTGTCCACTCTTTTCTTAAAAACGCCAGTGATGAAGCGCCCACAACTTCTGAAAGCAAGCTGTTCCATTGGTTAATTGTCCTCACTGTTAGGAAGTTTCTCCTTAATTTCAGGTTGCTTCTCTCCTTGATTAGTTTCCATCCGTTGTTTCTTGTCTTGCCTTCTGGTGCTTTGGAAAATAACTTTCCACCTCTTCTTTGTAGCAGCCCCTCAAATACTGGAATACTGCTATCATGTCACCACTACTCCTTTTTTTCTCTAGACTGACCACACCCAATTCCTGCAATTGTTCTTCATATTTTTTTTTTTTTTGTCTTCAGGCCCTTAATCATCTTAGTTGCTCTTCTTTGCACTTTTTCCAAAGTCTCAAGATCTTTTTTGTAGTGTGGTGACCAAAACTGGATACAATATTCCAGGTGTGGTCTTACTAAAAAGCGGTACTAATATTTCATGTGATTTTGATTCAATGCCTCTGTTTATACAACCAAGAATTGTATTAGCTTTTTTGGCTACTGTCATACACTGCTGGTTCATGTTTAAGTGATTCCAATGTTCCTCTCACCGTTACTGTTTTTGAGCAAGGTTTTGCCTAATATGTATTTAACCAGAATTGGGTTTCAGCAGGTTCTGACCAGTTCTGGAGAACCAGTAGCGGAAAGTTTGAGTAGTTCGGAGAACCGGTAGTAAAAATTCTGACTGGCCCCACCCCCATCTATTTTCTGCTTCCCAAGTCCCAGCTAATCGGGAGGAAATGGGGATTTTGCAGTAACCATTTCCACCCCTGGAGTGGGGTGGAAATTGAGATTTTATAGTATCCTTCCCCCTGGACTGGGGTGGGAATGGAGATTTTCCCCTGCCACGCCCACCAAGCCATGCCCACCAAGTCACACCCACAGTACCGGTAGTAAATTTTTTTGAAACCCAGCACTGATTTGAACCTTTGGGTTCAAATCAGGGTGTAAAACCTTGCTTTTCTCTACATTAAAGTTCATGTTGTTGGATAGGGACCATTGTTCAAGTCTGTCAATATCTTTTTGGATCCGGAGGACTTCCTAGAATTTCTTAATTCTAAAAAGAAGACAATGCAAACCATTGGTGAAAATGTTGCCAAGAAAACTGCAGGAGTCAAGAGTGATTCAAAGGTACAAGCAGTGGTGGGCTGTTGCCAGTTCGGACATGTTCAGGCAAACCGATAGTTGCGACTTGTGGGTGGGGGTGGGCCCGCCCCCGCCCCCACCCCCACCCCCACCCACTCACTCACCCACCCGCCCACCCGCCCGGCACTATGCTGTCCTATTTAGCCATGTTTTTAAAGCCATGCGCATGCATACAAGCCATGCATGAGAGCAAAGCGCTCACATTTTCGGTGCTGGGTGAACTGGTTGTTAATTCATGTGCCACCCACCTCTAGGTACAAGATAAATATTTTAAAATTACTTTCTGAGAAATAGTAAGGCACTCTTTTAAGCCACAACCAGACATTGAATACAGGCAAATACTGTATGAAGCAAGAGCAGGAGTGCACATTCAAATCAAGGGCAGCCTTCAGCCTTCAAAACAAAGCGAATTGTTTTTCCTTCCATGTGGAGAGAAGGTTCAAATTTATTTCATTGTCTTTACAACAATAAAGCAGATGCACCCTACCAGGTTCAACTGTGATTAATTGAAAGTAAAATGGAAACGTGTATTAAGCACTGGAGGGGATTGGAGCATAAAAATCAAATCAACAAAACAAAATTTAGTTAGGTCTCCAAAAGCAAAAGTGCATACAGGTGGTCCTTGATTTAAAACAGTTCATTTAGCGACCATTCAAAGTTACAATGCCACTGAAAAAAAGTGACTTATGATGGTTTTTCACACTTACAACCATTGTGACATCACACCGTCACATGATCAAAATTCAAAAGTTTGGCAATTGGTTCATGATCTTTGGAGCATCCCAGGGTCATGTGATCAACTTTTGTGACCTTCTGACAAGCAAAGTCAATGGGGAAGCCAGATCCACTTAATAACCATGTTACTAGTTTAACGACTGCAGCGATTCACTTAACTGTGGCAAGAAAGGTTGTAAAATGGGACAGAATTAACTTAAAAATGTGTCACATGGCAGCAGAAATTTTGGGCTCAATTGTGGTTGTAAGTCAAGGACTATCTGTACGTGATTTTCATTTGTCGCACCAAGAAATGTTCAAAAAGCCATGCCTGGAAGTGAAACTTCCATTTATTTGCATGAAATGAATTTGCATGGAAGAAGGACTTTATTCCTTTAAACAGATATGCTCACTTGCACGGTTGGAGTTAGAATGTCCTTCATGGCTCCTAGGCTTGGTGGTACAGGACAATTGTTTTGTGTTGCCGGTAATTCAGATGACAATTTGAAGAATTTGTATCGTCTAGTGAAGTTCCTCATCTCTCTTCTGAGATTTCCGTGCTGGTGACAAGTGAGCTTCAAAGACCTAATAAATGTTGTCTTCTAAATCTGAGACGATCTGAGAATTATACGCTGTACCATTTTCTGATACAGAAATGCTACGCGTGTGAAGCAATATTGCAACTAGTTTATAGTTCTCTTAATCACTTCTGCTTCTGCTTCCAATAGCTCTAATGTTTAAAGCATTTTAAAACATAATTACAGGGTCCTGGGACGGCTGAATGCGACCACATGTTTATTGGACCCGTGTCCCTCCTGGTTGGTACTGGCTTCCCGGGAGGTGACACGAGGCTGGCTCCAGAAGATTGTTAACGCTTCTTTGAGTGAGGGGGTCCTGCCGGCCGCTTTGAAAGAAGCGGTTGTGAGGCCCCTCCTCAAGAAGCCCTCTCTGGATCCGGCTGTTTTGGCTAACTATCGTCCAGTCTCCAACCTTCGCTTTGTTGCGAAGGTTGTTGAGAGTGTGGTAGCACAACAGCTTCCCCGGTACCTGGATGAAACTGTCTATCTAGACCCGCTCCAGTCCGGCTTCCGACCTGGGCACAGCACGGAAACGGCATTGGTCGCGTTGGTGGATGATCTCTGGAGGGCTCGGGATAGGGGTTGCTCCTCTATCCTGGTCCTGTTAGACCTCTCAGCGGCTTTTGATACCATTGACCATGGTATCATGTTGCACCGGTTGGCGGGGTTGGGGGTGGGGGGCACCGTTCTGCGGTGGTTTTCCTCCTACCTCTCTGACCGGTCGCAATCTGTGTTGACGGGGGGGCAGCGGTCGACCCCGAGGCACCTTGCTTGTGGGGTGCCACAAGGGTCGGTCCTCTCGCCCCTTCTGTTCAACATTTATGTAAAGCCACTGGGTGAGATCATCCGTGGCTTCGGGGTGGAGTTCCATCAGTACGCTGATGACACCCAGCTGTACATCTCCACCCCAGGCCACCCCAACGATGCCCTTGAAGTGATGTCCCAGTGCCTGGAGGCCGTGCGGGCCTGGATGGGGAGAAACAGGCTCCGACTCAACCCCTCCAAGACCGAGTGGCTGTGGCTTCCAGCGTCCCGATATAGCCAGCTGACGCCATCGCTGGCTATTGGGGGCGAATCACTCGCCCCCACGGAGAGGGCTCGCAACTTGGGCGTCCTCCTGGACGCACGGCTGTCTTTAGAAGACCATTTGACGGCCGTGGCCAGGGGGGCTTTTTATCAGGTTCGCCTGATACGCCAGTTGTGCCCCTTTCTAGATCGGGACTCTCTACGCACAGTCACTCAGGCACTAGTCACTTCCCGCCTGGACTACTGCAACACTCTCTACATGGGGCTCCCCCTGGGGTGCACCCGGAGGCTCCAGCTGGTCCAGAATGCGGCCGCGCGGGGGATTATGGGGACGACGAGGCGCTCCCATGTGACACCTCTCCTGCGCGAGCTGCACTGGCTCCCGGTAGTCTTCCGGGTGCGCTTCAAGGTGTTGGTGACCACCTTTAAAGCGCTCCATGGCTTAGGGCCGGGGTACTTACGAGACCGCCTACTGCCACCAATAGCCTCCCACCGGCCAGTACGCTCGCACAGAGTGGGCCTCCTCAGGGTGCCGTCCGCCAGACAATGTCGGCTGGCGACCCCTAGGGGGAGAGCCTTCTCTGTGACGGCGCCCACCCTCTGGAATAACCTTCCCCCGGAGTTACGTATAATAAGAGACCTCCGGATTTTTCGTCGGGCCCTGAAAACTTATTTATTTCAACTAGCTGGGCTGGCTTGAGCTAAATTTTAAATTGGTTTTAAATTGGGTTGTTTTAATTTACGGCCAGAATATCTAATTATTTTAATACTGTTTTTTAAATTTTGTATGCTTTGTTTTTACTTAGGCTGTGCACCGCCCTGAGTCCTATTTGGAGAAGGGCGGTATAGAAATTTAAACAAATAAATAAATAAATAAATAAAATAAATTAGATTTAGTCGAGTTCTCTCTTTGTGAATGAAGGAAATATTCTGCCTTCTTAGATTCTTTATGGAAATTTCTTCTGCTCTGGTTTTTTCTCTTCCCTTCTTCTTTCATTCTGTTATTTGAGTTTTTTTAAAAAAAATTAGGAATCTTTTTTTTATACTGGGTAGAATGTCTTGTATGCTGCCATGCCAAACCAGCCAGCAAATATAGACACATTTTTTTGAAATTCAGAGAGAGAACTTGTTAGGTACTTGATAGCGGTTTCTTGAATGATAGCTGGTATAAACTTATGGAAACCAATCTGGATCCAATTCCAAAAGTCCAAAGAAGGGGAAACATTGCAGCTTCTTTTGCATCCCATATTTGTACTTCAACTTATTTTCAGTCTGAAAACAGAAAGACTCTGGGAATTAATCCACCGCCAGCACTATTAGCAGCCGTCCCCGCTGCCATTTTATAACAAACGTTCTAATTATAAAGCAATAATCATAACTGTAATTAAATCTCATTATTGCTTCAATTTATTATGGTGAGATCACAATAACAATGTTGCTGACAAGATTCACGCTGGAATAAAGTCATGAGGCCTCTTAAGCCTTGTACGCTGGGCTGCTCCTCTTTCACAATGGCCTGGATGGTCCTAGAGTGGATCAATAGCCAATTTTGTTTTCCTGCCTTGCTCTCTGGCCCTAATCGTAGACAATTTCTTATGGTTCCAAGGAAGACATAAAGCTCTGCTTATCCTCTAATTGTAGAGCCCCCAAGCTGTGCACATTGAACTGGTTTTTCTCTAGTGCAGCAGGCTATCATCTTATAACCTGAAGCATAAGGATTAATAAGTCTTTTAATTTCCATTCCTGCAGCACACATAGCTGCTGCTTTTCTGATGATAGTTGCAAACTTATTAGATTGTTATCAGACATGCCATAAATGAATTCCGAAGCAGAACATTGCACCATGTGAGATACCTGATATTCTCTGAGCTACTTCAAACATGTTTTTTTTGTGTGTGTGTACCTTGGTGGAGAGGAGGGGAAGACTTGCTCTTACATTTATCCCAGTTAAACTACTCCCAAACCATGACTTTTATATGGTTATTGTTTGAATACCTTAGTAGGTAGAAATGCATGCGTTTCTTTAATTTGAAAGAATAAGCTGATTTTTGGGCTCATAAATATCACATGGGCCTTGTAAACAGCACACAGCATATGATAACTGAAAATGTATGCATAATAAGATACTTTAGGAAAACATGTGGCTATGTTTGATGGAAAATGGCTCTTCAGATTTTAAAAATCATTGTTGTTCTAGCCGTGGCGGTTTCCATCTCTGGTACAAAATGTGGTGTGCATATGAGACAGCCTTCTCCTGCTTTTAAATAAAACCTGTGGTGGGTTTTGATTTTTTTTACTACCGGTTCTGTGGGTGTGGCTTGATGGGCGTGGCATGGCTTGGTGGGTGTGGCAGGGGAAGGATAATGTAAAATCTCCATTCCCATCCCACTCCAGGGGAAGGTTACTACAAAATCCCCATTTCCTCCCGATCAGCTAGGACTTGGGAGGCAGAGAATAGATGGGGGCATGGCCAGTCAGAATTTTTACTACCATTCTCCGAACTACTCAAAATTTCCGCTACCGGTTCTCCAGAACTGGTCAGAACCTGCTGAAACTCACCTCTGAATAAAGCCTCTGTCAAGCATAAAACATATACACTGTAGAGCATATATGAGTTGCACTATCAAAATCAAAACATCACAAGAAAAAATTATGAGACCTGCAGTTTCAATCTAGGTTTCATAACGAAGTACAAACAGAATTGTGTCTTTAATCAATCTCAGTCATGGGATGTGGCAAATGGGCTTTCCTTTTATAATAGCAAGATTGGTACTACTATCTTATTGTACGCTAGTATCTAATGCTGATAATGCTTATGACAAACTCATAAGACCAGCAAACATATCCATAGAGTTCTTTCAGATAATTGTCTTTTTTTTTTTTTTTAATTTGATTTATATGCCGCCCTTCTCCGAAGACTCAGGGCGGTTTACAATGTGCTCAGCAATAGCTTTCATCCTTTTGTATATTTATACAAAGTCAGCTTATTGCCCCCACAAACTGGGTCCCCATTTCACCTACCTTAGAAAGGATGGAAGGCTGAGTCAACCTTGAGCCTTGGCGAGATTTGAACCCTGCAGTAATTGCAGGCAGCTGGTCTTAATAAGCTTAATAACAGGGTGCCTTAAACCCCTGTACTACCAAGGCTCTCTTAAAGTGCTAACTATAGTCCTTAAGGCAGCAGAAAAGTATGCCAGCATGAATTTTTGCTATCCCCATTGTAGATCCCTATTCTGCCAAAGTAGCAAGGCTACTCCAATCTAGCTGGTAGGCCACAGGCATGCAGGAAGGGTAAGGAGGGAGCAATCAATTCCAAGCAAGCTTTTTCCTCAACTAATGTTGCAAGAGTGCTGGCAGAAAATGATCAAGGAGTCCAGTTCTGACCTCACGGTCAGCAGCACCCAGAAGTAGCTGTTTGATTGGTCAACATGTAATAACTATAGTCACCTCAATGACTCCATGGAACAAATGAAATGAGTGCAGAAAAGTAGGGTGATAACCTTGAAGAAGGAGTGCAAGAATCATTAGGTGAACAATCCTGGGAAAGAACAAGGGTTGAGAAAGAAAGCCAAGACAACCTTGTCTTTATTTTGTTTGATATGAGTCAAGGCAGATGGCAACTCTGGCAGGCTTTAAAGATTCTGTTATTATACACAATAACAATAAAACAGAATTCCAATAGTTCTTGTAGAATTTGATTCCTGACCTTCACTGGGGGTCTGATAATGGGAAAACTGGCATCTCTCCTCCCTACACCAAATAAATAACTGTGACTCATTGCCCAAAAGTGCTGTAGCAACTGCAGCTGCAATGGTCCCACGAGCATCTACTAGTTGTCAAGCTTTTCACAGTTGGGAAAAGGAAGGAAAGAAGATCTTACTCAGATTTCCGTGTGATATCTTCAGTGCTAATCTGGAGTACCTACAGAATCTTGGACAGAGTGATACCTTCATAGGCTATAGTTTTGGAGACCCAAATGAAATGGCAAACATGTTTAATTTAGATCCTTCCAGTCTCTTATCAAATTGTTACCACAAGTCATTCTGGCAGAATTTTATATTCCCACTGGGCAATGTCCTCCACCTACACTGAAATTCAGCAGGGGATGTGATGCTGTCTCTTACTTTGTCATTATGCTGATTCAAACTGCACTTTTCAGATCAGGCTGTGCTTTGGTGAAATCATTTATTGTCGGGACACAGCTCCTCTCTCTCTATTTGTTAAATGTCACTCTCCTTTGGTCGAAAAGTTTCCAGCAAGCACTTTTGTCTTCATCTATAGTTCGGTTTCTATAACTGGATAGTCTGGGGGAAGAAATAATTTCTTTCCTGTCTTGCTCTACATTACAAAAATAAGTGCTAAAGTGAAGGAAACCACATTTCCCCTTCTTATCTATACCATTGATAGCCTTGTTTTGAAGTAATGGCTTTGCTCTAACAGGTTTCAATTGTTTCATTTTTTGGAATGGTTATTTCAGAACCCGAACACTACCCGTTTGCTATCTCCTACTTCTGCTACAAATTTAGCCTGATGGTACATATCAGAGGTGAAATCCAAATTTTTTTACTACCAGTTCTGTGGGCGTGGCTTGGTGGGCGTGGTGTGGCTTAGTGGGCATGGCAGGGGAAGAATACTGCAAAATCTCCATTCCCACCCCACTCCAGGGGAAGGATACTGCAAAATCCCCATTCCCTCTCCACTCCTGGGGGAAGGATATTGCAAAATCTCAATTCCCACCCTACTCTGGGGCCAGCCAGAAGTGGTATTTGTCAGTTCTTGGTACTGCTCAAAATTTCCAGTTCTCCAGAACCTGTCAAAACCTGCTGGATTTCACCCCTGGTACATATACTTTCCACGTTCAACGGATCATGTCTTTAGCCAATTTTGTGCAGGCTATATTGCAAGAAGGAATAAGGCGAGTTCCAGAGGTTGATTCATCATGTAGGAATTGAAGCTTGCTTAACTACAGAGGTACATTTCTTCAGCATTAAGGAAAAAGGCACACTTATAGATTGTATAAACATTTTTCTCTGCTAAATATTGTTTAGCATTTCTTTAACAAACACCACATAGAACCCTAAACACTGAAGCTTTAGTGGCAAGACATATTTTGGGAACCACAGTGATGATTCTAGTGAAACCTTCCTACTCTTTCTCTTCTCAGCTGCAGCTCTCTCCCATCCATCCTGTCCCCACCCCTCTTTCCTCTGTTGCTAAGAAAGGGCCGTTGCCAGGTGATGAGATGCTGGATTCAACATGTACAAATACAGAACCTGGAATGAGTGAAAATAGAAAAGGGGACTCCACTTTCATAGTCTCAAAGAACATGAGGTTCCTCAACAGATAGGCTGAGTGTTGCCTTATTGACTTGCAGAAGAACAGAAGAACTGCAGAGCCAAGCTAAACAAAAGCTACTGAACTTCAAGAGGCTACAACCCCACCTCTTCATCCATTTCAGAGCTGAAGTGTGATAGTGTTTCCCACTGAGAAATGAATAAATGGAACGATCCTCACCCAGGTGGTGATGGCCAGCTGCAGCAATGAGATGCACCACAAATAAATCATGTTCTATATTCAACAAAGCAAATCTTCTGAAGTTTGCCTGAGAATTAATCAGAGTTCACTGGAAAAGGACTGATTTATCCAGGGGTGGGCTTCAAAATTTTTAGCAAGGGGCTCTCTGCTTGGTTACTGGGTGGGCATGGCCATGGTGGGCGTGGCCTAGTTGGCCTCCTCCATCATGGGGGGGCATTTTTGCCATCCCTGGGCTCCAGAGGCTTTCCTTGAGCCTCCAAAGGGCGAAAATGCCTCCCCAGGCTCAGGAGGCCCTCTGGAGGCCAGGCCTATTTCTGAACTTTTGGTAGGCCCGTTTTTTACCCTCCCCGAGCCTCCCCGCGCGGCCTGCACTTATCTGCATTCAAAATGGGCTGTGTGGGGACTCCTGGGAGGGGCGGGGCAGGTTAGGGTTAGAGTTCTGCACAGAATCTTAGCTAGAGGTTCTTCCGAACCCCTGCGAACCTCCAGCAGCCCACCCCTGGATTTATCAATCCTAAATTGCCAGGCATACCTAGTAATCAGGGATCAATTCTACAATCTTTCTCTTCCTCCATGGTCAATTCCAGTCAGTGTTGGTAACTTGGGAGTGGCTCCTTCTATGTGGGATGCTCATTCTCCTCCTGCTTAATATCTACATGAAACAACTGGGTGAGTTTGTCTGCAGTTTGGGTTTGTTATAATCAAAATGCCAATAATATCCAATTATATCTTTTGACCCCAAATTTGTTAAGTAATGGTGTCAAGGTCCTGTTACAGGAATTTATGGTTCTACTGTTGCAACACAGTACATGGGGCTGTCCTTGAAGATCACTCATAAACTTCAACTGATCAAGAATTCAGTGGAGGAGGAAAGCTAAGAGTTCTTTATTATAAAGTAAAGGAGTAGAGACTTAAATCATTTAGTTAAATTCTACCTTGTAGTCAGTGTACATTCTTACATTTATGAGTCACTATATGTATACATAAACATCTCAGTTCTAGAATTATTATTAATACATTTGCACTAAGCCTGCATAGTGCAAAGAGCGTAAAAAGAGCACTGTATTCACTTGTTAGTTCTCTCTCTCTCCCTCTCTCCCTCCGTCTCCCTCTCCCTCTTCCTCTCTCTCTCTCTGGCTTGGTTCTTATCCCTATTCACTCTCTGATACTTTTCATTTTTTTAGGTCATATAGGATAAAAGAACAGATAACGATAAATTGAATTCTTCAACCACATTTAAGAACTCTTTTAATTTACAGAATTTTATTTTTATAAATAGAAAATCCAGCAATCACACACAGCAGCCAAAGGACTATCATAATGACAAGATGATTAGCACAAGCAAGACTAAATTCTAAAAGAACAAGGACATTAGTAAGGTCTGTTAAAACAAACATTTGAATCTGTGAAAATAAACCCAAGGCAGTAAACACTTATATTCTAGTATAAGAAGGTTATAAAAATAAAATATATCCATCCTGTTTTCTCTCAGACTTTGTAAACCTGTTTCTCACTTTTTCTTTCAGATAGCACTCCTGGGGTAACAATATTGCATTTTCTCAGCATGTAAAATGCTTGTTCTGAGTAGCACATTCTTCCTTCATTGGTATAGTGTGGGCTGAAATTGCCCTTGGATCTGTAGTGTCTCTAAGCTCATCAGTAACAAAAAACACAGATAAATTCAACCCCGAGCATTTTAGATGCTGTATATACATATTCTTGCTTTGGACTATTTGACAGATTGTAGGAATATTAGCCATTATATTACTACCTGCATTGCTATACATAAATAATATTAAGCATGGGCAAAGACACAAATTGAAGAAATAGTTTTTAAGAAATGAAGAAACAGCAGAGTTGGAACAAATAAAAGCAAAATAGGGATAATCTATGCAGAATTTACATGATGTAACAAAAACAAAGACAGCTGAGAGATCCCCAAAAGAGTTTGAAATAGATGGAGACAATGACATTTATAGCAAACTGCAAAGATATCAAAATAATGGCATGCACTATGTCTACTGATATCATCACCCCAATACAGTTATTGTTCTGACATAAGTGTATAAGCCAAGCATTTGGGTGATGATGTCATCCTACAAGTGTCATCCTACAAGTATCAACATTTGTCCTCTTGAAGTTCCTTAGGTGTAAATAAGAAAAAAAATTGCAAATAGCAGTGGATTATTCAAGAGAGGAAATGGAGTGTTAAAAATGCTGAATGTTTTTGCAGAAAATGTGACTTTTTAAAACAATTGCATTTGAGACAAAGTATTACAGGAGTGTCTGACTTTTAGCCTAGAGGGAGGAAACTATGAGGAAAGGTAATAGTGGTGTGTTATGGAATGTAAGGTGTGAAGGTATTTTTCTCTTCTTCAGAGTAATAGAACCTACTGGGATCATCAAAAGAAAATTGAAAGAAGGGAGGTTTAGGATAAAAATACATCTTTGCCCCAATGAAAGCTTCTCTTTAGGGTCAAATGGGGTCAGTTTTTCCCCAGAGGAAAATATTAAATATTGAATTGCATTAAATCAATTAAATAAGGACTTCTGTGTGATTTTAATCATTGCTGACTATTTAATCTTAGTTTACTGTATTTTTTTTTCTAACTGTTCCTCACAGAAGCAGAAGAACACAGCAACAAAATACATAGGAAAATTGTCTTGTTCCAGTTCAAGTCAAGGAGGCAAATTGTTTTCTCTGTTATCTTTGCCTTCCTTAGACAGAAAAGTCCAATGGAAACTTCTGAGCTGCCACAAGATCAAGCAATGGTTATTTCTTAGCAAAATAAAATTTCAGGCAATCACATAAAAGCATACTGGAACAGAGACTAGCCAATGCCAACTCCTTCGATACAACTTTTCTCTCAGCAGTCCTTTTTCCATTATAACAACTGGACCACTTGAGAAGAAGAAGCATCATTCTAAAGGTCATTTCTCCCCCCCCTTTTTGAGGTTGGTGTTTCTGAACAGAGATATCCTCAAGGTACAGCAAATTCTGCATCGCTATGCTTTGAATATTAAGGGATTATTACTGGCATATAATGAGCTGCATAGTGGCCTAGAGGTGATGACTCTCGCCTCCTACATGGAAGGCTGAGAGTTCAATCGTAGACAGCAACACATGTTTTTCTATTAGGGTGTAAAAAGAAAATATCTGCTGTGTAGGCATCAGGAAGGGCATCCAGCCAGTATATGCTTAGCTCCGATCAGTTGCCCCAACTCGACCCTGATAAAAGGGTTGTAAATAGGAAAAAAAATACTGGCATATAATGATCGTCCTTCCCTACCCACAAAAATTTATGTGTTGAGTGGTGTGAACAAAAATGGCCCCATTAATTTTATCCTTAACGTGCTGCCACTGCATTGTCCAGGGCTGTTTAACTATGGGATTTATTTACAAGTTGCAGTTACAATCACAATTTAGATAATTGCGTAAGGGGATTAGACAATTTCAGAATCAACTTCACTTATCGAACATATATACTAACTTTTACTTAGCCAGGACACAGAAAAAGAACAACAATAAAAACACCTGTATGATAAATTGGATTCAAAATTTCAAAGAAATAATTCAATCAGAATAGAGCTGGAAGGGACCTTGGAGGTCTTCTAGTCCACCCCCCTGCTCAAACAGGAGACCCTATACCATTTCAGACAAGTGATTGTCCAGTCTTTTCTTGAAACCTCCAGTGATTAAAACCTCCACAACTTCTGATGGCAAGTATTCCACTAGTTAAGTCAGTGTTAGGAAGTTTCTCTTTAATTCCAGGTTGCTTTTCTCCTTGATTAACTTCCATCCATTGTTGTCCTGCCCTCTGGTGTTTTGGAAATTAAGTTGACCCCCTCCTCTTTGTGGCAGCCTCTCAGATGCTGGAATACTGCTATCATGTCCCCCCTAGTCCTTCTTTTCTCTAGACTAGCCAAACCCAAATCCTGCAATTGTATGTTTCATATGTTTTAGTCTCCAGGACTTTAATCATCTTAGTTGCTGTTCTTTGCACTTTTTTCAAAGTCTCAACATCTTTTTTCTAATGTGGTGACTAAAACTGGATGCAGTATTCCAGGTGTGGTCTTAGAAAGACTTTATAAAGTAGTACTAATACTTCATGTGATTTTGATTCTATGCCTCTGTTTATACAACTGAGGATTGTATTAGCTTTTTTTGGCTGCCGCTGCACACTGCTGGCTCATAGTGATTGACCACTAGGACACCTAAAGTCCCTCTCACAGTTATTGTTTTTGAGGCAGGTTTTGCCTAATCTGTAGTTGTACCTTTGGTTTTTCCTCCCTAAGCATAAAACCTTGCCTTTCTCCACATTAAATTTAATATTGTTGGATAGGGCCCATTGTTCAAGTCTGTCGAGATCTTTTTAGATCCTGAGCTTGTCTTCTGGGGTGTTGGCTATTCCTGTCAGACTAGTGTCATCTAGAAATTTGATGAGTTCTCCTTCTCTTCCATTATATTGTTGAAATGATAAAAAGAAAGCTGTTCCTCCATCAGCCTCAAGTATTATGCGAAAACAGTAGGTCACACACACCAGGCTGTGGGCCAAGCTATTATAATTATATCACACAAACATAATACTTTGGTTGTCTATAATTGACTTAGGCATTTGTGCTCTGAGTTGAAATTTTATTATGTTCACTTTTTGGCTTACCAAAATGTAGACCCCGGTGTTACATATTCTCTAGTGCTTATAATAATTTTCTTCCTTTACCATAACATTACAATTTCGGTGCTTCCCAATGAATAAGTCATATTCAGGACAGAGAAAAGGAATAACTTTAAATGGTGCCATTCCACAGTTTGCAAATTATATATTTAAACATAGTAAGATTATGCTTTTAGACATAATAGCTAAATTTAACCTCGCATTTAGAAGAGCATGTCCCTGTAGTGCAGAAGAATCATTGTCTTTATGTCTTATGTCTGGACTCCCTGGAAGAATCTGAATAGAAATTGCAGAAAAGCAGGATGCTGGGCCAACTACAAATTACATGTGTCAAAACTCATGTATCATGATGCCGGATAGATTTCTGCAATCTGGCAACTTCTAAATACACAAGTACTTCAGTTCCAGAGTCCTCCAGAATTGACCATCCCCACTGGAAAATTCTGGAAATCACTGTTCCAATAATTTCAAAGGTACCGGGTTAGGAATATTGATGGCAGAGATCAATTGAAACATATTTCAGAGGACTGAAGGCACAACAAAAACCTGACCTTTCAAAGCTGATATTATCCATGGAGGGGAAACCCTACTAATGAATGAATAACTTTTGTGGGTTTATTCTCTGTAGTTTGTAGGAGTTTTGAGGAAGCAATTTGCATCAGGCAATCAGATCTGGCTTCATTACAGGTAATAAAGCCCCATAGTTGAATCTTTGCCTGATGGTTTCCCAATCCTATCCGAGTTCCTAAATCCAGTCCCTCCTTCCTTGTTACTCTAGCAATAATGGTGTATCTTTTTCTCCAGATTTTTAATTGGATCTTGGCTCCAGATCTTCCTAAAGGCAAGCAACTCTCGGAGTTCTCCAACTGAGGGAGATGAATTACTGACTAGGCATCAATGTTTATATCTCTCACTTATTCACAGTTATCTAGATAATTGGTATTATATGAAATTTTTGATCTTGAACAAGTTCCTTGAAAGGAAATTTAAAGACTACAGTAAAGTAAACGCATCACATTATATTAAAACAATGCTTTCCAAACTTACTACTTTCTAGATATGTAGGCTTAATCTTCCAGAATGTTCAGTAAAGACCATTTTTGTGGAGTGATTTTTTGTGTGCAGTGAAGGTGAAAACTTTATTATGCTCCTTAGCTTCTGATGGTTTTGGGATGAAATTATTTATTGGATTACATTCTTTGAATTTACCTATTGATTGGCTAGAGAGAAAGAATGTTAACATGGAAGAACTAATATATCCTCTCTGAATTTTGAGTTAACTGATAACTAAGGGTGAATTTCAAAAGTTACTTTTTGAGGGATGAAAGAGAACTACTTCTACTTTTTGAGAAATTAAAGAGACCTCTCAGGAAACAACTGAATGAAAAGCTGCTGGTGACCTTCTACTGCTGCACCATAGAGAGTATTTTAACTTACTGCACCTGTGTATGGTTTGCCAATTGCACAGTGGCAGATAGGACAGTGCTCCAAAGGGTTAACATCATTGCCCAGAGGATCATTGGATGCCCTCTCCCCTCTTTGGAAGAGCTTTATAGCTCCCGCTGCCTTAAGAAAGTTCAAAACATTCTTAAAGATCCATTTCATCCTGGGAACCCTTTTTTTAAACTCTTACCATCTGGCAGATGGTACAGGATAATAAAAACAAGGATAAATAGGCTGAAAAACAGCTTCTATCCCAGGGCAGTACTATATTGAATTCTACTGTATAGTGCAATATTAATGCAATATTGGGTTTTCAATTCAATTGTATAGAATGTGAAGGATGTGTGTTTGTGTTTTATTTTTATAGTTATAATGTACACTGAAGATGGCATTTAATTTCGTTGTACGAGGTGCAATGGCAATAAAGTAAACTAAACTAAAATGCTAATGGCACATTAAAGAAAAAACTGAAATGAATGGATCAAAGAGTGGTTATATCTAAGAAGCAACAGTTTTTATAATGAAGTATGGCCTGATTTGATACTAGCTTTTTAAGGGTAATATATTAATTCATTCTTAATGAATTAAAAATTCATTAAGCAATTCTTAAAAATTCCAGTAGCAATTTTAACTAATTTTCTTTGTATCAGAACAAATAATTATAGGATTAAAAATTTTTTTGGTGTACTTGCAAATATATAAATAAAATATCTAGACTTTATCAAGTAATAATTGGCAGCATTTGCAGTCCTATGAATATTGTTAATAAAAAATTTTATATTAAACATGACATCACCTCTTGAATGTTTTAAATAATTTTTGGAAGATAATTTTGGATTTGGATTTGATTTATAGTTGGAAGGCTGAATGGCAAAAACAATTTAATAAAATCTGCATCAGTAAGTCACCAACCATGAAGATAATCTGTAGGTGATTTGCTACTCCATTAAAATAACATTGTATAAACCAAATGGAACCTATGCTGGTTTATTACCTAGATTTTCTAAGGCCCATAAAGAAATTGATGTAGTTCCTATTGTTGATTGCTAAGCTTTCTCCAGTAAAACTAAAATCCATCTTGTATGGGATCAGTGATGCTTAAAAGTGAGAGAAGTTTTTCTGGCTCAAAAACTAACCCAATAGCAGTCTTGAGAAATTCTTCAATAAAGGATGAATTTACTTAAATTTACTCCAAATGTATTAGCTGTATTAATAGTTTTAATTAACTGTCTATATAATGTTTATGAAATACCTATTTGAAAATATTTAGTATGTTTCTCTTTGTATCTTTTTAAATATTTCTCTTTATATCCATTTTGATGTACTTTTTTAAAAATGGTTTTATTTTAGTGATTCGTTTACTTCTATTTTTAACTAAAGTTTCAAAAATGTTCTAGTTCTTCAATAAAAAAGGGCAGAGCGCAAAGGTGACAAATAATATGCACACTGGAAGCATATTCCTTATCTTTCTATAGATCTCCAGATAAAACTATTGACAGAGATAAGGTAGTTTTAACTCACAGATTTCTCTTCCAATGATATTTGAGAGAAAGCTGTGAGTTAAAACCACCTTACCTATGTAGATATTTGCTTCCAATGTTATTTTTTAAAAAACAAATAAACGCATACACATCTTTTATCAGCCAATTCTTAGCTGTTTAATTGAGAAGTTAGAAGCAGCTTGCAAGATCTCCAATCAAAAGATGCAAGAGAGATCTACAATTTAGATACTATTAGTTTCTCCTGAAAAAAGATATGGGACTTCAAATTGAACATTTCCCTAACAAAAGGTGATTGCCCAGACATTGTCACAGCACATTCTTAACCAGTTAGATCAGTGGTTCTCAACCTGTGGGTCGGGACCCCTTTGGGGGTCGAACGACCCTTTCACAGGGGTCGCCTAAGACCATCGGAAAATACATATTTTCAATGGTCTTAGGAACAATTTTATGGTTGGGGGTCACCACAACATGAGGAACTGTATTAAAGGGTCGCGACATTAGGAAGGTTGAGAACCACTGAGTTAGATCATGGAAATACATATTATTTGTTTTACATTAGAGAAAATGATGGTTCCTTGTAGTGATAGAAAGCAGAAATGTATACTGAGTTTTGCGATTATTCTGAAGTCATTCTTATTCTGTTTGGAAATTTTCATAAAAACTGTTCAATTTTATGTGAGTTTGAATCAGAATCTATAGACTGATGTCTCCCTGTTGACAATTGTTGGAAATCAACAAATGATTATAATTTTGTTTTACTATGCTGCTGAGTTTAACTAAGCTCTTAAATACAAAGCTATGAATATATGAAAGAATTGTTTTCAATTTGCAGAAATAATTTTCCCACAAAACAATAACATTGTACTTTAAAATAGATGCAATTTTTGTTTTTGTAAAATTTCTGCAGGTGGTGATAGGTGGTCGAATTGATTGAGCTTGGCATCTAGTAAGAATTAATGGGTTATTTTTTGGGAGAAGACCAATAGGGAACACATGGAGTGTTAATTAAAAGCAAGATGCATAGACAGCACAGGGATTTCAGGAATGCTAGTTTGTTATAGTATGACAGAATAACATAATTTTGAAAGACAGCCCAAGTTTCTCTCTGATCTGTTTTACAGTATACTAACAAAATTATCCTGAATTTCCTAGATTGTGTAATTGCTTCTCCAAGTCCCCCCTTAACAGTTCTTTCATATCAAGGTGATCCCTATACTGCTTTATGGTCAAAGGCAAAACACTTCCATACTGTTGCTAAGAAGACCTTAGCCAAAGATGCTGTGAAAAATTCTATTTGGTGTGTGGAGGCTATTGGGAACTGGATGGGAGCAAAGCAAACCTAGATTGAATCTTATGCAGATGTTGTTGCTATTTGTCACTAACATCCAGTCTATTAAGCACAAGAAATCAGGCAGTTCAAATGAATATAAAGGTTTATTACAAGTTTAAACTCTCTACAAGTATCTGAACTACTAATAGTTAAAGCAAATTGGCAGTAGATAAGAGTCAATGGAATTCAAGGTGGGCTAGAGGTAGCTCTCTTGTGGGCATGAAGACTGATGAAGCATTTGACCCCTTCCTTGGGTTCAACTTGGTCATCTCCTATACAGACAATTCATTAAGTTAGATCTCAGTAGTTGATGGGTATGGGGCTGATTAGTGACTTCAGGATTCTCCTGCACTTTATTTAAACAGTAGGTAAAAGCTGTAGCCTAAGGAGGGGAGCTTGGTTCAGTTCCAGTTGGAGCACCAGTTATGGTCCTCCTATCTAGTGTTGTAGTCCACCAGCAGCCTGTGGAGCTGGCAGCAAAGTCGGACAGTGAGGAGGCTGGGGAGGACAATGGGCCAGTCCTGGAGTCAGGGGAAAGCCCGAACAAGGGCTCTGTGTCAGAGGCAGAGATGGGGCCAGGGCCAGCTGGGAGCGATGCATGGACTCTGGAGCCTCCAGAGGCGGATAGCAGAAAGGCAGAGTAACAGGAGGAGCCTGTTCCTAGTGCATGCATGTGAAGAGCTGCCAGAAGGCAAGAGCAGCTAAAGCAAAAAGGACGACTTGGGAGTAAGGCCAGCAGATGATTGGCCCCTCTCAGAAGGCTTAAAAGAGCAGCAAAGGTTCTTGGGATCTTTGTAGGAAAGTAATGTTGCTACATTTGTTTTTTGCCGTTGTCTCTTGCTTTTGAACTTCGTGGGGTTTTGCCAAGAAAAGCTTTTGGCAGGGTGCCAAAGAAGACAAAGGTTGGTGATAAGGCCGAAGGACTGTCTATGAAGAATTTGTTTTGGAATTAATTTGGACTAAACTGAGAATGAAGTAATTCTCAGCTGTTCTAATAAAATGTGTTTGTTTAGGACTGATTGTGTCTGGTAATAACTACTTGGGCCTAGGTCACAACACCTAGGCCCAAAGTAGGAGTAACTATTGCCTAACAATAGTTACTCATGCTTTGATCACCATGTAATTGGAATACTGTAGCAGATTTCATTGGGGTCTGCCTTTCAAGATGACTCCCTAGCTGCATTTAGCTCTGAGCATAGCAGCCAGGCTGCTGACAAGACAAACTTGCCATTGGAGAATAATAGCTACTTTAAGATCGCTGAGCTCATTACTGCTATGTTTCTGCACAACTTCAGAGTGTTGGTTATCATCTACAAAGTGCAAATGAGATAGCTCTGGGGTATGGCAGGCAACAGCTTGCCAAAATTGAATCTGCCCACTCCCCACCCCTGGAGTGTGGGTGAGGTGCTAAGCCTTCTTAGGAAGACATTTCCCCTGGATGTATATACAACACTCCTTGCTTCCTTGCATTTCACAAGACTGTTAAAATATGTACTCATTTTATAGTATTTAAAATCTGCCTCAAACCTTAGGAAGATCTTGAGAAAGCATACTACATAAAAAAAAGGGCAAAACCTCAAACACATAATAAAAAATTAAACATGAAAATAAAAGTATAAGCTCCAGACATATGCCCACATTCAATCGCACAGTGAAATAAAACAGATTTAACTAATTTATGGAATTGCAATAAGGTGGGAGCTGCATTTGGGTAAAGACCAGGGGTGAAATCCAGCAGTTTCTAACAGGTTCTGAGAACTGGTAGCAGTAATTTTGAGCAGTTCGGAGAACTGGCAAATACCACCTCTAGCTGGCCCGAGAGTGGGGTGGGAATGGAGATTTTGCAATATCCTTCCCCCAGGAGTGGGGAGGGAATGGGGATTTTGCAGTATCCTTCCCCTGCTATGCCCATCAAGCCATGCCCACCAAGCCACACCACACCCACCAAGCCACACCCACAGAACCGGTAGTAAAAAAATTTGGATTTCACCAGTGGTAAAAACTATACCAGAAGAGCAGTAAAGGCTGGGTAAAGGCTATTCCTGCTACAGAGTGTGCCATATACCTCATAAAAAGGGGTTTTTTTGTTCAAGGTTTTCTGGTATACCCTGGAACTCATTTAACTCTTCAAAGATAATCTCCAGCAGTTTGAAGTGGGTCCAGAAATTTGCCAGTAACCAATGCAATAGGATGTATTTATTGATGGGATTGTTTTGCCACTAATCTTGTTAACAATTTTTGCACTAGATGTAGCTCTTGGGTCATCATCAAAGGCAGCCCCACATAGAGTACATTACAGTAGTCCAATTTGGTGTTGACCAAGGTATGGGTTAGTGAACTCAGGACACCCTCGTTCAAGTAAGATAATAACTGGTACACAACTGATACAAGATCATAAACAGGACAAATCTACTCCTAGCTGTGACTTCTACCTGCTACTTGAGCAAGAACTGTGAAACTAGGAGATTCTCTAGCCACAAACCATATTCTTCAAGAGGAATCTGGCGCTGTCCAAGGTAACTACTGTATTTTTCGGAGTATAAGATGCACCTTAGTTTTTGGGGAGGAAAATAAGAAAAAGGCTGATTGGCAGGTGGACTGGCCTCCCAGAATACCCCCAATCAGCTTTCCCAGAGGTGAATTTTAGCAACAGGTTCTTTGGTTGTCAGTTCTGTGCCTTGCTTTTTTTTTTTTTTTTTTGCTTTTTTTTCCTGCCTCTGAAATTTCTGAAAATCTGTTTCAGAAAAAACTTTCTTTTCTGCCTCTGAAAGCCTCCGAGCTTCAGAAAAAAAGCCTCTGAAGTTCTGTTTGGGGGCTTCTTTTCTGAAGCTTCATTTCTGATCCTTTTTTCAGCCTCTGAAACCTCCATTTGAGAAGCTGGGCGGAGCTACATTCGGAGTATAAGATGCACCCAGATTTTCACCTTCTTTTTTGGAGGAAAAAAGTGCATCTTATACTCTGAAAAATACGGTATTCAGGCTTGTGTTAACAAAATTCACAACACAGGAATATGCAATTTAGTCATATTTCCCATACAGACAATATACAAATTGAGCCCATATATCAAAGGACTTAAATTCTGCCAGAAGAATGCCTAAGCATTTAGCATAGTGCTGCCAGAGACATTTGTTCCAATCTGGTATTGAAATGGATGGAAGGAATAACCTTGAAGAATAGGAGGAAGAACTGCAACCAAATCCATGGCCAAAAAAAGGAAAATCTGAGTCTGGGGCTGAAGTGTAATCTGAGAAAGCATTTCAGACCTGACCCTCCCTAGTTCTCATAAAAATAAAGGGTGAGGGAGAGGAAAGTGCATTCAGACTTGTAAGTTTGTTACTAGAACCTTATAATAAAAGTAATATTAGCTTTTGTCTTTTATGTCTTTTGTTTCCAAATTTGGTCTATCTTAGAGGGCTGACAGAGAAATTGCACCATTGTCTGGAAACTGCCAGGATGAAACTACTGTAGACAAAATGAATATATCTACACAGACAAATGAATATTGTAATAATGTTTTGTTGTAAAAGTTGGAACCAAGTTACCCTTCTGGCCTAGGGAAAGCTGCCAGACAATTGGATTTTGGCACTGGTACACTAAAGGATTTAACAGAGTGAGGATCAGTAATTTTCCCCTCTAACTTAAGGTTGTATCTGTTCCTAGGTTTCTGAAATCCTGCATTATCACCGAGACAGTGCATTCCACAACATCTTAATGGGGCAAGAGACTTATGAGAGACATGATTAGGAAGCAAGGTGACAACTCAAGGGAAGTTTTGCAAATTTTGGTTCTAATGCATTTTTGTGCATATTCCTAGAGATGTCTATAATGAAGCAGTTTCTCACACATCCAATACATTATTAGCTGACATTATTCAGAGCTGTGTAGACCCAGAGGCAGATTGGACGAGCAAGCATCTCATTAGAAGTATTTATAGAACAGCTTTCTCCAGTTTGGGGTTCTTCAAATGTCCTGGACTTTAGTTCCACATTTCACAGCTAGTATAGCCATGCTAGCTGTGAATTATTTGTTTGTCTGTTTAACACATATATGATCCCTTATCTACCAGGAGGAATTCTGAAATTATGAAAACTGATCCAATGCATCTGAATTAAAGAAGATTAAAAGATTAGTAAAAAGAAAGATAAGGGCTTGGACCAGTGTTTAGTAAAACAGATCTGCTTCTTGATTTTCAGTAATAGGAAGACTAAAAAGCTCAGCATTAGAAGAGAACACTTTGGGTCAGTGGTGAAATCCAAATTTTTTTACTACTGGTTCTGTGGGCATGGCTTGGTGGGCATGGGGTGGCTTGGTGGCATGGCTTGGTGGGCGTGGCAGGGGAAGGATACTGCAAAATCTCCATTCCCACCCCACTCTGGGGCCAGCCAGAGGTGGTATTTGCCGGTTCTCCGAACTGCTCAAAATTTCCGCTACTGGTTCTCCAGAACCTATCAGAACCTGTTGGATTTCACCCCTGCTTTGGATACATATCTATTCCCTCAATTCTAATTCTCACAAAACAGGAACAAATACCAGGAAGTATTTCTTTAAGATGAGCCAGTGGTGGGATTCAAATAATTTAACAACCGGTTCTCTGCCCTAATGATTTCTTCCAACAACCAATTCACCAAACTGCTCAGAAAGTTAACAACCGGTTCTCCCGAAGTGGTGCGCACTGGCTGAATCCCACCACTGAGATGAGCCATTGCAATGTAAGAGAGCCATTTCAACATTTGCTATTGATTAAGATAGCAGAGCTTATTCCATATTGATTAGAGAGAAAGAGACCAACATGGTAGAAAGGGTAGGCTGGTAATCCAGCTTGTGATTGACTTCAGTATCTGTTCTTGGCAGTCTTGTGTGCCTTTGCTATAAATTGCTCAGTGAACAGAACTGAGATCCAGTATGGTTCAGGAGAGATGGTTGTTCCAACAGCCCAACAAGAAAGATGAGGAGCAGCTAAAGTTGCAGAAAAACTACATTTAGAACAGGTAAGTATGGAACCATAGTTGACTTGTGGACATTGGTTTACAGATGATGCCATGTCTAGACAAAAGCAGTTAAGGATTCTCAAATGTAATTACAGTCAATTTAATCCACATCAAAGAGAAAGAAATCTACTTAAACATCTCAAGATAAGTAAAAGTAGGTGACCTTGGCATCTATTCTACTCATATCTATCATCCCCATTAGCACAAATATCAGTTTGTTATCCATTCTGAAATTAAGATGCAGACGGAACCAAAAGCCTATGAAAACATGTTCATCCTTTCAATCTTTGTTTCATTTATTTAAAAATGCAATGCAATGAATGCAATGCAATGCACTTGCACTGCAACTCATCTTAGAAGCACAACTCTGGAAAGCTCACATTAATTACATAAAATCAATATTATATAAAAAAACCCAATAATAAAAACAGAAACAGAGGAACTTAGCATTATTTGATACAGCTAACAGCACTATCTTCTACCTCCAACTTCCTAGCACATTTGGGTAGAGCTAGCTTTTTGTCAAACAGGTGCCTTTAACTTCCAAAATTCACAGCCACCAAGACCAAAATTCAAACTGGCTGGGACTTATTTGAAAGACACTAAGTTGAGCAAAGTTTGTCTTTCAGTTTGTAAGGGAAAAGAGACATTTAAAAGGGATCATATGGAGTAATGATAACTATATTAATTTATGATTGGGGAAAAGGCATGACTGTTCTAAGCCCTTCCCGACAGGTACTATCTGCATGCCCACCCACACGCCAAATTATATTTTGTCCTTCAGATATATTTTCTACACAGTCTTGTAGATATAAATTGAAAGCACTGTGGTCACTAACAATTTTTCCTCTCCCAACTGAGATTCATATCCAAGGTACTGTCTGAAGGTTATCTACTGGAACTTCTAACTTGACAATGAAGAGAAAAGTAAGGGCTTCTCCAAATGTTCATTTACAAATATTTACAGGGACGACAAAAGGAAAAGTGAAAGATTTCATGATAGCTCTACTTGAGCTACTTATTTTCTTAATCTGCAGTTTAAGATTTTTTTTAAAAAAAACCCAGTTTCATACTGCCTTGATTCTCACAAGTTGCCTGTCAATGCCAGACAGCTTGAGTTTTTTCTTCATATCAGATGTGGAAATTTTTATACCATTTTTTAGAGGAAAATGCCAAAGTATTTATGAATATAGTGCTTTCTTGAATAATGCAAATAACCTACTGTACAAGAGTTCTTTTGTGGTGTGTGTGAAGTTCTACTGCTGTAATTGTATATGGGAATGATCTTGGGAGACAGGAGGAAGAACCACAAACTAGGCAACAGTCAGATAAGAAGCAACTGAACCAGGGGTGAAATGCTACCGGTTTGGACCGGTTCAGACCAACCGGTAGCAATGGCGGTGGGGTGGTTCGGAGAACCGGTAGTGACGGCAGCGCAAGGCTCTGCCCACCCACCCGCTTGTCATTACTTCCTGGTTTTAACCAGGAAATAACCTGTTTTTTACCCTCTGTGCATGCATAGAAGAGTTTGTGCATGCGCAGAAGGTCCATACGTGCATGTGACATGTGCACACGAGTAGAGCAAGCACACATGGTGCGTGCACTTCCAAACCAGTAGGAAAGGTAAGTAGATTTCACCCCTGAACTGAACCCATAAAAATAATGAGGATGTGGCCTCAGTTTGCCACAACTGTTCTGCCTCAGCTACGGACCCCAAAGAACGCAGCACACACAAACTCTATACAAAGCTTATTTTACTCAAATAACTTAGTCTTTATCATTCAAAGGCTGTTAATGAACTGTCTTAACAGCCTACCAGAATTCTAAGATAAAGTAATCACAGTCTTACTAGAGTTGGCAGAAAACCCAGAAGCAATTTTGCAGACATGAAGTAGAGTGAATTGAAGTTGTTCTCTACAGCTTGTTGCAAGTGATGTTCCTTCTTAAATAGGCTAAGGGAGTGGCTAATTAGTCCCAAGCTTTACTCTTGAGGAGACCTCCTCCTGAGGAGCCACTCCTGCCTTTTGGCAGCTCTGCGCACCCGTGCATTGAGAAGAGGCTCCTCCTCTTCGTCCTCTTCACTTAAAGGAGCTTCTGGAGGTTCTGAAGGCCCAGGCTGAATCCCTGCCTCTGGCACCACATCTTCTCCAGCCTCCTCACTGTCCGACTCGAGCGCCAGCTGCACAGGCTTCTGACGCAGCACCACACCAGTCTCCTTGTTGTCGGAATCAGCTACAATCTGCACAGGCCGCTGATGGGCCACAACACAAACATCCTAGAAGGGACCCTCCCTACTCCTACAGTAGTTTCTTCTACTGTAAAGGTGAGGGGGAAAAGATGTACTTTCAGACTTGCAAGCTGCTGTTAAGCTTACAATAAATACAATAAAGCTATTACATACTCTACGTTATGCTTCTTGTTTAGACTATCTTGTGAGGTTGACAAATGCTTCCAAAGTGTAGCCTCGCCACATTTTGGCTCATTGTATAAGAATTCTCAAGACAAATTGAGAAACCTTCCCTGAAACCCAATATACTTATCCATGAGAAAGTGGTGTGACCTTCTCAGTCCTCAAAAACCAATTCCTGCTACAGCTTCATTGCAAATTCCATGAATAATAACGTGCAGCTTCATAGCCCATAGGGGTTTACATTTACATCTGAACTTTTAGATTGCATCTAAGAAATGACAAAATCTAATTCATCACTGCAATCACATTCTTTTCCCAACAACTGTGAAAGAATAAAGTGCTCATCCTGGAACTGGTCATTTCCTAACTGAGATGTTCAAGGAAAAAAAAATTAAAATTCTCTCATCTCCACACATTGAATGCTGGCCTTTTGGTTAGCTTTCTCCATCCAGCTCTGTTTAAGGGGGCCCAGAAATTGATTTTTTTCCTTGTCATGTTAATAGTTTCTGAGGCTCATGGCTGGAGACAGAGAAGGAAAGACAGATGTTATCAGGAAAGAGAAAGAGAGAGGAATGCATAAACTGAGCTTTAATGTCAGCTGGCTCTTCTCCCTACACATCTGTGCTTACACATTAAAAATGTTTTTTTGGTAATAATATGTTTGTCCAAATGCCAGAATTAAAAATGCAAGGAAATAAAGAATATATGAATTGCACATAAAACATCCGTTTCCTTCTAATTACCTTGCATTTTGTCTCTCCAGCAATTTCTGTACAAGCTCCAAGAACAAGGCATCTTTTCTGCTGTTAAGCTGTCAGCCTCAAACTCTGTGTGCATCATGAATTTCAGGTAAAGAAGCACCATAGATCACAGACCAAAGACTTTCAGATATTTACAGCCCTCTCACTCTTAGGGTTAGACTTTCACTCCATCACATTCCTATTAATCAGCTGTTGTCTTCCACACAATAGTAAACACATGTCACATATAAATGTCTAATACTATCTGCAAGGAGAAACTTGCTCTACTTTGGTAGATTCTCTCACAGAATTTAGAATCCTGATTATGCCAGAAACTTTAAAAAGCACAGCAGGTTTCCTACTGAAGATGTTAGCTTTCTTTACACATGATGAATGATGAACTGACCAACGGTGATGAGACAGATGAGTGAAGCCAATGAATGAAGCTTTGCTTTAGAATAACAGAGTTGGAAGGCACCTTGTCCAACTCCCTGCTTAGGCAGGAAACCCTATACCATCTCAGACAAATCGTTGTCCAATCTCTTCTTAAAAACTTCCAGTGTGGAGCTTTCACAACTTCTGGAGCCAATAAGCTTTGAATTCCTACATATATGATTCTAACAGGATATGGGATAGTTGTGTGAATAGGAAGGGATTTGAAGGAAGGGAATATCTGAAATCATAAAAAGAGATAAAATGGCAAATGAGGAACGACTTCCAAATATTTCAGCCTGCATATTTTTCTCCTCCAAGTCTTTTGATGTCATTTCTCTATTCATTTGCTCACTCATTCATGCCAGTAGCAGCCAACCAAATGTGGGCGAGCTTGCAATGTCTGGTCTTACTATTCACAGATTTTTCCTTCTCTCTGTGAGTGGGATTGATTGAGTTCATGGCAATGTGCCTGAATAATCACTGCTTCTTGGTCTATGTGCTTCATCTCTGAAAAACTGTTTTATCACTGGGAAAACTATTACTTGGGAAAGGACGGCCTCATTTTTGTGGGTGCATCCAATATTTGCAAATGGAAAATTGGAGCAATACAGTTAGGAGATCATGCATATTGTTATGTAGCCTCTAAACTCATTCTGATGTACATCTGCCCACTTTTCTCTCTTGAATTATCAGGCAATTAAATCAGCAGTGCTGGGGGTAATCTCAAAAACAATCAGAACATTAATGGGACCAGAAAGACAAATGGACTTGAGCATGGGACAGCACTGGATCAAGAATGAATATTTCCAATGTGTGGCAAGCCTTTGAGATTACTTGATTAACTTTGTGGTGTTGATGCAGTATTTCCCAAACAAACACCTTCAAACTGTGTTTGGACTACAATTGCCAATGGTTATGCTGAATGAGGAATGCTAGCAATTGTTGATGAATATGTCTGGTGGAGAGAAATTTCAAAACACAGTTTTGGGCTGCAATTCTATAAACTCAGGCTTATTTTTTTTAATAAACCTGTACAAGATGGCATCGTTAGAATTTTAAGATATCCTTCTCTGTCTTATTTATAGATAAAAATGCCAACCATCCTGGGATTAAAATAAATCCTCCTAAATCAGTACAGACAACAATAATTATCCTTTATGAAATCCCTAGGGATTCTGAACTGCACACCAGAAACCATTAGCTGCAAAACTGTCAACCCTGTTTATCTATCAACCTAAGTCAGGAAAAAACTGTAGGAATAGGATCCATGAACAATAATCAGCAATGCCTATTCATAATACTGTGATTAGTACAAGATATATTTATACATCATGAAATAGGACTGGGATCATAATCAGCAAACTCCACAGTTCTATAAAAATACCATTTGGTGGCATTTTCCAAGCTGGGAAACCACACCTGTGTTTTTTATGTTTTTAAATGCAAAAGGGTGGATAGGAAACCAGTGAAGGAGAAAAGAAGTACTCAGAGAAGAAACCAAGAAAGTATTTTGTTCTGTACAGTGAGATTTTCTCAGAGATAGGTCCCTAAAGGATCACTGCACCATGTTCACTCCCCCACTAAATCACCACCATGTTCAGTCCTTCAACCCTCAGGGACACCAGTATTTCCTCAGCACAGCTGGCTTTGAAAGGTCAAGAACACCACAGGAACAGTACAAGAACCTATGCAATTGAACAGAAGGAGAAGGGAATCCAAAAAGAAACTCCACCTAGTGCCCCACTCCCAATCCAAGCCCAAGTAGGCAGCATTCCATATATTGCATTTTTAAAGTTTTAAACAACCTTGAATGGTGTGAAAGAAAACCTTCCAAGTCCTTGAAGTGCTCCATGGCTTCTCAGTTTAAGTGTGACTCTAGCAGTGAAAGTGAAACTATAAGGTTACCTCTTCAGGGAGGAAGGAGAATTCGGGAGCTAGGAGGTGATGGAGGCAAGAGATGGGCTCTTTTATATAAAAAGAGCCCATCCCATAATGGAGCCCACACAACTCCACTGTTTCTGACTGCAATCTGGATTGAGCAGCTCTTCCTGTGCCATAACTGAGATGGAAATAAATTAGCCCACTGCCCAGGAGTATAAGACCCTGTCTTATATTTTTTTTGAACCTTGAAATAAGCATTTGGCCTTATTGCCATGCACTCAAAAGTCCGATTGGGCTTATTATCAGGGGATGTCTTATTTTGGGAGAAACAGGGTATTCTGGAAATTTTTGCCTAATTTGTTGTTCCATATACCAGTAAAGTTTGCATTCAGTACTGTGGTACTTCTTTTCATAATAAAGAAGTAAGGCAAGTAGACAGACTAATTATTCTGTAATTTGAGTGAAATTTTGCCTATGGTAGTATTATCATGAACTGACTTTTCACGAAAGCCAGAAGACCAACATAGCTGTTAATGATAAGATGTAGCAATTTATTTGTTCATCTCCATCCAGTGCACAAGCACATTATCCACACATCTATTTGGGAGCATGTTTTTTTCTCCACTAGCAGCTAGCATTTAAAGCTTATCTTTACCAGCTAGTGGACAAAGAAAGTACGAGGTAAATTGTACCCTGTCCGCCTCATACTCCTTGTTATTGTGGATGAAAAAAAAATAGAGAAACACAATATTGGGAAGTTACAATCTTCAGTCCTGGTAAAAGGTCAAGCCCATAAACATTGACTGAAAAAGGAAGCGGAAAAGCTTCAAGTCTCTTACACACTTGCCAGTGAGGCAAATGATTTATAAAGCTTCACCATGACACAATATTTATTTATTTGATTTATAACCAGTCCTTCTGCTCTGGTGAGCACTCAAGGCTGCTATGATTAAGGATCCCATAATGTTCATTCTTCCAAACTCATTTAATTGCCCATCAGATCTGATGTGCCTCAAAAAACCTACTTATACACACAATGAAGAAGGCAGAGAGAAGGGCAGTCCTACCTTTTTATGGGGCTTCTTTTCATGGAGCTTCTCCATCAAGATATCATGATGCCTTACCATCATTTCACCAGACTTACTATACTGAGCAGAAATTTGATTTTTTTTTCTTTCACCATAAGTACATATGGCAAAGCACAGATAAGGAGAGAGGGATGGTCCTGTCTGGATTAAGGTGTTTTGCTCCTTATTGGTTAGCTAGAGGAACCCTTGTTGATTGATGGGGAATGTTCAGAACTGCAAGGATGGCAAGTGTATGAATAAAATGCTTCTGAGGTCGCAGAACTGCTATTACATATTTAATATGGGTACATTCTTTACACAGGTAATCCTCAATTTACAACAGTTCATAAAGTGACCATTCAAAGTAATAACGGCCCTGAAAAATGTGACTTATGATCACTTTTCATAGTTATGACTTTTGCAGCCTCCCCATGATCATGTGATCAAAATTCAGATGCTTGGCAAACAGTTCCTATTTATGACCTTTGCTGTGTCCCAGGGTCGCGACCCTCTGACAAGCAAAGTCAATGGGGAAGCCAGATTTACTTAACAACCAGGTTACTCACTTATCAACTGCAGTGATTCACTTAACGACTGTGGCAAGAAAAGTCATAAAATGGGGGCAAACTCACTTAATAAATGTCTCACTTAACACCAGAAAGTTTGGGCTCAATTGTGATCATAAGTCAAGGACTATCTGAATTAACACTGCAATAAGCTTCATCATCCATTTGGATGATATACTCACAGCAGCTCCCATCTTCTCCACTCCACTGCAGGAATTTGGTTTGAAGGTTGTAGCTTTTCACTCACACTTGCCAGGTCTCCACTAATCTCTCTGCCCTCAAGAATGACTGCAGTCGAATGCACTTATTGCTAATTGTGGAAATAAATAGTAAGCAGGCTGTATTTGCTTTGAAATATACCAACTAGCCATTGTAAATATGTATCGAGGCAGCAGTCCTAATCATATTACCATTCTATTTAGCTAATACCAGACCTGATTATAGCTATTTGCTCATACTATGCCAAATGCATAGAGATGGATAGACATGCTCAAGGATTTATTTTTGTCCACATCTTTAAATAAACTGACCTGTTTTAAAAAGCAGTTACCTTGCTGTTTTTGCACTTCTTGGAAAGTTTCTTTCTTGATTTCTTGATTTTTCTTTTTAAAGGAATCACAGCCTGATGTAGAAAAAGGAGCAGATGAAAGTGACTGGGAATAAACGGATCGATCCACCTTCCTTTATGACAAAAACTGAATCTGGAACTTGCTGTGACCATATGATAATATTCTCCAGTATGGTAGTATGTCATTTTTATGTATACAGAATACATATTGCATTAGTACATTAGACTACATAAGAATCCAAGGGACATCTTTCTAAACACAATGAGGATAATATAAAATCATTAGAAACTAGGAGAACCTTTAGACAATGGATTTGGAAGAGATGATGATGATGATGATGATGATGATGATGATGATGATGATGATGGTATCCATTCAGTTGTGTCTAACTGATGGTGATTCTAAGGGCCAGGTCTAGAAAGGCTACAGCTTGCCCAGAGTTATAGAAGGTGTTCCTCTAATTTCTTAAATTAAATAAGATGATCCACCCTAAAACATTGGAGATGAATAGATACTATTGCTCTGTGTGCATTATTATTTTTAAAGAAATCATCAAGGTTCCAATATTGTGTTGCTGTGCTTTGGAATTCAGATGCCATCTCTCTCATTGTCGTGGTAGAGGACAGGGATTTCTCTATAAACCAAACCAGTTTTGCCTCCTGGAAACTGGACTTCAGATTTGTGTTCAACACCAGGGCAGCCATTTGTATGATTTGTTCATTTTGTGTGAAAGTACATGATTCCTGTCTTAAAATTCCAGATGGGGCCATTGGAAATAACCCTAGAAGTGACAGCCATATGGTCTCAGTTTCATTATTTTATACTTAACCTTTCTATTCTAAGCTACCTTATGTGAAGTAAAACAAGATGATGATGATGATGGATAAAAATAACTATTTAGAGAAGATCTGACTTTTAATGCTCTTTCGCCATATTTGAGGGAGGCTTGCATGTAAGTATACCCATGTTTTTCACATTCTCCATTTTTACATTCTCAGCTTTTGTTGCACCAAAATATCAGGAGAGATGCTTATATAGGCATCTTTTAGGTTTACTGTAAATTTTAACATAGTATTTTATCATTGAAGTTTTGAGGGTTAAGACATTCCCAATACTAGATGTGGATTAATTATATTCCTTGAAGAGCAGAATTAGGGTAACTATGTGGGGTTTGCCTTCAAGCATGAACAGAAAAGGGAAATTTAAATATGAATTATTACCTGCCTGCCACATGAAGGGTTTCTGCATTTAATGTCAAAATGTAGCATAGTCGTTGCCTTGCCATATGATTCATATGGCACTTCTTTTATCAGAATCATTATTCATGTACATTATCATATGAACTAACACAGTTACTGAGATTTATGAATGCTTAATTAAAGGTGACATTGAAAAAAAATATATTTAGTTACTCCAAATATTCAGCACATTCAATATATTGTATTTACCTCAATATACCCACAGACACAAAATGGTTTACAGAGAATTTTGGGATCTTTAGTATGTCAACATAGTTTGTATATTGTGTTCACTAATGTTTCTGCAATAGGACAAAAAAACATAGTCTTAGGCTTCACTTAAATTTATTTGTCCAGAAATATATTTAAGTGAAGCCTAAGACTATGTTTGACAGTACTAAAGTTTGACAGTACTAAATTCAGGCAATGGCTTGATTATACTTTACATAAAATTAGGCGTGTGTAATAATTTATAGATTGGAAATTTATAGATTGGATATTTTTTATAGGGCATGACCTTCTGTAGTTTATATGTGAGTTTTCATTGCACCCTTTAATCAATATGGTTGCAAAAATAAATATGAAAACATAATAATATTACAATGAAGTTGTTTTCTTTGCTTATTTCACAATATTTATTCCTGAAGGACTTTTAACTCCAAAATAAACAAGTTGCTGAATAGAATATATTTGTTTACTTGCTTCTGGATTTCTCTTTTCAATAATCACTCTATTACCTATTTAGAAGCATCATGCTCAGATTTTGGGTTAGAGATTATCAGGATAATTGCAGTAGGGTCAATGGCAGTGATCTAACTCTCCACAATGTTAACACAAATAGCATATAAAGAAGCGAAATACTTATAATCAAATTATGTGTATGAGAGTCATTAAATGACACTCTGCAATTCTGCCCTTGCTGCTGAATTAGTGAATTTTGTAGTATAACCCTCCCATCTTCTATATTCATATTGCCTCTCATTCATCCTACATTAATTAGGTAACTTTTTACAATTATTCTCAAAATAATTGGGATTGCAGATTGTTGTTCAATACTCTACCAAGAATAATCATTCTTAGGTTCATAGACACTCACTGATATCATTTGTCTTTTGTGCCATACTGCATTAATGACACAAAGGTCTTACATTACCAAACACCCATCAATGCCAAAACATCAATGTTAAGATGGTCCACTCTTGATTTCTATGCTGCGTAGATCTTACTGAGAAAGCATGCTGCAGGTACCATTAGCTAGGAATCTACATTTGGTGAATCCCAGAAGACTTGCTTTCTTTGTGGTGGGGCCAACCTTATCTTTTCCCCTGAATTTACATTAGTCCCATCCCTTTTGGCATTCTGGAAGGCCATCAAGACCTGGTTATGTTATCAGGCTCGGGTCTCCCAGGGAACCAGAAATTTGCTTATATGGCTCCTTTGTTGTGGTGGCCATTTTTATCCTCTCCTTGCCTAGGGATATGTATATTTGTTTTTTTTATACTATTTATTTCTTAATGTAGATTCTTATATTTTTTAAATATCTGTTGTTTTTATATTTGTGGGTTTTATTCAATTGTGTGCCATCCTGAGTCAATTTTGGTGGGAAGAGCAGATGATAGATAGATAGATAGATAGATAGATAGATAGATAGATAGATAGATGGATGATAGAATGTGTCCTGATGTAGTGTTCTCTAGATGTTTGCACTACACCTTCCATGTGCCCTAGATCATACCTTGTTCAAGGATAAAGGGGATTTTAAATCAATATGTCAGGAAGGCACCGGGTTATTACACATTGATCATGACCATTTGCTAGCACACATAATGACAAAAATAGCAATATAATATTCTAGAGGTACTAAAGTTAATGTGAGATATTTTGTATTTACGGATGGCTGCTAGATATTTCATGATATTGCATAATATTTAAATAACTGAAGTGTGTCATTACTGCCTGTTTCAAATAACATTGTATTGTACAGCAAATAACTCACTCCAGCGATTCAGAATGTGTCCCACTTGCCTCTTGTCTTTGCATCTATTAGTAGCCACTGTTCTGTCAATTCTTTTTTCTCTAGGCACTGATTAGGCTGCCTTCATTAAACAGAGGTGCAATAAAATGTAGTGTTATTACCAAGCTGCTGAATGAAAGATTACAAACTGCATACAGCAGGCAAAGTTACATAAAATATGGAAAGGTAGTCCTTGACCAGTTGGGGAACGCTGCAGGGGAATGGTCCCTGTGAGTGGGAGTGTCCACTGTAAGTAGGGGTGAGATTCTATTGGTTCGGACCAGTTCGGGCAAACCGGTAGTTCCGACGATCAGTTGGGCCCGCCCACCCGCCCCTGCACTTTACTGACCTATATCTTCTCAGCTGATTTGTGTGGCAGAGCAGATTGCCGTGCTCAGCTGTGTTACTCCCCAGCAATAACATGGAAGGTAAGTTTTTGTAAAACTGTGCCTGCGATCAAAGCACGCTATCACTGAACCGATTATTAAACTGGCAGGATCTCACCACTGACTATAAGTATGTATGTTTGTGGGTGGGATGGTAGTGGTTGTTGTTGAATATCTTAATAATACTGAAAACTTCACTTTAGTGAAGCTAAAGTGTCTCGCTACCCTTCCTGAGATAATGGATTTGAGGACAGTGGGGCTCCCTGGCTTTTGGAATTGTATTTGGGGTTGGTGCAACCTTTTTAGGGTGTGGGTTAGCCAGAGTATTGTGGTGGTGATGGGCTCAGGGAGATATGATGGGAGACAGGGAGCAAACTATTCTTGGGGAAAGTAGGACAAATATTTTAGTTTTGCATTCCAGCTTTTGAGTTTCAGCTTTTACCCGATCAGGAGACTTTCAGAGCCTATGACTTTCAACTGCTGCTTCTAAATGTTAGGTTAATATATAATAAGGCTTCCTCATTTGTGATATAATTGATGAGAGGCCTGACTTCTTTTATTACCTTGTTATTACTGAAACTTAGCTGGTTTTATAAGGAGGCTGGCCTTGTTGAGGATATATCCAGCTGGGTTTTGGGTGTGACATCAGCCAAGACCCTGGAAGCAGAGTTGGAGACATGGTGATTATCACCTTGGAAACTCTTATGGCTTTCAGGGGTGCTGTACCAAAGGCCCTGTTCATTAAGATGGGATCTAGGGATCAGTTGAAAGTGTTGCTGTGGTCAACTCCACTCAACTAGCACTGATGATGTTACCTAGTTTGGGTAATGAAACACCTGCAAGAAAATAGGCAAGCTCAGAGAACACCAAGGACCCCTCATTGTTGCTGTTGTGGCAACCTCCTTGTTGCATAGCAAACCTCCCTGCCTAAGCTCCTTTGCTGTATTTCTGAATTGACAGAACCCAGGTTGGGGTCTGAAGAGGCTCAGGAATTCATGTTCACCATAATAGCCATGGGCCTACTCTAGGTTCTCCAGAGACTGACACAGGACAGTGATCACATGCTTGAAGTGGTATTCCTGTCAGGGCGGTGGTCTAAAATTGGGGGAGCTGTTGGTGTCTCCCTTGCTGTGGTTAGATTGTGCCCTGATTACCTGAATTCTCTAGCACCTCTATCTACTGCAGAAAGTCTGGACTCATTATTCAGTCTGTCCCTGTGACAAATAAATGTTATAACATGGATTTTTAAACTCCTTTATCATATTCCATATTATGTCATATTTAAGTATGATTCTGGGAATAACTAAAAACACCAGGCAATTTGTAATGATTTACAATAATACTATATGCTTTTATTTCAACCTTCCATACTTTTTATATCAATTTAGTGTTTAGCATAATTCATAGCAATATAAAATCAAATATGGGAGTATATTGGAGTTGGGTGGCTAATAAATTCAAATAAATAAAGATAGATGATAGATGATAGCTAGATAGCTAGAAGTTTTTTTCCCCTTTGGGAGCTTTAAAAAAAATAGTTAATTGGGTTTTTTTTTAGTTGTTCTTTTTTAGACCTAGCCATTTAAAATTTAGGAAGTTTTAAATTTAGCTTTCATATAAAAATAAAAATAAAAAAAGTTAAAATAATATTTGTGCAGCTTTCTGAGATTTAGTGTGTTTCTGTAGTGTTTCACTCTAACTACACAAACACACAAAATCTCACAAAGCTGTATGTGGAATTTTGTGTGTGTAAAGTGTGAAAGTTGGTTTTTTGGGCTTTTTGTGGCTGTGTGAGGTTCCTGCTTGTTGCAGGGGCCATTTTGGGTCTAGCACAGCTGCTTTTACATTGTGGGTGAGCCAGTTGTGTTGTGTTGTGTGTGTGTAAAGTGTGAAAGTTGTTTTTTGGGGCTTTTTGTGGCTGTGTGAGGTTCCTGCTTGTTTCAGGGGCCATTTTGGGTCTAGCACAGCTGCTTTTGCATTGTGGGTGAGCCAGTTGATGTTTTTTAATTTTTATTTGGTGTGCGTTGGAAGAGGGGTAGTCTTATACGGCGAGTATAGCCCAAACCCTATATTTTAACAGGAAAAATCGGGAGTCGTCTTATACGCCCAGTCGTCTTATACGCCCAGTCGTCTTATACGCCGGAAAATATGGTAGATAGATAGATAGATAGATAGATAGATAGATAGATAGATAGATAGATAGATAGATAGAAATAAGGAATGGCAAAATTATATAGCTTCATTCCCTTTCCCTTTTCTCTCCCAGTTCATCCTAGGTCGCTATCATTTATTGTGACAGGATGCTGAATTACATTGTCCTCCCTGACTTTCATGGCAATATTTTCATGCCTATGATTGGTTTCCCTTCAGATTTCATCATCAGACTATTAATATGCAACTTGCTGGCATAAAATGTGAACTTCAGTGCTCCAATATTGACACATTCAGCTAATCTAGTCTGACACAATTTGGTGATGGCCAACTTCATGTTAACTTCCTTTAGCAGACATGTTTGTCCTTCCTTTCACACTCTGTTTGATGCCACAATACATTCATATCACTTGAAAGCATGTTGATGTCAGCTCAGGCTGTTGAGTCTCACTGAATGTGGATTTCCAGAATATTCATAAAACTAATGAAAGCATACTTTTGCCCAAGCATCTACACAATTTTTCTAGGTGCTGTCTAGGATTCAACTTTCCCTTCCATTGGCAGGATTCAAAAAGAAAACTTCCAGGATTTTAGTGAAATTTTATTATTTTCCTTTTGTGTGTGTGTATCCATCTATGAGAGAATCCCTAAATCAGAACTGATTTGCAGTTAGCAGCTCCTGTATCAGATGCAAACAAGATCAAAAGTAGTCACAAACATTCAATCCTGAAGATCTGAGTTATTGATGGGCAAAGCCAAGCTATAATCTAATGTGTGCATAAAATGTGCCGTAGTGCCCATTCAGCCTATTAGAGTTGATTGTGTGATCTAATTCAATCCATTTCAGTTGAACTATTTTAACCCAGCTCAGTGGAGATGAACAGAGCTGCTAGAACTTTTTCAGCCCATCAATAACACACACATCTAACTCACTAACATTCACAACCATATCTATCTCTGGCTAAGAAAATCACTATTCTCCAGTGCACCCCAGTTGGAACTGTTCACTAATTCCCCTTCCTGTAGCGTTTCCTAAATTCAGGTAGAGGCCAAGCATGACTTGTTCTTGGGCTATCTATGACAGAAAGAAAAAACTCTACAAGGAGATCAGATTTTCATCTATCCTCCACAAGAACCAAACATAAAGTCTAATTCTTTGGAAACACACCAGTGGTCCAGAACAGCCATTAATCATAGAAAGTATACACAACCAACCTTCTTATGAACTGTAAATAGCAGTTATGTTATATTAAAATGTTCCATAATTAATCTATTCAATTCAATTCACATCTTTGGGTTATTTTTGGGGAGCATGTAGTTCATTTTTTTTTTGTATGCTAATTTTATGCTGTGTATAAAAGCAAACCCACATTGGTTGGATTGGGTGGCCACATAAATGTTTGAAATAAATATATATATATTTAAAAAAAAACTCTTCTATATGGATGTGTTTATGTATTCCAACTTGACTCAAGGGAGTCACACTTTACCTAAAAGAAGTCTATTTTATTAGAAAATCAGCAGTCTTCTTGTATCAATGAAGCTTTTGAAGAGATTTATTTCTCTTAATCATGTTTTAAGAATAAAGGGTTAAGACTGAAAATTGAAGATACAAACTATTCCCAAGTCTGATAAATTCAATTGAACTATAGATTTCAGAAACTGAAGAATATTCCCTGCAGTAGGAATTTCAGAATAGCTAATGACCAAGAATTAAGCATACTACTCTTCCATTGATTAATATTTTTATCAATTATTATTGATTCTCTTTCTTTGCTTACTTTGGTTAGATGGGAGATCATTGGAGTGTGCAAAATGTAAAGGAGTCTAACTAATTGTATAAATATAATTGTTTGACGAATACTTGGAAATATTAGAACATTTCTAGAAAAGACTGCTTTAAGATGAGAGATCCCATATTATATTATTTTTGCTTTAGCTTTTCAAAACCTTGTACAATTTCATAACATGGTTAAAGGCAAACATGTTCAATATCGTGCCAATACTTCATTACATGCAAGTTTTAGCTCAGATAATATTTTAAAGAGGGTGGTTAAAGAAAAAATGTGGGAGAAAGCTGACACCTGAATTCAAGACGTGAACACTGTGACAGAGTGAACTTCCATTACTTGCCCCAGCTCCTGCCTACCTAGCAGTTAGAAAGCATGAAAATGAAAGCAGATAAATAGGTACCACTTTGGTGGGAATGTAACAGCATTTCTTACACCTCGGCATAAAGTCATGCTCGCCACATGACCACAGAAATGTCTTCAGACAATGCTGGCTCCCTTGGCTAACAAGAGCACTGCCCCCTAGAGTCAGATACAACTGAACAGGGGAAACTTTACTGTTTTTAATATTTTTAAAGTATATGACTTTTAAACTATCATAACATCATTTATAAAAAGAGTTCATAGCCTTAGAACTATTGAGGTTTATATAAAACAATCAACCTAAAATGGTGGCTGAGCTATCAGCTCTCATGACTGTTAGTGGTGTGCCTCAAAAAGTGAGGCTGAAAATATGGCAGTTTGAGAGCATATAATTGCAGTCCAGAATGAAAAAAAAAAACACCTTCTTATCTCCTAACTGATACTATTTTGGAAATGTGAGGCAGGGAGGAAGGAGCATCTACTTTTTCTACAGTTCATTGCAAACAGGTAACATGTACAATCACCTCTTTTTTAAAAAAATAAATTTTAGTAAAATTACAATGATTTATAGAACATTTTAAAATATGAAAAATGTCTAATAATAATAAAAAAATCAAGCATTTGTTGTATCTTACAATATTACTTGGATAATTCCTAAGTTCTTGGCTAGAAGTCAAATTTCTAAAGAATACCAGTTACATGTGTTGTCTATTCTTTATACTGAGTTATTTCTTGATGAAAAACTTAATAATAGTGGGCATAGCAGTACCTGGAGACAACTAAATAGAAGAGAAAGGATGGGAGAAAAACCACAAAATACAAAGACCTGCAAATAGAAGTAGAACAACTGTGGCGAAAAAAAAAAGCAAAAATAGCACTAATTGTGGTAAGCATCTTGAGTGCAATCCCAAAACATCTGGAGCACCACTTGAACACTACTAGCATTGACAAAATCACCATCAGTCAATTGCAAAAGGCAGCTTTACTTGGAACACCTTACATCCAGCAACGATATCTTTAATACCATCAAACATCCACATCTGCCTATCCTAGGTCCTTGGGAAGGACTGGATAGATGGACAAAAATGCCAAATCTAATCTAAACATCTGGCTGACTATGTGACCAACCATAATACTTCCTTGAAAGCTCATGTGAAACACTCCTTTTTCAAAATCTAACCTACAGATTTTAAAGAAGCGTTTTCCGGATTTCAAAAAACACACAATTCAAACTACAATGAAAATAACCATCTAATTAGACAGGAAAACCTCTGTAAAGATTCATGTTGTCCTGGATTAGGAGGTTCTCCAGAAAATAATCCATACATTGGTCCCCTTACATGTGGACTATTGCAATTCAAATTTGGAGCTACTTTGGAAAGCTCCCCCCCTTTCCCTCCTCCATCCAGATTTCTTTGGAATCAAGTTGCCTTATAAATTTGATAAATAAATAAATAAATAAATAAATAAATAAATAAATAAATAAATAAATAAATAAACAATCTATATTATATGAATCTTTAATAAGTCTCAGCTAAAATCAGTCAAAAGAATTGGATTTTTCCCCAAAGTCTTTATAATTGATGGAACAATTATATATCTTTGGAGAATATGAGTGCAATAAGTTAACAGCTGTTACTGAAATTGCTTCATTAATAGTAATGAACTTAAAGGAAATGTATAAGAATGTAGGCAGTTGTTTAGAAAACTATATATGCACCCTTCGTAATTATGTAATTAGAAAGAACATATGCTTATTTATTTTTATACTTGCATTTTAATTTAAAACTAAGGAAACTGCTTTGTTCAGAGCTTTAACTTGTTCTTGAGAACTTTGGCCCACCGATAGCATTGATATTTAGGTTTAGAAAAGACCACCATTAGTTGGATAAGCCATTCTCTCCCCCCCTCCCCTGCAACTGTGCCTCTTGTAGCTACTTATCTTTGCATTCTGCCCTGAAAATAGTCCCAGGTGAACCACAGTACTATTAAATGTGTAGATTGGCATTCTCACCAAAAGTGTCATAGCCAGGTTTTTCATGGAAGTAACTTGCAGTTTGTCAACAGGGAATAATTATATCTTATCCCAACAGACAGAGTTATAGCAATGTTTTAAAGGATTCTCTCAAGACTTCCTACATCACTGCAACACCTGAGTCTGATACTACGCTATGCTATGCCATCCCCTGCCATCTCATTCTACTCAATTGTTTTAAGTCTGGTCAGGAACTCATGGACTTGCTGTTCCCAAAAAAGTGCTGAAACCCCTTTTTGTTCCCAACATAGTTCATTGAGAATTGAAGAAGCATACCCTTTTGTAGAATCATCAACTTTTGAAAGCAATGTTTTGAACAAAACAGGGCAGTATAAATTGTATAATGTTGTCACCCAAACAGGTCCACTACTGACATACCATTCAATATTTTTCTCCCAGGTGATTGGTCCCACAGACTTAATTCTTCTAGGATTGTTCTCCTCTCCATTTAGGCTTGCTTGCTTGCTTCTTTTTTCCCTTGTAATTGTGTTAATCTTGCAGGGTTTTTTCCCCCCAAGTCCACTGAGACCTCCTTTATGAGCATTGAGATGGTTCTCTTCTGCCTACCAAAGGAATGGGCTTCACTATTGGACAGTACACCAAGTATACAAGAAATGATTCTACATTTTCTTTCAGGTGGATATCTTCCATTTGAACTTTTTATTTCTCCATATCATATTCTAGCTAGAATTCAGAATCATAGAAGGCAGCAAAATGCTTTCTAAATAGCCACTGCACTCTGGAAATACACTAACCTTAATGTAAAATTGTTTCAAAGCCATCCCATGCTGCATCTTTTTCACTTGAAGCTTTCAGAGAAGGACAACTTATTATTATTAACTTATTATTCATTTTAATAATCTGAAGATTAAAGTACCCATTTAGCCTTTGAATTTATTTTTCCCCTCTCATTTTCATGAATCTCTTATTAAACCCTCTTCATATACATCTTAGTAATCTTGATATCACTTTGCTTGCTCAATGGCCATACACTCTTTGGCAATGTTTAATAATCATAAACGTATTCTTCTAGATCTGCTTGAGTAGGAAAGTGTGGATTCTATTATGACTTTCATTGCTAGCATTGAGACTCTTTAGTACTTACCGTATATCCCATAATCAAGGCTTAACCTCTTAGCCTTCTTTTGATAAATTAAGCCAACTCATTTGCTTAAATTCTCAACTACAAGGCTTGTTCACCACTTTTCAAATTATTCTTGTGGCCCTCCTCTTGTATAACTGTGTTAATACCCAACAGATAAGGATGACGGTTACTATTAAGATATTTCCATTTCTTAGGAACTGTTTAACTGTATTTTTTAAAAAGGAATCTCAATCTTTATTATATATTTACTGTTACAATATTTTCTATTGGTATGTGACAGTGACAGCTACATTACATAAACTTGGAAAAAAAGCATTGTCCTCAGAAATATCTTACGATAAATTTATGTTGGCAAAGTATTCATGGCAAGTCAAATACTTTTCTCCAAACTCTCTAAACCTTGCTTTTAATAGCCAGAAATGGGGACCTAGATTAGCGTAGATTACCTGCTTTTCAAACAGAAACTAATAGTTTTATTTTTGGGACTCCAAGTTGCAATATAGATTTTTGCCCTGCAGAGCTGAGAAATGCACAGTGCACCTACGTTCTTTGAACTATGAACTTATTCTCTGTCCTGGATAAACGTATCTTACGCTAAAATAAGCACAATTTGGTTGCCAAAAAATAACACACTTTCGAATCTCTACATGATAATTGCCTGTTTGATTATTTTAAAAGCTAATAATAATTGTAAACAGCATGAACTGCAATATATTCAAGCGAGCAAGGAATAGATGCCCCTATTTCCTGTTACACTTTGGTGAGTCCTTGTGGGATCCTTGTATGTATACATCACCCACAATGCTGCTGGCAGCCAAGGGCTGCAGTTCTGAGCTACATAGCCTCATTGTGTTCTACTTGATACTTTAATAGTTTACATATAACATATTGGATTTATATTGGATTCTAAAATTGTAAAAAACCTAATCCTAAATCTATCGTATACCCCATTATTTAAGACCCAGAACTAAGTCTCTCTGAGTGTTTGCTTCAGAGTAGATGGGCATTAAAGTGTGCTGAAAAAGTACAGTGCTAGCTATCTCTATTCCAAATTCCATGAACCTACTCCGAGGTCAGTAGGTATGGGATTTGCAGCTTTAATTTTCCATCAGATACAGCTTTGCACGTAATCATAGAGAAACAGCAGTGATTAAATGAGATTGGGAGTGAAAGCCAATAGTCAGGATTGGCAGAGCTTTTTGTGTTGGAAATAGCCAATGTTTTAAGAGAATCTGAATTGCAAAGGAAGGAAGGAGAAAAAGGGGAAGAGTGGAGGAAAGAATATCTTGATGTTATTAATATCGAGACACAGCTGTATTTATCATTCATCATGAAGTCAAATATGGAGGAAAAAACCTATAGTTTTCTGATTACTTGATTTTTTGAGTTATTGTAAAAAAAAGATTTTGATTTATTTGTGCAGGCTGATGTTAGGATTGGAACAGTTGGGGCTTTATGCTGTTCTAATCTTTTTGGAACCATAAAAAAACAGTTCATTTCTTATCACAACATATGGTTCTCAATTTATAACAACAGACTCCAGAACTTTCAATTATGTTTCTGGATGCATTGGTGAGATACACATGACTCATTTCAGAAGTACATTAACTACTGAAATAATCTCCCATTTGCCAACTTTTTTCCTCTTGAGAGACAAACAATATATGGCATATTTTCTCTCTTTATACATTAATGAAAGCAGCTTTCCCTCTCAATCACATGGCTGGGTAGAATTTGTCCAGCCAAGTATTATAATATTTGGCCAAAACTGTGTTGACTAATTTAATATAATTTGCCATTCTTCCAAGATCACTTTTCAATCTTCCCAAACATTCTGAATATGTATTTCTTTCAGCTTCAGTATGGCATTCAATTTAAGAACACACAAAACATTCTTTTCCATAATGAATTTGATGTCATTCTTTTGACATAAATAAACAGGTGTACACTCAGAATGCAAAACATGAAGTACATTGTAAACATCTCATGAAAAAGACACATACAGTATCCAATTATTTTGTAAGAGTTATCCATCCAATGACATTGCATTCCTAGCGACTGTCGCTGTTAGTATCCTCTGCATACTATTCAGTGCATGTCACATTTCATTACCCTCTTCTTTATCTTTGCTTCATTTAGTGCTTCATCACCAGCATGCCCGTATACTCGCATCTTTTTTAAGATTTTGAGATGCCCAGGGGTAGAAAGGTTACTTCAGTCCACCCCTCATGCCCTGCCACACAAGTCATCTTTACATGTGGAAGGAGATTAAGATGAGCTATCAGTCAGAATATTTGAAGGGGAGTTGGCCTTAGGAGTGAAGTAGAATATGCCTCACTTCTCCTAATTCTGCTCCTGGAGTCTTAGATGGTGAAGAAAACTATCATGTGGAAAATCAGAGGGAGAAATGCTCAGTTCAGCTGTGTGCAGAGATGCCTTCAGGAAAATTCTTGCATCAATTCAGCAACACTTTCTCAAACTTGGTGGCAAATTAGTTTTTTACCTTGAATTTAAGATTGGGCTTGGGTTACTATTTTGTATATTAATTTCAACCATGAATCTTCCCCTCTAATTCCAACCCTGTAGTTTTAATCACGTTAACAAATGCTGAGATGGCCTGCTCTCAGCTTTCGTCTTGGTGCATCCTATATCAGTATCATTTTTATTGCTTGTTTTCATGCACTGAAATAAATGCTACAATCAAAAAAAGTTTATGGATAAACCCACTCCTAACTCTATGATTCTAAACTGGAAGAGCATTAAAACAATTATTAAATAAAAATCCAATCCTGTTCCATTTACATTAAAAAGTAACTCATATAAAGGTAAAGGTAAAGGTTCCCCTCACACATATGTGCTAGTCATTCCTGACTCTAGGGGGAGGTGCTCATCTCTGTTTCAAAGCCTAAGAACCAGTGCTGTCCAAAAATGTCTCTGTGGTCATGTGACTGGCATGACTAAACGCCAAAGGCGCACGGAATGCTGTTACCTTCCCATCAAAGGTGGTCCCTATTTTTCTACTTGCATTTTTTATGTGCTTTCGAACTGCTAGGTTGGCAGAAGCTGGGACAAGTAACAGGAGCTCATCCCATTAGACGGCACTAGGGATTATATATATAATATTATATATAATAACATAACAACATAACATATCACATAAGAGGTGTGTCATATTTTAATGAAGGTGGATGTCTATTAGGAGTGGTTGATCCATGTATAGCCTGGTGCCTTAACCACTAGACCAAACTGGCTATTCTCTATCTTCTAATGCCACAGAAGGGATCTGTTCATGCCTGTGCTAAGATATACAAGTACAAGTCCCTTTCCTCTTTGGGCAAAAGGGAAATAGGGCATCATAAAGCGACTGATGGAAAAAAAACTTTAAGATACCAGACTTTTCAGCCCCAGGCACCAAATTTACCTAACTAGTAATTGCTGAAGGAATGCAGCCCTCCACAAATGAGAGGTTATCTACCACTGATTAAAAGTGCAAAACAACAACAGGTCCCTTTATGATGGAGATGGGTGGTTTCTAAATTTCATAAATAAATGAACAAGCAAGCAATCAAACAAACCATAAGAGGGAAAAGCATTATTTACCATCAATTAAAACCTGAACAACATTGGTCAGGTCATTTGCCTATGTTGTAGTGAAAACTCCCAACACATTATTAGAGTTGTACCCCGAGTCCCTCCTTTATAAAAATATTTTTGTATAGCTGCTCCATCCCATCTTCCCCCTTGTTTTTGCAAAATTGACTGGTGCCTTATCTTTCTGCACTTGCATAATATGAATTTAGCCACAGGGAGGGGAGGGGAGGCCTTGGGAATTAGCTCTGAGGTGACTTCCTTTTTCTTACTCCTCACTGTTTCTGCTATTCAAATTATAGCAGTCATGATTAAATTTGCATTCAAACATAGTCATGACTATACATACAAATATTATGCAAATTGATGTCTTTTTTATTAATGCATAGATGCCTACCATTGGAAGGATTATTCTGGCTTTTAATGGAAGTGGTAGAGAATGGAATAATAATATTTTATACTCAAAATGTGTGTCTCTTCTGAGCGGTTTAGATTCTACCAAATTTAGGCTTTCCATATTTCTGTCAGAAGAACAGATGGACTAAATTATTTTAGTATAACATGAATTAATTTTTAAAGCTCAATATAATTAGTTTTACCTCTTCTATTTGTGTATATTTGCCTTTATCTGTATGAGAATTCTTATATTTATGCATGTATATTATCGTGGTTGCAGTATCAGCCATATGTTTGGAATGGATCTGGCATTTTTGTCCACCTATCAAGTCTTTCCCAAGCACCTGGATAGATGATGTTATTGTTTGATGCTGTTAAATGTATCATTTTGTAGGATGTAAGCTGTTCCAAGTAAAGCTGCCTTTTGCATTTGGCTGATGGTGGTTTTGTGAATGCCAATGGTGTTTAAGTGGTGCTCCAGATGTTTTGGAATTGCATCCAAGGCACTTATTACTATTGGCACCAAAAATGAACCGATAGACTTATCTTTTTCAGCCATTCTTGTCGTGGATTAGGGACTTTGTATATGTTTATGTGTGATCCACCTCATAATAACTAGAAACATTTCTTTCTCACTTGAACTTTCATCTGTTGGGCTTCTATTCTAATCACTGCTGATGCTGCTCTCGCTGTCATAACATGAAATTTGGGTTTTTAAAAAAGTTCCTTCTGTCAGAACAGAACAGAAATTGTCAGCTAAGCACACATGGGCAGTGATTCATTCAGCAATTCAAAACATATTAGGGGGAAAAAAATCAGGTGCTGCTTTGGTCTATACAGATCCAGAGTCTCAAAAAAGAGCGGCCATAACCTTCTCATTTGTGCCTCTCCATCTTCAAACACATCAGCATCTAATAAAAGTCTTTTACTGTCCGCAAAAGCAATTTCAACAAATTATACAAGAAGGCAAATGGAAAGCAGCTGTCTGATCCTGTGGTCTTTTTAGCTGGGCTCATGGAGCAGCAAGGACTGCTTGCTTGCACTAGAAGGAAATGAAGAAGATGGGCATTCTTCTTAATTATTCCAAACCATCTCTGCTGCCTGAGAAATAAAATATTCATAAGACCTGTGATTTTTGCAAAGGACATTAAAGATGAATTAAATTGTTAGATGGCTGTAAAATTTAATTGGATGCAGCATGTAATTTGCATCTGTGAAAAAATAAATAAAGATTTTACAAGTCAATGCAACCGGTGCCATTAAATTGCTTTCATTCTTCTTCAAGCTCTCCAGTGGCTGAGTTTGACAAGCATATATACTCTTAGCTCCAAAGACAAAGCTAATGGTCTTTGGAATCTGATTCTTCTTCCTCTGCCAAGTATCTCCGGAAAAATCTTCCCATTAGAAGCTGATGTATTCAATTGCTTTAATACAAAATATTTTGCAGGAGACTGGGAAGAATGGTTTGAAGAATGGCAGAATCTTGAAATTACTGATATTTTTATAGAGCAGATTTGGGTATTTTATACTCCCTGGACCCCATTTGGCCCTTTGTTTGATCCTGTCTGGCCTGTGTGAAGTCAATCAGAAATTAAAAATCAAATATAAATAAGTGTATTACCATGCACACAATACAACTGCATTGCTTTTGAAGGTGACTGCTATTTTTTTTTTTTCAGTTTACATATATTTGTACAGCCCTATTGGACTTCAGCCCTCTGGGACAATTCCAGTTTTTCATGTGGCCCCTTGGGGAAATTAAATTCCCATCCTTGTTATAAAGCCTCTATAGGCAGAGACTCAGATGGATGAGTTCTATATTTTATAAGACAAATCCATACCCATTAAAAACAAATACATTGGGACTCTTCTTATACTTAAGGTGTCTTTAATGTAAATGTATGTTTTGCATGAAATCCACAAGGAGTTGGACATATTACTCTCTATAGCAGAGGTCTTCAAACTTGGCAGCTTTAAGATTTGTGGAGGTCAACTTCCAGAGTTGATGTCCACAAGTCTTAAAGCTGCCAAGTTTGAAGACCTCTGCTCTATAGCAACCTTCCCCAGTTTAGGTTCCTCAAGTATGTATTTCAGTTAACAGAATTCCCAGTGTGACATTGCAGACAATTCTGTAACTTTAAGTCCATACATCTGAAGCAGTGGTGAAATCCAATTTTTTTTACTACTGGTTCTGTGGGCGTAGCTTGGTGGGCGTGGTGTAGCTTGGTGGGCATGGCGGGGGAAGGATACTGCAAAATCTCCATATCCACCCCACTCCAGGAGAAGGATACTGTGAAGTCTCCATTTCCACTCCACTCTGGGGCCAGCCAGAGGTGATATTTGCTGGTTCTCCGAATGACTCAAAATTTCCGCTACCAGTTCTCCAGAACCTGTCAGAACCTGCTGGATTTCACCCCAGATCTGAAGGGGATCCAGATCAGAGAAAGCAGATCTAAACCCAGATTTAGCCACTCATGAAAAACAGCCCTCCACATCCATTCTGTTGTCGTTATAATTGCATATATTACTTTAAAAGATAACAATGAAAAATGGGAGAAGCAGAAAATATCAATCAATCCATTTATTAAGAGTGCTATCTAACCCCAAGAAGGAAGCATTTGCAGATTCAGGAAATTCTGGAGATTTAGAGAACAAAAATACTCTAGGAAAAATAAGAATGCATGAATGGGATGCAAAACACTCAGTAAGGACTGAGCATGTTTGATAAGCATGGGATGCTGACAGTTGAGAAAAGAAAATGGAAAAGTGGGGAATATTCCAGAAGTACAGAATGTTCTGGAATAGAACATCCAGGAAGGAAGCATGGCTAAGTAATTAGCATTCTGAATAGGAACAATTCCATTTTGCCGCAGGTCTTATTTGTGAATTTTTCAATTCCTTTCCAGGATGTATCTTGGCAGCAAATACAAGTTACTTATACTTCTTTTTATTAGTCCAAAACTAATCAAGTCCATTACTATTCAATTTCACAGTGTTCTTCTGCATTTATTTTAGCAAAGCAAACCCCAAAGGTTAAGATAATCATGCATGAGATTCACTAAAGCATCCCTCATCAATCAATCTTTCTTAAAGAAAATTGGCTAACGCAGTCACAGAGGGAGAATTAGTGTGATTTCTGAGTTAAAGTGAGACCATTAGGCTGCGGACTGTGGAGTCTTTGTCTGGACTAGAAATGGAATAGATGGACTAGATATGAATTAAAAAATGAGAACTAGTCTAGGTAAAAATAGATAAAATACTAGTCAACAGAGAAGTGGTCACAGGATTGAGAATTCTGCCTCTTCTGGAAGGACTTGCAGTCTCCTGATCAAGATTTTATTTTGGAACTTTTTCCTGGATCATCAGGCTCAGAAAACAGCCATCGTATTTTGTATGAGAACATATGGGAGAAGACCTGGTCCACTTTTCCCTGTTCCCTTTATTATGTATCTCTTCCACAGTAGGTGATATTTCTTTTAAATTTTGCCATGCCTTGCAGTGCTTCAACATTACTGCTTATTTTTTCCCCCCTTATTTAAAATCCCCTTAATACTTTGTAAGGAGCAGAACAAATAGAAAGGGGGATATTTCAACTAATCACAATCTTATTACTTGTGTGGTTTTAATCAATTTCTATCTAGACTAAGTAGCTACCTTTCAAAGAATGTTTGCTGTGTAGAAAACCAATTTGAAGAAGAAAATGGATAATTCCAAGGAATTATTGATCTTATTTTAAGAATTTGTTAAGCTGAGGGTTCAGATAATGGTTCTGTACAAAGCATGGGTAGTATTATGGAAAAAAATAAACTTCACTGCATTTCTAAACGACATATATAAGAGCTCAATTCTGAGAAAAATATTGTCCTTTCGTTAGAATTTGATGTAGCACTCTATTATATAAGCTCCAATGGAAAGACTAGGAATTGCGTTAGAAATGATTTAAAGCTCTAACATAGCTGTTTTTCAGTTGAATGAAAATTGTGCTGGCCGTTTATGCAGCACAGAAGAAAGAACAAAATCTCCATATGTTAATTTAGCTTTAATGAAAAAACAATTTTGAAACGGAATGTGTAACTACAGCATTAGGAGCAGTAGTTGCACTTTAAAAGTATCCCTCCTCCCTTTGTGTGTGTGTATTTTCAATGTCATGGCTATAATGGGTAGAGAAATGATTCAAAAATTGAAGGGACCTACAAGCAGACAGATTTACAGAACTGTTTCCTTCCAATTCCATTATTTGGGGGTGGGGGGGAGCACCTTCTGTTTTTGTTTTTTGTTTTAATTGTGTAAACTTACACTATTTTGTTGTTTCCTGCCTCAAAATGATGGAAAACCATAGCACAATTGTAAAAATAATTAATCATAGAATGTAAACAGAGCTTGTCTAGATCAGCAATTTATTGTCTAATGAGTACTTAAGAACTGACTGTACTTATTCATTTAATTGAGATGATTGAATTAAGATGAAGTAGACAACCTGTGATTTACTGGGTCATTGTTTCAGAGATAGCCCTTACCTAAACAGAGAAGCAGGCAAAAAATCAGTGGGAACTGATTTCAATTTCAATTTCAGTGAGTTTCCTTCTTAGAGCCTGGCAGGAATTATTGGAAATTCCTCCCTTCCCTTCCCTTCCCTTCCCTTCCCTCCCTTCCCTTCCCTTCCCTTCCCTTCCCTTCCCTTCCCTTCCCTTCCCTTCCCTTCCCTTCCCTTCCCTGCCCTGCCCTGCCCTGCCCTGCCCTGCCCTGCCCTACCCTACCCTACCCTACCCTACCCTACCCTGCCAGCAGGTAAATGACTGCTACCATGTGGGGGAGGGACTCAGGTCATACATGGGTGGCTAGCACAGCATGAGTGCAGATGGACTGGGTAGTATGAGTGGAGGAGAAATATCTGAGCAACTTTTTAAACTTTCCCTGCCAGTTTCTTCACTGCTGATGCTTCCTGCCATTTTCCTGCAAACAAAGACTTTGCTAGTGGGAAGGTGGCAGACAGCATCAGCAATCACAATCAACTTTATAGTTCCTGCCAGCTTCCCCTTTGCCTGTGGGAAGCTGTCATTGAATGTTGGAAATGAGGATCACATGACTGCATCTGACTGTGGTAGCACTGAACGGCACCAGCGCAGTGGTTCTGAAGCAGCAACTACTTTCTCATTCCCACCGCAGTCATGGGTCCATATGAGTTATCCTAGCTGAATAATTGTTGCCCTATACCCATGATGGCGAACCTATGACACGTGTGCCAGAGGTGGCATGCAGCGCCCTCTCTGATGGCACACAAGCTGTTGCCCCAGTTCAGCTCCACCGCACATGCATGTGTGCTTCCCACCAGCCAGCTGGTCTTTGGGTCTCTGCCATGCATGCGCGGGGGGGCGGGGCACATCCAGGGGGCATGTGCGCATGTGGGGGGCGCATGCAGGGGCACGCATGCATGCATGTGGGCTGGGGTGCATGCATGGGGGCCGTGCATGCATTGCATTTTGTGGGTTTGGGCGCGCTTTGGGCACTCGGTCCAGAAAAGGTTATCCATCACTGCCCTATACCTTCCAATCTCACCCAACTGAAAGTTACAAACAATCAAACAGATACAAGAGTTTTAGTAGTATATAGATTACTTTTTATGTTGGAAAAATGCAGGTTGGATTGTTTTGTTCATGCACTGTATGAAGCATGCACCAAATGATGCTGTTACTTTGTGGAATGATAGCATGTAAGGATTGGAAGTGACATTGGAGATCAATCTTTACCCAGTCCAGGAATCCAGTAATATACTGTCCTCAGAAATTTGCCATCGAGACATCTTTTTAAATAACTAAGTGAAGGAGGGTCCACCATCCATCAATCTGTTTCATTCATTAGCAGCTTTTACTGTTAGTTTTTTTCCTAACATCCAATTGAAACCCACTCCCCTCATATTAAAATCCATTGTTTCTTGTCATGTCATCCGAAATAAAGCTGAACGCCTCTGCCCCATTTTCTACATGACAGCTTTTCAATTATTGAAGGTAGTTAGCATGTCTACCTGTAGTCTTCTGCAAGCTAAAACATTCTCAACATATATATGAAAATAAAACATTCATGGTAAATGAATGCAAAATAATAATTAAGACAACTAATGAGGTCCATCCCATTTCCACCAATTACCATCTGTCAGTCAATAGCAAATAGTAACCAAGATAGCATCAACCCAATCAATAAAGTGTCTGGTTACAAATCTCTTCAATTTTTCTTAATATAAGTGTCAAGCTATGCAGTCTAGAGTTATCCAGATCCTCTTTTTTCCTATTTTGTGAAAATGGAAAAAACATCTGCCATTTTTCAATCCTCAAGGATCACAGAAAGATCCTCTGAGATGAGCAAGCTCCTCCAGGTTTTTAAATATATCATTAATTGGATTCTGAAAATTACATTTTAATTGCCAGATTTTCCTTGGGGCCATAAAAAATGGAATTCAGAGACAACATTTAACCTTGACGTCACAAGTTGCTTATCTTTGTGGTAAAAAAAAATGCACCATTTTATCATGGTGGGAAAATCCATAATAAGGTGGCTTGATTCAAATGGACAGAAAAAAATTGGCAGATGTGCATATAATATGGTCATGAGATGAAGAATGGCACCTTATAAGAAATAAACTGATATTTGTTAAAATTTTAATTGCAATAATTTTATTTCTTAAATCTTTTGCATTCTCTGTTTTAATATTTTGTTATCTGCCTAAAGCAGGGCTGTCAAGCTCCCAGCCCACAGGCTGGATGTGTCATGTGCTGGCCACGCCCACATCCAGTTTAGTGAAGGGGGGAAAAATCCCGATACATCACGTTACACCGCTGTGATGATGTGAGTTTGACACCTCTGGCCTAAAGTATTCATTTGACTAGCAAGCTAGAACAGAAACTAATCAGCCTGTCAAATAAATAAAATTGCCTTGCAGCTGGTCTTGTTGAAAATCTTATCTTCCGATTCAAAATGAGAAAAAGACATCCTCTTGCCTTCATGAAATATAAATAATGATACTTTTCTAACTGTTGGAAAGCATTTTTGTGCTTAAGTCCTTTGGGCAGAGTATTCACTAATGTTATGATCTGTCCATAAAGTCTTTGGCAGAAAGTTGGGCCTGCACATTATATGCACAGTTTGCTCATGAATATTGCAAAGAGGGACCAAGCCTTGTTGACCTTGAACTCAATTGATTTCAGAATGTTCATTTCCTATTGATGCCATGAGCCTTGCAAAGCCCAAAATATCTTCTGCGGTTATTCTCTTAAGAGAAGCTGAACATCTGTCAAAGAAACACCTATGACTGTGGTATTATAATTCCTGTCAAGACCTTTCAGAGCATATGAAATGGGTTCCTTCTGTTTCAGTAACTTTGTTCCCTAGTTTCCAACTATTATCTTTCATTTAACCCACTCTTGTCCATTAAAAACAGCTCGCTTGCTTCAGGACGAACCTCTTTCATTCTCCTTTGGGAGAGTTCAGTAAACATCAAAGAAGCTGTTCTTGGTTTCAAAATAGTCCAAAATGTCACTAAGCAATTGAACGACAAAAGACACCAGAGGAATATATCAAGTTAAATATGACCAAAGGTAGCAGATATCAAAAGGAGAGAAACAATCAAGTAACAGTTTGGGAAGTTTTTGATCTTGTATCTAAAACTCTCTACTTTCCAGATATAGATAAAAAATAAAACTGCGAAAATTTGACAGAATTCTATTCAGTTCTCCTTTCTCCACAACCAGCCATCAACCAATAACAAATGAATTTATAATACATCCCTGGCATATCATAATGGTTATTCTATATGTAGTTCTACATATACATGAATCTTGAACCCTCTTGATATACTGTATCAACCAAAATGTTTAGGATTTGGTATTTGGGTGAGGAAACATTCAGCCCAGGGGTGAAATGCTACCGGTTCTGACTGGTTCAGGTGAACCGGTGGTAAAAAAATGCTACCGGTTCAGATGAACTGGTTTTTCCAACGATCAGCTGTGCCGCGTGATTTATATTTGCTAGAAAGCGCGAAATCCTGCTTTCTAGTGAATCTAAATCACACGGCACAGCTGTTTCCCCCCCTTGCTGTTCTGCTTATCTTAGAAAAGGCTTCTTAATCCTCCTTTTTCAGCGCTGCGTGGTAGTGCATGTGGTGTTCATGCGTGCAAAGCACGTTTGGCACCCACCGGACATGCACGTGTTTAGCGCGCACAGCGAACCGGTAGCAGACTTCAGTGCATTTCACCCCTGATTCAGCCATGAACATTTATTCAGTGGATATATCAGATAATAGAGGCATCCCAAGGATCAGAGGATTTTTTTTGAATTTTTAAATCTGAAATCAGAGACAGAAAGCTGCAATGTTGAAGGAGTTGTTCTTTTCAGATCATATCTTTGTCTCTCACAAAAAAATTGCAGTCCTTTTCTTAGAGCTCTGATATTGGAAAAGGAAAATAATATAGTGTTAGATTGTGGGTAAGAATGGAGGCGAAGCCACAGGAATTGAACAATAACCTTTATTCAAGTCATCATCTAGAACAGGGGTCAGCAACCTGTGGCTCTGGAGCTGCATGTGGCTCTTTCATCCCTCTGCTGTGGCTCCCTGTTGCAGGTCAGCTCCACAATTGATAGGGCTTTCCGTTAGAACAGGTAAAGGAAAAAGGATGCCGTGCTAGGAGGAGACTCTATGGTGGGGGAACCGGACTTCTGGTCGGCTCCAGAATTGAATGGGGGGGCTTCTGGTTAGGATCTTTGTGGCTCTTTGAGTGTTTAAGGTCTAGTACATAGCAACTAATGCTGGCTTGCAGCGCTCCTTTTATAGAGAGCTGTCAGCCATTGACCCACCAGTTCAAAGTATTTTCCCGCTTAAATCGTGGACCAGAGTGAAAATTCCCAACTGTGTATTTGCATACTTAACATACAGCATGCCAGGATAAGGGGTGCTTTGTATCCAAAGGATCTGAGTTTATCTTTTATAGTACTTGGGTTGCTGTTTGTATTGTTTATATTATCATTGTTGCAAACCACAGTAATCTTTGACTTTTGGCTTTATAGAAGTGGAGAAATAAATAAGCAACTTTCATTTAATCAGGACTTCAGCCTGCAAAGTGGGGGTTGATTTACTTTCATTTAGGATAAATTGTTCCCAGTGCCCATGCAAAGAAAGAAACAAAGAAGTATATTCAGAATAAACTGAACAAGATTTCAGGTACTTTTGCTTTGATGGTCTGACAGGGATTTGAGCTCAGTTCCTTATCAGCCATCAGGATGATTTGGTAGCCTTTGACAATCCAGAAATTGCTAAATAAATATTTTATTCTGTAATAGTATATCTGGGAAAAGACTGGATGATATATTGCAGATATGTCTTTAAAAAGAAATTAAGATTAGGGTAGAATAGAGGTGATGATGGTGACGATGATGAAGAGAATTTATAAACATTCCTACATTTGTAGCTTATTCTGATCTGGTTTTATTATTCTCCCATCATCTGTTTTCTATAGGTTCATGTTATAAACTCTAGAATATATGAAATATAATTTCATTAATTGGCTAAATCTCACTGATAATGCAGCATGACATTAGAAGCATGTGCCATTCTTGATTCTTTTGAAATGTAATAAAGTTCATCATGTTCTGTGGTGTGATGTTATAGTACTCTGGGTTTCCCTTGCTCACCACTTATTGACTAATGCTGATGGTGATGGGGAAACTAATGGCATAATGATGCCCTATAACAAGAAGAGATTTTCCCCAACCTAATACTTTTTATTGCTGGGGGAAATCAAGGAGAACTAGATACAAAAATGCTATTTTCAGTAGTACTGTCATTATCACATATAGTTTAATTCTATATTTACTCTCTGGGAAAACTGATTAAAACCAAAGAATTAATGATGCAGTTGTTGCTGTTACTTCCAACTGTGTATGTGTGTTAGAGCAACAACCATTTAAATGTGAAACAATAGTATAGCAAGCACTAAACCTATGCAATAGTTGTTTTCTTTGCTTCGCAAATCTAATTTTTAGAATGTTACAGCCCTTAAATCATAAGTCTTCTCTATCAGGTGCTTTAGAATGCTTTAATTAATTGGCATTTAATTATCCATGTGGTAACCCCACCATACGTGTTAATAAAATTAGTCTATTTGTATCACTCTGCAGCCATGCATCTTGGGACAACTTCAACTGCTTTATTCAAAAGAATGTTACCAACACAGTGTACTATTAATTTGTCTTCTACAACCCATTATAACTCTTGATGAGATTTTTTTTGGTAACAAGCCTTGTAAAATGAACTGTATACAGGTGCCAATCACCAAAGGAAAGAGCAATTTACTAGACAACCCTTGAGCGGGCAACACTCTAGAAACAATTTTAAATGAAAGCAGATAGTGAAAAAAAAAAAGTCTGGGAAAAGAAATATATGAGCTGTTGGCTGGAAAGCTTGTTATTATTGTAATAGATAACTATATGAATTTTTCATTTCTTTTCTATATTTGTTGATGTCGACATGATAGTTTCCCTCCAGGTTTCTTCTTTAATTCATAAAAATGGAAGAAGTACCATAACTGCACATGTTAAAGAGTTCTAAACCAGTATCCAACCTATCCAAGTAAGGTTGAAAAAATTTCCTGCATGTAATCTTATGTTACTTAATATGGACTTGGCATGTCTATGAGCAGAGCCTATATCAAGCGGTCTGTGGCTGGTGAATTTTTCTTTCTTTCTTTCTTTTTTTTTTTGGTAATTCATAAAGCTGCCAGAGGTTGGATTTTCAGAACTTGATTGTAAACTGCCCAATATTAGCAACACATTGTTCCTATTGTCTTAGGTCCTTTGAGTCTAAGTTTATTTTAATTGAAATAGGTGGCATCATTAGCAGCCTTCTGCCACCGAAAACATAAAGTAAATTAATGCCATACAGAAATGAAGGAAGAGAACAAAAGAACTACTGTATATTTAAGCAACAGCTGTTGTCATTAGAATGGAGTTGATCCCAAACGTTTATCACTGGAATAAAACTTACTGCAGAAGTCATAAACCTTTTATTGTTACCTTTTTTAAATGCTTGAATTTTAATAAGATTGAAGAAAAAAGTTTCTATATAATATTAGGTAGCACTTTTAAAATTCTGTCAGGTTCATTTAAAGGATAATAGTATTTGAATTGCAATCAAAAGGTGTAAATATTATTTTCTTGGTTGGACTATATCCAAAGTTGCTTGAGTTATTCATGTAATTTAGAAATTTAATGGTGCTTTTTAGATTTAATAGTGCTTGTAGATATGCTTCAATTTTTCAGAATGTAGGAATTAAAATGGCTTCCAGAGAAGGTGTGGCAAATTGAAGACAGGTCTCTGAAAGCAGAGCCAACAACTGTGGCAAACCATCAATGAACCATGAGTGGACTGATTCCTTGGATCCTCTCTGGAAAAGGAGAGGACAAGAAATTGCCCACATGTGCTGCAGATGTGGTCTCACAAGGAGACATAAGACAGCAGTTTTCCGTATATGTATATGGTGAGGCAAATGTGGAATTAGCTATTTTACTCACAACTACAGTGGAGACTTTTAAAGGACACTAAATTTGCAAATCTCATTTTTTAATCACTTTTTGAACTTGCTCATCAAACTACTTCTAAGCTTTAGAGACCTTCAAAACAACAATTATTTAAAAAGTTGGGCTCTGTCTTCAGTTCTGAATGAAAGAAAAAATTAATCATAAGAATGTAAAAAATCCGAAATAAACAACAAGAAACTAAATAAGATTTTAATCTTTGAAAGTTATTGTCAAACCCCTACACCTAACTTGGTGAGATTAAGAAAGGCCAAACTACACAGATTTCCATATGGTATCATTAATAGGAGTCTTGGTATATGCAAAATGTAAAAGGAACGACTAAAGCTCTTTTATAATGAATTAATTTAAACAGGCTGTCTTTGAATTATTTGATCCTCCCCAGCTCAAAATTGACCCAACCTTCCAGCCTTCCAGGGTCAGTAAAATGAGAACCCAGATTGTTGAGGGCAATATGCTGACTCTGTAAAACTGCTTAGAGAGCTCTGGCTGTAAAGCACTATGAAGCAGTATACTGTATAAATCTAAGTGTTACTGCTATTGCTATTTCAAATGCTTCTTTCTAGGTTTCATGTCACCTGGGGCTGAGCCTCCAAATTTATAAGATGAGTTGCCAGTGGATAGGCTTTCTACTCTTGAATGTATATACCTGCTTTGCCTTACAACATTTTCCAGCTTTCCCAACTTTTACCCAATGTGGGCTGCAGAATGCTGAGAGTTGAAGTCTATACATCGTAATGTTGCCAAGTTTGAAAAACACTGCCTTAAACCAAAGCCTATATTGTCGCTTAGTTCTTAATTCTTGGTTTAGGAAATCTAAAATAGAATTCCCTTAAGTCACATCTGTTGCTCCTGTCACCTCTAGGAATTGTCTGAATCTTACAGAAATATCTTCAATAACCTCAACTAAAACACTGTCAAAAAAGCTAATACAATCCTTGGTTATATAAACAGAGACATAGAATCAAAATCACGTGACGTATTAGTACCACTTTATAAAGCTTGAGTAAGACCACACCTGGAATACTGCATCCAGTTTTGGTCACCACATTAAAAAAAAAAGATGTTGAGACTTTGGAAAAAGTGCAAAGAAGAGCAACTAAGATGATTAAAGGCCTGGACACAAAAACATATGAAGAACAGTTGCAGGGTTTGGATTCTCTAGTCTAGAGAAAAGAAGGACTGGGGATGGACGGATGGACATGATAGCAGTATTTGAGAGGCTGCCACAAAGAGGATTTATTTTCCAAAGCACCAGAGGGCAGGGTAAGAAACAATGGATGGAAGCTAATCAAGGAGAGAAACAACCTGGAATTAAGAAGAAATTTCCTAACAGTGAGGACAATTAACCAGTGGACTAGCTTGCTGTCAGAAGTTGTGGGTGCTTCATCACTTAAGAAGAAACTGGACAGTCACTTGTCTGAAATAGTATAGGGTCTCCTGCTTGAGCAGGGGGTTGGAATAGAAGACCTTGAAGGTCCTTCCACCTCTATTCTGATTGATTATGAGCAGGGTTCGTTCATTCATTCATTCATTCATTCATTCATTCATTCATTCATTCTTCATGTTTCTAGGCCTCCCACCTTCCTCAAGGAGGGAGTCTTATTCTTTGAGTAAGGCCCATGACTGTTCTATTATACCACTGTGGCAGTAATATGTTTTCAAGTGCTACTCATACCTGTATATGGTGGATATCCTAGAACCATGATGGCAAACCTATGGCAGGCGTGCCACAAGTGGGCACACAAGCTCAGCTCTGGCACACATGCGCGCACTGGCCAGCTGATTTTCGGGCCTTCCGGGCCCACTGGAAGTTGGCAAACAGGCCATTTCCAGCCTCCAGGGGGGCCTACGCATGCCAAAAGCAAGGGAAGCACGGGGTGGTGATGTCACTCATAGAATTATGGGTGTGGGCCCACACACACGCAACCCCCCTGTGCTCCCCCTGCTTTTGGCACATGATGGCAAAAAGGTTAGCCATCACTGTCCTAGAGTTTGTCTTTCTGAGGTAGATTCTGCATGCTTCATCTTCCAGACAGGCAGGAAAACCATACTGAAGGACTCCTTTCATCATGAGATGGAATAGGAAAGGGTGTGAGGGCATGCTTCTCATCTTCAGAATAACTTGCTTTCTGGGGCAATGATAATTTCAATTCCCATGGTTTTCTGGAGTACTCAAAGAATTTTAGTTAGGCAATAAGCATTTTATTTAACCATGACCTAACTTGACAACATTCTTATAAGACAATACTTTTGAAAACAAAATATATTACACTGACCTTGCATCAATATTTTTACTCAAAAGGAGGAAGATTTGTTTATACAGGAAAGGTTTGTAATGGCAGAATTGCATCTCAGATGGAAATCCAACTTCTATCATATTTGTTAACAAAAGCATAGCAGAACTAGAAGTGAACATTTTAAAAATTTCCCTTTTAAATGTCCCAAGCTGTAGTCCAAATTCTGTTATGTAATGCCCTTTGATAACAAAGGTTTGATTAAGCATTATTAAGTTTTGGTTATAAAGATATGTTTTTAAAAACAAGGAAGAATTACTTCAGGAAAACCCAGATGAATCTTTTATAGATTCATAGTTTAAACAAGTGACTCAAATGATTAGTCAGATTGGCATTGATTCTGATTATTTATTTCCCAGCATATGTCATCAGCAATTCATTGTATCAAACAGACTATGGAATAACTCAGTACAGGAATTAATGGATAAAGTATTATATTCATCTATAAATTTTGGAATTAACTACAGATATATTTTTTCAATTCCCAAAATATTTGAATAGCTTATATTTAAGTAAATACAGAATAGTCTTTTCAAAGCCAGATTAAATGTGTTACCATCAAATAAATTACAAGACTCTTCAGCAGGAAGTTATCTGATCTATTTTAAAATCAAAATCAGGAAGAGATACTTCTCACTATATAAAAGAAATAGTTGCAGATGAAAATCCTAAAATTACAGTGGCAACAGCCAGATTTTTACTATGGCTATAAAGACAAGGCTTTTAGTAACCGATCAATGAGTTAGGGTATTATCTACAGTAATGCTAAATTTACATTATATTTATAATTTGCTATGGGGCCCTTTTTAGCTGTAAATAAAATTGAATGACTGACCAATCAAATGTACAGTCTTGGAATCTTAAGGTAATGGAAAGATTTTGGCCAAGAGAACTTGTGTCAATGGATATTGCTAGCAGCCAAATATTCAGAAGTTATCATTTTTCATTTTAGTCCGTTCAAATTAAAATAGGCATTTAAATGGTTTGTTTATTCTTACTGGATTAAAAAACCGGAGGGGAAAAGAGTTCACAAAATAGTATGATTTTTTTTCTCTCTCCTTAGCTCTGTCTATATGCTATCATGACTCTGCTGTTGACTATTTTCTTCAGTACAATAATGTGTATTTTATTCTATCCCTATCATTATTTTTTTTTTTTATTGAAAAGGTTTTCAAATACAAATTTTTCCCCCTTTTTCCCCCCCCTCCCCCCCTCCCTAACCCCCCCTCCCCACCCTTCCCCCCCTGTGACTTCTTCGTAACAAAAAAAAACCCTAATTCATAACAGATTACTTACTCCCTCCTCAAAATACTGACCTTTACTTACTAAAAGTATTATAAATCCCCCTTTATCCATACATTTCAGAAAAGAAGAGAAAAAAAACAAAAAAAACCAAACACATTATACTATAACTATTATAAAATAACTTCTAATTTAGCATAATAGTGTTTTATATCTATACATTATTGCAACAATTCAAAACCACCTTCCACTTTAAAACTATACGATAAATCCTACTTTAATAACATTTCAAAGCGGGCTCCCCATAAAATCTAATTTAACATTTATTCCACTCTATCCATTTCCTCCACTCCCCTAAATGTATCACTTAAAAATCCCTTTTCTTAAACTAATCAGTCTGTAGCTAGCTTATTCACCCACTGTCTTACAAATTTACCATACACAACAATTCTTGATATCTTTAATTCACTGCCCACACTACTTAAAAATATATATATATATATATTCCATTATATCTAAATAAAAAAAGAAAAGACAATAACTTTAAATTTATAGTCCATATAATATCTTCTTGAAGTCTTTCCACTGAATTGTTAAAACCAACATCCATAATAGGGTAACATAGCTTGCTGATGCAACAGTTTATTCAAGATCTCCAATCATATCTGCCCCCATCAGTAGTAAACATCTTCTTATATATATAAAAGTAAAAACAACCACCCGAGTGACATTATAATTGTATTCCATATAATAATAATTGTGGGTTTCATCAGGATTATTAATTTCCATCATCGTATTGGGTAACAACCCGATCTTCTGCATGTCCCAATGTGATTCTCTTGCCTTATAATTCAAGATAATTATAATATATTTATCAACACAAAAAGAAGTTTCAAAGTAGATAATTCAAAACCATCAATTTGAGGCTCTTTCCATGTCCCAAAATTACGGCAATGCAGAGATCTGCCACTATCCTCAGGATGATATTGACCAATATGTCGCCTCCTCTATGTTTTCACATAATCATTCATATTTTAAAATCACTGGCTTCACTGTTGCTTGGGTTAGAAATTTCTATTTTTGTACAACCTATTTCTTTTTTTGTTTTCTTTTTGTGGGTTTGACTTCCATCCTAATTTTTTGTGTCTCGCGTTTCTTTTTTATCCCTTGTATATCCTCTAATTGGTTTCCATGCTTGTCCTTGCCTTGATAAGTCATCACATTAAAATCAGATGGCACTTCTCTCAAATTTGTAGATAATCCAGCTGGGGTATCCGATAAATCCAAAGGCAATTTATCTGGTACAGTCTCTGTCTTTAGTTCCAGCTCCTTCTGCTTATCCTGTATTATATCTGAAGACGTTAAATTCATTTTCAACCTATTTTGATAAAATTCTTCCGCTCTTTCAACAGTATTTAACTGGTATCTTTCTCCTTGATATCTCAATATAATACCAACTGGGACGTCCCACCGGAATTGAATATTTCTCCTTTTTAACTCAGACACCAGAAAGCCAAATTTCTTCCTTTCCATTAATATCTTAGGTGGGAGTTCCTTGTAAATCCAAATCTTTCTTCCATACAATTGCAAATTAGAATTGAAGGAATTTTGCACAATTTTATTCCTAATTTCTTTATCTGAAAAATAGATTACCACATCTCTAGGCAATTGCCTTTGCTTGGCAGTCCAGGAGTTTATTCGATAAGCTCTGTCAATCCTACAAAACACTTCCTCAGGTTGAATCTTTAAAATCCCAGCTAGAAATTCAGAAGATATTTTCCTTAAGTCATCTCTGTTATTTTCCTGCAAACCTCTAAGTCTTATTGCATATTCTGTGAAATTATGTTGTATCTTTAGAACCTCTTTTTCAATCCTCTGTTGCAGATTTTCTACATTACCAGACTTTTGGTCAGCATCCATTTTAAATTTTTCTTCTGAACTATAATCCTGAATATTTAACAAATCATTTTCAATTTTTTGAATTCTATTGTCCAATTTATCTTGAATTTCATCCATTTTTGACTCTAGTAAATTAGTATTTGTATCCAACCGAATCATGAATTCTGACACTTTTAAAATTTTTTGCTGCAAAAAGTCAAACTTGGATTTCACCAATTCCTTAGTTTCCTGCTTAAATTTTTCAAGTTGCTGATTCACAATCTCATCCCTTCTTTCAATCTCCTCTAAGAGAAATTCTATTATATTAAAATCAGGTTTCTGGGACTGAAGAGTTAAAACTTGTTCCTTTAAATTCTTAGTGGGGGAATCCCCCCCACCTATTTGCTTGTCTGACTTCACAAGCCTCAGTGCCATGTTTCCGCCTAAGCAGGCTTTGTTAGAAGAAAAAAAAAAAAAAAAAACAAGACAAAAGACTTCCAGCCAGCAACAATCAAGCCTCCAGGGGAAAAAGAGAAAAACAAAAACAGGAGCGGAGTTTTGTCTACAAATGTAGCCAGTGGTATTTATTCCGCTACATTGTAATAATAAAAAACGGAAGAACTTTCCCTCTCAAACTCTTCTCCAGCCGCGGCAGACGCCATTTTAAAAAGAAACTTTTTTCCTCTTTCTCTTCCTCTATTCTCCTAAGTAATTTTTAAAAGATAAGTAAAATACTTGCGCTTCAGTATTACAGGTCCAGCTCACATTTTCTTTGAGTAATCTGTCAAATTCGCAGGCTTGCTTTTGACGCCTGGCTCTGCATTAGCAGAGGTCTCCCAAAGCCCGGAGCAGCGGCTGGGGATATGGGGCATCTCATCCGCTCCATCCCAAAAGTAAAAGAAAAACTTTTGGGACTCTGCAGAGAGTTCTACCCACCCCTGCCGGCTCTATCTCCGTTTCCTCATGGGAACGGAGTTTTTTTCGAGCCGCCGTTCCGTTGTGAAGGCGGCTCTGACAGGCAGTGGAAGCTGACGATCCCAAAGGAACGTCTGGCGGCGGCCAGCAGCAAACAGGAAGCCTATCCCTATCATTATTTTTGACTCTCTTTTAATCCTTAGATTTCCCCAGGTTAATTGCTACAATTTTTGTTGATTGATCCAGTGAGGGCAGAAAATATTTGCTTTTATTCCAGCACCATACTGAGATATCAAATTCAGCACAGCATAAGAAAATGAGTGGAGAAGTTATTTTATATAAAAGAGATGAAGATACACTTTTCCTTCCTAAGACTTATGAATTACAATTTCCATAGTTTAGCTTTGCCCTCAAAGCAGAATGATTAGAAAATGAATTGATAGCCACAGGCAACATATTTGTTTTAATATTATCCTTGACTTGCTTTCCCAGTCTGTATAATCTCAGAGAAAGGCTTCATAATATAAAGGTTAATTTTGTTCTACATTCGCTAAAAGAAGTACACAGAACATAAGCCAGAATTTAACATTATGATGGTAAATGCTAACAAATCCAAATGTAATCATTCAGTGTATACATTTTCCCCCTTGAAAATTTTCATTGTTGTAACTAAAAGATCCCTTATATTTGCAAAAAACACTTTCATATATCTGGATTAATAGATTTTAATTAAAATCTTGCATTCAATTAAAGCTTTGTGTTTGTCCTTTACTCATTAAAAATGAATTTACTGAGCAGCTAAGTGTAGTTATCTAAGGTAGATGGAAAATTCATTCTTTTGCTTATCAGTATGGGTAACAAGATAACGTAGTCCAAGAATAATACCAATGAAATTCTTTTGTACTGATGATGCCATCTAGGCTAATTCTGTTTTTAAATAATCAACAGCATGTGATAGATACTTTTTATGAAGTCCTGGGACTTTAAATATGCAAAGTGTGGTTTTCATGACTGCACTGTATTCCTCTTCTTCAGTCAAGAATGAGAAGAAAAAGATTCTGATGTATAAAAGCCTATGTAGAGCTTCATAGCCAGAGCAGTCTATCTATGTATGTATTTATATTTCACATTTCTGAACCACCGATTTTTCTCAAAGAGGGACTTTGGACAGAATACAATAAAATATAAAAATTAAAATGCTGAAGTTAAAATTTGAGAATTAAAAATTTAAAAGATCACATATAAAATTTTAAGGCAGCCAGAATAATTAAACCCTGTTAAAAAATTAGCTGACAAAGTTATATCACTAACACTGTGTGTATTGAATGCTGCGGACCCTTCACCAATTCTCATGGTAGATGCCACATTTGTCCCTTTTGGCACAAAATGATGTCCACTAGCAAGGTTCTTCACTTCCCTGCCTGCTCCTTATGGCAACAGTCACAAGGTTGTGTATGCCTGATCATTATAGTCAATACATACTTGATTATATGAAAGAGAAAATATCATAGCACAGATTGTTAGGCTGTGCTGTGCTGTTCTATGCTATGCTATGCTTTAGGTTAGGTTAGGTTAGGTTAATCTTTAAGGGATCATAAGACTTCTTCCTGATGACCGAAAAAAACTCTTACAGTTTCTTTACATAAAGAAGAAGTTAATAATTGCAAAAATTACAGGGCTAAGTTTGTTTTGTGTGCTTTGAAAAGGTGTTTGGCAAAATTCTAACTGAAAGGGCACAAGTGATAATAAATAGAATCTGAGATGTTCAATATGATGTGATGTTTAATAGGGGAAGTATAGTTCAAAGAGTTCATATTCAGTTTGTTATTGAAAAGTATATGAACACAAGAAAAATGATGCATTGCACATTTATTGATTTAGAAAAAGCATATGATAAAACTGAAAATATTTGAGTTGTGGAATGTTTTGTGCAAATATGGAATTGAAATTTGGTTGCTGACTTGAACATCATATATCCATAAATTCACACGTCTCTTGTCTCATCCATGGTCAGACAAGACAAGAGATAACCACAAGGCAAGAGACATGAGAAGCTGGAGAAGGGCCAGGACCTGAAAGAAGTACTAGAGAGGCTGTGGAAAGTACCGATAAAGGACAAAGTGGTCTTAGAGATGGTAGGAGCAAACAAGGCTGTGATTCCTAAACTGGGAGAGTGGCTCCACCAGATCTCAGGAACAGCAACAGAGTCCTCTGTCCAAAAGAGTGCAGTGCTAGAAAAGATTTGTGCAGAACCTCAAACTCGTAGGCCTTTTATAGAAGATCTTATATTGAAGAAGATGCCTTCCAGTGAAAAGGGTGAAAAGGAATTATTATACTCTATATTATATTATTACTATATATATAGGAGCTAGATAATGTATGAGAATAAATGGAATAGTTGGTGAATGATTCAACATTGAGCAGGGAATAATGCAAGAATGAATATCTCACTGTTTAAAATATTTATGAATAAATGTATAAAGAATGCTTATAGAAGAAGTGAATGTACATGTAGTTCTGTATGCAGATATTGCTTTGGCTGAGAACCAAACTGTTTGCAGCAAAAATTAGCCAGAGTATATGATATAGTGATATGATTTAGTGTTCACTAAATTCACTAAGTACTGAAACTGGTACTGGTTGAATTTGGAAGTGGGGAAATATCTACTGCAAATTATACAAAAATACTTACTCATCTCTGCCCCAATGTCAGTATAGGGATTTGTGTACTTTATATTGATAATTCTCGCTTAACTACAGTAATTGGGACTGGAGTTTCTGTCACTATGTGGTATAATCATAAAATACAGTATCATATAACCACACTGCTTAGTAAATGCAGTTCCAGCAGTCTCCAGATACCATCAGCAAAGAGCACCTCAAATGATCACAACTTCTGATTTCTTATGGCTTCCCCATTGACTTTACTTGTGGAAAGCCATCAGGGAAGACTGTAAATTGTCATCATGTGATGATGGAACCCTGCAACAGTTGGAAATCCATACTATGTGTCAGCCAGAATGTGGAGGAACTGAGGAATTTTGAGGACCGGTCATAATAACCACTCATTTACTGCTGCCCCAGGTTTGAATGGTTGTGAACTAATGATTGTTAAATGAGAATCATCTGTAGCATAATATTTATGGAAGAATATACAAATGAAGATAGTTTCTTATCTCTTTTACTTGTGACATTGTCTTTTGAAACTTTTGACAATATCGCCTGTTTCCTTCTTAGAAACACAGGAAGCTGCCTTTCACAAAATCAATCTGTTTCGATATCCCACCATTTTCTAATTGGTAACAGTTTTACAAATGTTGTGCAGAGGTTAATTTTTTGCTTTATCTTGGAATCCAGTAGAAGCCCAGACAACATCAAAAAGACCTTGCATACATTGTGAGGTTATCATGCAAATAATGCAAGTATGTAATTCACATTATTTGCATGATAATGCAAACAAAATACTCCACCCCACCTTCTTACAATACCTATACTATTATATCAGAGGTGTCAAACTGGTGGCCCACGGGCCAGATGTGTCAGGTGCAGGCCACACCCACCCCAGCTCCGCAAATGGGAAAAACATCACAAAAGTCACATGATGGCAACGTGACGCCATGAGTTTGACACCCATATGTTATATGCTTTATTTAAGAGGAGGGAGCAGGAACTAAGTAGCTCACAGTTCCTTATAAAGTTATCTTGATTTATTTAGACACAAATTCACATCCTATTTTACTTGTGCTTAACCACATGGATGGTAGTTGAAAAAAACTAGATTGTATAATACATGGTGGACTAACTGGAGATCACTTCCATCATGTGGCAACCCCCAAAATTGAATTTGCAAACATGGAGATGCTACAGGATTATGGTGCAAGCTCAGTTCCTAACATACTTTTCAGTTTACAAGTAATTCCTCCTCTGAAAGAATTTAGCATTGCAAACGAATAAATTCATGCCCCCATTAATATTTTTTACTCTCTAGTTCAGAAATTTGAGCACTGTGGGACCTCATATACTGTAGACTGACTATAGAATATTCACAACTACCAATAAAGGAGAATATTTGTAACTTGGGGTTGAAATGAGGAGTCCTTGGTGCTCTCTGAGCTTGGTTGTTTTCTTGCAGATGTTTCATTCCCCAACTAGGTAACATCACTGTGTTAGGATATTCACAACTCAAAATTCTATCCACATGAATATATTTAGTTTATTTGTCTGCAAAGATTCAGGCACAGCTCATTTTGTATTGCACACTTTTTGTGGTATTTTTCTGATCTTAATTATGCAAATATCTTCCTGAGCAAAAGGAGTTAATTACCATCTCTGAATAACCACCTGGTAATATTTGGAGTCATCATGAACAGACTGCCATGTCTCCATGATCTTGTGAGAAGAAGAATGTCAAAGCTGCTTAGATTTTTATAACTATCAAGCAACCTGATGATACAATTGATTTCTATTCCATACACTATTTACATGGCCTATAAAATGCAGCTGCTTCGAAATGCTTTCCTCTTCCTGAGTTGTCATGATTCAGGATAAACATTAAAAATATCTTGTCACCTTCCTCCAGATCTAATATCACTGCTCGATAAAGCAACAGCCAAATATGAATCTCATGCAAACCTCAGAACAGCAGCAGATAGAATTATTGGCTGATGGCACCATTCTGGTTTATTGGAATATGAAGGCTTGACATTTTGAGAAACTACAGCGTCATGCTGATGGAATTTAAGAGGAACTCCAGTGCTGTTATTTATCCTGCTGCTTTAATAAAAGAAAGAGACAGAAATGGAGGAATAGAATTGATTTAGCCTTGCCAAACACAAGACTTAAATCGAACTTTGGAATATTACTTAAATCAGCATTTTTCAACCTGGCAGGGGAATTCTGGGAGTTGAATTACTATTAATCTTCTCATCACTCCGATCACCCATCTCCTCCCACTTATGACTGTATGATTGCAACCTTGTATACCTGTTGCTGGTATCCTTATGATTTATATTGACTGTTTCCTAATATGATTTGATTGCTTATTTGTTCCCTATGACTATCATTAAGTGTTGTACCTTATGATTCTTGACCAACGTATCTTTTCTTTTATGTACATTGAGAGCATATGCACCAAGACAAATTCCTTGTGTGTCCAATCACACTTGGCCTATAAAGAATTCTATTCTATTCTATTCTATTCTATTCTATTCTATTCTATTCTATTCTATTCTATTCTATTCTATCCTATCCTATCCTATCCTATCCTATCCTATCCTATCCTATCCTATCCTATCCTATCCTATCCTATCCTATCCTAGTCTAGTCTGGTCTATTGAAGTTCACACAGCTCAAACTTGCTGAGATTGAGAAATGGTGACTGAAATGAAAACCCTAATGACTTTTTAACATGATTGATTCATTTACCTATAGAACAGGGGTGTCAAACTCATGTCATCACATTATTGTCACGTGATGTATCATGACTTCCCCCCCTTCGCTAAAACAGGGGTGGATGTGGCCAGCTGTGATACATCTGGCCTGCGGGCCACAAGTTTGACACCCCTGCTATAGAAGAATGATCATCTTGGGACAGGAACAAAGATTTCTAATAACATTTCCCAGTATATTAAGCTGTGGTTTCAGGAAAAGCCACAACAGGAACTATTCAACAATTATCTATATATTTCCCTTTCTGTAAACAGGAAACCCTTGCACCCCAAAGTAAGAGATTCACTTATTGAATGAAGAAGAGCTGGCAGGGTGATGTATCTACAACAAAAAGTGAATGCAATTTCATAATATTACATATTCTACCTTTTTGTGCTTTAGTCTGGCTCCCCATGTAGAACATTGCATACATTTCTGGGAGACATACTTGTTTTTAAAATTAACAGTCAGAATAGTGTAAAAATGATATCAATTATAGAGAGAGGTTATGTGTCTCCTTTCACTGAATGAGTTAAGTCAGGAGCTAGATGGCCATTTGTTTGGAATTCTTTAATTTGGTTTAAATTGCCTGAGCAGGGGTTGGACTTCATGGCCTAAATGTTCTCTACCAAAAATAATCTTCTATGAAAGGAAGAGAGGATTCTTTCTGTGTGACCTGGAACAGACCACAAAAACATTTTAAACATATACCCAAGAAACATATTTTTGAATATACTATCCAGCCAGCCGTGAGTCAAGTTGACTTCTGTCAAAGTAAATCAACAAAGATCACAATTAGTAATTCTTTTTAAATCAGAGTTAAAAAGAACATGTGCAAACCCAGGAAAGGCTATAGTGAGATTGTGATTCAGTAATCAGAAAAAAGCAAACCTGAAAGAAAAGTGACTGGCTATAATTGAAGTTTAAAAGGCAGTGACTTGACAGTCTTATTTTGCCTTCACAAAAGACTTTGACAAATCTTAGCAATGAAAATAGAAAAAAAGTCTGCCTGTTGGGCAAGACAGCATATAATACTATTTTCAGCCTAGCATAACAGGTGCACATGGAGATCATAATATACAGTTTTTTTATACTTGTGTCTTCGGGTAGCAGTAAAAAGTAAAAGCAAAGGGATAGGAGGAGACCTTTTCTTAAGAATATAGAGATTCTAAGACAAAACAAACAAACCCAATCACATCCAAATTAAAATTGAGAGAATTTAATTTGAATGGTTTAGAAATGCAATGCCTAAGGGCAAAGTTGTAGTGTTTTATATAAATATCTATAGAACTATCATATGATGGAGTAGAAAAGATGATGTTTACATATCACTGCAAGATAGAGAAAGTGACTTATAGTTAAAACAGCACAAATTATACTCCAGTATGGAAAAAATATGCTCCAGTGCAGAAAAAAATTTGCACCAAAGATTTGATTAAATTGAAGAACTTGCCTTATTACCATGTTTCCCCCAAAATAAGGCTGGATCTTATATTAATTTTTGCTCCAAAAGATGCATTATGGCTTAATTTCTGGTTAGGTCTTATTTTAGGGGAAATACAGTATTAAATGCCTCCGTTTGCTAATGATCTTAACTGGGGCCTATTTTTAGGGAAGGGCATCCTGAAAAATCATGCTAGGGCTTATTTTCCAGTTGGGTCTTATTTTCGGGGAAACAGGGTATCATAGGGTGATAATATTTTTTAAATATCTTCAATTTATATTATATTTCTGCAAGGTGTATGTGATAGATGTTTTATATCATGTCTGATAATCCAATATATTTTTTATACCTCACGCTCTTTCCAGATTTTATTTTGTAAGGCAACATTCTGGTAAAATTAGAAAAAAACCTGAGTTCCTAGGAGCCTCCTCCTCCTCCTCCATCATTAATTAGCAATGTGGGAACTCAACTGCTGCTGCCAGACTAATGACATATTCTTTGTTCAGTAAAAGGCTCTACCACTACCTCTACCTGCCACAGGCTGTGCATAAAACAAAACATGGCTGCATCTATGGTCTCCTACTGGGTACATGTGGGAGAATTTTGCAAGCACAGAGATGGTTGCATGTTACTCATATGCACACAATTTCTTCATATAAATAAAATTAACATGTTGTAACTGAAGGTGCAGGGGTTGTTATTTTTTTATGAGAAAATACTTAAACATACATGCTTGATTGCAGAGTGAAGAACTATAGAGAAAGGCTTCTGAATAATTCACACAAACTATAAATGAACCCTGCTGGAAGAGCAAGTGGAGGCAATGGCTAGAATGGTCTTAGCAACACTCCAGGTTGCATACCATCAATGGCTCTTCATGAATTGGGAAGCTATATTGCCTGTTGCAATTCAGTCTACATGGGCTGCTTTTGAAGATGGTTCAGAAGCTATACTTTGTCCAGAATGCAGTGGCACAAGTAGTAATGGCAATAGCACTTAGACTTACCAGCATATACTGCTTTACAGTGTTTTACAGCCCTCTCTAAGCAGTTTACAGAGTCAGCATATTGCCCCCAACAATTTGGGTCCTCATTTTACTCACCTTGGAAGGATGGAAAGCTGAGTCAACCTTGAGCCTGGTTGAGATTTGAACTGCCAAATTGCAGGCAGCCTCCAGGCAGCAGAAGTAGCCTGCAATATTGCATGCTAACCACTTGATTTGCCCGTATGACATGCTTATTTCAGGAGCTGCATTGGTTACCATAGTGTCAGGGCTGAAATGCTCCCGGTTCGGACCGGATCACCTGATCCGGTAGCGATGGCGGCGGGTGGTTCGGAGAACCAGTAGCAAAAATCCCTGCGCCCCCCACCATGCCCAGCTGAGCTGCCCGATCATCAGAGGCTTTTTCTTTTTTTACTTTTAAAAGCATTTTTTCTACAACCTCTTCCAATGAAAAAATGCTTTGAAAAGTCTTTGACGATGGCAGCTGAGTTGCCTGATGGCAGAGAGGTATTTTTTAAAAAGCTTCTCTGATGATCGCAGCTGAGTTCCCTGATCGGCAGAGAGGTATTTTTTAAAAAGCCTCTCTGACAATCCCAGCTGAGTTGCCTGATCGGCAGAGAGGCTTTTCAAAGCATTAGAAAAAATGTTTTGAAAAGTAAAAAAAAAAAAAGTTGGCCACACCCACCCAGTCACATTACCCCCCCCACCAAGCCACGCCCACAGAACCGGTAGTAACAAATTTTACATTTCACCCCTGCATAGAGTGCAATTCAAGATGCTTTTTTTTATTATTATTATTAACCTTTACAATTCTAGATGACTCTGAGACTGCCTGTCTGAGTGGAATCCTATCTAGCAAAATCTGGGAAGGAAGGCTTGTTGTTAACTTGTCCCTAGGGGGTGCCACCCTTTGATACCACATGAATGAATCCCTCTCCTGGAATGATATTGTCAGGCCACAAGGTGGGCCCATTCTTGCTAGTGTCTTGGAATATGATTAACAATAGGTTCTTTGGAAGGCGTTGGAAATTATGTGATGTTATTACTTATGAAGAAATGACTGATAGCATCATTATATGATTACATAGTGTTATGCTATTGTACTATATTATGTATTTAATGTTATGATTTTTTGATGGAGTGTAAGTCACTTCAAAGTGATTTTTATTGAACAGCATGTGGACAGGATGAAAAGGAATAGTTTTAGAAATCTGAGCATGTATCAAAACAAAGAAATAAAATAGGTATATATTAAAATAGCTGTAAAGTATTGCTGAGAATGAACACATAAAAATAATCTACAAGAGCCCGTAAACTCTTGACTAATTTTAAACATCTTTATCATGGAAAACTTTTATATGAAATGTAAAAGTAATACTGAATACAGTAAACTCAAATATTCTAGTATTATAAGAAAGAGGAGTATGTGACAAGCTAATAATATATTAAATTTTAGAATACTTCATGTTAATTATATTAAGAATGATTAAAGCTATAATCCAGTGGTTTCTGGAACATTTTCCCCACCCCAAATAGAACTAATTTCCTTGTTAAAACTCCTTTTCTGGTATCTGTCCAGGGTACTGAAGAACATGCTGACGATAGTTGTTCTATGACTATTTCTTAACTGAATTGCTAAATGGAATTTTTTTCTTGATCTTTCTATTTGGCGTTGATCCTTCACTTACACACGCTAGTGATTTAAGGTGGATTTCAAAAACTGGAGGGTGGGGGGAGGAAGTCAGGGTGGGATGATCTTCAGAATATTAATCCCAGGTTGATCTATACAAACACACACACGCTATCAATAACAACAGGTAAAGTATTCATTAAAAATGTTCTTATTCATTTAAAAAAAAACCCAGTGAAATAAAGGGACACATGTGCATACCAATTACACGTTGTCCTCTTTTTTCTTCCTAGTTTTCAGTAGGACCCTACAACTGAGTAGTCATGACAGATGGAATTTCAAATTTCATTCAGATGCTTGTGTGTTAATGCAAAGAAGAGCCTAATGCTGGGAAAGATTGCAGGCAAAAGAAGAAAGGGACGACAGAGAATAAGGTGGCTGGATGGAGTCACTGAAGCAGTAGGTGTGAGCTTAAATGGGCTCCAGAGGATGGTAGAGGACAGGAAGGCCTGGAAGAACATTGTCCAGTCTATTAAAATTATTTAGATTTCAGATCAAATAAACTGCACTTTGTTTTTTGTTTTTTTGCAAAATCCTGCTGATCAAAGAATAATTCCCTTTTTCTTAAGATTAGGAAATCTTGAGAACATGCTATTTTTTTCTCCCTCCATCTTTCTCTTTCCTCTTCCCTCTTTTTTAATAGTAAAGCCCTGGTGCTGGTAAAAACCTGGAATGTTCCCCCAGTAATAAAATGCTGGAACTCTTAATTGCAGACAAAGTTTGCAAGACAAAACTTTAAGTTTCCAATAAAAGAAAATACATAAACATATAGATAAAAACCTATCCCACTATTCTGTTTTGAGATAAGCAACATTATGCAAAATATAGAAAAGAGTAGAATATAATGAGCAAAAGAAGAGAAAGTGCAGGAAAGAGAGGGAGAGACAGAAGGGAAAAGAAAGGAGAAGAAAAGATACTATATTCTTAAAGATAAAATAGCAAACTATTGCATGTTAAAATAATAAAATGTTCCCAATCTTGGTCCCTAAAAGGAGAGACAAACTTGGCAAAATGTATTTCTGCCCTTTTTTTTCTTAAAAAAAAAAAAGATTAAAGCTATTTTGACAAAGGAAAAGGATCAGTTTTCATCACTTGCTACCTCTGTAACAAATAATTTACATGAAACTGGCAACTATTATATCCAGCCTCATGAATCCTTGTTTAGAAGTTCAGGCAACTCTATTTCAAGACAATACTGTGGTCATAAAAGCATGTACAATCTATGCATATGTAAAATAAGGGATATCAAGTACTAGGCAAGATCCTCACAATATTCAAAGAGCTTGGGAGCAAAAATGGAGAATTGATGTACTAAATACAAAAATTCTCACAAATGTGGGAATGTAGCTTAATGATAATACAAAACTCAATGTACTTGATGATAACAATTGCTTTGTCACTTTCCCTATTTTAATTAATAGTATTAATTAAATTCCAAAGTAAAAGTATTAATGGTGAAAAAATACCTGCCTGTCAACATCGTTACCAATTTCAAAAAAGTTTAGATATAAGCTAGTTGGGTTTCACAAATTGGGTTTGTTCCAAAACAAGAAACAAAGCAAAAATGTTGCAAAAATTAAAGGAATAACTTTCTGTCCGCAGCTCCTAAATAAGCTTATTAACCATTTTTTAAAGCCAGAATTTCAAGATTATTCTAGTTAAACACTGAAATGTATTAAAGAACAATCTTCCATTAAATCCTTTTTTCATGGAATTGCTTTTTTTTAAAAAAAAATGTAGCATCAGTCATTTTAGACATGTGTTTTTCTTATTTTTGTTCAAGAATGCTGGAAAGTATTTGTTTATTTTGATCAATGACTCTTAGAGGGATACTCTTGAGCAACACTTTAACTTAAACACTAATGCAAAATATTAATAAAACTAGTACCTATATATAAAACAAATTTACTTAGAATAAAGTTTGAATAACTTTCCTCTTCACTACCAGCATGAGTTTCTGAAATAACCAAGATAGAACTATTCTTGTTTTGGGAACAGAAGGCAAGTTCCCACAAAGAATCGCTGCTTCTTTGACATCTTTCATTGCACTTTAAATAGGTCAATTCAAAGGCATTTACTGTTATGTCTGGCTGACTGAACAGAACCTATATGTGAAAAAAAGGTCTCACAGTTCTTCTGGATGTGCACCATACTGGTCTTTATAAATAACCATCAGCCATTTGAATTACTGTCATAAACATACTGACTACCACTATAGCTTCTGCAATAGTTATTACAAGGCAATAACAATGAATCCAGGATAATTCCAAGTTGGAAACTGCTCTCTACTGGAAAGTATTACCAAATCTAGAGAAAAACTTGGTCTAAACCCAGAATATCTTGTTTTGGTAGTGAGAAAATATACCCTGCATTTTTTCTAGGCAAAATGTCTGACAAAGATCAACAATAACATGTTTTCATACCTCAAAAAAAATCACTCATACCTGAAAGCATATGAAATATTGGGAGACATTTCACCAGCAGCCTGGCATGAGGTTTCTCTGAAATCTAGTAAGAATCAGACATTTCTACGTTTATTTTAGTTTGCCATTTAGTACATTGTATGAGATTATGCAATTGTTCCCACAGTTCTTTTCACTCTATCTTGCTGTCTGCGATGTTGATTGTTTCTTGTGGTGTGTGCACAAAACAAAACAGGATCTCATGAGACACCATGTAGTGGTTATTTCTGAACTTTGGCAAGAGAGGGAAAAAGATGGATTGTTAGGTTAGGCTTAGGTTTGAAAATGCAGGTAACCATATTTTGTTGTATTCATTTCCATCTAGAGATCCTGTCTGTGTTCAATTCTTCCCAGGTAAGATTCATGGGAATGTTTCCTTCTGTCTTTCCAGCATGAACAAAAATATCTGGACTCCAAGTCTCAATCCAAAGTATATCAAATATATCCCATTTTTATTTTAAATAGTGTTTATACCATATACTTTTTCTAAGTCTATAAACTGGTTAATACAACATCCATTACTGTGTACTGATCATGCGGAAGGCTGCTTTTAAAATACATTATTTAATTGTCATGAATTTTTACTATGATAGTATGTCATAAAACAAGTGGTCTCACCATTGATCCTGCCAAAATTTCAGTATAGGATGCTTTTGTCCTTGGAGCTGAATTGTACCTATCAGGCACTCTCCTTAAACTAGCTAATTAAAGTTTGCTTCTTAAGACAAGTTGTATAATGAAACATTCAACAGATGATGCCATAAAATGAAATCTGAAAAATTAACATGTATTTTACAAAATTTCTGGTCAATGCTAATTTCCAATCTGTGCTTCAAGAATGGTTCTATCTCTGATTATTCAAAAAGGAGTAATATTAGTGAACAGAACCTTATTCTGGACATAGGAATGTAAACTAAATATTTTTTTTAAAAAAGTGAGCATTACTTAGTTCTTTCTAGTTTATTTATTTAGCGTATGGTTGGTCACACACAGTATTAAAACACTTCATTTTTACAGGTTAAAAACAATTAAAACAATAAAAAAGTGATCTAGTGATCAGTCAGTATAAAATACTGTTTTAAATCTGACAGGTTTTGGTTAAGGAACAAAAATATATGTTGTATATTTGTTAAACTGTTTATGATACAAAGTTTAGGCATATTCAAATTATGTTGCTTTTTTTCCTTTGTTTTTATTGATTTTTGTAACGTTTTTACTGATCATTCTCCAAAACGATTGCACATAACTAAGAAGTAATCTATAAATAATTATACTTCTGGCACTCTCTAAAATATGATGTGCATTGCTGATGCTATATAAATAATGCACAATAATAACACAGTAATTACTTATCAGTGCATTGTTTTTCTAAGCGTCCCCTTTGCTATTTTTATTACTGTGACACTGCATCATGTTGCATTATTATGAAGGAAATCACTGAAAAGACTGCCCGCATTGTTTTTCTTGTCTGTGGGATGTTGGGATCTGAACATTTTTTTATTTAAATATTCACCACTGCACTGAAAGATAGTGCATAACAATACTATAAATCAAACACAGAAACAACCAAAAGATTATTACAACCACACGGCATCCTGTAGCACACAAACTAACTAAAGCCCTCCAAAGACTCTTAAGTAACTAAAAAAACTCAGTAGCCCAAAAATTAAAAACAAGTCATCTGCAACATACATTGTAAGGACTGTAACAGCCACTATGAGGACAAACAGGCAGAAGACTAGCAGAGTGTAACTAACAGTCAGAAGACTCTTGAAAACTCCTTAATCTTACAACATATGGACAGACTCAATCAGTTTCAACTGGGGAAACTAACTATCCTACACCAGGCTAAATCTAAAAATGCTAGTGAATTCTTGGAAGTTTGGCATTCAGCAAATTTAGCCATCAATAGACACAGAAAGAAATCTCATTTACACACCATTCAAAAGAGACAATAAATAAGCTAAGAAGGAAGCAAAAAGTCCATAAAACATCTTCTCCAAAAGGCAACACCCAAATAATCAGGGATTAATACCAGGCAAACAATCAAGCAGAAAACATGATGACCAAGAAATCATCAAGAAGAAAATCAGACCTCCACAAACATAGACAGAGAAAGGCCTGCACATAAACAGGGAGCAAACGAGTGGTGAAATGCTCCAAAGTTTGCTGCCTGCATGCATGTGTGGTGCACACCAAATGCATGCATGCCAAACACACGCTTCATGTGTGCATGTGCAGTGTACGCCAAGCACGCACTTCACATGACAGGCGCACTGCAGGCACTACCACGCAGCACTGAAAAAGAAGGCTTTCTAAGGTAAGTAGAACAGCGAGGGGTGGGGGAACAGCTGTGCCGCACGATTTAGATTCCCTAGAAAGCAGGATTTCCGGCACAGCTGATCGTCAGAAATACCAGTTCATCTGAACTGGTAGCATTTTTTAACTACTGGTTCACCTGAACTGGTAGCTTTTATTACTACCTGTTTGAGAGAACCAGTCTGAACTGGTAGCATTTCACCCCTAGAGCAAACCCTACCCTCAGTAGCTCTGATGATGTTACCTAGTCGAGTAATGAAACTTTTGCAGGCAAACAACCAGGCTCAGAGTGCACTAAATTCTCTACAGTTAAATTTATTACTTGTGTTTTTATTCCCCCCAATTGGAGTCCGCTGGCTAGTTATTAAAATATTTTAAATTGTAAAAACAAGAAATGTGACCATATAACTAAACATAAAACAATTAACAGGAAAGAAGCAATAAGCAAATAAAGATATATAAAACCCAGTTTAATTCAAACCATGGTATGGTTTAAACTGTAGAAACAACATTATACCAAAAAACTTTCTTTAGCTTTCATTATATAATTTCCCATAATAATATTTTTCCTTCTGGTATGAAAGAACTGAATTTTTAATAGGAAAGAGAGAGGGTGCTCTTCATTCTAATAAATCAAAGGAAAAGTTAGTTTCCAGAGTTGATAATTGAAGTGTTTTCAAGAATTAATTGGGGATGCTGCTGGAATGATGGAAGCAACATTTCAACCTGCAGCTTGAAGCTCTTCCTTCTCTGCACCAGTGCTTGGTTCCTCAGAGCCTCTCAACCTGACTGCAATTGCCAATTAACCCACTAGCCTCATATGTAAAAAAATGTTCTACTTTTTCTTTCCGTTCTTGGAGCAGCAAATATTTACACTGTTAAAAAGAAAACAACACCAGTAATGTCAGAGTTTTTCTATGGTGCCTTTAAATCTATAGGGATTTCAGTTCCTGTCTTTCAGGAAACAACATGCATCGTATCTTCACCCATACAACTCATGTCTTCAACACTAACTTGCTAATTTGAAAAAAGGAAATCATGCAGGGAAGAGGGACTGCTGAGACCAATTTATCATTAAAAGTGACTGAGTAAAAGTGTGAGGCATTCATTAGTTTTTCTTCGGCATGGGATATGTTCAGATACAGATGCTATCCACTGAAATTCATGTGCCATATTTCCAGATAAGTTAGTATTATGACATTACTTAATGAAGTTAATCAATTTAAAAATTACATTTCTGGACAATTGCAAATATGCTGCCCAATTAATCAGGCAATTTTTTTTCAAAAATAAATTCAAAATTCCTAATAAAGGCTCCACATTCCTGAAATAAGATCAATAAGATGTACTGTAACTCTCTTTCTACAATATTAATTCATACTACCATGTAGTCAACAAATAACTTGCTCTCAACAGCTCCATGACCTGTTTCTGAACTGTCAGGAGAGATTTTATAGGCTGATCCTGCCTTTAAAAAAAAAAACTATTTCCATTAAGTTTTCACCTATCAGAATAAACAGAACTAAAAATATGGTTGCAGAGGCACAAAAGTTGTGTGTGATTGCAAATGACTGTAGCTTCTCTCTTCTAATAGTTTCACATTTTGATCCTATTTAGGTTCTCTTGAATTTTCTTCTCCATGCGTGTCCCTAAGGTGCTTTTTCAAAAGACAACTGGACATCCGGGTTTTCGTTTGAAGATGTTTTGCTTCTCATCCAAGAAGCTTCTCAAGCTCTGAAGACATCTTCAAAGAAAAACCAGAAAGTCCAGTTGCCTCTTGAAAAAGCACCTTTCGAACAACTATGACCTGGATGACTGAGAATCTCCATAGACACTTCTCCCTGCATCTAAACCATATTGTTTTGGCCCACTGAAGCCAAATGTTTCCCTGAAAGAAGAAAGAAAAGTGGGTGGAGGATAATTTATCTTCCAACTGCTTAAAAGAATTGTTTTTGCTCTAGACTCCTTCATGATCCTCTTTTTCACTGGAAGTACAACTTGTCCATATTACACAGAAAAGACTCTGGCATGTTTTAAAGATTTGCATTCATCGAGGAAAACCAGACTAATGTATTTGTATGAAAGTAGAACTGCATATTTAAAGTCTTGCCTTAATTCCAAACACACTGCATTTCCTTTTTCATTTTTGATGATAAATTACATTTGCCTCATATTTTTGTCTCTTATTATAGTGCATCGATACCCTAAAACAAACACTATGGCTTCAGTTAGGTAACACAATTCCCACACTGCAATTTTTTTCCTGAAGCTCATACAGGCATATTTCCTGGTACCTGTTCAGAAATAGGACCGTCTCCTGCATGAATGTCATTCATCAACAGTTTACTACCCATAGGAATATTAAGTAGTGGGAAATGTTATTTTTAGTTTGAATATCAAGAGTCTTAAGCCAATTTATTTTCAAAATCTATTTCTAAGACTTTATTCATACTTGGAAATGTCATCTCAGAGGTTGGATGGGGGAACGAAGGCAACCATTTCCTCTTCTATAGGATTGAAACAGATGGGAAGTAGGCTATGTTAGTTTATAGCAGCCAAAATGTCTTTCTGGAACTAGAGCACTCTTGCATATATCAACCCACAGTGCCCTTTTGTGGGAGTTCCTGAAAAAAACATACGTTGAACTGGAAGCTGCTGACCTAAAGAGGAAGTTGAATATTCTGCATTACTCTTTGGGAGGTAATGACTCCATGTATTTGCTTTTTAATACGTCATAAATCACTGCAACATGTTATACTGCACAACTTTACAATCTGATCTTAATTTATAAATCAGTGCAATGACCCAACACTTACATCTTGACAGATGATCAAAGTGCCTATAATCTGATGCCTTCCTTCCTTCCTTCCTTCCTTCCTTTCTTTTTCTTTCTCTCTCTCTCCCTCTTTGTTTCTTTCTTTCTCCCTCTTTCTTTGTCTCTCTCTTTCTCTCTCCTTCCTTCCTCTTTCGCTTTCTCTCTCTCTCTCTCTCTCTCTCTTTCTTTCTTTTTTCTTTCTTTCTTCTCCTTTCTCCTTCTCCTCCTCTTCTTCCCCTGCCCACAGTGATGCTTGGAATTATGTTTCACTGAGATGTAGCATTGCTTTTATATTCCCACTTCAGTAATATTAATTTTAAACACTGGATTTTCTGGTCTTGGATCCCATAATTTCTCTTATTTCCAAACGTATCTATCAAACTTACCACACTTGGAAGCCGTTATTTTCATTCTGTTGAGCAGGACTCCTCTCTCTATAAAACCTTACAAAACCTTATAAAACACCTTACCCTGATAGCAGAATTGGTTGTTTCCACTGGGACTTTTGTAGGACTGAAGAGTACTAACAATCTGTTCTTTTCAGTGCCATTATCACTGACAGGCTGCTCTGCCAAGTAACATTAAAGATTTTATTTATTTTTATTTATTTTTTTAAAAAAGAGAGATCAAAGCAATTTAGTTTTTCTATTGTTTCAGTTCATGGTAAGTCCAGTACCTGCTAAATGCATATTTCAAGGATTTCATCTTCATTTTCTCTGGAAATGGGAAAAATATTCAGCACTGCAGTGATATGGAATGTTCTTGAGAGATGATTTCACTTCTTGGTTCAGCAGTTTGAAGATTTTTTCATCTGCTTTTATTTTAAACCTCAGGATGAGAATTACAGAATTGGTAGCTTTGATAGTTACTGCTGTCATCTTCCAAAGAGCAGCCTATCTGGCATCTAATCCTTACCTCCAATGTATGAGAGAGATAGGTCCCTTAATATGCTGTCAATAACAAATTGAAAGTAATAAATTTTAATTTTTAATTAAAATAATTTTTATTATTTAATCTTGTCTTACAAGGTATGGGGATGTATGTGATCAGAGGTTTCAACTCTTCCTTTTCCCTCTGGGGAACCAATCAATCTCACAGGCAACAACAAATCAAAACTGTATTTTTAAAATATATAAATATCGTTTTAAATAACCAACATGTAAACTTTCAGTATTAAAGGAGATAGGTTCAGCTTGATTTTTTAAAAAAGAAAAGACATTCAACTGATTATGTAATGCTCCAAGTGGCTCAGAAGATGGCACTGATCCACTACAAGTAGGAATTGTTATAACGTTGTTTAAATACTAGATCTTCTGGAAATTACTTGAGGCATGATGCAGGGCTGCCATAAAACATACAGTTGCTCTTGTTGTATATAGACATCTAAAGACTGTTTATCACATTCGGCAAAGAAAATTTAAATTTAATGTAGCTTTTGCTTAAATCAGGTACCTATTTCTAAATTATAACCTGCTTGATGAAAAATTTCAGCTTCTTTTCTTTGGATCCTGCACCAATTTATTGGAATACTGCTAGCCTTTGATCAAACCTATTGGGAAGATGAGACTTCCTGATCACTTTGTGAAATGAAAAAAAATCCCACAATTTACTGCCTTGTTCCCTGGAATTCTGCCTCTAGTTTAAAAATTGTAACTCTGGGGGCTTATAAGAGAGGCTGGGAGTGGGGAGACCAATCTGCTTTCCTGGAGATGTGAGCAAGAGTTCACTCCATATTGACTGCTTGTCTGAATGTGGAGCTTGCATTGTGCGACAGTTTAGTGTAGAGCTGGGAGGGAAGCTAATCCCCTATAGCAGGATGGGCCAGCTCTGTTTAGAAAGTACAACACCTAATCCAGTGTTTCTCACCTTCAGCAACTTTTAAGATGTGTAGACACCAACTCCCAGAATACCCCACCCAGCATGCTGGCTGGGGTATTCTAGGAGTTGGAGCCCAAACATTTTAAAGTTGCTGAGATTGAGAAACCTAGAGACCTAGTGCACTCTGATAGGCACGTTAAGGGGTATATAGAAAGCATCTTTCAGGGATGTCAAACTGGTGGCCTGCGGGCCGGATGTGTCACGTACAGGCCACGCCCATCCCAGCTCTGTGAATGGGAAAAATGCGAAACATAACGTGATGGCAACGTGAAGGCCGTGAGTTTGACACTGTGATCCACATGTTCAGATCATTATTACAATAACAGGATTTTGTCAGTAAAAGGTTGAACTACTAGTAAGTACATTTAGAACTACATTATAGCTATTTCATACTAAGAGATTTGAGGGAGTTGCTGTCAAGGTCTAAAGATTAGGGCAGTTGATGAACAAAGGCATCCCTTAAAAGAAGAGAGCTACTTTGGTCTTCAAGACTGGTGGGAAGCAGCAACTCCATCTGAATGGATCCATATTTTAGAAGTTGATTTGAGGCATCTGTTTATACTGCAAAATTTCAGCAACAGGAAGAGAAAGTTTTTCATCAGGCTCAAATATCTTCCAGTTGCTATGGTTACCAATTATATTACATCGCTGAGGACTGACCATTACTTTCTTCAGCTGTAAGCCAGCTTGGGAATAGTAGCACAGGAAATGTCATGTAAAGGTCCTGGGTGTGTCTGTCTGTCTCCTTCTCTATCTCTCTCTGTCTCTCTCTCTGTTGTATATTTTCTATATTTAACCAATAGAGGATCTTCTTACAGTTACTATATCTAGGCATGCAAGGAAAAGGAGATATTCCAAGAGACACATGGTAAACAATTTCAGATCTGGTTAAGAGTGCTAAATATTTTGATAATGCTTAGCAATATAATTCAAATGTCTCTTTGCTTCCGATTAAGTGGTGAATAGGGTAGCTGTTTTTTAATATCATGAAGTACCAATTCAGACATGCTTTTCCATAGAACTGTCAAGTAATGATAGGTGACAGTGCTGTGAAATGCTTCAAATTTGATAGCAGAAAGTTGTTTTGCAATGTGCAGGGATACACCTGTCAGCACCTGGTTAAAGCAACTGCATCGATTTCCAAACTAGCACCTTTTGGGATTGAATCTGAATCATTGCATAAATAGATGCAACCTCTATACCCCTAGCTCGCGCCAAAACTACCTGAAAATATTCACTGTTGGTTTATTTAATTAATTTGTATTGTGCCTTTCTGCTTTGTTGAGTATTCAAGGCAGTTAACATTATGGAATATTAGAAGTTAACATATATTAAAATTAAAACTAAAATAAACAAATCCATTTGGTATCTGACAAAAGAGAGACATCTTTATAGTAGTCACAAATTTTGATTGTGTAAGATTGCAACCCAAGTCTCGCAATAGGTCAAGTTATATATAGATAAATAAATTAACCTCACCTGTGGATGACGCAGTGCAGTGTGCCTGATTATCTGAAAGTTCAAAGACATTCAATTTTACATTTTTTTAAAAAAGAAAGTCTTCACAAAAGATGACAATTGGATCAGTTGCTGTCTATTTCCTTGCAAAATTCAAGCTGGCTTCTCCTTTTTCAGAGTCAATCTCTTTATAGTTGATGTTATACAACTATTATAAGATATGGTGTATAAACAAAGGAAAACAGAGGAATACAAAATTGTATGCCATGAAAATTTCACATGTCCTAGTGAAGGAATTTTAAAAAAGATTTGGATCAGGGAATTTTATAAAAATAAGGCTTCTTCTTCCACTTGGCTCCAAATATTCAGGCACACATAAGGTGTTAAAATGTTCAAGAATTATAAATTGCATATTTCTTTGCCCAACACACTGGAAAGCTAATTAATAATATTCAGAAAATAAGATGATGTAATAGCTGCTCCTGCCAATAAGTACATCTTATGAACAGATACAGTCTAGCTCTTTAGAGGAACTACAACTCCCAACATCCTCAGCTAGTACCACAGCCAGTAATGAGGGATGCTGGGAAATACAGTCCAGCAACATTTGGAGAGCTTCCTATTCTATACTGAGTTACATGTAACTCAGCAAAGACCAATCAGAAACAATGCCCAAGGAGTTCAATTGGATTTACATTCTAATTAGCATACCGAAGACTTCAGAGGTTCAAATCCCTAGCGCTGCGTAACGCAGTGAGCTCCCGTTATTTGTCCCAGCTTCTGCCAACCTAGCAGTTCGAAAGCACATAAAAAATGCAAGTAGAAAAGTAGGGACTACCTTTGGTGGGAAGGTAACAGTGTTCCATGAGTTTTTGGCATTGAGTCATGCTGGCCACATGACCATGGAGATGTCTTCGGACAGCGCTACTCTTCGGCTTTGAAATGGAGATAAGGACTGCCTCCTAGAGTCGGGAACTACTAGCACATATGTGCGAGGGGAACCTTTACCTTTACCTTTTAAGACTTCAGTGTTGTATTGTCATGGGTTATCAGTTATCATTTGTTTTCTTGGTCACAAAAAAATATCATCGGCAAGAATGTGTACCTTTTGTATAAATCTGTTGGAAGATTCATCCACTCATCATTTTTTCTACAACCATCCATCTCTATATCGGACTCTATTTAACCCATCTCACTTGTGGGGTGACGATGACACCCATCAAATTCTTTACACTGAAATCTCTGTCCAAATAATTATCACAAAAAATGTCAGACAAGTAAAAGGGGGAAAGAAAACTCATCTGTTATTAAAAATGTCTCGAGATTTGGATTCTATACAGGACAGAAAATGAATTATGGTATCAGAACACATCTAGTAAAGCCAACGTTTTCTCACAAAAATGCCAGATTTTCACCAGTTGCAGTAAAATAGAAGGTGCTCATTTTTAGATACTGTTGCAATATTCCAAATATACACACTCAACAGAATCAACTGAACAGCATAAAGCAATGACACAGATAGGAATTATGTGGGGTTTTTATAAAGGCACAAAAGACAGACTAATTTGTAATTATCATTTTCAAACAATATGGAATCATGGGGTCATGATTCTGTATAGTTTAGATTCAATTCATTGTTCTAAAACTGAATCATAATATTGAAAAAAGCAAATTATATAATTTTAATAAACTGAATTTTCTCTCTAGGTAGGCATAGACATATAATGAATTAGAAACAGATTAGGCATCTGAAGTAATTAGAAACAGATTAGGCATCAGGTCATAGTAATTCCCCGCACCATTTTCCCATTATTTCTTAGAACTTCCTCCCTCCCTCCTTCCCTCTCTCCCTTCCTTCCTCCCTTCCTTCCTCCCTCCCTTCCCTCTTTCCTTTCTTCCCTCCCTCTTTTTGCTTCCTTCCTTCCTTCCTTCCTTGTTCCCTCCCTCCCTCCCTCCCTCCCTCCCTCCGTGTCATTGAATATAAGGTTTTACTTTATTGTATTTCTCTGTAACATATACATTTTTAAAATACAAGACAATTCTACATAAAAATAATATACCATATATATATATATTTATTTATTTATCATTTATTTATCAAATTTTTATACTGCCCTTTTTTTTTTTTTATTTGATTTATATGCCGCCCTTCTCCGGAGACTCAGGGCGGCTTACAATGCGTTAAGCAATAGCCTTCATTCTTTTGTATATTTTATACAAAGTCAGCTTATTGCCCCCACAAACTGGGTCCTCATTTCACCTACCTTAGAAAGGATGGAAGGCTGAGTCAACCTTGAGCCTTGGAGAGATTCGAACCAGCAGAAATTGCAGGCAGCTGTGTTAATAACAGGGTGCACTAAACCCCTGTACTATCAAGGCTCTTCTCCCAAAGGGATTCAGGGCGGTGTACAGCCAAGATAAAAACCAGCAATATAAAAGTTAAAAACAATTTAAAATTATTAGATAGTTTGGCCAATCATCTAAAACACAATAACCCATTACAATAATATTTTAGGCCAGCCCTGCTTGATGGAATAATAGCGTTTTAAGGGCACGGCGGAAGGTACGGAGGTCGGAAATCCGACGAATCTCCAGGGGCAGCTCGTTCCAGAGGGAAGGTGCTCTCACAGAGAAGGCTCTCCCCCTGGGGGTCGCCAGTCGACACTGTCTAACCGACGGCACCCTGAGGAGACCCTCTCTGTGGGAGCATACTGGTCAGTGGGAGGCTATCGGAGGCAGGAGGCAGAAGGCGGCCTCATAAATATCCAAGTCCTATGCCATGGAGCGCTTTAAAGGTGGTGATTAACACCTTGAATATGGGGGTCCTAACCCCTGTGCTGTGACCCATTTAGAACAGGGTTGCAGAAGTGGCAGGCAAATACACGCATGCGTGTGCAGCTTCACTTGTGTATGCAGCAGGTGAGACCGCACACGCACCTCCATTTGTTAGAGCAGCGTGCATGTGTGCCTGCCATTCACGCAAATGGAACTGTGCGCAAACGGCAGGCACATTTGGTCTTCATGCGGAACCATCCGTCTCCCCTCCCCCCAAAGCCAGAAAAGTTGGAGACTGCTAATACAGGTAGTCCTCAACTTACAACAGTTTATTTAGTGACCGTTCAAAGTTACAACAGCACTGAAAAAAGTGATTTATGACGACTTTTCACACTTACGACCTTTGTAGCATCCCCGTAGTCCTGTGATCAAAATTCATATGCTTGACATCTGACTCATACCTATGACCGTTGCTGTGTCCCAAGGCCATGTGATCACCTTTTGAGACCTTTTGACACGCAAAATCAATGGGGAAGCCGGATTTACTTAACAACCGTGTTACTAACTTATCAACTTCAGTGACTCACTTAACAACTGTGGCAAGAAAGGTCAAAAAATGGGGCAAAACTCACTTAACAAATGATTCATTTAACAGCAGAAATTTTGGGCTCAGTTGTGGTCATAAGTCGAGGACTACCTGTATATATTACTACTTTATATATAATAGAAAATACTAAGTCTTTTTAAAGGAAACATTAATATATGTTTCATATTTAAACAAAAATCATGGAATCACAGAGCTGGTGGGGTAGTTATTGAAGCCATGAATTGTGAGAGATCACTATCAGGGCTCTGTCCAAACACCTCCAGTAAATCCCCTCTCTAGATAATTACTTATGCTGCCAAACTCTTCATATCATTCAGAACATTCTGCTGGAGCCTGCATTATTTTATTGTTCTGTACTGGAATGAGACAGAATATGTTGTGGCCTCCTGGAACAAGTAGTGTCCTTGTGTATGTACACTTCTAATTGCAAAAATCAACACTAGCTACAGGAAAGGGAAGAAAACACTAGCAAATAGAGAGCCAACAATCCACTTAGGAATGCAATCCCTTTTATTGCTACATCACCCTCATCATCCCATACAAAAGAGAAAGTAAACTATTATTCTCTAAATGTATCAGAGATTTATGCTGATAGAATTTTATGATAAAGTTATTTCAGATACTATGTCTGGTTTTGACATTCTACTGGCAAATGTTTAATTTTAAGGTTTAATATTTTGGTACTAAAATATATGTACGTTAAAAGTCACACTACAGAATATAGAAAGGCTCTCTTGAACGTTCCTCTTTTGTCTCTTCTGGCATTTTTCTCTCTTTCTTGGTATTTTTTTTTCTTTTTAACAATTTGCCTCTTTTTTTGACTTAAGAGCCTTGCTGTCCCAAAAAAGTGCAATGCGTATTCACAACAAACAAAGATGCAACACTGAATGTCACAGCACTCCAATCAAATTTGATTTAAAGAGTAATTTTATTATTTTTAATTCAAATGAATTACTTAGCCCTTTGCTATACTTTGAAGGATTTGGGGCAGAGGAGATGATATGGGAAAAAGTGTTACTATAAATGAAAACAGTCTTTTTCTGATTATTTTGGGAGACATAGACAACATTATAGATATACAGGTAATTCAATAATTTTTATAAATTATGCTATGTGAAGCATGTAAGAAGAATCTAATATAGTATTTTTATGCCTTTAGAATACTATGAAAAGTATATCATAGTTTTTCAGGAAAAACAACATGAGTTTTTAGAAAAAAATAATTTCCTTTTGTGAACCAATGGAAAAAGAATCTCATATTATATTTAAACCTCTGCTTTAGGAATAGAAGTGTTAATAAGCTATTCCTTACATTTCATGGCTTTATTATGAATTAACTGATTTGCAGTAATTCACCTTTTTGAAACTTGCCATTAACCAGATGAAAGTGCATTTTTTAGTTTACCAGTTAACTCAGATTATTTTTAACACAGCTGTTTTGTTTTGTTTTTAATTTCAACTGGTTAGTTTTTCATTAATTTTTCCCAGGTGTGTTTTTTAATACAAGTAATTTCCTTCTTAGCTTTTTAAAGAACAGCTAATGTCAGCGAATCCCTATAATAAGGCTTACAGTTAAAAAAAATATAATATTAAAGCAAAGAAGATTCTATCTAGAAAGAAAAGGAAAACACAAGGCTTTGTTGTTATCAGATTTCACTGTATTGCTGTGCTTGGTTTTATGGGTAGAAAATCCTGTGGTAATAACAATTGAGTTTTGCTTCAGAAAAATCCCAAATGAAGTAGATACTAAGCAGGGCAAATTCTGGTTAGCATTTTGTCCTTCCTAGAATATATTTGTAGTGGGTAGTATGGAGGTCTTATTTTTGTTAAGTTTGACAATGTAGCTCGAAGGGTCCACTAATTTTTTAAATATTTAAATACTCCAGATCAGGAGTCTCCAACCTTGGCAACTTTAAGCCTGGTGGACTTCAACTCCCAGAATTCCCCAGCCAGCATTCTCTATGCCCCAGCCAGCATTCTGCTCTAGATTGTAGAATTGCTAGAACCGCTTGAAGAATACAAGTCTTTTCTGGTGCTCCTCATATAGCTCCTTGTGGCTACAGTATATGATGATATATGGTTGTGGGTGGAGAAGTTTTTTTAAAAAGAAGATGGAACTTTTTTTAATCCTCTCACAAAGTTTATAAAACAAGTGGTAACTGCCAGCTGGCTGACTTTGGGCTGGTCACATTCTCCCACCCTTCTCAGGGCTGTTATGGGGAAAATAGGAGACAGGAGTGTTAGGATTTTCCATCTTCACTGAATTAGTCAGAATTTACCATAATTACTACTTCACAAGTTTTCTTAGCGTATAAGAAAGTCTCATATAAACCTGCACAGAATCCCAAAACTTAAATTGTGTTCTGCCAAAAACAACATCCCTTACACTGCTAAAAAAAAAAGTCTCTTACACTGCAAAATGAGAAGGATTCCTCCCCTCCCATCTTTTTTTTTATCTTTTACAATGAACACATAATTAACCTGTGGAAACTGTGGCCTCCAGATATCATTGAGACCAAGCGCTTAATAGGATTTTATAGGCAGCAGCAGTGGCAGGAGATGTGACAAGTTATCCCTGGTGGAAAGTCTAATTGAGAAATGATACAGCTTTGATCTCAGTCGGTGCTCCTTCATGCTGCTGTATAATATTAGTAATAACTGTGACTCCAACACTGTCAAGAGAGTTATGCTTGATTTACATTCAAGCAGGAAAGGAATTAGATTGGAGTCTTGTTTCCTTAAAAAGACAATCCCAAATAAACAAAAGTATAACACCATAAGTCCATGACAGTGGTGGATTCCTCCCGGTTCGGTCCGGTTCTGCTGAGCTGGTAGCAGTGACGATATGATGTCACCGAACTGGTTCTGCAATCCCCGTCCCCCCACCCCCCCTGCATTATTCTTACCTTTTATTTGGCTCCACCCTCAATCTATTGCTGCCTCCTGAGTCCCAGCTGATTGGCTAGAGGGAAAAAACTGTTTAAACTCTTGCTGCGGGGCTTCAAAGGGCCACCCTATAGCTGATCAGTGTTAAAAGAAAACAAATGAATAGACCGGTGCCTGCAAAAATAAATGGATAGACCAGTGCCTTGAAAAATAAATGAGTAGACCAGTGCCTGCAAAAATAAATGGGTAGACCAGTGCCTCCAAAAACAAATGAGTAGACCGGTACAGCTCTGCAAGCAGTTAAAAGCCTGGTAGACCAGTACCTCTCTAAATCGTAAAGAATTGTCACATGACCATCAAGCCACGCCCACAAAAGAAGCCACACCCACAGAACTGGTAGTAAAAAAATTTAGAACCCACCCCTAGTCCATGACCTGTTCAACCCCTTTTGAACCATTCTTTATTCATTTCTAAGTTCACAAACAGATTTTTCTTTAAATATCATCTCCTGCAATTATATTTTGCTTCTTTTTCCTGGCTAAAACAAGTTATTCTGAATCCATAAGGCTTATCCCAATACAAAAACAATAACAAACAAACACAAAACCCTTACATATTTAGCAATAGAAGCAAGAAATCCTAATCAAGATTCACATTCCTGCCAAATTTGTGATTCCACCCATAAAGCTATTGCAAGACAGAATGAATTGATTGGTGAAATCAGCAGTTTTATTTTTTGCGCTGAAAAGGACACTGTTGTCCTGAGAAGATTTTGCACAAATGCTATCAAGTCTTCTACAGATATATCAGCTATAGAACCTGATATAAAAGTCCTTAAAAGGGATTCAGGAAGTTTTGCAGTGATAAAGGCACTGCAAGATAGAAAGCAGGAGGCCGTGAGTTTAAGTCCCGCCTTAGCATGAAAGCTAAGGCGGGACTTTGGGCCAGTCATTCTGTTTCAGGTCAACCCACCTCACAGGGTTGTTTTTGTGGGGAAAATAGGAGGAACATATATTGAATATGTTCGCTGGCTTGAATTATTTGTAAAAAATAATAAAGGAGTCCTTGTGGATTTTACTCCACTAATTGTTGCTGAACACAGGGGGCAGTGCTCAACTCCATTTCAAGGCCATTGAGCCAGTGCTATCTGAAGACATTTCTGTGATCATGTGGCCACAGAGTGCTGTTACCTTTCCACTGAAGTGGTACCTATTTATCTGCTCACATGCTTTTGAATTGCTAGGTTGGCCGGAGCTAGGGTGAAGATGGGAGCTCACTCCATCCTGTGGCGCTTGGGTCTCAAACCTGGGGTGCCAGCTTTTCAGCTGACAAGCCCAGCGTCTTAACAGCTATACTGCCAAAAATAATAAAGGCAGGATACAAATGAATTAAATAAATAAAAAAGTAAGTAACAAATGGTGGAGAACAAATAGCTATGCGGATGTGTTTCAATATGACTCCCAGTGCCAAACCACTGTGGCCAATAGTAAGGTGTTTGAGGAATTGTGGCCCACTAATGTGGAGGAGCACAGAATCTCTACTACTGTTTTAAATGAATTAAGCAATGTTCCCTTTATAGTAGTATTCCAGATGCCTGGTTCAGACCACACCTACGCTTTAGAATAATACTCTAAGGATTTGCCTACTTTTAATGAATACTAACATTAAATTTTAAGGATTATTAACAATCAGTGATGAAAACAGTCACTGCAAGAATAATATGAAAGAGAATAATCCCAGCTGAAATTCAGGTACTTTCTAGATGTGTACAAGTGATGCATATCTCAGCTTCATTTTCCCATTACTAAAAAGAGCATAGCAAAGACTTGTCTTCTGGGATCACTGCAAGCATGACTGAAATAAGGATTTTCAGGAACTCGGCATACATCAAATGTGCTGCAGACATTATCAATAATCATGTTTGCAAAATAAATAAAAGAGATCTGCTGTCATATATGTCAAATAGTTGGATGGGTTGAGAAGCATTTTTCACTGAGTCCAGAATTAAGATTCAGATATGCAGTTACACTACTGCCATTTCCCCTCCACCCATAAAATAACGACACCAATTTCTTTAACACAAATGTCCTTACAAACCGAATATAGTCTTGCAGAAAAGATGCTTATCTATAAGACAGTTTGAAATATAGATCGAATTAAACCAGTTTTTAAAATTGTGAACTGAAAGGATAGAGTTGGAGCAACCTGATAGATTGTATCAGGTTAAATTTCAAGATAAATGAATTCAGCACACTTAATGCTATGGGAATGGGATAAGCTACTGTATATGTGAATGGATTGTTACAGTTACCAGAAAACTGCAATTTTTCTTATGTAGTTCTTTGCTTTCTGTATAATGTTTCAGTTCGTCTGCCTGTATGGTAGTATTAAACGGTTCTTAGCAAACATTGAAAAACTGAGCTTTGTGATAAGTTTTGTATTGTATGTATTTTAATTTTGGCTGTCCACTGCCCTGAGTCCCTTTTGGGAGAAGGGCAGAATACAAATTAAATAAATAAATAAATAAATAAATAAATAAATAAATAAATAAATAAATAAATAAATCACTGAAGATGAAAATTGGTTTGGATCCCAATTTCATAAATTTTGATGGCCTAGTACATTTCCAGAGTGGCCTATTTCACTACAAAGTTACTTTTTCCCATATTCCCATACTCCCAATGTTACTACTTGAATGCAGCTCATCTCTCTATGTAGCTCAAGACTTTGTTTTACTAAACAAATGTGAGTCAGATATGCTGTCTGAATGCACAGAAGCTGAAGGGGGTAAAAGTCAGAACCAGATAGGCAAAGTATGACAATCTGAGTGAGTGCTTTAATTATTTTTATTTTAGCTTCATTTTTATTATGATCTTAAATTCAGAAACTGGAAGGCCTTTCTATATCCCAGAAAGTCAATTGCTCAAGAATAGCCAGCCGCTTTGAATCTCTGAATAACTAACAATGCTTCAGGAGGGTTTACATTCATACTGGATCTATAAAAGTAGCCTTTCTTTAATTCGTTTTTTTCACAAATCTTTTCAAATCTGTTTGATTTTATTCTGGACTGGAAAGCTGTACATCTTATTTTGAACATAGTTAGGAAAATAGACTTGCAGTATTCTCCTTGTGCATTCAAGTATCAATTTAAAGACTAAGGACTAAGTAGGGAAGACATAAGAGGCAAATAAAGATTTTATTCGTTGCTCCAGAGTTGATCGTGTGCCGGCTCTTTTTTTTGGAAGGGATGATCTTTGGAATTTTGTGCTCACTCATTTTTATAGTGAATGCAGATGAAGTCATTGACAAATTGTTGCATTCCAGATTTCTGCATTGTTCTTTGTATTCTGTGGCTTTTCTTTCATTCTTAATAGAAGTTAATTAAAAAGCCAGCCTGTCCAGTGTAGACTGGCAAAGCAGTATTGAAGGCTTTAATGGCTATTATTCTAGAAGCTTTGTCCTCACTATAGCAAGCTTCTTTCTCTAATGTTTACTTACAAGCAATTACAAGCAGGTTGCAGTCCACAAAGGTCTATTTGTACAATATTAATTCAACATGTCCTCCTTGCAGCTTCTGTCCATTTTATTGCTTTCTGTTAAATGTAGTTCAGGGATTAATTATTCAGTTGATGTCCCTTGCAAGATGCAGATTTAATTATAGTTGGATTGAATTGTTTTCTCTTTTTGTTTCTAATATAGCAAAACATAATAGATAGGAGAGAAAAGGATGAAAAGGCAAGGAACCAGTCGTTAATGAGATATTTAGAATTTAGTTCAACATTAATCTGGGTTGAACAGGAAGCAATAAAATGAGGACCCAGATTGTTGGGGGCAATATGCCAACTCTGTAAACCGCTTAGAGAGGGCTGTAAAAAAATACCAGTGTGAAGCGGTATATAAGTCTAAGTACTATTGCTCTACTGGGGTAGCATATAAATTTGACAGCATGTGATCCACAACAGTCCATCTTAACAAGGGGCATCTTAACAAGGCCCTTGCCTAGACATTACAACCAAACTGGATATTGATTGATTGGCTGATATGAACCATCAAATCAGTTTCAATTCCTAGCAATCAAGTCAATTTCAGTTCCTAGCAACCACATAGATAAATTTAAACAGAACATAAAAATATAGTAAAGGAAGATATGAGTCCACTGGCTCTGCCCTTTTCAATACGTGTCCAATTGCTTAACAGCATAAGGACACTTTTCCCCATCCAGATAAATGTTAAAAATCATTTCAAAGCTGTCTGATCAACACAGTCAGTGCACCATGCCCTTGTGAAATTTTTATTTATTCTGCTTTGGAATGATGCCAAGGAAAATAATTTATATTTCATTAGACAAGCCATGCCCTATTGGGTCATTGTTTTTGAGATATTTTCTTACCTAAACAGGAAAGAAACACCACGGGTGGGCAAAAAAGTGGTGGCAGCAGAAATGACTGAGAGCCTTGGTGGCGCAGTGGTTAGAGTGCAGTATTGCAGGCTACTTCTGCTGACTGCTGGCTGCCTGCAATTTGGCAGTTCAAATGCCACCAGGCTCAGGGCTGACTCAGCCTTCCACCCTTCCGAGATGGGTAAAATGAGGACCCAGATTGTTGGGGGCAATATGCTGACTCTGTAAACCGCTTAGAGAGAGCTGTAAAGCACTGTAAAGCAGTATATAAGTCTAAGTACTATTGCTATTGCTATTTCCTGCTGGCTTCCCCATTGAATTTCCTTGTGGGAATCTAGCAAGAAGCAGAGAAAATCACCCTTCCCTTCCCTTTTCAGCAATCAGGTACGGTAAGTAGCTGCTGCTGAGTGGAGAAGGGAGTGAGGGATTGCAAAACTGGCTGGGAAACTGTCATAGAACATTGAAAATTAAGATCACATAACGGCAGCAGCAACCAGTGGCACTGAAACTAGCCACAACTTCCCCAAATTTCATTCTCTCTGGAGTTATGGGCCCCAAATTTCTGACACTTGCTGCAAGTTAGCCAATTTGAGGTACCTTGGTTGTAATTGTAGCCTTATGATGCACCATTTTGCCCAGTTAAAGGTCATGACAATGAGATTTTTAGTAGTAGAAGGTGTAATGCTTTTACAATTAGTCAGAGATAGCAGTGATTATGGGTACCACTCCTTGAAGTTCTTGTATATCTTCTATATCCTTGTATATCTATATTAGATGGAATTAATCCAATCCATGCATATGAATATAATAAGACAGTTCTGCTGTCATTAGGAAAAAAGAAGCCTGACATAATTACAGGGGGGAAAGTCTATTGATGAGTCTTTACAAAAGTCTGCATTTGTAACAGCTTTATTTGGCACATGATTTATTCTCTCTATACTATTTATTCTGGAGTTTTGGAATGTTTAGTACTGCTGAATTTAGAGTTTCAATATCGGTGGCTAAGTTCTTGCAAGACAAATAATTTGGATGGTCTACTTCTAGAGGTTCAGTTTAAAAACAAATCTGAACAAATGAAAGCCAAGCTGTAAGATGCTTTTGTTATAATTTTCTCTTTTATTTGCAGCCACCAAGTCAACCTGGTTCAATTCTCTGATTTAAAGCAAACAAAAATGTTTTAAATAGATAAATTATTCACCCCTGAAATCATTCTTACATAATCTTATTAAGTGCTTCCATTATTTTTTGTTCCAGAAAGATTTTTATTATTATTTTTCTCCCAATTTAAATTAGTATAGATGAGCAATTATTATGCTTGGACAATAGCTTTCCCAAAATGCAATTTACATTACAGAAAGGCAGGATATGATGCAAAAGTGATTAGGATGCTGAATTTTCTATTCCTTTCATGCATGTCAGCCATCCTGATCCATTTAATTAATTCAAATCAAGGTTGATAAATGCATCATTATGTGACTACCAGATACAAGATGTCATTTTTATACCTACAGTTTCCTTCCCTTTTTATTTTATTTACTTATTAAATTTATATGCCACCTGTCTCACAATTTAAAGTGACTCTTTTATGTGATTGTTGTACTTCCTTATCCAGACATTTTGTGAATTTGGCGGGAAGGGTTTGCCAAAATGGGAAGGAGCTTTTGCAAGAAATGTCAGTATATGTCATGGTTGCAGATCCAGAAACCACCAGAAAAAAACTGGAAAAATGAAGAAGAGAACCTTAGCTATTTATATTTCCAGAATGTCTCTAAACAGATGGGATACAATTAAATATGTATATAAATTCAATCTTCCATCCTTCCTTCCTTCTCCAGGAAAATAATAAAAATAGTGGGCTCCAGAGAACAATTGTACCAGAGCCAAAGGCATTCTCTATCTTGAATGTTTTGAGGAGCTCATAATCCCTCTCCCTATGAAAATCTAACAAACATTCTCTGATTATCACCAATTACTGCATGGATGGAATTCTTAACACATTTAACAAACTCAGAACGAATTTCATGGATGACACTCTGCAGTTTTTCAGGCTTGAAATGAAGGGCACTCAATGTTAGATTTTGCCAGCTCTGCAGACTCAATTGATGCTACTTTGAATTACAGGACATGGTATCATTCATCCATACTCTTCCTCTTTTCCTTAGAGCTATAGAGCAATGCACTGAAAAGAGATGGAAATAGATGGAGATGCAGAGGGGAGAGAGAGAGAGAAAGATAGAGAGACAGACAGACAGAGACAAAATATTTGAGAAATGTAAATGCCTCCCTGAAAATAATTTTCTTCCAAGGTGGTCTTAAAGGTTGCCTGTGGCTCCTCCATTTTAACCATTTGTTCTTGCTGAATAATGTAGTTTAAAATTGATTGAAAGCAATTGTCTTGACTTCTGTCACAGATCATGGAGTGATATTTCTGAACCAACAGAGAGAAGATCTAGAATAAATGGCAGCAATTAGCGGATTTTGCCAGACCTCAAACAGTTAAGCAGGTTTGACCATGATTAAGGCTTGGAGGGGAGTCTCGGCCACCCCGGACCCTGGCTTGCCGATGCACAAGAAACACGCTCGAGCCTGACTCGGAGTATCTTGGTTTAATCGGCAACAACAGCTCTCGGTGGAAACCGGATTGCAAACCATACAAAGACGCGGCTGCTGGGAGCTTGTAATAGTGTCCATATATAGAGCGAGCGCCAAGTGCTCCCAGCTGGGGCGATTCAAAGTTCCCGCAGCTGTCATTCCGGCCGCGCAGAGATGACGTCATCCATCCCGGGTGTCGCCGGAGTCGTGTTGTTTGCAGATAGCTCTCTATGCCCACGCGTCCCCATCAAAACCCCGTGCACAGGAACGCCTAGCCGGTACGCTAACCCCTCCACCAGCATCCAGTGACCCATGTCCACCCCCCCCCATCGAGCGCGCCACTCAGGCTGCAGCGGCTGGACTCGAGTGCTGTGCGGTTGGTGTCGATCGCGTCGTGCCGCTCGACATGCGGCTCCCCTCACCAGGTATCTGCCTGTGGGGAAAGAAGAGGAGACATATCCGTTAATAATCTCATTTGTGGCGCACCTTATGGGGATTGTTTTTGTGGAATCGTCTTATGAGTCATGGGGCATTTATATCACCCACTGGAACCCATGAGGACTCTGTATCAGGGTATCCTGTCCACTTTACTAGGTACTGCAGCTGGCCCCTATGGTGCCGAGAGTCGACAATGTCTCTAATTTCGTAGTGGGACCCCGTTACTGGACCTGGGGTTTTGTGCACTGGGTCGGAGGCTATGACAGCCGGCTTCAATAGGCTAGAATGGAATATAGGGTGGATCTTTCCCAATAGAGGAGGTAATTTCAACATAAATGTAACCGGGTTTATCACCTTTATGATGGGAAAGGGGCCTATGTATTTGGGCCCTAATTTTTTACTTGGTAATCGCAATTTTAGATACTTCGTGGAAAGGTACACTTGGTCCCCGATCTGAAACGGTGGACAGGCGGTTCGTTTTTTGTCCGTATGGGTTTTATATTCATTGGATGCTTTTCTAAGAGCTTCCTTTACGGAAGGCCACACTTTCTGCAGACCGTGGGACCACTCGTTTGGAGTGGTGGGTTTCGGAGGGTGGAGATCTAGTTCAGGGATAGCTGGGAACTCCCGTCCCATGACAATCTGAAAGGGAGTATACCCGGTACTGCGATGTACAGCGTTATTGTATGCTGTTTCGGCGAAAGGTAAGTAGTCCACCCAGTCGTTTTGTTGGTATGAGATATAGGACCGCAGATAACGTTCCACCATGGCATTGGCCCGTTCCGCAGCCCCGTTCGTACTCGGGTGGTATGCAGAACTCAAACCTTGTGTTGCTCCTATATCATGGAGGAATCCCCTCCAGAATTTAGCCGTAAATTGGACTCCTCTATCCGATATGATCCGTTGGGGTGCCCCGTGTAAGCGGTAGACATGTTGAATGAAGAGTCGGACCAATCGTTGTGCCGACGGCAGCCCTTTACAGGGAATAAAGTGGGCCTGCTTGGAGAAGAGATCAAGTACTGTCCATATCACTGTATACCCTCTACTACTCGGAAGTTCCACAATGAAATCCATGGAGATTTCATCCCATGGTCTGTTCGGTTCGGCTACGGATTGTAGTAAGCCCAGGGGTTTCCCCGGTCTTGGTTTAGAGACCGCACATATGTGACAACCTCCGACGTATTGGTCAACGTCCTTTCGCATCTTTGGCCACCAGAATTGCCTTCTGATTAGATGCAGGGTTTTCAAAAACCCAAAGTGTCCCGCGGTTTTCTGGTCATGACAACGCCGTAGGACCTGTTGTCGTAATGCACCGGGTATATATAGTCTATCCCCCCACCACGCTAGCCCATCCCGATGGGTTACAAGAGAGCGGTTGTCACGCAACCATTCATCGGTAGCCAGGGCTTGTTGCAGTGCCGATATCCAACTACGGGTTTGTCGTGTTCCCAAAGCACATGCCCCGGCCTCTATAGGAGGGAACAGAGACTGTAGACTCTCCGCTCTTTTGCTGTGATATTGGGGCATGCGGGATAAGGCATCGGCTAAAAACAACTTCCCTGCTGGTTTGTATTTTATAGAGAATCGGAAACGTTGGAAGTATTGCGCCCACCTGACCTGTTTTGGAGACAACCTGCGAGGCGTCTGGAGTGCCTCCAGGTTTTTGTGGTCTGTCCAGACCTCAAACGGCTGTGTACTGCCCTCCAAAAGATGCCTCCAAGTTTGTAGCGCCCATTTCACTGCGAAGGCCTCCTTCTCCCATATAGCCCAATTTCTTTCTGTTGTTGTGAATTTCCGTGAGGTGTAGGCACAGGGCTTCAGGACACCGGTTTTGTCTTCCTGCAGAAGGACAGCTCCAATGGCCACGTCACTTGCATCGGCTTGTACCACAAACGCCTGTAAGAGGTCCGGATGTTTCAGGACAGGCTCTTTGGCGAATAGGCGTTTGAGCTCCTCAAACGCCTTTTGGCACTGGGAGGTCCACGGCAATAGGTATCCCGGTCTGGGCTTTCTCCCAGGCTTTACAAGTCCTTTTGTTCGTAACAAGTCGGTGAGGGGTAACGCCGTCTTAGCGAAACATGGAATAAACCGTCGATAAAAATTTGCGAAGCCCAGGAAGCTTTGTAACTGCTTTCGTGTTCGTGGGGCTTGCCACTCTAACACCGCCTCTACTTTTTTCGGATCCATTTGTACCCCGGCTTCATTGATACGAAACCCAAGATAATCTATCTCTTTTTGATGGAATTCACACTTTGACAGTTTAACAAACAACCGTGCTTCCAATAATCGGGTTAGTACCTGTTTGACTAATTGGATGTGTTCATCCATTGTCTCCGAATAAATGAGGATGTCATCCAGATACACCAGGACCCCACGATACAAATACTCGTGCAACACCTCGTTTATCAGCTGCATGAAGACGGCGGGGGCACCCTGCAGACCGAAAGGCATCACTAGAAAGTGGTAGCTGCCGAGGGGACTGTTAAACGTGGTTTTCCATTCATCCCCCGGGCGTATTCGCACCCGGTAGTAGGCTTCACGGAGGTCTAACTTCGTGAAGATTTTTCCTGTGGATAGGGTCGTGAGCAAATCGGTCATCAAGGGTAGGGGATACAATGGTTCGATGCAAACAGCGTTCAGGCCTCGGTAGTCCACGCATAAGCGTAAACCCCCGTCCTTTTTCCCGCGAAAGAGAACCGGGGCGGCTAAATGCGACCGACTGGGGCGAATGAAGCCCCTTGCTAGATTCTTGTCGATATAGGAGCGTAGTTCTTTCAGTTCCGCCGGGGTCATTGAATACATCCGGGGTTTAGGTAGCTGAGCCCCGGGTTTTAGTTCTATTCCACAATCTGTGTCCCGATGCGGTGGTAATGTGTCACATTCTTCTTCACTAAATACCTGGGCGAGGTCGCTATACACTTGAGGGTACCGGGGCTCTGGTAACATCTCCGTATGCAACCCAATACAAGACTCTGCTGTTAGTGGAATCCTCACTTTGCGATACCCTCCCTCCCACCAGATATGGGGTTTCCATTTGTCCAACCATGCAAGACCAAGGATGATTGGCTCTATCATTTTCGCTATCACTATAAAACGAATCCGTTCATGATGGTCGCCTATGCGCAGAACCACTGGTTCGGTTATGCTAGCAGTCGGCATACCCCCTAGTAACGTTCCATCTACTTGTTCGAATCTGATGGGCGAACGTAGGCTTACTACCCGAACGCCTAGTGCCTCTGCAACGGATTGGCGTATAAGGCATCGGGTGCATCCAGTATCAATTAATGCCTCCAGAGTGCACTTCCTATCGGTTGTGGGATGCTGTAAGGTGACTGGTATCAGGAAAGGATGGATGGGGTCACTTACCATTGGATCTTGCGTTTCATCATCCTCACCACTGTGGTCCGAGGGGTCAGGAACACGGGCCATTCCAGGTGAACCGCTCACAGCGGTATGTGCTGTTGTATCCAATAGGGAGGTATGGGTTGCCGCTCTGGACCGTTCTGCTGGTCGTAGAGAGTGGTCCCGCGGGCTCGGTCCTGGCGGCCGCGGGGTGGACATCCGTGGTGGTGGTAGAGGGCATTCAGCTGCCCGATGCCCCTCCTGGTTACATCTGAAACATCGGAACGGCCGTCTGCTCGGCTCGCCGGGACCAGTCTCCAGCACGGGGGGTGGTCTGACACTACTCCTGTCGCCGACTCGCCCGCCCCACCCTCGTTTTGGTTGGTTCTGGATGGTGGTTCGGGGTCTGAACTCACGCAACCCCACATCCAGGCTCACTGCCGCTTTGTACCAGTCCGACAGGCGAGACCCCAGTCCTCGATACACACAGGCCTGGCGTATCTCTCTGTCTAAACCTGATTGAAACTGATGAATCAGAAGGCGTTCCGGCCAGGACCGCAACTTCCCGGCCAGATTGCGAAACTCTTTAACGTAGTCCTTAGCCGGGCGGCCCCGCTGTTTGAGGTTTACCAGTGCTCCCTCTATAACTTGCGTTCGGGTCTCGTCCTCAAAACGACTCCTTAATGCCTCTAGGAATAGTCCCAAGTCCGTTAGTTCACGTGCGTGCTCGCTATGCAGGTCGGCCACCCAGTCGGCTGCTTCCCCTGTAAGAACAGCTGTCACCGCGACCACCATCGACCATTGCGAGGGGTACAACCGCCCGTACAGATCCATGTGGCTGATTATTTGACTGAGGAACAATGCCACCTTTTCTGCTGACCCGTCAAACGTAGCTTGTACGGGGGGCAGCCCCCAGGGGGTCTGAGGGGTCCACACCCCGGGTCCCCACATCGGCAATGGCTCCGGTTGGCGGGGTTGGGTTGGTCTTTGCCTTGCATCGCCTTGATCATGTTGACTATCCGTGGCGTGACCCACTATCCTATCCCTACCGGGTCGTGGAGGGGCTCTAGGAGGTGCATGGAGACCCTCCCCCCCGGTGGGCTGAATGGTACTGCCTCTCCCTGGGGGTTGGCGCTCCCCGCTGGCCCGTCTCGCACGTTGTTCCAGTTTAAATTTCGGACTGGCGAGGCGGGGTCTGATGGCCCCAGAACCACTGCTTATGGCCCCGCCCCCCTGCCACATCTCAGAGGGGTCTCCGCCGGGGGCCCATGGCTGCCAGGAGGGTGCGTCCCGAAAGCTAGCCTCCCCGAACCTATCTCGTAGAACATCCATGGTAGTCGCTCCTGGTCCCGTAGAGTAACTCCAGTCCCCTTCCTCTTCTTCAATCCACTGCCGCTCCCTCCATCCCTGGAACTGAGCGCCAGAGTGGGGTGGGGTTTGCGCCCGCGTCCCAGGTAGGGCGGAGCTGTGCCACCAATGCCCCGCACTAACTTGAGTAGTCGTCTCGAAGCCTTGTGGTTCCTGACCCCCCTTCCTTGGGACTGCTCCAGTGCCCTCCTTCCGCGGCTCCGGTCGCTTCGGCCTGACCACCGGCTGCTCGCTGGTCTCCGTCGGGTTGGCGGCGGTAGCCCCCCCGTCCTCCTCCTCCTCCTTCCCCTCAGGGAACGTCTCCTCAGGCAGGGCGTCCGCGCCCTCTGCCATAGCGCTCCGCTGCTGAGAAACCCGGTGAGTAAGAGCAGCCGCGTCTTCCTCTCGGCCACCCCGGACCCTGGCTTGCCGATGCACAAGAAACACGCTCGAGCCTGACTCGGAGTATCTTGGTTTAATCGGCAACAACAGCTCTCGGTGGAAACCGGATTGCAAACCATACAAAGACGCGGCTGCTGGGAGCTTGTAATAGTGTCCATATATAGAGCGAGCGCCAAGTGCTCCCAGCTGGGGCGATTCAAAGTTCCCGCAGCTGTCATTCCGGCCGCGCAGAGATGACGTCATCCATCCCGGGTGTCGCCGGAGTCGTGTTGTTTGCAGATAGCTCTCTATGCCCACGCGTCCCCATCAAAACCCCGTGCACAGGAACGCCTAGCCGGTACGCTAACCCCTCCACCAGCATCCAGTGACCCATGTCCACCACCCCCCATCGAGCGCGCCACTCAGGCTGCAGCGGCTGGACTCGAGTGCTGTGCGGTTGGTGTCGATCGCGTCGTGCCGCTCGACAGGGAGACCACCATAACTGTAGGACGTATTCAGATGTTTAAACAGTATGCCAGAAGAAGGAGTAGCAAACCATTTCTATGTTGTTACATGTTACATGTCAATAAAGCAATCAGTAACTGAACTTGATTCAGCGATTTCATTTTATCTAGGAAGAATTAAGGAAAGAAGCCAGGAATTATAGAATCATAAATCAAAACTTTCTAAGAGGGCTGAACTGCAAAGGAGCCATAATTGTACATAGGACTACACATTCATTACCTTTTGGGCAATTCTTGGAAGTTTTAACAATCATAACATGGAATGGAATAGAATATAGACTATAAAAGAGAAGAAAATATAGAATAAAATACTTTATTGGGCCAAGTATGATTAGACACAAGGAATTTGTCTCCAGTGCAGAAGCTCTTCAATGTACATATAATATGGAGAAATGCAAAATGAGGAATTCTGAAACTTTTCATTTCACTCCTGGTTTGCACAATTTCCCCTTTTCTCACTGACAGTCCTACTCTCAGCTGTTGGTTGAGTCACACAATGCAGAGAACATAATGCAATGGAAAGTGACTGACCGTATTTTTCTTTATTTTTTGCAGATGACCTGCTATAAGTCAGGCATGTGGTACAGCTGTCCTGCCTCAAGCAGCATGGCCGTGGGACTGCATAGGCTTTGCCAGCTCCATATCCAGAGGAGACTGCAGGCTGCTGCAAGACATTGCATGCCAGAGGACTTGGCACGGGCCTTGCTGATTCCATGTGGCTTTCTGTTCTCAAGTGAGCGGCATGCTCTCTTGGCTTGAACCAGTGACATGATTTACCTTCCAATTTTCAAGGATCTTCTGTTTGCCAAACAAATAACTCCTCACAACTTCCTGCAAGCTGTCTTCAGCATGGTGTCAGGGCATCCAAGCAGTCAAATGAAAAGAGACCACAAATCAGGACAGACTTTACAAGCCAGTTTCATTTGTTTCAATATTGTTAAAATGAGAATGCATAGGGAAATAAAGCAAAACAACAGCTCAGTATCTTGCCTTAATGAATAAATGAAACACATCCCAGGAGGATAATTAAGTGCTTAGAAACAAGCATGTCGCCTAAATAATAATATATAAGTAAGGGAGGGGGAGAAATACACCAAAACAAATCACATGATTGTAATTAAGAAGAAGATATATATGTGTGATTACAGCAGAAAGATACTGAAGCTACTAGCTAGGAGATGCTGTTTGAGAAAAGAAGTTATTCCTTAGAGAATGCTTTTCAAACCAGTCAGCAAATAATTGGGCTGAACATCCCATCAATATCCCAAGCACAAAACTACAGAAATTTGAATTCTAGAGCAGTGTTTCTCAACCTTGTGGACTTCAATTCCCAAAATTCATTACCTAGCATAGCTTCAATTCTGAGAGTTGAAGTCCTTACATCTTCAAGTTGCCAAGGCTAGGAAACACTGGATCTAGAGCAGGTCTGTCAAACTCCTGGCCTGCAGGGCAGATGCATCACATGCTGGCCATGCCCATGCCCGATTTAGCAAAGGGGGGGAAAAGTCCTGATACGTCACGTGATGCTGCTGTGATGACGTGAGTTTGACACCCCTGGTCTAGAGCATGAGCATGCATGGTACTTTAGCACCAAGGTGGACCAAGAATAGATCTGAAGAGATCTCTGGGTGATTGGAGCATTTGTGACTACCAGAAATTTAATCAAAACAGTTCTGTCCCAGCCTCAGCGTTCCAACCTGATTATTAGTTTATTGCCTTGCATTTCTCTGGTGGGCAGTTTTAATGTGTTGTGTTAGGATATTCAGATAGATTTTTCAGCAACTCAGATATACCTGAGTTTAATAGTACTAGTTTATATGTTACTATGAATGAGTGTGGCAGGTGGGAAACTTTAAATAATTCCATCTCTGCATCACCATTTTAAATCTAGCTTCAGTTGATGATTTCTTGGTTGTATTCTAGCAAAAACAGTCTGAAATTTCTCTACCGTCATTTGGTGTACTCACAATATTCACTTGGTGGTTTGTGTGTTCTTATTGAAATAAAAAATATATCCAAATAAAGGTGAAATCAGAGAGGTAACATGTCAATTTCTTTTTTACAAAAATACTTTATTTTACGTTCACAAAAACATAACTAAAGTGCATAGGGATATTTTCAGCTTACTCTTTTGGTACCAAGTTTGAAACCACACTTATACATATGAGTCATTTGTATTATTTGTGAGAAACCTTCAAATTAGTGTGATATTGTTTAAAACTCCTGACAATTACATTTTTTCCATGCTGGAAAATCATTTTAAGATCTAAGGAAATCACCTTTTATTCAGGCAGAAAGGGAATGGAATGGACTAGGCAAATGAAGATGAGTTTGAACTATAAAAATCATTTAATAAACAGAAATATAAAGGAAACAAAAAGTATTCATCAGAAGTGGATGGGTAATACATTTTCTGACTCATGTGTTCATGCATCATGCATAGAAATCAAATCTTTGTGAAATTACAAAGGGAATGTTTGCTCATACATATTTTACCATCAAGGTAAATTCTTCAAAATCAGTGACCGTCTGTTGAGTGTATGCTTAATGATAAATTCAAGCCTACGCCTATATACTGTAATAGCCTTGAAAGAACTGCTTGATTCCAAATGATGGCTGGACACTTCTGGGAACTGAAGCCCACACATCTTAAAATTGCCAAGGTTGAGAAACATTGTTGTGTTTCACTGCCTGACAGTTGTATTATAACTGGAAATGAAACACCGAGAATGGGCAATCTTGAGTCCAGAATCCAACACAATATGCAACTCCCAAGAATTTTTTTCCCCATCCCCAGGTTCTTCTCAGACTACAATTGGTGGCACAAAATAAACAGGTTTAACATGAATTAAGAGCAAAACAACAATTTCCCAATCAATGCTGACTCCCCAAAACAGGAAGAAATGACAATTTTGCCTCTGTCTACACTTATGATGTAGCCTTGCCTATTTTACTCATTGTCCCATCTATGCCAGCCTTGGTTTCAAACTGAGGCACTCACTCAAAATGTATGTATGTTGGAAGCATGTTTGAATCAAAAGCTTTAACTGAATATTTTAAACAGTAATTGGACTGCATAGATATTGTCTCAGGGCCTTCCACTTCCATATTTATTTATTCAATTTGATTTTGGTACTACCTGACTCGAGAGACACTCTGGGTGGCTCACAATATAAACAGATTACAAATGCAATAACATACGTAAAAATACAACTAGAGAAATGACACACTGGCAGTCTGGACATTAACACAACAACAAAAACAAACAAGCAAACAAACAAACAAACAAACAACATTCATCTCTAATGTGGCAGATTTCATCCATCCTATCTCAAGACCTGGGAGAATAGCCTGGTCTTTAGGGCTTTCCTGAATGCTATCATGGTAAGAGCCATCTGGAACTCAGGGAGAATCTTAATCCAGAAAAAGGATTAACACTTTGGTGAGTTGTTAAATACGAACAAATTTCGGACTTCTAGCTGTTGATAGTTTTTGTATAAGTGCTTTAATTAATGCTAATAGTACACAGAGAATAGAGCACAGGTTTGTTTCTTTACATCCTACGACAGAGCAGTTGCCCTATGTCCAAAAAAGACACCAATACAAATTTATAAAGGTAAAGGTTTCCCTCACACATATGTCCTAGTTGTTCCCGACTCTAAGGGGCGATGCTCATTTCCATTTCAAAGCCGAAGAGCCAGCGCTGTCTGAAGATGTCACCATGGTCATATGGCCGGCATGACTAAACATCAAAGGTGCACGGAATGCTGTTATCTTCCCACCAAAGGTGGCCCCTATTTTTCTACTTGCATTTTTTACATGCTTTCAAACTGCTAGGTTGGCAGAAGCTGGGACAAGTAACGGGAACTCACCCCATTACACGGCACTAGGGATTCAAACTGCTGAACTCCCAACCTTTTGATCGACTGAGCCACCATGTCCATACAAATTTATAAGACTCCATAAAATTTAGCTTTCTATTTTAAATTTGGACATATTTCAATTTAGACATACTTCAATCAACCTTTCCCCAACTGAATCTTCAAGTTGAAACATTGAATTTATTTAATATGTCAAATTGAAACAGATATTTTGCTATTCAAAGCTATCCAAAGATTCAATGGATCTTTATGCCTGCATAAACACTTTTACAGAAACTGATAAAATCTTCAGATTGAATCTATTTAATTGAATCTGGGTAATTTGTGACATGAAATTTGTACCAATTCATATTTATTCATAAATAGTAGTTGCGATAGATAAAAGATCATAAGACTGGGGCCTAGTCAGCACTATTTAAAAGGTGATAATCATAATTTTAGAATCTTTATGTTACAACATCCCCATTTGTTATTATAGCAGTCTCAAAAATTTTAGCTCTTGGCATCTGGATGAAATATATCATTTGAAGAATTATACAATTGTTTGCAAGTTCAGAAAATTTACTGGTAGCAATTTTGCACAATATTGGTCTCATAATATAAAGTGCTCTCATTTGCCAAACATAAAAGCGGCTGTATTCTGCCACTAATTCTAGTTTCTGAGTAGTCCTCAAAATAACTGTAAAAAGAGTAAGTTAGAGTAGTCCAGTATTGAGTCGTGGTGTTGCAGTGGTTAGAATGCAGTACTGCAGGCTACTTTTGTGACTGCTGGCTGCCTGCAATTTGGCAGTTTGAATCTCACCAGGCTCAAGGTTGACTCAGCCTTCCATTCTTCCGAAGTGGGTAAAATGAGGACCCAGATTGTTGGACGCAATATGCTGACTCTATAAACCACTTAGAGAGGACTGTAAAGCACTGTGAAGTGGTATATAAGTCTAAGTGCTATTGCTATTGCACTGAGGATGTGAATCACTATTACCCCCTATTCTAAAATGAGCTGCAATCTTGGGGTTAATATGTAAGGTAGCCAAAGGGTCATCTGATCACAGACTCCACTTACTGCTCCAGTAAGAGTTGTGAATCCAGGAAAGTCCCAAATTGTGGGCCTTGTCCTTTGGAGGGATAAGAGAATAAGAGAATAAGCATGGGGGCTGATAATTTTTTTTCTGGAGGAAGAGCCATTCTGCCTTGCCTGGATTAATCCTAATTTATTTTATCTCATCCCTTCCAGCCACCAAACAATAGATCTTCCATAGGCTATGGGATAGTTTAAATAAACCACTGGGTGACATTCCACTGAAAGAATAAGATTGGAGATTGATATGTTACCATCCTCATTGTCACAACAGGACACCGATTGCATTAATTTCTGCTCCATCTTCTAGAGCTCTTTGGTACATTATGGAGGTACCCTGAGGTATGCAGTCAGATTATCAACCTGGATCAACACCTTAGAGATGTTATAGTGAAACATTGTTTTAATGGAATAAATGGGGACAGGTCTGTTCCCAGAGCCTGGTAAATAAAATAATACCTCATCTTAGAACTGCTAGAAGGGCAAATTACATCATTTGCAATAGTTATGCTATTTGCATAGCAAACAGGAACTGCAATGGAATTTGGTTTACCACATGCAAGGTCCAGAGCATAAAGATCCATATTACTAATGTTTCACTGCACTCACTTTCCAATGGGTCTCACTATGCCTTAATAAAATGCATATGTTCCTATACAGCTTGAGTTTATGAAGTCATGAGCATAGCTAAAAGTGCGACAGACCCACATTTCATCTATGAATCAGGCATAGATGAGGATGTGTAATACAACGCCTACACATTTTGTTCTCATCCTTAATGGCATCCCGAAACAGCAAAGGAGTTAATTGCAGCATACTAAATAGAATAATCCAGGAAAGAGAAATCAAACATCTGGCTCTCTCTATTTTGCTTCAATGACTTATTCTTATCGTACTGTTGGCTGTTCCTAGTTCTATCCCTGGCAAATGGATGGCTAGCCACCTTCTAAACAACTCATCTGAAAAGACTGAATACTGTCTTTTATGCCGGGTGAACATGTTCAGATATCAGTCATTTTCCAGCTTTTTTTGTCTGCAGCACTGTTTGTTTGTAGGATTGATTAGTCACTCTTTGGCAAATTGCTCTCGTGGAGATGTACAATAGCATCAATGCATTAAAAGCACCAGCAACTATAAAATAACAGGCATCAGCATAACACCAAGAAGTTCTAAAAATGTCACCAGGACAAAATTACTTAAAATAACCAAATAATAACATATGATTATAGAAGATTTTAAAATTCAAAGAAAGGTCTGTAATGAAGTAGCAACAGGATGGCTATTCATAATTTTAGGATTACCTGCTGTAGCTCAACATCTATGATAATTTGGAGCAGAGCACACAATTATGTTGTCAGAGTTTGACTAAGAAAATGTATGTCTAGTAGAAGGTTTTCCATGCCATTCATCCTTCATCTCCTGAAAGGCTTCTCTAACTTATAGAAAAAAGGACCTGAGTCAGGTTCTAGGTCTTTTGCATTTTTTTCCTTCTGTTCAGATGAGTCTTATTCTCAGAGCTTGCTCTGGACAAGTCACTGCAGTTTTCTTGACAAGATGTTTCAGTAGTGGTTTGCCATTGCCTCCTTCTTAGGGCCGAGAGAAAGTGACTAGCCAAAAGTCACCTAGCTGGCTTCTTGCCTAAGGCAGAATTAGAACCAGGGGTGGGCTGCTGGGGGTTTGCAGGGGTTCGGGAGAACCTCTAGCTAAGATTCTATGCACTACTGGCTGGCCCCACCCACCCTGCACTGTTCCAGCCAGGAGTCCCCACGTGGCCTGTTTTGGATGTAGGTAAGTGCAGGGTGCCATGGAAGATCAGGGAGGGTGAAAAACAGGCCTACTGGAAGTTCAGGAAGGCTGGAAATGGGCCCATTTCTGGCCTCCAGAGCCTGGGGAGGCCATTTTTGCCCTCCCGGAGGCTCATAGAAAGCCCCCGGAACCCGGGAGGGCAAAAACGCCTCCCCCGCCATGGTGCAGGAGGCCGACTAGGCCACGCCCACCATGGCCACGCCCACCTAGCAATCGGGCAGAGAACCCCTTCCTAAAATTTTTGTAGCTCACCCCTGATTAGAACTCAAGGTTTCCTGGTTTTTAGCCTGATGCCATAGCCACTATACAAAACTGTTTCTTTGCATTAATACCAACATTTAAATCCTGTCCAAAAAGTAAGTGACAATTAGTTTGCAGTTTTCATGCAATCCCAATATTTTGCCCCAACTGCAGTATCAGGATACCTTTCAAGGTAGCCTCATGTAGAACACACTAAAGCTTTTGAAGAAATTATCAATTAGCTCATGCCATTTTATGTTTTTCCAAAATGCTTTGATCAAAAGATATTTTTGAGAATATGCTCGCATTTTTTTAGTGAGGTCACCATCCCCTCTATAAATTTATTTATTTATTTATTTATTGGTTCGATTTATATGCCGCCGTTCTCCGGAGACTCAGGGCGGCTTACAATGCGTTAAGCAATAGCCTTCATACTTTTGTATATACCTGCTTAGTAGGGCTTTCGGCACCCCCCTAAGCGGTGTTCTTTTTTATACAAAGTCAGCTTATTGCCCCCACAAACCGGGTCCTCATTTTACCTATCTCGAAAGGATGGAAGGCTGAGTCAACCTTGAGCCTGGTGAGATTTGAACTTGCAGTAATTGCAGCAGCTGGTGTTACTTAACAGTGCTTTAGTCTGCTGCGCCACCAAGCTCTTCTTTGCTATGAATCTGGCAAATAAAATGTGGCAAGTTCTCTAATAATTCGGACTCTCTCAAGTCAGTCCCAATTTATTATAATAGTACCCATTCTTGACTAATTTTGAAAATAACGTTAATACCTATGGATACTACTGCATAGGAGATCATCAGGGAAGCTCAGGACTGTAAACTAAAGTGAGAAGTTGACAAAGTATTATTAAAGAACACTGTAGCAAAGTATGCTTGTATCACTGCAAAATAATAATAATAATAAAAAGAAACCTTTACAGGAATATACCAATAATGTTACCTGGAGCTGATCTGCTCTTGAAGACTTTTCTTTCTTTTACTTCCAACAGAATTTTAAAGAGCTTGCTAAATCTCCCCATAAAAATATGATTCTCTTTAAGGAATGCTGTTCCCAATAACTCTTGGATACATAGCATTAAGTATGCCTTTTCTTGGATCTCGGAGAAAGTGACTGAAACCTCTAGTGGATAGTGAGTATGAATGTTCTTCATTGGCTATGTCTTGTATTGGCAGAAATTTTTCTGGTGTCAAAGGCTGTTGTGGTATTTAAACCATGAAATTTTACATCAAATATGCTGTAGTTATTCCATCAGTATTCCTATTTTCACTGGTTAGCACTGGTTAGAATAACCGTTGACAAAGGATGCGAGGAACTGTAAGCCAACATCTGGATTGCCTATCTCTTGCCATTTGAATGGAAATGTCAACCATCAAGGTGTCATAAGTTTGTTTGTTTGTTTATTATTATTTTTGAACCCTATGAGTTCAGTAGCATACATAGCTGTTTATTTAAAAAGCTACAAGCAAAGCGGCAAGAGGAAGGGGGCAGCCACTGCAATAAAGCATTTGGAATACATTAGATATGTAGGTAGGCTGAAGGCAAGGAGACAGAAGACAAATGAGCAAAGGCATGCCAGCAAATGTTAAATCTCTAAAAGGATGACAAGAAAGGGGAAGGTAACTTTTCATGCCATTCGGAAATGCTTAAGAAGCTACTTAATCCATTTGTTAGAGAGTATGTTAATGAGAGAGGCATTCATAGCAACCCTGCATTATTTGGACAATGAAGGCTCTCCTTCTCTGCAGATTTTAAAAGAGGAAATGCAGAAACTCTAAAATGGGACTGTATCAGTGGTGGGTTGCCCCAGGTTCACACTGGTTCTATAGAACTGATAGTAAAACCGGCAGGAGGCTCCGCCCACCGACCCCGACATCATCAGAATGGTTCTGTGCATGTGCAGAAGAGCGCACGCACGGCCCCGTTGCGAACCGGTAGTAAAGGTAAGTAGAATTCACCCCTGGACTGTATATTAAAGGAAACCCGTATTCTCCCCCACCCCAGAAAATGAGTCCACAGTACTACATACATGCAATCTGTCATTAAATCGATGTACTGAACACAGACGAGCATGCACTATTTAAACATGCTTTTATTTAACCCAGTGTTTCTCAATCTTGCCAACTTTAAGATATGTGACTGCCACAGCATGCAGGTTGGAGAATTCTGAGAGTTTTTAAAGTTGCCAGTGCTGAGAAACATTGATTTAGTCTACACAAAAAGATGAGAGTGCAGAACACTTCAAGCCTTAACAGAAAAGAAGCCCAGCAGATTATTACCATTATTATTATTATTAGTTGATTAGAACCACCATATCTGGGTTGCAAATGGAAACAGAGTAGTAAGAATATTTTGCATCTTTTCATGGTCATCTTGGGAAAGCTACGTGAAACCACCCATCTCCAAACTGCTTGAGAAATGTATGGCTAACTGTTACAGTTTTTTTAAAAAGCTATGAACTGCAAGGAATATCAGTTTAAAATAATGTCCGTAATGAGCAGTTGGGCCTATCATTATAACTATCATTATATATTTAGATGTGATTCTTTCACTTTTATGACTAGGACAGTTTTGTGGATTGTCCCTTTTTAACATCTTTTCATCTCCCATCCCCACCCTTCCATCTTCATGGGCGAGCCTTTCAGGTGATCAGCCCTTCTTAAAGACCTATTGATTAATAGATAAGTGACAAGGGGGCTCAGTACAGGTCTCAAAGCTTTGAGATACCTATTACATTTGCTCCGGCATTTTTGTTCTACAACATAGGAATTATGCTATTGATCCGAAAATAATGAAAGAGCAGTTTTCATATAAGATGGTTCACCTATAACTTTGAAAATATTAATCGCCCAGGTTCATTTCCAGATAAGATCAGTAAGTGTATTCATTCATAAAATTACTGTTTTTCATTTTCTACATTTTTACAAACTATGTAAAATACACATTATTTCAACACATTTTTTCCCCAAAAGTATTAATTTCCATACACATATACTTCTTATTCAGCTTTGCAGGTACATTATGTTAAGGGAACTATTTTAGGCTCATGTGACATACATAAAGAGGCAAGGCTTAGATTGTGTACCCAAACCATAATCCTGACTTTTTTTGACTTCTGCAAATGCCCTGCATATAACCTAATGTTGAATCAAGGATATATAGCAACATCCTGAGAAGCATAAAAACAACAACAACAACAACAACAAATGCATTCTGATTTGGACATTAATAAAATCCTGATCTGAAGCTGCAAATCAAATCCCCTGTAATTATATGAAGATCTGGCAATCAGGTATTCTGTAATTAATATTACAGTGACCTCATTAATATGGGGAAGTTGGTTGATGTTCCTCCATTTTAGTGCCCATCAGATGCATCTGCAATGGTGGGAGCCAAGTGAGGCAAAATGATGGACACAACCATCATTCAAATTCCACAGATAGGGGTGGGGCTTCAAACTACTGTTGTACCCTGCATTTTGGCTGCTTTGCCCCCCCCCCTTGTGAATGCCCTTTCTCCCACTACTTTTCAATAAATCCTAGGAGAGAAGAGTAATTAGCACTGTTCAGAGACTACATGAGATTGGTGTCATCAGTTAGTTTACACCTTGAGCTGGCAATTCTCTGGTTTCACTAGCAGGCAATAATACAGTATAGCTTTCCCATTCTTGGCCCTCTATTATCACTGCCTATCCAGAGGGACTGTAGGACACGTGGTGAGTTTAATTATGGCAGAAGCTTGCACTTTCTCTATGTTCACTGATTATTTTGCACAGAGATCTAAAGGTCTGCATTGTTTCTGTATGCAATAGCAATAATCATACAACCCCCCTCCCTCAAATCCTCTGAATAACAATGGCAGTTCAGAACTGTCTTGCTTCTAACAGAGAAATAGTATTAACAACAAATGAAAGCAGATCTCTGCTAAAGATAGAAATGGATCCTCATTACATTATGTATTGATTGTTCCATAAATACTGCCGAGGTACTGATAAATCAACATGTAACCCACATCCATTGTTCACCGAGAAGAACAATTCAAACTAGTCGGTCAGTTACGACAACAGAGGAAACACTCAAGAAAATCCCAAATTGTAGAATACCATTTCTTCTGGACATTAAACAAGCCATCCATGTATTATTGTATCAGCAAACCAATTATTATGTCCACGATATAAATAATTAATTAAAATGCATCCATATTTAAAAGAGACGTTGCATTCATCTTCCTTCATTAGCTGTGGTCACTTAGAAAATGATCAATAAAAACCAAAGTAAAATAATTCTGAAGAAGTGCTTTGGATCTCACACAAGCACAGCACCACTCTATTATTCATTGAACCATGTTTTTGGAGGGTTCACACAAGCCTGCAAATAGACGCAGTTGTTTTAAGAACCACACGGTTGATTAATATGCGCCCAGTCTGAAACTGTTCTTCCAAATGATTTTAAGGTACGCACAGCCCTTCCTATTCAGCTCAGAAATTGCTATGAGTATAGCCTAAATACCATCTGAATCTGAACATGTAAATGATAAAAATTTCTGAACTATACATAAAATCTTGCTCTTTGTGTGCTACATGGAAACACCTTTGAATCAGAGGCTTTCAAGCAACCATCCCAACTTCTGAAATCAAACTTAAGGATGCTAGAAGAATGAAACCAAACAGCTATTTTCTTCTGTATTATACATTTCTGGAATTCATTAAAGAATGAAATATTATCCTTTCAATTAGTTCTTTTTGAAACTCATAAACACACAGCAAAACAATCTGTATAAGTCAGACCATAATGGTGCTGTCAACCTTTTTGATATGACTTTAAGGGGGAAAAAGTCAACAGTTTTGTACATTAAGAAGAATGCATGACTCACTATCAAATCAATCATCCAGGAGTTCAGTTTCCCTTCATGAAAGATCCTGCTTTTAAGGTGTGCTTCTGATCAAGTTGCTTCCCACATGGAAATTGTGTACGAGAAAGCACAGTTTGTCAGTGATTGGTACACAGGAGTAGGCTGAAAATCTCGTCAATCTAAGGAGAGAAAGAAAAATATGAATTAAAAAACTGAGACGCAGACATATTTTTTAAAAAATTATTTATGTAATATCATCAATATTGGTCGTCACTTAATGGAGCCTTGCCACATGGTGATGATAATTCAAAATTTAATGAAACAGTAGAGTGATAGAGCACTGAAAAATGTGACTTATGATCTTTTTTCACAGTTACGACCTTTGCAGCCTTCTCATGATCACTGTTCAAAATTCAGATGCTTGGCAACTGGTTCATATTTATGACCATTGTTGTATCCCAAGGTCACGTGATCCCCTTTTGTGATCTTTGGACAAGCAAAATCAATGGGGAAGCCAGATTCACTTAACAACCCAGTTATTAACTTATCAACTGCAGTGGTTCATTTAACAACAGTGGCAATAAAGGTCGTAAAATGGAGCAAGATTCACTTAATAGATGTATCACTTAACAACAGAAATTTGGGGCTCAATTGTCATCGTAAGTGGAGGACAACCTGTAACTATTATTCAAATTTTCAGAAAAGCATTTTCCCCTCATTTCCTGTAGGTGTTGAAGGACCTGGGAGCTATGGTGTTTCTAAAAGCATTGTTTAATAAGTGCAGTATGTAATTTGGGGGCTTATCATTAGTAAACTTTGATGGTGTAGTGGTTAGAATGCAGGCTAATTCTGCTGACTGCCAGGGATTCAATCCTGACCAGCTCAAGGTTGACTCAGCCTTCTATCCTTCCGAGGTCAGTAAAATGAGGACCCAGATTGTTGGAAGCAATATGTTGACATTTGTAAACCGCTTAAAGAGGCTGCAAAGCACTGTGAAGCGGTATATAATTCTAAGTGCTATTGCTATTGCTACACTCTTTCATACCACCCTTCCATCTATCTATTTTTGTCTCTTCCTTCTACTACATAATGTAGAGAGGCTTCTGTGCAGGGATGAGGAGAAATTTCAGATGCAAGGAAACTTCAGATGGAAAGAAATATATTTCCAGTTTTAAATAAAGGCGCTAGCCAGAAAGTCCGTCAACAGCACAGAGAGTCACGGTACAATAATTGGGGTAGGAATGAATGCTATTAGAGGTATCAGATCCCACCACTCACGATATGGAGGAAGAGATGCTTTTCCATGCATTTAAAGGCCAGTTTATATACTAATAAGATTAGAAATGGCAAACTGCCTCTAAAGAAAACCAAAATGGAAACAACATGCCGGAATTAATTTACCCTGACCCAAGGAGATAAAAAAATGTCACAAAGACAGAAATACAACTATAGATCTTTGTACTGCACAATTCTTGGTTATATTTTTGGATAGGTTTCACAATTTCACAGTTAAATCACAGGAGCATCTTCGAATTATTAGCCTCTTTGTGTTAACATTTTAGCCAGATTGGAAAAATAGATTGGATATATTGGGGCAGTTTTTAAGTGCCATGCTGCGCAAATGACACATTTGCAGAATAACCACATGTTTTTTTTATCATCCATCCCACTCTCAGAAGATACCCCATCTGGCCATTCAATCTGACTTTAACACTGATGATCTGAAAGTACTCTTCATATTACTTGAGAAGCAGACTAGTTAGAAAACAGAGCAAACTGACTACAGTAGAATATTTTCATTCCGTTTCCAACTTGAAACAAAGATACATCAAGAAAGAGAGATGTGCTAAACTTCCCATATCTGTTGCTTCTTGTTTTATTAGTCTAGAACCAGAGGTGGGTTTCAGCAGGTTCTGACCAGTTCTGGAGAACCGGTAACAGAAATTTTGAGTAGTTCAGAGAACTGATAAATACCACTTCTGACCGGCCCCGCCCCCATCTATTCTCTGCCTCCCAAGTTCCAGTTGATTGGGAGGAAATGGGGATTTTGCAGTAACCTTCCCCTGGAATGGGAAAGGAAGGGAAATTTTACAGTATCCTTCCCTGCCACACCCACCAAGCCATGCCACACCCACCAAGCCATGCCATGCCCACCGGGCCACACCCCAGAACTGGTAGTAAAAAAATTTGAAACCCGCCACTGTCTAGAACTCAAAAGGAACTACAGCTCCTTAGAAAAAGGAACTGTGCCTAGAAAAGTATTAGATACATCAGATCTTGTATGCTGTTTATCCAGTCACTGTAATAACAGCAATTGAAATTAGCATGGAGAGTTTTTTGTCATCTAACTGCAGAACAGTTTGGGAGGTGGAGCCTGTCCTATGTAAATGTCAAAATCTATCTATTTCCAGAGGAAGAAATTAAGGACTGAAGATAACTCTGTGAAAAGCAGAGCCAACAACTGCATCAGAATGAAGAGCTGAGTGGACTGGCTTTTCAAAACACCTCTGGATTTTAAAGGAGAAGACTTGAATCACTTATAAGTGCTTCAGAGAGCTTCTCCTCACAAGGAGACCTCAAGAGAGCAGCCTCTGATAGGTTTACAGCAGGGGTCTGCAACCTTAAACACTCAAAGAGCCATTTGGACCTGTTTCCCACAGGAAAAAAAAAAACACTGGGAGCCACAAAACCTGGGTGGGCGTGGCCAATTCCACATCACTCACTCCCACCCAGTAACATGACCCCCTAGCCATGCCTACCCAGCAGGTCATTAGGGCAGAGAACCATTTGTTAAAAAACACCACACCGGGAACCACAAAACCCCCTTCTCTCCCCTCTCTCTGTATCTTCCCATCTCTCTCACCCTCTGTCTCTCTCTATCTCTCTATGTCTCTCTCCTCCTATCTCCCCCCTCCTTCTCCCCCTCTCTCTGTATCTCTTGCCCTCTCTCCCTCTCCCCCTCTCTGTATCTCTCTCTGTGTGTATCTCTCTCTCCCCTTCCTATCTTCCCCTTCTCTCCCCCCCCTCTCTCTGTGTTTATCTCTCTCTCTCTCTCTATGTCTCTCTCTCCCCCCACTCTCTGTATCTCTCTCTCTGTATCCCTCTCCCCCTGTCTCCCCCTCTTTCTGTGTCTCTTCTCACTCTTTCGAAAAGCCCAGTGAGCTCTCCTTGGGACTCTTTGCTATTCCTTTTCTTTCTTCTTTTTGGAAATCCAGGCTGGCTGAGGAACGAGTGCAAGCCACAGCAGAGGCTTTCCTCTTCCTCTTCTCCCCCTTCTTCTCTCATGCGCACCCTCCCAGTCCTGCCACAGCTGGCCAGGAGGAGGGGGAAGAGGAGGAGGAGGGAAGCCTCCACTGCAGCTTGCGCGCATTCCTCAGCCAGCCTGGATTTCCAAAAAGAAGAAAGAAAAGGAATAGCAAAGAGCCCCAAGGAGAATTTGGCAGCTTTCCAAGAGAGAGAGAGGGGGGGAGACAGGGAGAGACATACATGCACACACACACACACACACACACACACACACACACAGAGGAAGACTGGCTGACGGGTGAGCGTCTTTGGAAAGGGCCCTCCAGCTTTCTCCAAATGTGACCGAGCCGGGATGGGTGTGTGAGGTTCGGCAGGCCAAGCCCCCTTTTTCCGCTGCCCTGAAAACCACATCTGGGTGCTGTGGGCCGATCCCACTTTTCATTGTCCCCTCTTCCTGGATCCCATTCCCACCATGCCAGCCCTCATGTTAGCGAGGCCAGCATCTGGGTCGGGCCAGTGTCTCGGGGCGGAGAGTAGGTTGCATGTTTCCCTAAGCGACAGAAGCACACCCAGCACCAACATGGCCAGAAGAAGCTCCAGCAAGAGTGAGGTACCAGAGAATCCACCCCAGCTGCTTCTCTATCCCCCGCCATCACCTTTTCCTTCTCAGGCCAGGCAAGAAATGACTGGTAGGGAGGGCGAGGGGCGGGGCCAGCCAGTGATGGGACAGGGAACCACAAAAGAGCCATGGGTTGCCGACACCCGTTTTAGAGGGAATAATCAACTTGCTGAAACTATGGTTGGCCCCTTTGAAAGGACAAAAAAGTTTGCATGCTTCCTTTTCTAATCACTTTGGAAACTTGCTTGTTAATTACTACTAGGAACATTTGAATTTACTGGTTTGACAGCACTGGGCAAGATTCCTTCGATCCTTAGCAAAAGAAAGTTTTAACTCCAAGCTTCAGAACTTAATCTTTTTAAATAAATAACAAACAAGTGATTAAAATTTTGATTTAACAATGTTACAAACGGGTTAAGGGCTCAGATAATATGAAATAAATTTTTGGAATTATAAGGAATTCTTTCTATGGGAAAATACTTTTGTTTCAAATGTTTTTTTTAAAAAGAATTTAAGATTTTAAAAATGAAATGGACATTAGAGCAGTGGTGAAAGGCAATTTTTTTTGCTACTGGTTCGGTGGGTGTGCCTTGGCGGGGGGGGTGTCATGTGACTGGGTGGGCATGGCCAACTTTTTTTTTTACTTTTTAAAGCATTTTTACTACCTATTCGTCCAAACCGGTGGTAAAAAAATGCTTTAAAAACGTAAAAAAAAGGTTCCGACGATCACACAGCACAACCTTTTTTTTACTTTTTAAAGGATTGTTTTACTACCGGTTCACCTGAACCGGTAGTTTTTATCACTACCGGTTCTCCCGAACCGGAGCGAACCAGTAACATTTGACCCCTGCATTAGAGAGAACTAAAGATTACAATTAAACTTATAAAATTAATTATAACAATTAAAGAACACATATACATGACTGAAATGAAGCAAATATTCTAACTCTGGACATGTTGAAATATATTTTTGACAAAAAGGACAAAGAAGTTAATCTTAATAGTGCCAACAGAGAACATTTACCTTATGGACCTTATGGACAGACTTTGTCTAAAAGATATTACAGAAGAGGAACAAGATTTACCTGACAAGATTGAAAGTGGATTAACAAATGACAACCCAAAATAATGATATAAAAAAGAAGTTACATTGGACATTCAAAATCATTGTTGTTTTAATCATTAAAAAGGATATACAAACAATAAGTCAAGAGAGTAACCTGGACCTTTTCCTATGTTGGATTTACAAAAGAGGCTTTTTAACATTTTGAAGAATCTTGTGTGGAGGGACAAAGAAAAAAATTAAAAGATACGAAGTTCTGTGACATTATTTGAATGGACTGAAGATTTAGATTGTTAGAAGTAAAAGAAAGGAATATGAAGTTGATTTATTTCATCAAGGTTAATAGCTATGTTGTTACTTCTGATAAGAGAAATATGGATTCATTTATAGATAAGACGGGATATGGGAAGAAGAGATCATTTGTGGTATTTTAAGAAGCAATGATAAGTTACTAAAATTGTTTATAGTTGTGACATCTTTATATATGTCTTTTCTTTTTCTTTCCTTTATTCTTTCTTTCTTTTCTTTTCTTTTCTGTCTCTGTATTTCCTTTTTCCCTTCCTGCACCTTCTATTCTTTCTTTTTATTCTTCTTTCTTTTAGTTTGTATTAGGATTTCTTTGGGCTATTGTAATTATAATTTTAATAGAATTGTTAAATAAAAAGCAAATGTCAAAATCTATCTTGTACTCGCCTTACGCACAAAAACATCTTTTCATCTCTGGCAACCGCATTTGGATTTGATGAATTTGTTATGAGTCCCTAAAAATGAATGTCCAATTGCATTACTTTACAAAGCCCTATTCCTCATACGTAGCCAATTATTCTTTAACCTTTTAGCAGTCTGATTTCCTAGCTTTTTGGAATCTAATAATTCAAAACAAAAATTTCTTGCAAGTTGACTCAACAATTCAGATGCACTATGAAAGCATGTTGACCAAGATTGATGAGTTTCTTTATCAATTCTAGGGTCTGTTGTTAGGTATCTGTTAAGACATGGAACTGAAAAAAAATCCACTTTTTGTTTGGTTTATGATACCAAGGAAAAATGTCTCCTTCTGAAATAATGCACCATGTTGCTAATATAAGAATCTGAAGTAGTATTGTCTTGAAACAACATAAGAACTTAGGGTTAGAGCAGTAGATGAAGAGAAAAACAAAGGACCAAATTAATATTTTGACTAGATCATGATTAGCATTGAAAAGCTGGTTCTAAAAGATATTTTACAATGTTTTTTACTAGAAACAGTATGCAAAGTGGTGTTAGTTTGCACACATCGCTATTCTAGGAAACTCTACCAGCATTTGGAATATAAATCAATATCTTACATCTGAAGCAGTGGTGAAATTCAAAAATTTTCCCTAATGGTTCTGTGGGCGTGGCTTGGTGGGCGTGGCTTGGTGGTCATGTGACCGGGAAAACCAACTATCATACTTTACACAAAAATAACACAAAAGCTACACAACTGACTCCAACACAATGCAAAAGCAGCTGGACTTCACACAAAATGGCCCCTGCAATAAGCAGGAACCTCACAGAGTCACAGAGAGCTCAAAAACACTTTACGCAAAAATACTGGTTCGGGCAATAGGTAGTAAAAAATGCTTTAAAAAGTAAAAAAAAAAGTTCTGAGGATCGCGTGGCACAGCTGATTGTTGGAATCTTTTTTTTTTACTTTTTTAAAGCATTTTTTTTTACTACCTATTGCCTGAACCGGTAGTAAAAAATGCTTTAAAAAAGTAAAAAAAAGTTCAGACAATCAGCTGTGTCGTGCGATTGTGGGAACTTTTTTTTTTTACTTTTTAAAGCATTTTTTTTTACTACTTCACCCGAACCAGTAGCATTTTCAATACCGGTTCAGGCAACTGAACTGATAGCATTTCACCCTTGATCTGAAGTACAAACATAAGGCGAAGGTTACGAGCAAAGAGAATGATGTGTGATAGTAAAATAGGAAACTTCCTTAGATTGAGTCATACCATTTCTCTATCTAGCTAATTTACGTCTGACCTGGGCTGAGTTCCCACACTGTATTGTCAATTTGGTTTAATCGCAAAAGTTTGGACTGGAGATAATGGCCAGGTGGATACAAAGAACCAAACCATAAACTATTACTTACAAACCAAAATGGCTGGCTTTACCTGTTATGCTAAACCCAAATTTAAACCAACTTGGCTGTCTCAGGAATTCTGGGAGTTGAAGTCCACAGGTTGTAAAAGGGCCACAGTTGCCCACCCCTGCTTTAGCTTAAACATTTCAGGGTTCCTTCCAGGCTCTGCAGTGGAGGTTGAACATGCATTTGTATAAGTGAAATTAGAATTCCTATCACTGAATAACAGCCTGCATAACTTCCTGACTAGTAAAATCTCAATATATGCCTAATTTACATCATTTGTCTGGGTTCCAGAATAACAGTAACAGAGTTGGAACCTTGGAACCTTGGAACCGTGCTCTCGCAGGAGAACTGAACTAGAGATTCGAACCACTGAACTGCCGACCTTTCTGATCGACAAGCTCAGTGTCTTAGCCACTGAGCCATCTAGTCAGGCTTCATTCATTCATTCATTCATTCATTCATTCATTCATTCATTCTTCATCATTCATCATTCATATTCTCTCTCTCTCTCTCCCTCCCTCCCTCCCTCCATCTCTTCTTTTTCTTCTTTAAAAAAGAAACCCTTTTTAGGTTTCTGTTATTAACCTGATAATTAATTGTTTTAAACTGATAGTTTAAAACATCTGAAAATTACTGACAGCATAATCTCAGAACCACTGAAAGCATAATCCTATGATATTAATTCAGTAAGGTCTACTGCTGCATAAATGCGCAAGTTTATGCTGTAAAATGAGCTTTTAACATTATGTAACTTTCAACCAGAGCATGGAGTCATGTCTCATGGTGGATGATGTTGATGGATTCATAGGGAATATTGTATTATTTGACAGCAGTTCCTACAAACACATTTGAGGAGTAAGACATTTTATGCAATATTCAGGAAGAGGAGTCAAATGAGTTGCTTTTCAAGCTAGCCTTTATGCAAGTGGAATTTCCTGCATTTGCTTTCATTTGCTTTTAATCATCACATATCAGCTTCAATCTCCCTATCTTCTCCTGGCAATGAATGAAATAAAGCCTGTGCAGTTTATGTAAAGTCATTTATAAAGCAGAGACAGCTGGATTAGAAAGGTGAAGCCCAACAAGCGGATGAAAAGAGAATTATTTGTGATAGAAGGAAAAGTATGAAATGCATCTCCTTGTTCACCCCTATCCAGATGGGATCTGGAATAATCCAGATTCTGTTGGCCACCAGTAACAACTGTTAATAGTCCCTCCATCTTTCTGTGACTCCTTTCTGCTATATGTGTGAATGAGAGTATTTTAATGGGAGAATACATATATCAGGAAAGAGTTTAATTATTTAGTTTTTGTTCATATATTTCTAAAGGGAATCACTTTAGATCTGGGACAGGCGTGTCAAAAAACGATGTATGTAAAGGTATATGAAATCATTAAGTTAAATAATATTTATATTTAATCTGTCAATGCTATTCCTCACCCACTTTTGACATCTCTTTCTGTGATTTAACTCTTTTTTGATATGTGACCCTGGCATACTGTTTAAAGCAGGGGTGTCAAACTCGATTTCACTGAGGGCCGTATCAGGGTTGTGTTTGACTTCAGTGGGGCCAGGGTAAGCGTGGCCAGGGTGGGCATGTCCAGCTCAACATCACTCATGTTGGAGACATCTGTGATGCTTTGCCAGTGAAAACGGGCTCCTGAGCTCCGTTTTCAGCTGTGACAGCTTCCTGCAACTCTCTGCCAGGCTGCTTGTGGCCCACCCGACCTCCATTTTCACTGGCAGAGGCACCAGAGGCCAGTCCTTTTCTGTTTCCAGGGCGGCCTGCAGGCCAGATCTAAGCATTTCATGGGTTGGATCCAGCCCCTGGGCCTTGAGTTTGACACCCCTGGTTTAAAGCTAGTACATCACTGATTTACTGCAACCACATAAGAATTGATTATTGTTTATAGAGCACAAAATAGAGGATTAAAAGCAGTTCTTCAATATATCAAATACACAATAATCTGGATAAATAGTTTCTTTTTTATTTGTATTTATTATTATATTTGTTCGCTTCCCATCTTACCGCGTGATGACTCTGGGCAGGTTACAACATTAAAAGCAATAAAACCATACAAACACATATATCTGCAGGATGTGCAGAAGAACAGAAGGGGGGGTCTGAAATTGGTCCATCAACCACCTCCCGCATGAAACTCCCCCACTGGGGCCACAAGCCAACTGGCAGAGCCATGTCTTCAGGCCCTTACAGAAGATCAGGAGGGCAGGAGCAGATATTTATTTATTTATTTATTTATTTATTTATTTATTTATTTATTTATTTATTATTTATTAATCAAATTTGTATACCGCCCTACTCCCGAAGGACTCAGGGCAGTGAACAGCCAAGATAAAATACAGATAATACAAATATTAAAAAATCCCTTAAAATTATTAAATATTTTGGCCGAAACACAGATTAAAACACCCAATTTATAAAATCATGAATTAAAAATTTAAAAGAGGAGAGTTAGGCCAGGCCAGCCTGCTGAAATAAAAAAGTTTTGAGAGCACGACGAAACGTGCGCAGATATAGCCCCCCTTACCCATGGGAGGGTAAGATGTTCCAAAGCTTAGAGTAATAAATAAGGGCAAAATGAAAAGGAGAAAGAAATTCTCATTTGGATGGATGAAAATTCCTAAAGAAGTAGAAGCTAGAAATACAATTGCAAATAATTCAATGAGAAAGAATAAGAAGAAAGCAGAAGAAAGGAACCAGCTACCGAAAACATTCTGTGAGGATCTGAAACTACCAAGGATTTATAATGAATAGATGGCCAGGTTGCAAAGGCACTGAGGAGCTACTGTCAGGAAAGCAGAAGCTCAGCTGGGATTAGTGAATAATACTAACAATAAGAGACTTCTTTAGTCTCTTCTTTAAAGGGCTTCTTTAGACATACTGGTAGATGTCCAAAACAAAAGGGGAAAGATTCCTTATACTAGTTGTTCAAAGAATATGACTAAATACACATATGAAAATAAGCAAAGCATGGCTTTGAGAATTCTTTCCAGGCACATTATCAGAAAGGGGTACCTGTGTTTTCTTCTATCTTAAGGACTATAATGCATATATTTCTGCTCTCCCTTTATGCAGTTTTATGCATTTCTGCCTATGCTGTCTCCCCTTATGCAGTTTTATGCATTTGTGTCTATGCTGTCTCCCCTTACGCAGTTTTATGCATTTGTGTCTATGCTGTCTCCTCTTATGCAGTTTTATGCATTTGTGTCCATGCTGTGTGTGCACTGGGAAACACAAGGTAGGCAGCATACTCTGCACTGCAGATCATGTGATCAGAGAAGGGAGAGGGAGGAGCTTAGAATGGAGCAATTGGCAACATCCCAAGCTGTTGCCCTACTGCTTGTCTCCTAAAGATTCATCACAGTGGTGGGATTCAAGTAATTTAACAACTGGTTCTCTGCCCTAATGACCGGCTAGGTGGGTGTAGCCATGGTGAGCGTGGCCAGAGGGTTTGGCAGGCATTCGGCCTCCTGCACCTCCTGGAAGCAAAAACGGGCCGCAGGCAGCCTATGCCGTACCTCCCACACCCCGTTTTGGGCTTAGGAGGCCTCCCTGAAGCCTCCTGGGAAGCAAAAACGGGCCTAGGATGCCTACCTGAAGTGCCCCATTTTGGCCTAGGACTAGGAGGCCTTTCTGCACTTACCTGGGAACCAAAATGGGGTGTGTGGGACTCCTAGAAGGGACAGGGTGGGAAGGGGCAGGGTCAGCCAGCAATTTAACTACCCGAACCGGCTGAATCCCACCACTGATTCATCAGGGAGACTTTATTTTTTAACACTAGAAAGCTTTTTTCCACAGCTCTCAGCAGGATTAGACCCATTTCCAACTCAATCTTTGGGGAGTGGAAACAGTTTTTCCCATCACACAAATTCAGTCAATTCTGTTTTTGGAGAGGTGTCCAACTGATCAATGTACAGGAAGTCCCAAACTTCTTTACATCATTTATTTCCATCAGGTGGGAATAAAAATACAAAGGCAGAGTTAATTAATTCTTACTTTAATTTAGTTTTCTCCAACAAGAGAAAGTGTATCTTCTACTATGAATGCATAAAGAATGTAATGAAGGCAAAAGTTGAAGCTAGAGACAAAGACATAGGATACCACTATATTCTGAATTAGTTTAAATATCCACGATTAAGTACTTTCTAGAATAATGAAGGAATTATTTGTCTAGGCAAACTCTTATATTGATATGCCAATAAATAATAAATGCATAATTACATAATTACACCATAAATACATTGATATATAATATCTAATGTATTATATTGCAAGTGTCAAACTTGCCATGTCACATTGCCCTTCGTGGAGCTGGGGTGGGCGTAGCCTGCGCATGATGCTCCAGCCCATGGGCCACCAGTTTGACACCCTTGTATTATATAAAACATCACCTTTAGGAAATACTGAAGGGTTGATGAAGTGTCAGGTGACTAGAAGAGAGCAAATGTTGTCTGAACTTCACAATGGGGGCAAAGAACCATCTAGCAAATTATAGATCAATTAGTCTGAAATGATACATTAAATTGGAGAAGTTATCTAGTGTTCTGCTGCAAAGTTTAACTGTAGCCTTCCCCCCCCAAACCCCCAAAGGTGAAGAGAATGTCTTTAAACTTTGCAAATAGATTCACATGATTATCCATGATTTTTAATTTAAAAAAATATATTTATAAAAATTCCAATCTGAAGAGAACTGGGCATGTCTAGTGTAACAAAGAGAAGAACTAGAGATGATATGATAGCAGTTTTCCAGTACTTGAGAGGCTGTCACAGAGAAGAAAGGAGTGACCTATTCCCCAAAGCATTTGAAGACAGGCAAGAAGTAATGGGTGGAAAATTTATTTATTTATTTATTTATTTATTTATTTATTTATTTATTTATTTGTTTGTTTGTTTGTTTATTTATTTATTTATTTATTTATTTATTTGTCAAGCATGTATAAGATAACAGATATAAGTATAAACATGATTATGAATACATAAGTGGGGACAGTAGAACAGGGATGGTAGGCACACTGGTGTACTTATGCATGGCCCTTACAGACCTCTTAGGAATGGGGTGAGGTCAACAATAAACAGTCTAAGGTTAAAGTTGTGGGGGTTTGGGGATGAAACCACAGAATCAGGTAGCATATTCCAGGCATTGACCACTCTGTTGCTGAAGTCGTATTTTCTGCAATCGTGTTTGGAGCAGTTTACCTTAAATTTGTATCTATTGTGTACTCATGTATTGTTGTGGTTGAAGCTGAAGTAGTCATTGACAGGAAGGATGTTGTAGCAGATAATTTTATGTACTATGCTTGAGTCAGACCGAAGGCAGCGTCATCAAAATGATTAAAGAGAGATCCAACCTAGAACTAAGGAGAAATTTCCTGACAGTGAAAACAATCAGTGGAACAGCTTACCGGTACTTCGAGAAGCTGAGGATGCTCCATCACTGGAGGTTTTCAGGAAGAGACTAGACAGCCATTTGTCTGGAATGCTATAGGGTCTCCTGCTTGATCAAGGGTTGGACTAGAATCCAACCCTATTATTCTATGTCAGTGCTATTTATGGGGAAGCAATTCTGCTATTATCTGTGGAGAATATATACCATAGTTTGTACGCATATTTGTACTATTGTACTTCTGTATTTGATTCATCACTCGAAATCTCTCTTATAAGAATTCTAAAGGCTTGAAAAGTCTTATCAACGGTGGCTTAAATAAATAATTGGCGTGAGTTGAAATACTAAGATTTGGGCTTATACTGCAACAACCACACCACCTTTATAGCTATCGTTAAAAATGAATTCAATTATATTTCAAAGAAAAATGCCTAAAATGATATCCAGAAACAAAACCAAAAAGAATTCTTTGAAATGAAACATTAACGCCCACTGGTTTTATCATGTAACCTACAGAACCTTAATCAGCATTCAAATGCTTTCCAGATCTGTATGACTCAAAACTCAAAGAACATCCGAAAATATTTAATCTTGAGATGGTTGAAAAAAGAAAGCATACTATTATTTCAAGTAAGATCTTACTGAAGATAGAAACCAGCCTGTTTCTTAACACTGAGACAGTGATCAAAGAGAGGCAGTTAGGAGTTGCTTTGTAATGAAATGCAAATATTTGCTTTCAATGCTTGATTGTACCTTCCATTTTCCTTACACAGCATGCTGAAACACCTGAATAAGTTGGTTGCTGGATAGTGCTGATTAATGACCAATATTAATAATAAAACCAGAATCAGGGTGATGAAAGGACAAAAGGAACATCTGTAAAGTATACAAAATGCATGCATTTGTCTCCTCTATTCCATAACTCTATCAACATGATCCACTTCTCACAATTCTTGCTTGATATCTCTAACCCATTAACCATTATTATGAGATTAGCCTAGTCCATTATAAGGACAACGTATTAATTCTTACATCTTCTAATTAATGTTCGTGAGCTGTTTGGAGAAAGAGTTCTCTCTGCTATGTTCTAACAGCAGATCTAACCGGTGGATCAAATTAGTCCATTGTCTGGGTTTATATAACGCATTGAGACAGATACTTGCCAAACAATTAATTTACTCTCTATACTGTGGTAAATATCAGGTGGCTTTCTTTTTTCAGCTAAGCCTGGTTTCGTTATTTTTCACTCAAATATTCTTTAAGAAAAAAAAATCTTGATTCATTAGTACACATTTCTTCTTGACCTTTGTACCTTGCCACAATTTTAGCATGGATTTTCTTAGTATTGTTTACAGATTCTGGAACCTAAAAAGTGCCACTTTGGCTAGAATCAAACCTGGATGGGTGTATAAGTAGCTTGATTTTCCCTTTGACTCCTTTTGTTTCTTAAATTTCTTTTTACCCTTTTACTACTATTTAAGTATTGATTTTTCTAAGTTTGGAGTAGGTACCCTTTTGTATACTGGAATATAATTACACTCCCAATATTTTCAACCTAAGAGAGCCAAAGGTACAAGATGATGTGAATTGCAGTTTGGTAAAAACTTACAGGGTAACAGATTATTCAATACTATTCTAAATAAGCTATCTTTAATGTATTTTTTATATAAATCACATTCACATACTTTGAATCACAAAGCTAGCCAACTGGGTAGTTGTAAAATATATAACAGAATAATAGAGTTTGAAGGGACCTTGGAGGTCTTCTGGTCTCATTCTCTACTCAAGCAGGAGACCCCATACCATTTCAGACAGGTGTCTGCCCAGTCTCTTAAAAGCCTCCAATGATGGAGTACCCACAACCTCTAGGCAAGCTGTTCCACTGGTTGATTGTTCTCACTGTCAGAAAATTTCTCCTTAGTTCTAGGTTGGATTACTCTTTGGTTAGTTTCCATCCATTGTTTCTTGTCTTGCCTTCTGGTGCTTTGGAAAATAGCTTGTCCCCAACTTCTTTGTGGCAGCCTTTCAAATATTGGAACACTGTTATCATGTTACCCCTATCTTTCTTTTCGCTAAAATCCTTTTCACCCAATTCCTGTAACCGTTCTTCATATGTTTTAGTCTCCAGGCCCCCAATCATCTTTGTTGCTTTTCTCTGTATGTTTTCCAAATTCTCAACATTTTTTATAATGTGGTGACCAAAACTGGATGCAGTATTCCAAGTGTGGTCTTATCTTGAAAGACGTCAGTGGCAAACTACCCCATGGACATGTAATCAACTAGCACAAAAACGATTCAAGCAAGCCTTTAATTTTACAATTCAGAGCACAGCATTATGGGAGGAAGCCCATAGCTGTTTGACTGCATTCAAACATTTTGTACCATGAATATACTGTGCTTCTGTTCATTGAAAAGCTGTATTTACTGAAAGCAAGCTAGATAAATGCATTGTTAGTTTTTTCTTTGAATATTGATGTTCTTTTCCCTTGAAAACAGAGCAAATTACCTAGAAAAGTCAGCCTGATTGACATTGCAACAATATATCTGTGAGATTTGAAAGGCCAGAGCTCTGATTTTTTTCTCTCTAGCTTGGGGTGATGTTTCTTCACTCTCAGCTAGTGTCACTTTCTAGGTTTCACACTCCCTAAACCAGACTAATTAAGACAAATAGTCAAAACTCTATGCAAGCATTGACAAGCCAACGTGTTCTGCATGAAGCAGAAAGTGGTAAGATAGAAAAGATAGCCTTTCAGATCTCTTGTTGGACTATACTGTACATTTCAGGGGCCATATTGGCTGGAGATAATAAGATCTGAATTCCAGCACGTTGTATGCCATTACACTGTGGAAGGAAAGTTTAAAAGGTACAGGACAGGACAAGACAGGAGAGAATCAAACTGGATGTAATGGTAGGGAGTGAATGAAGCCTAAGAAAAAGCACAGACAAGAAAATAAAGAAATCTGCGGCCCCTCAGATCTTGCTAAATTTATTGCAGACATGGTATAGCATAGTGGTTAAGGTACCAGACTTGTAAAACAGTGACTCAAGTTCAAGTCTCTGCTAACTGCAGGACTCATTGGATAACTTTGGAGCAATCATTTTCTATTGTTGAATGCAAAGGCTGGGAGGAATTCTGGAAATTGTCTAGTCTAATGCAACCCCATGACTATAGAATTCCAACAGATGGTCATAGAGCCTACGCTACATCTCAGCATCAGGAAACACAAAGCCAAGAATCACCTGTAGTTAATCAAATACAGACACCATCTGAAAACTGGAGCAGTCAAATGATGATGATGATGATGATGTCAGCTCTCCTCTCCTCCAACTCCCTGCACCTTGTGAAAAGCAAAGTAAAAATGTTCTATGAGGGTCCTTGCAAAACAAGGAAATCCCTTGATTAAGGGCAAATGGTTGCAGCTTGATTTAAGAGGCAGCCCTTGCCCATGATCCTTCATTAGAATCAACTGTCTAATCTTCAGCTCTTATGTGATTTTTGTGTAGATTTTCTTGTAAAATTCTGACCTCTGGACTGGCTTGATCATGGAACTTTGGATTGGATTTTGACTATTCTTCTGCATGGCCCTATTAAAAGTAAAACTATTTAGGCAAGCTTTTTTCAGAGACTCTGCATTTGTTTGTTTGTTTGTTTGTTTGTTTGTTTGTTTGTTTATTTAATATAATTTGTATGCCACCCTATCTCCGTAGGACTCAGGGTGGCTCACAGCAAATAAAAACAAACCCAATAAAATGTAAAATACATAAATATGCATACATAAAATACATAAATGTATAAATATATAATTTAAACATATATTAAAACCCATTAAAATAATCAAAAAACCCCTCAGTCCAGGCTGGGCGATGTGAACAGCCATGTTTTTAATTCGCGGCGGAAGATGTGAAGGTCAGGAGCCAACCGAAGTCCCAGGGGAAGTTGATTCCAAAGAGTAGGTGTGCCCACAGAGAAAGCTCTACCCCTGGGGGCCGCCAGCCGACATTGTCTAGCTGACGGCACCCAGAGAAGGCCCTCCCTGTGAGAACGCACTGGGCGATGGGAAGCCGTTGCTGGCTGCAGATGGTCCAACAAGTATCCTGGGCCTAAGCCATGTAGGGCTTTATAGGTCATCACCAGCACCTTGAATCTCACCCAGAGGGCAACCGGTAACCAATGCAAGTCGCGCAGGAGAGGTGTAACATGGGAGTATCGGGACCCTCCCATCACAACCCGCGTGGCTGCATTCTGCACCAGATGAAGCCTCCGAGTGGTCCTCAAGGGCAGCCCTAGGTAGAGAGCATTACAGTAGTTTATGTTCCTTGTCTGTTGCTAACTTCTTGTCCTTGAGTAAACTGTTAATTTCTATAGCAACTGTATATATGAGGGTATAATTGAAACCAGATGTAGGACATCTACCAACTCTAAAGGTTCATTTAACAGTTGTTACTATTTTATAATTTGGGAATGTGATAGATGGGGGATTATTATTGTATTAACTCCTGCTGTATAATGCTTCAGATTTGAAATCAAAAGATGCTTTGGTGTGTGCTTCTAATATACATGAACCAAACTGCTTTTCCCAGAGCACACGGAGGTCAAGTGATGCCAGGAAAAAGCATCAACTCTTTGAATGGAATATCAGTCAAGAATAGTGTGCATACCCCTGCATGTTCCAAAGCACTTTTGCTTTTGAACTCTAAATGTTGCAAAGCCCTAATATTATAGTTAAAATTACATCTATTTAACTGTTACTAACTGAAAAGTAAATTAAAATGTGTTAGATTTTTCTCCTAGTACCATTGATGTGTCCCAGATCTGCCTACTTTTGCAGTGTGACCCTTGGCATTCTGCTCAAAAGTCAAGGACAACCTCTTGCACACTCTTTTTAGATGGCCTACAAAACCCTCTCAATTCCATAATTGTATGCTGCCTTCATCTTTTTATTTGCCCTCCCTTATAATAAAACATTTGCATAAATCTTTCATGAAAAGCAACTGAATAGAAATTAAACTGACAATCAGGATTCCCCAAACTAGGAAATGAGCTATGCTTGTTTCTTCCCTAATGAAGCCGCTGTATGGAACTGCTACAAGAGCAGTTTTTAAAAACCTTCTCTAAAACTCCAATGACCACATAAATATCAATGCAGGTTGATTGTTAACCTATCATATACATCAGCATATACAAAGCATAATACTATTTGGGATGTTACCAAAGTGTCCAGAGAACGACTTTTTTAAATTACTCTAACTTGGTAGCCAAAAATCTGATGACCATTCAAACATCCCCAGATACCAGTTTCTAACATCTCCACATAGGTTTTGGAAAGCCACTAATAAGAAACTTTCAAAACAAGTGCTGCTTTTTGTAGGCCCAAGAAGGCGATATGATACCCTCCAAGTATTTTGTATTACAGTTTACATCATATGTACTGTAGCTTGAATAATAAGTAGAAAAGAACCACGGAATTATATAACAGTTGTTGTGATCACAGTTACCTGTTTTAGCTCTAATAAATACTGAAATAGACAGCTCATCTTATGCTCCATACAAATAAGTGTACAACACTTATTGTGGTCATGAAAATGTATTACATAACATTACATAACATTTAGGTCTGTCAGTCTGATATTTCCTGTCTGTTTAGATTAGAAAGTAGCAATGAGCTGAAAATGGATTCTGTATTTTTCATTCATTCCCATTCAATTTAATGGGAAAATATTTCATTTTTTATTTCAAAATAAGTTATTTCATAAGTTACATGGTGACTAATAGGTATGCATTTGTGCCTTTTCTTATTGGAGCCACTAATCTCTCTAACAATTTGCAATTTCCTTGACTTCTAAGAAATTCAGAGCAGTGGTGGGTTGCTCCCGGTTTGGACCGGTTCGCAAGAACCAGTAGTAAAACCGGTGGGAGGCCACCGCACCGGATGTCATAATCGATCTGCGCATGTGATCCCGTTGTGAACCGGTAGTAAAGGTAAGTAGAACCCACCCCTGATTCAGAGATGAGAACTATTTTTTCAAATTAGGAAGTGTCAGCAGCCATGGAGGCTGCATAATGAGGTACAGATGGATAAGAAAACAACAGCCTGGTTTACCTTCTAATAATAATAAAGGCTCAATAATAAGAGTTCAAAAGAATTTCTAACGCTTGCCAAAAGTGAAGTAGAAAAAAAGAGAGACTCTTTTGCATAATAGAAAATTGGAGAAGTAATTTTGTCAGTGTTAATACTGACCAACAGTCCAGCTTTCCTATGGCCTTGAGGATGATGAGGGAGAATAACAAGAAAAAAGATGGTTTGAGACCACCTTTTCTTATAAAGCTCAGAAAGTTGAATAAAATTCCTACCAAGATAAAGTGACCCATGATGTTCATAAATCTTCTTATAAAACTACTGGTCATCAGTTATAGCCAGAACTTTCCACATCTTCTCTACAATTGTATTAAGAATTAGTTTGGTGGAGTGATTAAGGCTCTGGCCTAGAAATCAGGTGGCTGTGGATTCTAGAACATCCTTAGCCGTGAAAGCCAGCTATGTGGCATTGGACCACAATAGTGAGATAAAAATCTCATAATAATAACATCAAGTAACTCATAAAGGTTGAAATATTACTTAACAGAATTAATCAAATGTTCCCAGCTGTCTAACAACCACTGACCTATTTTTTTCTGCAAAATCCTGGCAGGTAACACCAACTGAGTCCATCAGCAACTCTGAGATTGCAACTTGTGTCTACCATGCAAATTGCTTTTTTAATAGAACATGGCACAGCCTGTGACAATTGCTAATCATCCAGATGGAGTTTGGCCATTTGTGAGTTGAGAACGCTGAGCTTAGGCAGGCACTGAGACGATTAGAAACCAGAGACTGGCAAGCAGCTGTTTAGGGGTGTTGGTTGTGTGTCCCTGCCATTATCTGAATGCCTCATCGGGCTTTCAATGCATCTGGCAAATCTGGCAACTTTCTTTTTGTACTTCCAAGTTTGTACAAATCTTCTCTTACAATTTAAATTAATGGAAGTATTAAGCTGAAACAAACACAGTCTGGGCAATAGAAACAAAGTATGGGCAAAAAAAGTGAGGTGAGCTGTGTGCCACAACAAGAAAAACCAGCTGTGAAATAAAATAATTACCTTTAAGGGTTGATTGCTGAAATATGGCACCCAAAAGAGGAGCGGATGAGTCACAAAGATTGGGAGGAAGGAGAGCGGTACTTTCAGTAAACGCCCTATTACTTTGAACTCAAAAGCAGCCATCTTTGCTTTTTCGTGATTAGTTTTCCTTCCATATCATTTGATTTTACCTCTGCTTGCTCTGCCTCATCTTTGTGTCTCTATGAGAAGTCCTCTTTGTGGTAGTCTTCCACTTACAACAGTTTGTTTAGTGACCATTCAAAGTTACAATGGCCCTGAAAAAACCTTCATATCCTTTTTTCACACCTATGACCATGACAGTATTCCCATGGTCACATGATCAAAATTCAGATGCTTGGTAACTGGCTCATATTTATGACAGTTGCCATGTCCTGGGCTCACATCAGTGGTGGGTTGCTCCCGGTTTGGCCTGGTTTGGCCGAGCCGGTAGCGGTGACGGTTCTCTGTTTGGGAGCTGGGCCCTCCCGCCCACCCCCATGTTATTCCTACCTTTATTTCTTCTTTTTTAGCCCAGCTGATAGGCACGGCAGAGTGGAATGCCACACCTCAGCTGGGCAGAAACCTAACGCGCTTGCGTGGAGCGCAAGTTCGGCATGCGTGCGAGCAAAGTGTGCATTCGCGCGGCGATTGCACGCAAAGCGCGTGCACAAAGAGAACCGGTGGTAACTCCGGTTGGAACCCACCACTGGTGCACATGATTATGTTTTGCAACCTTCTAACAAGCAAATGGGGAAGCAAGATTCATTCAATAACCATGTTACTAACTTAACAACTGCGGCAAGAAAAGTCATAAAATGGGGCAAAATTCACTTAACAACTGTCTCGCTTAGCAACAGAAATTTTGGGCTCAATTGTGGTCGTAAATTGAGGACTACCTGTACTTCAGAATGGTACCAATTTTTCCAAGAGATACTGTACTAGAAAACTGAGCGGGATTGTGAGCAAGATTATCCCAATAAATTTTATTTCCTCTTGAAAGAGAGAACGAAATATTATGACCTCTCTCTTCAGGTTCAGAAGTAGATAAAATTGGCGGTGGAACTTTACCTTAATACTGTTATTTGATAAGCTCCCTTCCCCCACCGTCATGTCTTCCAAAAGAAGGAAATGTATAGATGACTCAAGATAACAATTAAGGGACTTCCACTGTTGTTTTTCTTCCCAATGCTGAGAAGTTGCCATATTCATAGTCAGCTGATGCTGTTTGCCTGCATTTCTCTCTAAAGAAAATTTGCTGCTTGACTTCTAACTTACTTCCCAAATTAAGAAACCACACAGGGGAGAGCTAATTAAAACTTGCTCTGCTTTTCCCAAATTTTCCACTTCAATCTTGGTAAAACTATTTGTAATTCTATGTTAATATGACATACAGAGACGCTTGTTTACTTTGAGAAACTATTCATTTTTCTTTGAACTCTTTATCTGCAAAACAAGAATGATTTCTGGTGACTCACTACTGACAACACAATTAACGTCTGTTTGAATAGCCTTAATATACATGTTTGATATCTAGATTGTTTGGAGATTGAATTATTTGATATTATGTATGTTTCAGTTGGTGGCATAAGACATTTTTTCTTAAAAACCGAATTTATATTTACAAATAGCATAACAATTCCCACTGATTCCTCTAAATCGAGAAAGTTTCCAGTGAAGTGAATAAAAGGTTGGACACACCATTATACTGAAACCAAAACTTAGCTGACTTGGTTATGTTGGTGATCTCTGCAATTTCTCTGATATTTACAGTGAGTCAAGACTGTGCATTAGCCCAAATTAATCATACGGTGGTCTATACATTTCCTTTTATTCTGCTCATGGGACATACTTAGTGCACCAGTTTACAGTATGTTATAATTAAGTCTTTTTCATTTGGAGAAATCATTCATGAATGGAAATCAATGCTACATAAAGAAAGAATGCATCGTTTATTTATTTATTGACAGAATACTATTTTTAAACATTTTAATTCGGCTAAAAGAGGCTAAAACATATGAAGAACGGTTGCAGGAACTGGGTATGTCTAGTTTAATGAAAAGAAGGACTAGGGGAGACATGATAGAGTGTTCCAATATCTCAGGGGCTGCCACAAAGAAGAGGGAGTCAAACTATTCTCCAAAGCACCTGAGGGTGGGAGAAGAAGCAATGGGTGGAAACTAATCAAGGAGAGAAGCAACCTAGAACTAAGGAGAAATTTCCTGACAGTTAGAACAATTAATCAGTAGAACAACTTGCCTCCAGAAGTTGTGAATGCTCCAACACTGGAAGTTTTTAAGAAGTTGTTGGATAACCATTTGATTGAAGTGGTATAGGGCTTCCCGCCTAAGCAGGGGGTTGGATTAGAAGATCCCCCAAGGTCCCTTCCAACTCTGTTATTCTATTCTATTCTAAAAGCTCACACACAAGAAGGAAGATGGGCAAATTTGTGTCAGTTCCCTCTTTTAACCTAACTGTTACCATCTCAGGGATTCCATATTGCTGGATGTCTTAGTTTCAGGCTGCTATTACTAAATGCCAGGTCCGTATGTAGTAAGATCTTATTTCTTCACAATTCAGAGAAGTATGCAGACTGAACATGCATAATAAGATATGGATCAATGAGCATGGAAAAAAATCCGTCTCTGAAACCACTTCTCTAACCCTCTGATTTTGGTCTTTTCAGTATCTGCAACTTGAAGGCCAGAGAGATTGGGTAACAATGATCCCCCATCATAACTTGGCTGCTCTAAGATATTGTGGTCCACAATATCTGGACTTGGTGCCTACCTCTGAAGTTGAGTTATAGGGAAAAACTGGGAATTATTGTGTATGGATCAAAACTTCCCTTCTTGAACTTCTAGATCCCACTTTGAACCTGCCTTGAAAAATGGCAGTGAAGCATCCATACTTCAATCCATCTATACTAGGTTATATCTGCCTATTCCCATATATTACCTATTTGGGAAGACTTCAGAGAGGGATCTGGGACATCAGCTATAGAGAATCTCCATCCCTTTCACTCCAAGTTCAGAGCTGGTGCAGAACAGAAATGCCATTGGATGCTCTGGTGGATGACTTTTTGGGGAATCTGAATGAAGGAGCACAGATCTCCTGGTTTTATTAAATTCAGCAGCTATCAACACTATTGAACATATTTTTGGACAACCTGGAAGGATAGAATGGACCATTTTATAGTGGCTCCATCCTTTATGAGCAGGCAATTTCAGGCAATGTTAACAGGAAAAGAACCCTTGGAATATCATCCTTAAAGTATCATCAATGTCCTGATAATTCCCAGCAATGTATCTCCATCCTGGACTGTATTAGAGATACATTAGATGTTTTTTAGTGGCTGTAAGGAATTGGATAGGAAAACAAACTCAAATTAAATCCTAACAACATAAGGATGCTCTATCTCCAGAAACCATCTGGCTGATTATTAGCTCCAATATTGACTCTAGATGGGTTTACACTTCCCCTGAAGATCCATGATCAATGAGTTGTCCTAAACTCATAGCTTCTGCTTGCACTGAAACTGCAACTATGACCAAATGTGGAATAAAGCAGAATGGCAGGATTTTTTAAAAATTCCGCCTTTTTGAAATGATGCCAACAAAAAGGGCATTGAATAGCTCCTGTTTTTTTAAAAAAAATTCAAAGCTGTACTGATTAAGATTAATTTTACTTTGAATTGTTATCGACTAGTTTTTCATTTAGTGCTGAAGTTTTGCTTCACTGTACAATGGGATTCTGGTTTTTTTTCAAATCACTGAGTTTAATATAAGGCAGTGAAGATGGCAGATAAAAGTTGCTATGTCTTCTGTAGTCTCTGGGGTGATATATGGCAACAGCTTCTATAATGAAGGATTTGGTGATAATATCTATCTTTATTTTGGCTTTTTCTTATGAAACTCTAACTTCTTCAAGGCTCTTCAGCTTTGGATATTTCAATAGTTTGGAAGGAAGTCACTCTACTTGTGACTATTGCCCTGGTGATAGTTGCAAAGACAGTGGTCTCTGTGAGTTCCTACCATAGTTGGCTGCTGTACTTGTTGGCTGCCACTCAGCTGGCTCTTTGGCTGAATGGCCCATTTGGTCTGCAGCCATAACAGGGGACAGCTTGTTAGAAGGATGAGTTTCTTTCAAAGCAGCTGACATAGCAGAGATATTGATAATTGTAATACTGCATCTTTCTGCAGCTTCAAATACCTAAAGAGCATTTCCTTCCTAATTGGAAGGGGAAGTAAATATGGGATTTCAATAGTGGCAAATATCAATAGTTTGGGTATAGGATGAGGGTGAAGGTTTGTCCTCTAAACTTGTGGGTTGGTTTCTGAATGTTTTGTTAGCAGGCTAGGTAAAATCTTCAGCAGAGTTTAAGATATGTCAGTGTTCTGTTTATAAGGGCTTCTGTTTATAAGGGCTTCCTTATAAACAGAACACTGACATCCCCTAAACTCCGCTGAAGATGTTACCTAGCCTGGTAATGAAACATTCATAAACCAATCCACAAGCTCGGAGAATGAACCTTCACTTTCAAATATGAGATTATATAACCTTTCGGTATCTTTTCACATATATCGGATATAACATAGGTACGTAGAAAAATAAGGTCATGTCAATTTAGACCTGTTTGTTTAAGGCCCAGAAATTTGGAAATGTTAATTCTGTGAAAAGATGAAGACCCCATCTTCCATAAACGCTGAGCAACATAGAAATATGGAAATAGAGATCTAGAGATCTGTATTTATGTGGAATGTTAAACTGATGAAGCACTAATGCCTTGAGCATCATTCTTTCTGGAAGGTGGATATGAAATACCTATCTGCCCATCTATTTCCTATAGGCTGCTTTGATCACAATTCCTTGCTCAAATGTTGGGCTAAAAATATACACACATGCACACACACGCACACACACACACATGCACTTCTTGATTCCTCCCAGCTATGAAAAAAGAGCATCTGCATTAATCTGTTCTTTTTTTAAAAAAGCAAGATAGTGAACTTTGGCAGATGCAAACTAAATATAGCTGTCTCAGAAAATAGATGCCATGAGTTCTGCTATGAAACATGCTTATGAATTCAGAATAAGTTGCTTTAAATCAAAAATGCAGTGAAGCAATAATTAATTTCTACAAAAATATACTCTCCAATTGTCCCTATTTAATACAGGCAATCCCTATTTGTTGCCCCTGTTCCCTGGCAAAGCATAGTCTCTATACTGTATACTGTAGTTGTCATGCCTCAATTTAATTTCATTTCTTGAGCATCTCTAGAACTTAAGCTATCTGCATAGCTGGAAATATTTTATCAGCCTTGTGCAGCCAAAGAAGTTAGTCCTCGACTTATGATCACAGTTGGACCCAAAATTCCCACTGCTAAACAAGGTGATTGTTAAGTGAGTTACAGCAATTTTATGACCACTGTTGTTAAGTGAATCATTGCAATAATGAAGGATGCTGTGACAGTTGTAAGTATGTGAATTAGTCGTAAATCACCTTTTTCAATGCCACTGTAACTTCAGACAGTAACTAAACAAGTGGCTGTAATTTGAGAACTATCTGTATGTGGAATTTATCATTCCAAATTCCCCAGTCAGCATTTTGGAAGCTGAAGTCAACATATCTGAAAGACAAGTAATTTGGGGAAGGTGAATTTTGCTTCTAGTTTATGTGCATGTTCATTGAAATGTCTGAATACTATACTAAGAAATGACATCATGTAGAGCAGGGGTATCAAATTCAAGGCCTGTGGGCCGGATCTGGTCCATGGGGTGCTTAGATCTGGCCCATGGAGTTGCCCTGGAAACAGCAAAGGACCATGGTGACTCTGCCAGCAAAACCAGAGCTCAGGAGGGCCACATGTGGTCCTTGCAAGCTCCATTTTCTCTGGCAGAGGCTGTCCCAGCCAAAAATGAAGATTGGGAGCCCGTTTTCACTGGCAGAGCATTCGGGTCACCACATGTGCCCCCGACACGAGTGACGTTAAGCTGGCCACACCACCCTGGCCAGCCCGTCCTGCCCCCCCCCGAGGTAAAACACAACCCTGATGCGGCCCTCAATGAAATCGAGTTTGACACCCCTGATGTAGAGCTAGATTTAGATGTAGATCATTTATTTATTTATTTATTTATTTATTTATTTATTTATTTATTTATTTATTTATTTATTTATTTTTCATATTTCTATGCCGCCCACTCTCCGAGGATTCTGGGCGGCTTACACCAAAGACAGTATACTAAATAGCATATTACCTCCAACAATCTGGGTCCTCATTTTACCCACCTCTGAAGGATGGAAGGCTGAGTCAACCTTGAGCCGGTGAGATTTGATCTGCTGATCTGCTGAACTAGCAGTCAGTTGAAGTAGCTGCAGTAATGCACTCTAACCACTGTGCCACCTCAGCTTTGACATGCAGATATAGATCCTTTGAAAAAGATGTTTCAGAATGTGCAGGAGAACCTTCAAAGCTACTTTTTTTAAACATTTTTTTCAGTTCAGATATATCTTTTTTTAGAATCTTAAGATTTTGCTTACAATGCACTTAACAGTGAGTTAATATAAAATAGCACAAAAATGTACTGAACTGGATGTGTATTTTCATTCCTGTTGATCTATGTGTGTTCTTATTATTTCACTTTTATTTTATTTATTAAATTTCTAGGTCACCCATCTCCCCTACAAGGTGACTCTGGGTGACACTATTAGCATCTATTTTGGGTGACACTATTAGCATATACTTTGTATTTTATGCATTATCATTGTGTAAAACTCTCTGTATTTATTTATTTGGAATTTATAATTTTATCTGCAAAATACTATGCTCAGTGAGTACAGTAAAACTATTAATTCATTCATAGGCTGTACACTTTGTGAAGTACCTCTTCCAAAGGATTAGTGCAGCTTTAATATAGTTCATTGTCTCTTATATGAAAGATCTCTTCAACATATACATTCTCTTTTGTCTACCAAACTCACAGTGGTAGAAGAGACATGGAGGAGGAGGAGGAGGAGGAGAAGAAAACTAAAACATCCTGGGGATGAGGTAAAAAACTAAAAGTAACCTTGGAGTACTTGGATGACAGATTTAAATGGTATATCCATCTTTTTATTTTTTTTATGTTACATGCTGATAGTAAGGTCTTATATATGACAGGGGTCCCTTGTGAATTCTTTCAATTTCATATATTTCTGTTGAACATTGGAGAATGAAAAAATTTAATCTTGGGGAATTTCCATCTTGTTACGTGATAAAAGGCTTGATACAGCTCAGCCTCCTACAGGATTGCCATAGAAACACTTGAAAGTATTTTGTTCTTCTCAGAGAAACATCTCCAGCTCTTGAAAGGCAATTTATAGCTACTGATCTTGTCCCCAACACATTTCCTTTTGGTTTAGTCATGCTGCTTTATCCACAGGAAGTTCTTTGCACTAGTAGCTTTGCTTTTCTGAACATGCTGTGCTGCAAAATATTGCAGCCTAATCTGCATTTAATTATTAAGAACAGACCAGCTGAACTCTGCCATAGACTTGGCTGAAACTTTAATGGAATACACAATAAAGGCCTGGACATTTGGCATTATACCTTAGAAGGACACACAACCATAGTAACTCTATTCCCCAGTGGAAGGAATTGTCTCACAATGCTTTTCTTTGAGATCAAATTGAAGAAGCCAGACAGAATGGAGGAGAAGCCATTCCCAAATATCCCTTAACACAGGAGTGTCAAACTCGCATTGTCATGTTGTCATCATGTGATATATTGTGACTTTTCCCCCCTTTGCTAAACCTGGGGTAGGCGTGGTCAGTGCATGATCCATCTGGCCTGCGGGCCGTGAGTTTTGACACCCCTGCCCTAGCATTTCATTATCAAATAATTGCAAGAACACTATATTACACCAACAAAAGCTTCACCAACACAAAGAAAGATATTCTCCTTCCCCCACAAAGAAAGATATTCTAAATCAATTATGTCATCAACTAGAAGAAAAAATGGCTAGGAAAAAAATGGGATTTTTTTTCTTCAGCACCATTACAAGTAGAGTAATTTTTAAGTTATTTTGAAATTATATTTCTCTATTGCTGAGCAACTATACCTCTCTGGAAGTTTTGTATTACATGACACTAATAATCCTCATTTCCATTTCTCTTAATGGGAAAAACACTGGGAGCAATCTATTATCCTACTGCTGCAACAGTTAAATTAAGGTTGCAAATCAGTGTGCTGAACAAGTAAGGAGCACCATTTACGCAACAATTACTTTGGAATACACAAGGTAGATTCAGGCACTGGGTGGCAGAGCCATCCTTGCATATACGTAACTCAGTGGGAAGCAGACTCTCAAAAGCAATAAGAAATAACAGAATGATGATGCTAAAGGAGCTTGGTGATGCAGTGGACTAAGTGCTGTTAAAGTAGTACTTGGCTACCAGCTGCCTGCAATTACTGCAAGTTCAAATCTCACCAGGCTCAAGGTTGACTCAGCCTTCCATCCTTTCGAGGTAGGTAAAATGAGGACCCGGATTGTGGGGGCAATAAGCTGACTTTGTATAAAAAAGAATACCGCTTAGGGGGGGCCAAAAGCCTTACTAAGCAGATATATACAAAAGTATGAAGGCTATTGCTTAATGCATTGTAAGCCGCCCTGAATCTCTGGAAAAGGGCGGCATATAAATTGAACTAATAAATAATAAACAAATAAATAATAAATAAATGAAACCAGATTCTGCAACAAACCCAAACTTTGCCTCTACATTTACAGTATATCAACAGCAGCATCACACATACTCAATATCTTCACACACAAAATTAGAGTCATCTTCATGTGTTCTCTTCCCCTAAGGTGATATAGGTAACCATCAGCCCATGACGGCCCAAGACAAACGAAGCAAACTTTGCACAAAATAATTACACACATTTGAGATCAGGACTCAAATGAAAGATAATGCAATATCACAGTATTTCTCCTTCCCAAGAACTACCATTAGAGATCTTAAAGTAACTATTTTGGAAGAAAAGAAGTTCACAGTACAATTAAGATGAAGTCAGAATACTTCAAAAGATTTCAGGCAATCTCAGAAGGTCTTCACAAAAACAATTTTTAACACATTACAATTGTTAATTGATAAGGAATCTGTCTCACATGCATCTGTATTACCACCCAGTCTTCATCCCCCACCCCCTTACATATCATCTCAGTTTAAACCTTGCAAACATTTAGCCACTTCATGAATCTGATGTAGTGATCTATAGCTCATGCAAATTTATGCCTTGTAATAAAATACGTTTGTTTGAAAAGAAAAGATCCCCAGTTTTTGGCTACCATAACTTATGATGACTCTCTTCCTTCAATATTTGGATGTCCCAGCACATCCTAAAGAGCATTAAAAAGGTAAAGGTTTTTACCTTTATGTGCTAATCATTTCCAACTCTAGGGGACAATGCTCATCTCCGTTTCAAAGCCGAAGAGCCAGCACTGTCTGAAGATGTCTCCATGGTCATATGACCGGCATGACTAACGCCAAAGGCGCACGGAACGCTGTTACCTTCCCACCAAAGGTGGTCCCTATTTTTCTACTTGCATTTTTTATGTGCTTTCGAACTGCTAGGTTAGCAGAAGCTGGGACAAGTAACGGGAGCTCACCCAGTGGTGAAATCTAAAATTTGTTACTACCGGTTCTGTGGGCGTGGCTTGGTGTGTGTGTGGGGGGTTTAATGTGACTGGGTGGGCGTGGCCAATTTTTTTTTAACTTTTAAAACCATTTTTTCTACAACCTCTTCGGCGAAGAGGTTGTAAAAAAATGCTTTCAAATGCCTCTGACGATCCAAGCTGAGTTTTTAAAAAAGGCTCTGATCAGGCAACTCAGCTTGGATCGCCAGAGGCATTTAAAAGAAAAAAAGGGGGTTTTTTCCTTTTAAAGGCCTTTGACGATCCCAGCTGAGCCGCGCGATCATCAGAGGCTTTTTTTTTTACTTTTAAAAGCATTTTTTCAGCCGAAGAGCTTGTAGAAAAAATGCTTTTAAAAGTAAAAAAAATCCCTCTGATGATTGTGTGGCTCAGCTGGGCATGGGAGGGGGGCAGGGATTTTTGCTAACGGTTCTCCGAACCACCCACTTCCATCACTACTGGATCGGGCAATCTGATCCGAACTGGGAGCATTTCACCCCTGAGCTCACCCCATTACACGGCACTAAGGATTCGAACTGCTGAACTGCCGATCTTTCGATCAACAAGCTCAGTGTCTTAGCCACTGAGCCACTGTCCCTTCTAAAGAACATTAGCCTGACCTTTAAATCTACCATGGAAGTATGTTTGATGTGACTATCGATATTTTGCTCCATGAAGTTCCTAGAGTGAATACACATATGAAATAATAAACATTAAGGCCATTTTGGAGTTTAACTTTCTAAAGCAAAACAAATCCTAAATATGCATGTGCAAAATTTAATAATGTGAGGCTCATTTTATGTAGTCAATGCCTTTTTTAAAAAAAAATTGATTTATATGCCGCCCTTCTCCGGAGACTCAGGGCGGCTTACAATGTGCTAAGCAATAGTCTTCATCCTTTTGTATATTTATACAAAGTCAGCTTATTGCCCCCACAACTGGGTCCTCAATTTACCTACCTTAGAAAGGATGGAAGGCTGAGTCAACCTTGAGCCTGGCGAGATTCGAACCTGCAGTAATTGCAGGCAGCTGGTCTTAATAACAGGGTGTTTTAGACCACTTTACTACCAAGGCTCTTTATCCAGTGAGTGTTATGCTTCCTAAGGGGTTTCATTTCCCTGGCACAATACAGTTTTCAGAGTATTTGAGCTGTTATAGCTCATTGTAAATGCTAAGAAGTGATGTAATATTTTGTAGATATTACAAAGCAAAAATGTCTGTAGTGGACTTTGAGAGATTCTTCCATTTTACTATCTGAGTAAAGACTCTTACCTTATTTAAACAGCAACTAAAGCAATAGTGGTGAATATCTGTAGCTCGGGTGTAGGATGAAGGTGAAGGTTCATTCTCCAAGCTTGTGGGTTGGCTTCCAAACATTTCATTACCAGGCTAGGTAACATCTTCAGTGGAGTTTAGGGGATGTCAGAATGTTATTCTGTTTATAAGGGCTCCAGGTGTGGATGTGTCAAGTGAGGGTCTTGTGGGTCTTGTGATGGGTCAGCTGGGAGTCATCAGTGAGTCTTATGATGGGTCTTGGGATGGGTCTTGGGATAAGGAGATTACATTAGGTCAGGATCATTGGGAGGTGAACTGGTGGGGGGGCATGGGCTGGTTGGGGGTTGATGCTGTCTCTGGTTGGCTGTGTGGTTGATTTGGATTCTGAGGAGTTTGTAGGCTGGTTGTAGATCAATGTGCCTGTTGATGGAATTGCTTGTGGAATGCCAGGCTTCCATGAACTCACAAGTGTGGCGGGTGGTAGCATGGCCGATGATTTTTGAGACTAAAGCCTTTAGAGTTCATTTTAGAGCATATGTCTTTTGTGACTGCTTTCTGCATAAGTTTGTCACATGACCCCAGATATACACATAGCAGACTGCTTTGTGTTTTCAGCGCATCTCAATTCTCAAATAATCTTAGAATCAAGAGAAGAGCAGATTTTAACTTTATGGCTTTCTTGTTTTGTGTTTCTGCTCTCTGGTTGTTCACTTTGGCTAATGGAAAAAGTGTCTCTGCTGGCAGGCCAGCATGTTCTGCGCAGCTGTCCACAAAGAATTTTAAAGCACTAGAACTAAAAGAAAACATGGAGTTCATATTTGCAGCCATTGATATGCTATTTTTATCCCTGCTGAAAGAGACAATTTAGAAAAGAAAAAGTTTAGAATATTTACTGAAGCTCTCTATGTGTAGGTGTATATATGTGTGCAAATGCATGTTCAAATCAGTATTGACCTCCTGGAAGGTGCCTGGACTAGTCCCTGCAGTTTTTTTGGCAATTTTTTTTTCCAGAAGAGATTTGCCCTTGCCTACTTTCTAGGTCTAAAACAGAGTGATTGGCTCAAGGTGACCCAGCTGGTTTTGAGCCAGTGGTGAAATTCAAATTTTTTTACTACCAGTTCTGTGGGCATGGCTTGGTGGGCATGGCAGGGGAAGGATCCTGCAAAACCCCCAGTCCCTCCCCACTCCTGGGGGAAGGATATTGCAAAATCTCCATTCCCATCCCACCTCCCAGCCAGAGGTGGTATTTGCCGGTTCTCCAAACTACTCAAAATTTCTGCTACCGGTTCTCCAGAACCTGCTGAATTTCACCCCTGCTTTGAGTTTAAGGCAGGATTAGAATTCAGCATCTTCTGGTTTCTAGGCTGGTGCCTACACTATACCAAATTGTCTCTGTAACTGAAGCTGAAGACCATTAATAATAAATACATCTCTATGAGAGTGTTTATCTTTTCATCATCAAAGACAATGAAAATAATACAAAATATACCAATACTAATAATAACAAAAATAACAAAAATATTGTGATTTGGAAATTGCAGTTGAGCAACTATGGAGGAAGAAATCAATAGTAATAGGAGTCCTTGGAGCAATACCCAAAGGGCTGCCTAGATACATGCAAATTTTGAACTTATTAGACCTGAATATCTTAACTTTGCAAAAAAACACCCTACTCGGAACTGCCTATATACTCAGGCGCAATTTTAATAGCTTTTAGGTCCTTGATTAGGACTTGAACTATTAAGCTTTTACCTGTCCAAGGCTGTGAATTGAATTGAATTGAAGATTATATCTTAAATAATATATAGCATAAAAATAATAGCAACAACATCCTGCCTATGTTTAAGGTGCTGGCCCAGTGCCCAAAAGAACAAATAACTAAGATTCAGGCCTAACCTAGACTCGATGTATAAACACTGTAAAACTAAATAATCACTAAATAAATTTTACCCAAAAGAAAGAATATATCAGCATTAGACTCCTAATACTTTTGCAGTTTAAAGATCTTCACAGTTCAAAACCATCATGATGGATTACAATTACAAAAATAATCTCACAATCAGTAGTAGATATTAGCCTGTTTGTTCATGACAAGAATCATATTATGAAGAAACATAAAATTCCCTAACTTCTAAAGGTCATTGGACCCCAAAACTGTAGTTAGACTTGGAGGTTCCTGATTATTCTTGAGAGTGTTTTATGTCTTGTACTATATTGATGTTACTGATGCTTTTTATTTACGTGAACTACTAGAGGGAAATTTATAGATATAAAAGCTACCAAAAAGGGCATCACTTAAGATGATGAAAGTCTTAAATATTTTCAGTCAGTTATTCTATTGCTTTATGGATCACTTTATAATACAACTCTATTTATAACCCTTTCTAATTACTGGTATTACTTTTTGAATCACTCTCCTGTTGAAAATTCAGAAGTCATATTTCTTCATGTTCAAAGGAAAGTAAAAAAAAAAAAAACACCAACATTTTCCATCATGCGTACAGTAGAAAGGGTAAGCATGCTATTTCTTTTTGTAACTTTTTGTGCTCACTGTCCTGCTATACAGTATTGCTTTGCTGTTTACTTTATTTCTTGTTTATTGCTATATCTTTATCTATATCTATTTTAAAATGAGTATGACATTTAGGATTGTACAGTGCTTTAGATTTGATCGCAAAAAAGTGCTTTGGTGGTTAAATGGCTACAAATTTAGAACCTGTCAGCAACTCTTTGAAGCAGCCATGTCTTCTTCTAGGGCAGAGGTCTTCAAACTTGGCAGCTTTAAGACTTGTGGACTTCAGCTGGCTGGAGAATTCTGGGAGTTGAAGTCCACAAGTCTTAAAGCTGCCAAGTTTGAAGATCTCTGTTCTAGGGGAACATGCCTGCTGCAGAGAAAAAGCTGTGCAATGCAGAGATGCAGGCAGCTATCACATTTGTGCTACTTGGTCATTTCTGAATTATTTCAGAAGTGCTACCCTGCCTTATGAATAATTTCATTTTTATTATGACGCTAGCTGAAGAGCGCTGTCCATTAAAAAGCAATCCATAAAAATAGTACACAAAATTATTTAGAATATGCACAGTTTGATATCCAAAGCTGGAGAGGTAATTTTTTTCCAGATAATTGTGCGAGGTTTGTTTCTGGGGATTAAAGAAAGATTTTCCTGGATTTATTTATGCTTAAATTTATTATGGCCACCCACTCTAGTCCACTCTGGGCTATCTGCTAGTTCTTTGAAAACAAAACTTGTTATATTATTTGGCCCAAGGCAGCAAGTTAATTCCTGTCCCTGTGAAAAAAGGCTACCTAAAATCTCAAACACATGCTCTGGAATCAGTGGTGGGATTCAGCCAGTTCGCACCACTTCGGGAGAACCGGTTGTTAACTTGCTGAACAGTTTGGCAAACTGGTTGTTGGAAGAAATCATTAGGGCAGAGAACCGGTTGTTAAATTACTTGAATCCCACCACTGTCTGGAATGCTGTTTCAGGAGCAATGGTTGTGGATCCAGGTGCTAACACTGACACTCCTGTGTTTGTTTTGTCATACTTTGCCTCATTGTAGGGCTGGCTTGCACATAATCTTTTTCTCTTCCATTCTTCTTGCTTGAATTGTGACTGGGAAAACCATGGAATATTCATTCATTCATTTCACATCCTCTTAATTTAAAACAAGCCCCTATTATAGTTTGTTCTGAGGAAACTAAAATATTTATTAGGGTGGTAAAACATTTATATTATCCCCTTTGGCCCCTTACTTCAAGTGTTGGAGATGATCCAGCTTGTCTTAGCACTTGAAGTAAAATGCTAGAAATATCCTTTCCAGATTCATAGAAGACTATTTGAGAGATAAAGAAATGGCCAGAGGAAAACAGCATGGTTCTACATCTGACATGCAAGACTGACACTTGTATATTTGCGTTGACAGACTGATTTGACTGGATTGTGTTCAGACCGAACCACCCTATAATACTTTTGCACAGCCCCACTATTAATGCAAGTTTATCCTTTAAACATCTGATTTAACAGTGAGCCAAACCACTATTACTAATGAGCAAGCTTCACTGAACACAATAAACATGCATACATCCAGGCTACTTTTAAAACTGAAACATTTAAAAAGATAATTCAGCCATTCTGTTTAAGTTTACCTTATGTAAATTCCTCCCACTCATACTCAGCAGAAGGATCAGCAATTCTTGCTGATGCAAATGTGTATTCTTACACATTTTAAAGACGAATAACTCTATAAAACTGTCGCTCTTTACCGTATCTGAGAACCAAATCTGCAGCACCACTGCTATTCTGTATCTCTTAAGCCAGCGGATGTGCCCATAGTTGTATGCTGCAGTACAAATTCTCCACCTCCTCTTTCATTCCCCCGAGTGCTGCTGGCCCAATTCAGATGGTCTCTTCCTTGGAATCATTATCAGGGAACAGGATTTGGAGAACATGACCTGGACTCATTTTTGTAATGCATTCTCAGGAGGCACAAGAGACACTTTCTGAGAGGCACATAGATATGAAGGACATAACAGAGCCAGCACTTACAGCAATTACAAGATAAAACAAAGGACACATGGCAGTAAAGTGGATTATTTTTAAAAATGGATGCTTGCAAAACAGCCACAGGGTATTTGTAATGCTGCCAGAAACTTAGTTACAAAAGGGAACATTTCTAGAAACATCAGTAGAGTTCATGACCATTATGTCCGTGCAAGACCTCATGTGGCTTCCCGCCTCCTAATACTTCACAAACACAGCAGCTAGAGTTTAGAAAGCAGAAGGTGATATAATCACACACCTCCCTGCTGCCATCCATAGTACTGCCCTGAGCATGTATTTATTTCTTCATTCATTTCTTTATGGGATTTATCTCCTGCCTCAATCCAAATCTTTCTCAATCCCACCAACGGTACAAGATAGAGTCAATTAAGGATCCAAATATGCCGACTCTGACCTGATTTGGAACTGATTTCATCATAATCTATCCTTATTTAAAAGAAAAATTGGAAACACCCACTGTCAGAGAAGTATGGATCCTTAAAGTAAATTCTTACTTAGAGAACTTCAAGGTTCTTTGAGAGGATTTGGAAACAAATTTCAAAATTTAGCCAGGGAATGGGATTCATTCAATCTAAGGATAAGAGGTGAGACAACTGGCTCAATCTTTTGATAAAGATACAAAACCATTATGTAGAAAATCTCTATTAAACCATAGATTGGTCTAATCCAGTGTTTCTCAATTATTTTAGCAACTTTAAGATATGGGGAATGAGGAATTTGGGGAGTTGAAGTCCACATATCTTATAATTGTCAAGTTTGAGAAACACTGGTTTAATTTCACCAGGCATCATAGTTCTACAGTACCTCTTCAACATTTAAATAATAATGCCTTTCCCCATTAAAAAAAAATGAATGAGCACCAGATTTTTATTTTAATTCAGAAGATTCTTAAAATATATAAAATGGAAAGAAGAAATTTTCCTTTTAGGTTAGATGGACCAAGAATTTGAAAGAAAATTTGGAACTTTGTTATTATATATGTTAACAGTGGTGAGAATCTTATATGGACAAAGCTGGAAAGACACACTAATTCTAGCAAGAGCCAGTTTGGTCTAGTGATTAAGGCAGCAGGCTAGAAACTCCTGTCTTAGCTATGAAAACCAGCTGGGTGACTTTGGGCCAGTCATTCTCTCTCAGCCTGACCTACCTCACAGGATTGCTGTTGTGGCGAAAATAGAAAGAGGAGGTGTGTTGATTATGTTTGCTGCCTGAATTTATTTGTAAAAATAATAAACATGGGATACAAACAAACAAATGAATGAATGAATTCCCACAATGAAAGAGTAGGTGGTAAAGAAGATGGAGTTAGCGGAGATGGCAAAATCAATTGTTTTAATTAAAGAAAAGTATTTATCTAGCTTTGCTTCTACTTAGAAACTACTTCTGGAGTTTTTGCTCAAAACTTTGACTTTAGGTTTTGATAATTTTGTAATGATAGAAATGGCCTGAAATGTTGTAAAATGTAAAGCAAAAAGATTGAGATTGGGGTGGTGTTTTTTGGTGGTTTTTTTTTTTTTTTTTTTTGCATCCTTCTGCACTGAAGAAAGTTGGAAGTCATCACTTTTTTGGCTATCTTTGCACTTTTCCTTTCTCTCATTTTTCTAACTTTTGTTTTTTCCCTCCATATTTTCATCTTGTAATGAAACTTAATAAAATATATTGTAGAAAAAACTGAATGACCAGCTGTATCAATTTATAAATCTCAGTGGTCCATCTACAAAGCAATAATCCTTAAGATTGTCATAACAGCTTCATTTTGGCACTGGTCAGTTTTCTTTTAGGCTGGTCCTTTGTGCATTAGTTACACAGCAACTGAGATAATGAGCTCATTTCTATACAGCTGAAAGCTGACTTCAATGCATTGGCTATATTTTCTTTGCTATGCTTAATTGGCTTCTTTTTTCTAGTGCTTTTTGCTGAAGAAACTGTTCGTTAGACATTTACAAAATATCACGGTGAAGAAATTACCTCCACTGTGCTTGCATATTGGCTGTTTTGCACCTTGCATTTCATTTTCTGTTGAAAGTCAAAGACATGGTTGCATGAAGCATGGTGTGTTGTATGTATTTGTGGTTACGTCTGTTAAATACATTTCACACCATTGTTCAGGGTTTTATAACTACTGTATGTTTAATATTTCAGCAGACACTGGACACCCCATGATTTACTGCTCCTTTCTGGTTCTAAAACTCTTGCTTGTCACATGAGCCTTCTTCTGTTGCTAGTTTAATAAAAAAACCTGTGAAAATATATGTTTCCATTTATCATTAAACACAACTAAACCATTTGATGACTTTACTGTAAATAAAGTCAGCTTCTCTGTCCTAACACTTATATAATTTTACCTGGACTTTTTCATGGGGGAAGGGAAAAAGAGTTTTTTTCCTTTTCCCTCCATCCTTCTCCACTATTTCTCATTCATACACATCTAGATTGCATGGAGAAAAATCAGCATGCTTTCCGGCATATCTCAAGTACAGCAAAGCTTTCAAGTTTGTGAACCCCTTTTCTGGAGACAAATATGTTGTTTTGGATTATTTTTCTCAATAAATAAATGAATAAGTATAATGTTTATGAGTCATTCGTTTAGTCCTGAACTAGTTTCAGGGCTTGTGTAAAGAACATACCTCTCAGCCATGGTGGTGCAGTGGTCAGGATGCAGTACTGCAGGCTACTTCTCTGACTGCAGGCTGCTTGCAATTTGGCAGTTCAAATCTCACCAGGCTCAAGGTTGACTCAGCCTTCCATCCTTCCAAGCTTGATAAAATAAGGGTCCAGATTGTTGGGGGCAATATGCTGACTCTGTAAAACCACTTAGAGAGGGCTGTAAAGCACTGTGAAGCGGTATATAAGTGCTAAGTGCTATTGCTATTTTAGACCATATTGATGCAGAAATATTGAAAACTCTAAAAGGATCATAAACTTTTAAGCATCACTGTAATTTTTCTTTTTTAAAATAGTATTTTTTAAATTAAAAATTACAATTTACAATAATAAAAAACTAATATCAACTAAAAAACCAAAAGAATGAAAAGAAAAATTGAAAGTTGCAGGAAAGAAAAAAGAAAAAATAGGAAGAAAAAAGAAAAGAAAGAAAAAACAAGAATATAGTAAGAAAATGAAAGGAATCTGCCACCTCCTTCACATCAAGTATAAACAATTTTAGTAACTCTCCCACATTCTCCTAAACTTCAACACACATGACAACTTCTTCCCATATCCCATCTCTTATCTATAAACAAATCCATAAAACCTCATCATTTCAGTACTGATATCAGCAGAAGTCTATTAAGTATTACCAGAGATACTTAAAACATATTTTAATCTTGATCAAACCAAGCAACATAATGTTCCTTCCTTTGAATTTTAACAATCTTGATGTTTAGACCCTTCAAATAATGTCCTAGAACTTTTTTTCCCCCTTTGGTTCTTCTTACAAAATTCTTTGAAGCTTTAACAAGCCTCTTTTGTAAATTCAAAATAAGAATATTATCCAGGTCACTCTCTTGGTTTGTTATTTGTATATCCCTCTTAATTATTAAGACATCAGCCAATTTCTTTTGTAAAGCTAGTGTAACATTTTTCATGTTATCTTGTAGCCAGCCATTTTTAAATTCATTTTCAGATCACTATGAGTTATGTCAGGTAATACTTGTCCCTCTTCATAGCATCTTTTAAACACAGTCCATCTATAGAGGCCAATGCTCTTTAAATTAACTTCTGGGTCCATTGTTCAACAATATCCTTCAGCATGTCCAATGTTAAATTCTTCTTCTTCATTCTGTATTAGTAAATATTAATGTTCTTTAATTCTAATCTTACAGTTAAGTCTTATTTTATGATTTCTTTATAAGAATTGAAAAAAAAAGCATTTTCCAATTGGAAGGGTTCTTTATAATTAATTTCAAAATCTTATTTCAAATTTATCTGAATGGCTAGTCACTTTGTAATATTTTAAAATCAAACTTTTAATTACACTTTGACTACTTATTCCCCACATTTAAAAAAAGTCCTTAAACTTGTTTTTAAAACTACTTTCACTAAGAATTGAAGGAAACTTATCTGCTGCTGTAAAACCCGTCAACCCAAAGGTTCTTAATTGATTAGAACCCAATGTCCTTTTAAAGGTGCTAACTGCAGTTTCAGCAAATGGCTGTTCTCTTGTATCCCAAAGCTCTAAATCCAGACCTAAGCAAGAAGTAACTGTATGGAGCACTTGTGGGTGATCTCAAATCATCCCCTTTGTTCTATTTGGCAGAAACTGAGGCAAGACAGGGTTCAAAGATAAGCTAATAGCTAACAGCACTAACAGTAAAAACAGGGCAAACTCCGGAAATGGCAACACAACTTTCTGTCTGACAGCTCTTTATATAGGAGCTGTCAGATGGTTCGTCCAATAGTGGGGTTTCATTCTCCCACTGAAAGGCTGATACCGTTCAGCCAATGGAGAAGCAGCTTCGCATCAGCATACACGTGGATCAGCGGCGTAGCCATGAGGACGCAACACCCTTGTCTGAAGAGAATTACAAAGATCCAGTCTATTCACTGGCTCTTCATTCCACTTGGATTCATCAGTTACACTTTTAGTGGAACCATCTTCAGTTCACAATTTCTTCCCTGGAAGTCAGCATTGTTGTAATTTTCCAAACCAATCAGAACATATTACTTCAACCAGAATGCAGCTCATTCTTTCGATTATGACCTCTGCTTGCTAGGGGCCGTGCTTTGATTTCAAATTTGTTTAGCCCCTTCAAGTTGAATTATTGCAGGAATGCACTGCCTGAGTTTCCAGGCCCCACAGCTGCTCCTTGAAAGTCCTCCAGAAGATCCCAAGAATCCTACATGTACCTCTGGTCTTTGCATTGCTTCATCTCTGCCTCATCTGTGACCGTGTCTATCAACTTTCCACTGCTATCTGTTTATATCTGTTTGTATCCAGATTGTCCTCCACATTTACTTTATGTAGGTCAAATCTAAAACATAAAAAGATGCAGGAAGCAGATTACCCAGGCCTAATTATTCATAATCTGAAGCACAAATTCATTTTGCTGACATATGTATGATTTGCAATCAAGTCTTTATACTGTGAGTTGCAGCTGCTTAACAGTAATTCCTTCTATATGGGAAATCTTTAGAGATGCAGGCTTGGGGAGATTGGAGAGATCACTATTAATATTTTTTTTTCAGCCTCCCCATATAGTTTGCAAGATGCTGGGGGGAAGGGAGAACCCCTGCATGCAGTTTTATAGTTAAAATCTGCCCCTCTTGACTAACTTAAGCTTTCTTAAAATTATTTCCCATTTTTCTTGTTCCCTGTTCTGGTCCCATATGCCAGTGTTCTCAAACCTGATTTAGCAAATTTCATTTAATCCCCTGATTGTTTATGTACCATATTTATTTATTTCTATGTACCTCAAAAACTTGTTAACAGCCCTATAATTTCACATTTTCAAAAACAAATGGCGATGTGTAAAAGGATATTTAAGATGCTGAGAATCTGCAAATATCAACTCCTTCTCTGTGAATGGAAAAGGCTGCATGTGGTCTGTCCTCTATGTGTCCTCTGATTCCCTCTATCTGGAGCTAGTGCCCATGGGGGCAATCACAGTTTCTGTGTTTGTACAGATCAAAGCCAGAGCAATTTACAGCACTAGGCACTGAAACCTTTGCATTCTAAAAGATTACAAATTACTATCTGATCCATTAATTAGGAGCAGAATGCTGAAGTATCTTTTGACAGCAGTGACAGCCCTGGCTAACAACCATTGAGAAAAAAACTCAGACATTATTGTTGGTGACATTTGTTCAAAGCAACACAATACTGTCCATGCTGCAGAACATAAGCTGTATCATGGAACCACATGGTAAGTAATTGGTCCTGCTGCCCCAGCTTCAGTTTATAATCCTAAAGAAACTTGTAGTTTGTTTGTTTTATTTTATTTTATTTTATTTTATTTTATTATTTTATTTTATTTTATTTTATTTTATTTTATTATTATTTTATTTGTTCGATTTATATGCCGCCCTTCTCCGGAGAGTCAGGGCGGCTTACAATGCTTTAAGCAATAGCCTTCATACTTTTGTATATACCTGCTTAGTAGGGCTTTCCCCCGCCCCCTGTTCTTTTTTATACAAAGTCAGCTTATTGCCCCCACAATCCGGGTCCTCATTTTACCTACCTCGAAAGGATGGAAGGCTGAGTCAACCTTGAGCCTGGTGAGATTTGAACTTGCAGTAATTGCAGGCAGCTGGTGCTACTTAACAGCACTTTAGTCTGCTGCGCCACCAAGGCTGAAACTGATAAGGTCAGAAGTGGAGAGACTGAAACCAGTCAAAGCTATTATCAAAGCATGGTGCAGATACAGATGCCCTCCATATTCAAGGCCAAAAACAAAACAAAACAAAAAAACAAATGGCAAAGAGAGAGAAAGAAAGAGAGATGTAAGATATAAACTGTGAGATGTTATAAATAGAAGACTTGATTACTTGATTCTACAATAAAAGGAACTTCTCTGAGCTTTGCCCTCGAGTGTTTGCTCCTGAATTAAGGTTTGTGTTTCTAGGGGAAGATTTATTGACATTCCTTGTTGACAGGTTTGATCAGTTACACTAACACCCAGTGATATGGGAGGGGAAAACATACTCAAGACTTGATCATTAAAATTATGGCTACTTATGCTTTTCCAAAATGTTGTTGACCATAGATCAGGTTGCTAGCAACATGCTCCTATATCAAAACCTTGTGGCAAACCTAGAAATCCAGGCAGTGCAAAACTCAACCAACATATTGGATAGGATATATCCTACTGGCAAGTCCTTTGCCCCAGCTTGCCCAAGATCAAGTAGCCATAGTAGCAGGTCTTCAACATAGAGCTCTTGTCTCCATGTCTCACAAATATGATGGGAATGTAGCAAATGTATTCATTCATTTTCCCAATACGATTTATTCATCTATGTAAGAATTGAAGAGTTTCCCACAAGCTAATCTAATGCAGGATCTATGCTAGCTCTTGACACAGAGGGAGGTGCAAAATGGATCACCCCCTTTTGCTGCAGAACAATCCAGATTTGGGGAATTTCACCAATTTTGTGGCACTTGGACCTAATTTTGTTGATATCAACAAATAGAAGACAATCAACTCCTGTTAAGACAGTAAATATTCAGTGCAGGTGTAAGTTGATTATTTCCAAATATTAGTTCAAGGATATTGGCTGGAATAAAAAAGCACTAAATGATTAGTTTAAAGGACTATCAGATGAAATACAGGTTGGTCATAATTAGTGTGAGTTTGAATAGTACAAAATCAGATTTAGTGCAATTTATAAAATCATAACAGATTGTTTTTAATACTAGTCAGAATTCAGTTAGTATGAAGTTAGCACATGTATGATTGAGGCTAGCACATGCACAATTGTGACTAGTCTGAAAACACAGTTCAGTTTAAGATAGTAATATCTTATTAATTCATAATTGATTATGAAAAATAGAGAAAAGGAAGTTTCCATTCAAGGAAAGATAAAAAGAGGCTTATTTTGAAAAATGAGGAAGAATGCAGGAGAGATACTATGTATGCTTTGAATATGGGTTTACTGTTATGCAGTAAAAGTCCTCGACTTAAAACTATAATTGACACAATTACAGTTGTAAATTGTGGCAGTTTTAAGTGGGTCACCACATGTCTAGGCCTGATTTTACAACCCATTTTGTGGTTGTTGTTAAGCAAATGCAGTAGCTGCTAAGCTAATGTATGATCATTAAGCAAAGCCGTTGTTCACTATGAGCCTTTTTTGCTGGACACCAGAAGTAAACATTGATTTCTGGCAAAAACATTGTAAATTGCAGTCACATGATTGTGGGATGCTACAAATGTGGGTCAGTTGTCAGGAGCCCAAAATGTCTTCATGTGACCTGGTAGGAGAGCAGAGGGTGTCTAAATTTTAAATCCAGGTTGTAAGCACCTTTTTGGGGAGGGGGGTATTCATCATAATTCTGAATAGTCACTAGGCAATCAGTCATAAATTGAGGATTACCTGTATGGTATTTCATTAATAAACATGCAGAAATTTAAGTTTATAAATTAGAATTGTCTATTTCTGTTGAGCTGGAATCAATTATCCCATTTTGCATAGAAATATCATTTTGAATGCTGTAAATTTGAATAATGTGACCATTTCATGGGATATATTAACCACACTAATTATGATATAATTAACTACCTGTGAGATATAAGAATATCAGAGCACTGGGAGAACTCTGCTTGGGGACTGATGAAAGTTTTTAAGAACTGCTGCAAAGTGCAGGGAAAGGGAAGGGAAGATACCTCTGTTGCAGTGGTGGAATTCAAATAATTTAACAACCGGTTCTCTGCTCTAATGACCGGCTGGGTGGGCATTGGCCTGATGGGTGTGGCCAGGAGGTATGACAGGCAGCACTTGGCCTCCTGTACCCCCCTGGGAGCAAAAATGGGCCATGGGGGGGGCTGCACCGCACACCCTGGTGCCCCATTTTGGGCTCCCACTTACCTGGGAGCCAAAATGGGATGTGTGGAGACTCCTGGAAGGGGCGGGGTGGTAAGGGGAAGGGCTAGCCAGCAATTTAACTACCGGCTCGCCCAAACCAGCTGAATCTCGCCACTGCTCTGTTGTCTTTGGTTTTGCAGCCCAGCAAGACAGACACAGACTTCAGAGGATAATTAGAACTGCAGAAAAAACAATTACTACCAACCTGCCTTCCATTAAGGACCTGTACACTGCACGAGTCAAAAAGAGGGCTGTGAAAATATTTACAGACCCCTCGCATCCTGGACATAAACTGTTTCAACTCCTATCCTCAAAATGGCGCTATAGAGCACTGCACACCAGAGCAACTAGACACAAGAACAGTTTTTTTCTGAAAGCCACACTCTGCTAAACAAACACTGTCAACACTGTCAAACTAGTTACTAAGTCGGCATTACTATTAATCTTCTCATCGTTCCTATCAACCTCTCCTTCCACTTACGTAACCTTGTTGCTGGTATCCTTAAGATTTATATTGACTGTTTCCCTATGACTATCATTAAGTGTTGTACTTTATGATTCTTGACAAATGTATCTTTTCTTTTATGTACTCGGAGAGTGTATTCACCAAGACAAATTCCTTGTGTGTCCAATCACACTTGGCCAATAAAGAATTCTATTCTATTCTATTCTATTCTATTCTATTCTATTCTATTCTATTCTATTCTATTCTATTCTATTCTATTCTATTCTATTCTATTCTATTCTATTCTATTCTATTCTATTCTATTCTATTCTATTCTATTCTTTCATTCATTCATCAGATGCAAGGGAGATGTGCAGTTAAGAAAAATGAAGTATAAAAAATAGATGAAGCTAGCAGAGCTTCACCCTCTGTCTGAGAAGAGCTGTCCCAATGCACATAAAGTCTATGTATATATTGTCGGAAATCTGGGGGGAAGCAGGCATTTTGCGAGTAGATGCCCTAAATGACCCAGATCTGGTATGTAAAGATAAATCCTTTTTCTCAAGTTGAACTTCACTACTAACGATCAAAATATTTTCTTGGGAATTCTCTAGACAAGACTCATTTTCTCCACCTAAACAATCCTGAACATCCACAGGCAAATATTTGCTGCAACAAATGTTACATTTATCAGGGTTTTTCTTCCAAGGTACTCATGATAGTTTTTCTAGAAATTCTTCCATTCTTTTCTACTTAAAAACCCAGAGAAGGAAGTTCAACAGAGAGGTAATGCTTAGCCCAAGGTCATCTACAGATGTTCATGGTTGGAGCCAGATTTGAATTCATTCCAAACTTGTTGGTCCATTAGACCTGACAGGTGGTAATGTGTGGATATGACTGATAGCAATTCCAGTGATTGGAGCAGCTGGAAAATTGTGATGCTGTAGGCCTGAGAAAAGCTATCTTTATTACAGCCTAATTAATGTAAATATTATTTTTGTTCTAAACTGTAGGAATATCTAATTTGGAAATAAAAAAAACCCAGAACAACATCAGATTTTGGCAAAGGAAAAAAACAACAACCAAGGACTTTTGTAGAGAAAGTGACAAAAGAGGAAAGGCAAAAAAAAAAATTGCAATGAATTTGAGCCATTAGACAATAGTAAATTTCAAAAATAAAATGGATAAAAATTACACTAGTTGTAATAGATAGGAAACCAAATAGGAAAAGCCCAGTATGAAAATTCAAAGCACTCCAGGGTACAAAGAAAGATTTTAGGAAGAAATCAATAGACTTTCACTTAGTGCCTAGATTTATGAATGGATTACTATGTGGCAATTAATCAGTCTTCACATTAGCAATCAGTATTCATACTGTGTATGTGTTTCCACACCCCCAGCCCCTTAAATAAATAGCTGACACAGGAAGCTCAAGCCTGTCAGGATTTTCTTTGTCTTGTGTGAAGCTGGACAAGGTTGTTATTCTACAGATCAGTACCTCCTAGGAAAATGAATGGGACAGTCAAATAATGCAGCCAAATGTTTGCAGTGTTGATTTGCCTTTAGTGGGGTATGTGGGACAGTTCACTATAGTGCCAAAAAGGTCATCTAGACCACACAATGATACACAATTCATCCCTGATAGATTTGGCCAACGGAGCAATCACACAAACAAAAGTCAAGTTGTAATATGATAGTTGCAAAGAAATGAAAAAATGTTCATGTAAACAAGTTGACGGAACAAGCCGTCAGCTTGTTTACATGAACATTCTTTCATTTCTTTGCAATTGTCGTACTACAACTTGGCTTTTGTTTGTGTGATTGCTCCGTTGGCCAAATCTATCAGGGATGAATTATGTATCATTGTGTGGTCTAGATGACCTTTTTTGGCACTATGGTGAACTGTCCCACATACCCCACTAAAGGCAAATCAACACTGCAAACATTTGGCTGCATTATTTGACTGTCCCATTCATTTTCCTAGGAGGTACTGATCTGTAGAATAACAATCTTGTCCAGCTTCACACAGGACAAAGAAAATCCTGGCAGTTCTATGCAAGGTTGAAGGCAAGCTTGCATTACTATTAATGAAACCATTACTCCTAATGTGAATAGCAATTCAGGAGGACTGTGACAGTGGGCAAAAAAATGTATCCTCCCTCTTTGTCCTCCAATACTCCAAGATGTTCTTTTCCAGAAGAAACCAACACAAAAACTGTAGTAGGAACACATATTTGTGAAAATAGCTTTGCTGATGATTTTAGCCTCTTCTTGAGTGACATGGAAAAACTGTCTAACAAGGAGTTGAATCTATGGCATTTTAATACACCCTCATAAGGGCATTCCGTTTAAAAGATTTGTCAGAAGGTTTGTTCTTATAAATAGCCGGCTATTTATAATATAATTTCATACATAACTATCCTAGATACAGTTGGAATACAAGTGGCCTCTTTTCACCGTGTTCTGAATACATGTTGATTTATCATGGCCTGCTGCTGTAATCCTGCTCCATCTCCTGGGCATCTACAGAGTATTCCCAGATCATTTGTATGAACAGGGCCTCTGCTTTTCTCTCCTGATACAAAGCCTCATTGCACTAGGCACTCTGTGTTCTCAGACAATGTCCACATATTGATTTCAAGACCTTCATTCATTTGTTGTTGCTGTTTTGTTGGTGCTGCTGCTGTTATTATTCTTGGCAGTCAAAAGGAAGACAGCAGCGATTTGCTGGAAAATGTACCATCTTCAGGCAAGCATCTTGCTGAAATCTTCCTGGTCCCTTTGGGGGTCTCAAATTCATTGATGCAAAGGGCACACTTAGCAAGTTGCACAGAACACAATGTATCATCTAATCTTATAAATGCTCTGATTTACTATGGGAGGAATTTATTCTGGGGACGTTCTGCATGATTATTTTTTTAACCGCTTCAGCATCTTGGACTAGCAATGACTATTTCTAATATTGGGGCTATAAAGAGACTACATAAAACAAGTTTAGTTAGACTTTTTCCAACATTAAGTTAGTTTTTACCCATTTTTGCATTCATTTAAAAATGACATTGTTTGGGAAACGTATCACAGAAATTGAAATGGTCTAAATATCTTAATAGCTGCCCACATAGTTAAGGAGAATGCAAAATTGTGCAACTTTTCTATTGTAAAATTACCTATGTTGCATCATGGATTGAGCAGAATAATTTTTCCAAACCTGGGGCCCTTTGAGTATGTTGTAAGATGAGTATGGCTTTTAGAAGTCAAGAAATTGGAGGCATTGTTGTAATACAACACATCAAGTTGGAGACCAGCTGCATGGACATGAATTTCCTGGGCCTCTTTGACCTTATTGGGACTTAGTTCTGAGTAGGCCAACACAGGATTACTTTAAAAAGAGTAGCTAATTCTAATAATACCTCCATTTATGAACACATTTTTTAATTGCCGGCACCCTACCTGAACCTCCTTTGCATATGACAAGCTATTTAATTTGACTTTTCTCAGAACAGCAGAGGCTATGCCACTGTTATTGCACATTAGTTATCAGTTGGAAGAGAAAAAAAAGCATAGCTTTTGCTATATGTGCATCCCTTCAAGGACTCTGAAGATAAAACATTTAAAGCAATATTTCACAACCTTGGCCACTTGAAGATTTTTTGCTGGCTGGGAAATTCTGGGAGTTGAAGTCCACACATCTTCAAGTGTCCAAGGTTGAGAAACACTGATTTAAAGAATCAATTTTATAACTGCAAAAATTTCTGCTTCAAATAATATAACCAAAGCAGCAACATGAATGATTGAAAAACAAGGGTGAGGAATGAAAATCACCAAGAAACCGTAAAGTCTTTTGTCCAAATCCAGTTTCAGTCCATGTATCTCTATAAAATAAAATGTCAAATTGAGCTTTTGAAGCAAACCAACAAAGCAAATAATGTCTCTGACCACATAAGCAGAAATTGCATAACATTTATGGTCAATAAATCCCAGAAACAGGAATGCGAGTAGGGGAAGATGATGATAGGTTGGTAAATTCATAAAACAAGAGAATTGCAAATATAAACTACTTTCAAATGAATTTAATTGTCATATATCTTAATGAAGGATACCTTGTAACCTTGGGAACTAAACAAAATTATTATTTTATGGAATAGCTAATATATTTATTGTTACTTTGTTAATGGTTATAACCATTAACAAAATATCCTATGGATTATTAATGGTAAAATATGGAAAACAGCATCAGGATCTCAACAGAGAGTACCAAAAAGACATGATCTTCAAAAGCATCAGCACACATGCACACTTGCATTTTTAGTACAGAAATAATTTTACTTGATACCAACACCATTATGAAATAGAGTTAGTGAATATAGAGGGTGTCTCTACTGAAAACGTCCCTTTCCTAATACTTTGTCTAGTAGGGATTCTAGAGAAAGGGAAATTCTCTGCAGGCATTTGAAGCATCCTGTGCATGACAAGAGATGAACTTTCTTTTAAACTGACATTAATCTATTTAGAGAATTAAATATTTATACCAGCACTTTAGAAAGGGATTTGAAGCCATATAGATGACAAAGTTCTTGTGTCATGTGAACATATTAGCCAGTCTTCATTATCAGACTTCTACCTTAGTTGGAAGTTTTCAAAGATAGCCCCATGTATAATTCATTGCATAATTCAATTCAACCAGGAGTTTACCATTGCATGGATAAGATTTATAAGATTAACAAATCTATAAATTTTCTAAAATTGTAAGAGTCCCAGTATGTAAATAGAATAATATATCTGTTACATGTCTAAGGAAATAAAGGGCATTAAAGCTCCTCAGATCATTAATACCTCTACAGGTAGAACTACTTTTAATAATCTCTTATAGAGCCAATCCTTTAGAGGGAACAAAATCCCTCTGCCATGGACTGATTTGAGCATTGTTAAAAAGAGAGGTTAAAATGGATGTCATTATATTGACAACTCTTAGTCCATACCTCCAGCAAAGATCTATTAGAAGTTTCGTGGAGTTGTTAGCAGGTGCCATATGGAAACCAAGTGTATACTTCTTAAGAATTAAAACTTCTGCAACATGGCTTTGATTCATCTCAACAAGACTTGATGTGCCATAGTTCACCACCTTGAGGTAAACAGGCAATGCAATTTGCCTTGACAAAGTGTTTCCCTTTACATCATAGCCACCTCCTTCTCATATTTCTTCCAGCATGGCAAAAGCTAAAAAAGGCATTTATGGGTAAATGCTCAGTAGTTCTTCCAGATAGCGCAAGTGCTAAAGGAGCTGCAAAGGGGAAAGGAAAACAGAATAACTTGTCGCTTCACTCTTAAAGGCTTTGTTTTAAAAGCAGCCCCAAGAAGGTCCCTGCTTCATCCTATGGTGAAGTGAAGCACTTTTTCAAAGCTCTGCATAGTCCTCATAGGAATAATCCCATGGCAACATTCTAAATAGGAATGGATAACTGCAATTCTGATATCTCCATCTTCCAGCCCCAACATATTCAGCAGCTTTTCAAGATAGTATTGAAAAATGTACCAACTAATCTGGAAAAATCAATAAGAACAAACACTATCTCTTTTTTATATAAACATATTAATGCATCTTTCTGCTCCAGAACTGGAAACTAGTTTAAATTGATCTGTACTGAAAACATTTTTAAGTCCTTTGGATCGAGCAGATGATTATTCAGCCTGATCAAACTATGTTATAAACACTACTCACATGCCATCCTTCACAAATTCATCCTCTGTTCCTCCCTTCTAAATTTACTGCCAGCATGTATGAAAATCCTCTTGTTGCCTATGAAGATTCTCAGTCATCCACATCATGGTTGTCCCTAAGGTTGTTTTTCTTCAAGAGGCAACTGGACTTTCTGTTTTTTTCTGTGAAGACATTTTGCTTCTTATCCAAGAAGCTTCTTCAGCTCTCTTCAGAGCTTTTTCAGAGCTGAAGAAGCTTCTTGGATTAGAAGTGGAACTTCTTCAAAGAACAAACAGAAAGTCCAGTTGCCTCTTGGAAAAAAGCCCCTTGGGTTTACCTCTTGTTGCCTACCTTTATCCATCCAGGAAGAATGCAGGCGAATAGGACCAGAGAATTAATTGTTCCATTTCAGAAAATAGATGAAGGGCTAATTTTTAATGTTCCTTCCTATTTAAAAATAAACAAACTGAGTCCACACATAAAACCAGCAGATTAAAGAGAAAAGAAAGTTTTATTTTAAAATAAAACTTTACAAGCTAAAGGGCGTAGATCAAACTTTATCCCATCAGATCAAAAATCACATAACAAAGGGAGTTCAGTACACTGAATTCTTTTCTTCAAAAGCGCCCTAGCTTTTTTAAAGCTCAATAAATGAATAAATAAAACAAGCAAGCAAGCAAATATTTTAGATGGGAAGAATGTTTTTATGTGAAGGATTATTGAAACAAATGCAACATCACCGTCTTACAATCTGTAATGATGTGATTTTGAATTCTACCATGTGGAGGTGTGAACACAGAAAACCTGTGCATGAAGCTAGAAGGGGTATCTTGTTAATCAGCGAATTCATATCTTTGGGATGCCATAGTGAAACAAGCTGTTCTGTGATCATGTAGAAGATTAAGCAGCTGAGCCTGCAGAACTACTAAGGACATCTCCATGACACCATCGTCCTATTAAGATGCTGTTTGCACTATAAATATATTTGGGAGTCTCTGCAGCTGAAGGCATTGGACCATCTGGTTTTATCCCAACTTTCCCCACTGGTTCTACAACCACCATCTGTTACCACTTGGAACCATCTGGATTTTTTTTTTCTTGAGCAATTGCCTAAAATGTAAAAAAACAAAACAAAAAACATTCCTAATATCTCTATGCTGTTGAGAAGGCAGGCTGAACTCCTTCCCCCTCCTTTATCAAATATTTTTTTATTATTTTTAAAGATCTTTAATGGGATGGATGTCTAGAAATACAGTTTACTACTTTGTTAATCAGGCATATTCCAATTAATTTTTAAAGTAAATGGCATTCTTTTTATTAAGGTTCCTTAGGGAATTCTACTTATTTTTCTCTCTATTGGAGATATTATTTAGTCCTACTTGCTTTCAAAACTTAGTTGTCCACTCCCGAAACCCGATTGTCCAATCATTCCTAAAATTCCTTAGAAATCTTAGGCAATACATTTCATGAAAACATTTTTTAGAAACTAAAGATTAACAGATTACTAGATGAATATTTTCTAAAAATTATTCTGCATTTTCTCCCATTTACTTGTGTGTGTGTTTTATATTCCATCTTTCATGGTAGCTTTCATGGGGAACCTCCCTTTGTGTCATCACACAATAACACTTTTTGTTGTTTTTGAGAGGGAGAGAGAGGGAGAGAGGGAGGGAAACTATCCTAAAACTAGCCAATGGGTTTGCCTGATTATAGCTGGACTTGAACCTGCTTTTATTTGGCTGTAGCTCAACATTAAAAAAAATTGCTGTTCTTTATTGGCTTCCCCTTTAATGGAAAAACATTGAACTACTGCTGTAGTCATTTTTTTAATTATTTTTTTTAAGTTTATGGGCAAGGAACTGCATTTCATCACTGAGTTTGGTAAGGGGTATGCCTGAACGTTCTTTCTTTCACAGTCATCTTTCAAGACTCCCTATTTCTGATGCTTTAATTACACCACAAGGAAAAAATGTCACAAGGCTGATCTTCCATTGGTATATTTAATGTATCCTGCCCAGAGTCATTTGAACGAGTGGCAGAATAAATAGAGAAATAAACAAGCAAATGGTGGCTTTTCAGTTCAGACAGCTAGGAAGCTAAGAAGGCTGCAACAACAATAGCCATCTCTAAATAATGACAATTTTTTTTAAAAAAATTGGCAAATGATTGGAAAGAAATTTTAAAGCATGCTGGAAATTGCTCAAGAAAAAATAGAAGTCTCCTTCAAAGTCTAGAACCTGAGAAATTGGAAAATCACATTTTAGAACAATATTATAACCAATCATTATCTATCTATCATATACAGTGATAAGATACAAAGATTCCACAGCTCAGCGAACAATGCAAGACATTGATTCTAACACTTGAGAAGTCTGTTCACCTGTTACAGAATAAGCAACCAGATTTTTTTTATATAATAATGCACTGCTGTCTCAGTAGAGGAGGAAAGGGCAGCATCCCTCAGAAACAAGTAAAGCGAGTGCTCAAAACACGGTACTTATTAAGGTAGGCTCAAGATGGTTTGCTAGACTAGAGTTTCCACATCTGGGATGAAAAAACATGAGTGACTTCTACATAGCAGCAAATAGCTACGGTTCTCTTGTTCTCTTTGGAGAAGAGTAATGTTCTAGTCACATCTAGTGGTTGTTTGTATGTGTCGCCCCATGTCATATTTCTGTCATATTTTAAGGCAATTTTTGCAAAATCTTCTCCTAACATTTTATGAGTTCAAGTATAAGAGGATAACATGTAAACTGCCTTTCAAAATTCTTTATATTATTTGTAGACACCTATAGCTTTTGCTGCCTCTTTACCAGAAGAAGCAACATTTCCCCACTGACTTTTTTATAAAAATTTCGCATTGAGAAGATTTCTTTCAAGATATTCTTTGATGGTTTTCAATTTAATACAAATGTCAACATTAGGCCTTAGCCTGACTCCCTTCTGGGCACCATACCTTCTATACTGCCAAGGACACACAATATTCTAGATCACTGTGTGGGAAAAACTTCCACTCATAAATACTTCATTTTCCATATTTTACCATGGTAGGCTTTTTTAAAATTCCAAAACAGTTGGAAAAGGTTAATCATATCAGTTCAAATAAAAAACTGAATTAAAATTTTACCATCAAGGAAGTATAGGTTTGAGATCCTATGGCAAAACAGGCAATCGACAACAAATCTATCACCACAAAATGCTATTCCATCAAAATCTCCTTTCTTATATTTTACAGTATATCTTAGACATATTTCAATAACAGTTTAGCAGAGAATAATATTATGGAGATTATATATGGATTCTTTGTTAAATAGTTCAAGATACCTTTGCTGCTAATGTCATTATGCTAAGCAATAAATGCAGGAAGAGTATGTGCTTTCATTCCAGAATTAACATAAGCCATGACTGCAGTATGTTTAGGTGAGAGGGTCAACTTTTCAAAAGGGTGGTTTTCATATTACGTTAATGATCAGAAGTACCTTTAAATATTCAAGCAGCCACAAGAAAACTTTCTAAGAAGTAGTCAGGTAGTCACAATTTTTCAGCTTTGCTTATATGAAATCAGGAGGCCCTTCAGGCAATCACTCATGCCATGGCAACCTCACAACTGGACTATGACAACACACTTTACATGGGGCTGCTTTTGTAAAGGTAAAGGTAAAGGTTCCCCTCACACATATGTGCTAGTTGTTCCTGACTCTAGGGGGCGGTGCTCATCTCCGTTTCAAAGCTGAAGAGCCAGCACTGTCCAAAGATGTCTCCGTGGTCATGTGGCTGGCATGACTAAACGCTAAAGGCACACGGAACTCTGTTATCTTCCCACCAAAGGTGGTCCCTATTTTTCTACTTGCATTTTTTACGTGCTTTTGAACTGCTAGGTTGGCAGAAGCTGGGACAAGTAATGGGAGCTCATCCCGTTATATGGCACTAGGGATTCGAATTGCTGAACTGCCGACCTTTCGATCGACAATCTCAGTGTCTTACCCACTGAGCCACCGCTACTCTTGTATCCCTGTGTTAAGCAGGCATTTACCATCTTCTTATACTTGAAACAGCTGGTGCTACACCAGTGGTGGGTTTCAAATTTTTTTACTACCAGTTCTGTGGGTGTGGCATGGTGGGCGTGGCATGGCATGGTGGGTGTGGTTTGGTGGGTGTGGTGGGGGAAAGATACTGTAAAATCTCCATTCCCTCCCCAATCCAGGGGAAGGTTACTGCAAAATCCCCATTTCCTCCTGATCAGCTGGGACTCAGAAGGCAGAGAATAGATGGGGGTGGGGCCAGTCAGAGGTGGTATTTACCGGTTCTCTGAACTACTCAAAATTTCCTACCAGTTCTCCAGAACTGGTCAAAACCTGCTGAAACCCACCTCTGTGCTACACTTTCTTCAGCTCATATGTTGATAAAAAGCAATGGATTGTTCTCTATGTGTGAGAGGATGTTTTAAAAAACAGACTTTAGAATGTTGTTCTTCTCTATGTGCTCTCTTTCTCCACCCACACCATCTTTACTTCCATCTTGAATGTGGAAACAAAAACTGTGTTATCTGGTCTGATTAGAAATTAGTTTAAAAAAAGAAGAAGATGTGGACTGTTGTTCAGATGGATTATTGTATTCATTAGTAATGTCAGAATCTATCTTATGTTTAGGCCAGACCTTTGATTCATCTAGTCAAGTATTGTTGACCTGACTGTCAATTGTTCTCTTAGCTTTCAGATATGAATCTTTCTAACTATGACTGGAGATGATTAAACCTAGGACTTTCTGGTTGTGATAGATTTATTTAGCATCCTGTATTTGTACTTAAAGTATCCCCAGGACAGGTTAATGTAAAGAAATAAAGGAAAAGAACAAACTACTATGATTCTTTTAAAAAGGAATCCAATGAATAAGCACAGAAACAGAAACCTCAAAACAATAAGGTGGTAAAATAACAAAAAGGTTATCAGCATTTAAAACTGGTGGTAAAGTAATTTACATTGTTTGTATCAGAGGTGGGTTTCACATATTTTTACCACTGGTTCACCCCATGCGTGCTCGCTTTGCACGTGCGTGCGCCCTTTGCACATGCGCCCAGCCTTCCGTGCATGTGCCCGGCCTCAAAAACATGGCTAAATAGGACGGCATAGCACCGGGGTGGGGGAGAGGGCAGGCCCACCCGCGGTCGCTGCTACCGGTTCGCCTGAACTGGTCTGAACCAGCTGAATACCACTACTGGTTTGTATACTGTAACTATAAGCAGTGGAATACAATTTTCTTCGGGTAAAGTTCAACTCCTGGTGATTTCAGAGACACATCCATGTAATTTTCTTAGCAAAATGCAGCTAGTCTGTCATTTTTTTCTACTGATCAGTGCAGCCTGTAGTTCTGATATTTCCTAATGGTATCTCATCCAAATCAGAGGTGGGTTTCAGCAGGTTCTACCAGTTCTGGAGAACCGGTAGCGGAAATTTTGAGTAGTTTGAAGAACCGGTAATAAGAATTCTGACTGGCCCCATCCCCATCTATTCTCTGCCTCCCAAGTCCCAGCTGATTGGGAGGAAATGGGGATTTTGCAGTAACCTTTCCCTGCCACACCCACCAAGCCACGCCCACCAAGCCACCCACCGAACCAGTAGTAAAAAAATTTGAAACCCATCACTGATCCAAATATTAAGCAAACTGACCCCGATAAGCATTTCAGGATCAGTCAGACTGAAGTTGTCACCTAGTCATGCATTCCATAACTGAGTCCCTGTTTCAATATGCCCACCTATCTCATTTCTGAAGATGGAAGGACAAAGAGCAGGTTCTCAAATATTAGATATGCAACAGTAAGCCAAATATGTAAAATGGAAACTTTAAAAGGAGAAAGAGAAAACAATATGCATCATAAGAAATTCAGAATCCTACTCTTCTTCGATAGTATGCGGATACAAAATACAGTATTTTGAGATTTGTCGTAGTTCTACACTTTCTGCATCTGCCATCTCATCAGGACTGTACACTAATAATATAAAATTCTCAACAATGTCAGTCAAAGGATGAATGTCACTCAGTTGCTCAGCTAAAGAAAGTAGGTGACTGAATTGGGCAGCAGTGATATAGGATGAGATGGATGGTCACTTTAGTAAAAATGGCAAAGGCATCAGTTCATACTGTGCAAAAGAAGGAATGTATTTTTCCTTTATGTTTACCAAGAAAGCTACATAGATAGAAAATTTTTAAATGATTGACAATATAATGCCAGATAATGGGCACCTCCGATCATATGGCAATCAACATGCTACTGAGAAACAGTGTTGATAGAAATCAATTTGACTATATTATTGCTAAAAGGAGGTGGAGTAGTTCAATTGTAGCATCAAAGACATGACCAGGTGATGAGTGTGGAACAGATCACGAAGTGCTCCAGTGTGACTTTCAGGTTAAATTAAAGAACAAGAAATAAATACTGCCAACAGTCAAATAAATATCATGCAGAGTCATCTTATAGGGGAGATGGGCAGCATAAACATTTAATAGATAAGAATAAGAAAACAACCAGTTTCCACAATATGATCCTGAACATATACCCATCATTTTCAAGAAGTTCAGGAACTGTCCTGAAGTCCTGAATCTCATTGGTAGAGAGCTACAGGAACTGTGGAATGAACTTAAATATGTTGTTAAAGTGCCGCGGTGGCACAGTGTTTAGAGTGCAGTACTGCAGGCTACTTCTGCTGATCACTGGATGCCAGCAGTTTGGCAGATCGAATCACACCACACTCAAGGTTGACTCAGCCTTCCATCCTTCCAAGGTGGCTAAAATGAGGACCAAATTGTTGGGGGCAATATGCTGACTCGTAAACCACTTAGAGAGGTCTGTAAAGCTCTATGAAGCAGTATATAAATCTAAGTGCTATTGCTATTGCTTGTTGTGGCCCGTATGCGTCTGTGCAGCTAGTAGCTGATTCAGACAGCAAAGAGACTGGTGTGGTGCTGTGCCAGCAGTCTGTGCAGCTGGCACTTGAGTTGGACAATGAGGAGGCTGGAGAAGATGTGGTGCCAGAGGCGGGAATTCAGCCAGGGCCTTCAGAACCTCCAGAAGCTCCCTTAAGTGAAGAGGACAAAGAGGAGGAGCCTCTTCTCGATGCACGGGCGCGCAGAGCTGCCAAAAGGCAGGAGTGGCTCCTCAGGAGGAGGTCTCCTCGAGAGTAAGGCTTGGGGCTAATTGGCCACTCTCTTAGCCTATTTAAGGAGGAACGCCGACTGAAGCAATTTGCAGGGAACAACTTCATTCACATACCTTCGTGTCTTGTCTTGCTTATCTTATCAGCTTCCTGCAAATTGCTTCTGGGCATTCTGCCAACCACAGTAAGCTTTCAGTATTATTCTTTGAATTCTTGGCGGCTGTTAATGCAGTTAATTAACAGCCGTTGTTGTAAAAAACTGGTTTATTTAGTAAACTAAGGTTTGAACAGACTTTGTGTGTGCTGCGTTCTTTGGGATCCATAGCTGGGGCAGAACATTGCTAAAAATGAACATGACCACCAAAGATGGAAAAAACAGATGAAAGCAAACTGGATGTCAGAACAAATCATGGAATTTGCCAACAAAAGAAGAGAATCCAAAAACAGGAAAGAGTTCCTTAAGTTCCTCTGGAAGGAATTTAACAATTTTAGAGAGTTGTTAGACAAGACAAGAAGCAGTATTTCAACATATGTAAAGAAACTGAAGATGAAAACCAACATGACAAACAAGAAAAATATTTTAAAACATCTCTGAATTCAGAAGCAGTTTCCACCCTCAAACTACTACGGGAACTGTTGGACTACTCAAAGGAATATGACTAACAGAAGAAGAATCAGTGTAGGTTCTAAGCAATCTATATGCCACCACATCTGGAGAATGGCATAGTGGTTAACAGATTGGAAGAGATCATCTACATTCCAATACCCCACAAAAAGGATACTTAATAGACTAGACAAACTATTATATAATATCCTTAATTTCACATGCTAGCAAAATAATGCTGCATACAATGCAGATTGGAGTCCTGCATAGGAAAAAGAGATGTCAAGTATTCAAGCTGGCCTTAGAAATGGCAGAGGAATATAAAACATTATTTTTTTTTAATTTGATTTATATGCCGCCCTTCTCCGGAGACTCAGGGCGGCTTACAGTGCGTTAAGCAATAGCCTTCATACTTTTGTATATTTATACAAAGTCAGCTTATTGCTTAACTTAATGGCCCAAGGGTAAAACAGGCGATATCATGGATGGGCCTAGGCTATACAATTCATCTTTGTGTTTTTCACTGCAAAGGATAATGAAGCTATAACTTGCACCATGAGCAGATCTGAAATAATTGATCTCACGTAATAACTTTTGTTAATCCTTATAACACACGTTATCTATTAATTCCACTTCACAGTGCTGTAAACAGTTTTTGGAAACCTATTCCTGGTTGGATTAACTGCTATTGATGTTTCATATTTTTATATTAAACTGCTTTAATATGAGGGCTCTGGGGAATAAAAATGGGGAAAATGTGGGCGGGCTGAGCTTCTGCTTTTCTGTGCTATACTGCAGGGAGATTCAAACACTTCGTTATATATTGCATGCAGCAGCTGTTCTCTCATCTAAGGATGGCAAACCTGAAATTGCATGCCAAGCTTAAACACATGCCAGTGTTTAAATGAAACACTGATTTCCACTGATTATTTATTACTGCATGTATTAAATGGGCAAGACAAAGGTGATGGTGATGAGAATAGAATCTGAAAAGGGAATAAAGAGGGGCAGGCTTGCATTGGTTAATTATGACTGATGATGTGCCATCAAGTCAGTGTTGACTCTTAGCAAACCATATACAAAACCAAAAAGCAAATAGGCTGACTCTGATTCTGGGTTTTATTATTTATTATTTATTAGTTAATTTGGTTTAAAATGGGATTTTGTTGTACATGTTTTTAACTTGTGTTCGCCACCCTGAGTCCTTCTGGAGAAGGGCGGCATATATATACATGAAATAAATAAATAATAAATAAATATACTGTAGGTAGATTTTCTCTATGATGATAAGTCCTTAGCCTGGTCCTTCAATCTTCCAATAATACACTCATCATATTGTAACTGAGTCCATCCTCCTTACTCCTGGTCATCCTCTTCTCTTCTCTTCTCTTTCCTTCTACCTTTCCCAGAATTAGAGCCTTCTCCAGAGAGTTAGATCTTCATATAATATGCCCAAAGTAGGATAATTTGAGCCTGATCATTTGTGCCTCTAGTGAAAACTCGGGGTTGATCTGTTCAATTATCCTTTTTTGTCTTAGAAAATGTCAAGGGTACTTGCAGGGTATTGAAGGGTATTGAACGATTCTTCTCCAATGCCAAAGTTCAATGGTTTTCAACACTCTTTCTATGTTGCTTCTTCAAAGTCCAACTTTTGCTTCCATAGAGTGTCATAGGGAATGCAATTGCTTATACTATTCTGATCTATCTACTGTAGGCATAGACACATTGCATGAGTATGTTTTCCAAGGCCTTCGTGGCTGCTCTGTTGAGTGCTAGTATTTCTTAAGTGCTTTTTCCTTTATCTGGATAATCAATCCTAAAAGATCTAAATATTATTTCAGTGTTTTCATTGCCAATTGTAAGGCTGGTTGTTTTACCTGTCATCATTGGTTTGGGCTTCTTTATATTTAAATTTAGTCCCATTTTTTCACTGTGCTCTTTGAGTTTTATTACTAGAGCATGCAAATCTTTTGCATTTTTGGCTGTCAGAATAGCATCTTCAATATAGTGCAAGTTATTGATGTATTTTTCCTCCAGTTTCAAAATCATGTTCAACTTCTTCCAATCCAGCTTTCCTATATATCCAGCATGTAGGTTTAGAGAGGGTAAAACTTTGTCTCATTCCTTTGCCAAATTGTAACCAGTCTGTTTTATCAGCTTCTATCACTACTGTGGCTTCCTGACCTGTATGTACATTTTGACACATTTGAAGGCCTTTCTATAATCAAAGACATACTGATTTGTTTTTAATGTTATTTGGATCGACCGGTTATCCAGCAAGCAACAGCAATAATTGGTACTACAGTGGTTTAAAGCACCCTGTTATTAACACAGCTGCCTGCAATTTACTGCTGGTTCGAATCTCTCCAAGGCTCTAGGTTGACTCAGCCTTCCATCCTTTCTAAGGTAGGTGAAATGAGGACCCAGTTTGTGGGGGCAATAAGCTGACTTTGTATAAATATACAAAAGTATGAAGGCTATTGCTTAATGCATTGTAAGCCGCCCTGAGTCTCCGGAGAAGGGCGGCATATAAATCAAATTAAAAAAAAAAAGTATCCTTCCCCTGCCACGCCCACCAAACCATGCCCACAGAATCGGTAGGGAAAAATTTTGAATTTCATCCCTGGGGGGCAACCTGTCAACCCTGAAGATGACATATGTGTAGCCATATTTTATTGTAGCCTTTGTCTATTTCTTCTTAGTTTTTAGGTTTGCAAGTAAAGAAACTTTATGGTATTTCAGGCTCGCCACTCTCTAACTGTTGAAAGGGGGGTTACTTAGATAAAGGGGGAATGTTATGTTTAGGTGGGATTCCTTCCCATGGGAACAGAGAAGATGCCTGCACCTGGAGGAAAGTGGAGTTTGGAGTCACCGGACTGATGGACTGAGAATTGATTGAAGATTGTGACTCAGGGCGGGGAAGTTTCAGACTTTTGCTTTTTATTGGGTGTAATTCCGGATCCTGGCCAGAGCCTGAATTACACCAAGTCCTTGCCATCTTGATACATTCCTAATAAACAGACTTTGATGGAAAATGGATGCCTTGGATTTTATTTCATGGGACATGTTACTAGGAAGCCTGGTTTATTCCAGTTGGGTTTGGGAAGGCTCAAACCCAACTGGAATAAATCAAGTTAATCCGTATCTTCCAAGCTCATATTATCACATAGTCCTTTAAAAAATGGGGACAGGAGTGCAGAGTTAAACACATTCCATTAAGAAGTGTAGTATATCATAATATAAAATAGTCAAAGATCTAGATATATCATTAAATATATGTGAATCAGGATGGATTACTTTTTATATTTTATGGGCTCTTCATTTCAAGCAATGTTATATGAATTTAATTTCAATTCATTCAAATAAAAAAAAATCATAGAATGTCTCTTCCCTTTAGTTTCTTACAACTAACTTTGATCTCTTTGTATTTAATTAAAATGAAATATAGCTAATATAGTTCATTTCCTGTCATATGCTTAATCATTTTCCTCTTCTATCGTGGTAAATAGTATAATTTGGTAATCACTTTTGGAAATCCCTGAGGATCTCATCCAAATCTTTTAGGATCTTACCTCTATAATAAAATTTCCTAACACTTTAAAAAATGTCTCAACTTTATATTATTTTTGCGAGAGACCAAACTAATAATAATATATATATTTACTCCTGATCTTATAGAGGATCTACAATCCAAAACTCTTCCATTATTACAATACTCCATTGACCTCACTGAGTAAATGTCTATACCAATTTTATGATATCTTAATTTCCTAAACTCTATAATATGTTCCATGTCCAAATCTCATACATGTTCATTTTTAATAAGCAAACACATTTGATCACATGGAAAATATGTGCTCTCCAAATCATCAGAGGAAGATCTAGATATTTAATTTTTGAGTAGCTTTGCTTAGTGTAAATATATAATACCAAACAAGGGAAAAATAATTTGCAATGGTCCAATTCTTTCTACATTGATACAGTTTTGCTTCTTGTGTACTGTACAACCAATATATTTTTTAATATTATTTTGCCTATAATATTACTTTATTTAACTGTGAGCCAACATGTTTTAATTGTTACATCAAACAGCAAGTAATAATTAAAGCCAGATTAGATGTTCCAAATAATGCCTGCTATAGTCTTGAGCAAGAAGCAGCTGGGGATGCGGGAAGGAAAGCATTTAGCAAAGAAAGAGTTAAGAATTCTATGCCTCTTCTCCCAACAGTTCCCCCAACAGCTGTTTCATTTCAAGCAAGTGGAGAGGAATTGCACACCTCGAGGTAAAAAATATTGAATTTTGCTTTATATTTTCTCACATGCAAAGCAATCCAGATTCCACTGGAAAGGCAAATGTGTCTCATAGATACCACTGCAGTACATAAATAGCAATAGCAATAGCACTTATCTACTGCTCCACAGTGCTTGACAGCCCTCTCTAAGGGGTTTACAGAGTCAGCATATTGCCCCCAACAATCTGTGTCCTCATTTTACCAACCTCGGAAGGATGGAAGGCTGAGTCAACCTTGAGTCAGTCAGGATCGAATTGCTGGTAGTAGGCAGAATTAGCCTGTAATACGCGATAGGGTGCCTACCAGGCTCTCTATCCTATCTGATCTTTTAAAAATACTATTTCAATAAAAAATTAAATTTGCACTTGACAGACTGCAAAGCAAAGCACCTGGCATCATATTTATTTGCAAGAACGCCTTTGATAGCCATAAAGATGCCACTGGCATAGTAAACAGCTTTGAAGAAGTAAGATTAATCTACCTTCTGGAGGGAAAAGGGTGCTTTCATATTGACCATGCTCACTATGGTAGTCAATATGGGAATAAATTAATAACATAATCTCTTAGGGCAGCTTTTTTGTCAGTGTGCCCACTCTCAGCATCCTTACCTGATTCGAAAAGTTGTTCTCCCACAAAGATTAGTTATCCATCTTTCTAAGTCTAACTTGAACCTCACTGAATAATCTCAGATTAATTTCTCATAATTTAATTCACATCAAACAGTGGTTGTGGGGAATCCTCATATACATGACCTTGAACTTCTTGGGAGAAATACAGAAGTGAGAAACATACCTTCAAGCTCTTTCACCAAAATGTACAAGATATAAAAGGTAAAATGAGAACAATTCAATTTCTATTACATGGATAGGGGTAAAATTTACAACTAAGGCCTGCCACTGGGAAAAAAATCCGTTGTAACAGCTTGAGCCTTGGGGTCTTTTAATTGCTTATTTTGATACACACTATGAAAAGTTAGACACAGTTTCCAACAAAAAGAGATGCTATTTACAGAGGTATCCAGCTTCAAAAACTGGAACTTCCTCAAAAGCCTTTATGTATTGCGTGAAATGCAAATGACACACTGCAAAATGACACTATCATTGCAAGAGGGAAAGTGTTCTCAGAAACAGCCAGTCAAATATGAAGATTTTATGAATGTACTAATATTTCTGCCAATAACTACCTCTGTATGGCTATGTCGAAAAAGAAGGCATCATGAAACATGGATAACAAATTATGAATTTTATCTAGACAGATTAAAAGTAAATTATGTCCAGAAATCTGCATGACATTAGTAGATACAGAATCCTAATTGTATCTGTGCAAGATGATTTCTGTAAGGAAAAAAATGCAGTACCTTGAAAGTTTTGAGATTTTTTTATGTATAATTTAGAAAATTACTATGTTAGTAATACTCTGTATTAGTATGTCAATACAAAGGTTATACTATATTATTTGTATACTACACTTTCTCATATTTACACTGCTTTTTGTTCAAAATGAGTGTTTTTAGTAGAATGCTTTAAACAGTGCACCTTAAAAATAATTTGCACATATTTGCATGTTTTCATTTGATTAAAAAAAACATAATTTGGGTTCCTAGATGCAGTAGCAGAGGATGAGCTGGTACAAATGGAAACTGAAGGAGTAATTAGAGAGGGAGTCTGCAGTCTTATGCAAATTAACCAAAGACTAAATTCAATTAAAGTCCATCTCGGGAAATTGTCAAGCTATCAGCATGCTAGGGCAATTCTAGGCAAAGGTTTTTGTTTGCCAGATTCATTGAATAAGTGGGCCTTGGCTTTCGTGTGTCTTTCTGAAATACCAGCCTGTCCTTTCCGTATTTTATGTTTCAGGATTGTCCATAACTCAGGAACAGAAATCACATTGTGCATGCATAAAGATCCCAGATTCAAAGTAATCCTCAAAAAGATCTGTCTGAAGTCCTAGTTAAGAATCACTGCTGAGTGTAGACAGAATAAATCAATGAGTCTAAAGTTGGAATGAAATAACTTGCTTTCCATGATACTAAACATTCAGTTTCAAAACATTATCCGAGAATCTCTGGAAAACTAGGATCTTTGCTTTGACTTTCAATAAATGAAGTTCCCTTTTTGCCAAGGCTGTCATAAATCCAGAATGAAATGCAAGGATGGGGAACATTCTGTCTCTCAAACTCCTTGATATTTTTATCCAGAGAATGAGAGTGGAACGGCTTTTCTTGGCTTATAATTATAGTAAGGATGCCTCACTGGGAGCAGAAGAGAACACAATGCTCCCCCACCTCCAAAATGCCAGCAAGACGAGTGGCTGGCTTATATCCATAGTTTTATAGATGAATGCCAAAAAAAAAACAAAAAAAAAACCCAACCCCAAATGAACACAATGTAAAGAGAATGAGTTATACGTCATCTGTAACAAAGATTCCTGGGAATGGTATACACTGATATTAATGTTGCCTTGACTTTCAGTAATTTCTTATGGCGTGGAAGATCATTTTTACTTCAATATCAGCTCCTGCATGTTGAATTTTTACTATCTGTATTTTTACTTCAACATCACTTCTTGCATGTTGAGATAGCAAAATAGCAAATTCACACTCTCCTTATCTCTCTTGCACCCCCCCCGCCCCCCCCCCACACAAATGTGATTTGTCCTTAATGGAAACAGACTAAAAATCAACACTCTGTAGTTTCCTGGTTGTTAGTAATTTAACAGGTGCACAGAGTATTTACTCTCCTGTCTGTCCCACTGCCTTTGACTGAAAATAAAAAGCAATTTTTGTCTTTGCTGGTATGGGCAAGGGATAAACTGAGGTGCATGAAGAATTAACATTCACTGTCAGACATCAAAGCCATCAGACCAAAGCTTTATATTGTTTTGTTTAATGGGTGGCCCAATTGCCTCAGCTCATTGGACTAAAACACTGGTCGCTCAGGAAACTTGCTCTGATTTTATGAATCATTGCATTGCCTGATAACAACTATTTAGGACGGGAGACAATGGCAGCTGCATGTTCAGAGCAATCAAAAATCATGTAAATGGAGCTAAAACAGATGCTAGCATAGTTATGCAAAACGTTTCACAATTCTAGTTGAAAACACAGCCCATTTATAGCTCTGTAGAAAACTTCTGTTGAGTTATTATACCAAGGCAGGACTAAGTTATATCTGGGTTAGGAATTTCCCATGTTTGTCTATTCTATTTGAATTCTCAACTCACTTCATAACCAAGGTATCTTCTAAATCTAATAATGAAGAGGAATTCCCTGCTTCAGAATAAAAGAATAACAAGAGTTGGAAGGGGTCTTGGAAGTCTTCTACTCCAAGCCCTTGGCCAAGCAAGAAATACTTATTAATTCTGCAACATGGCTGAAAGAGAAAAAAGGTTTAATTTTTTCCCTGCCTAGTTCCCTTTTCTTCTACAAAGGAAAAAATAAGTGGGTCAATAGAATAATGAAATGTGAATGCAAGAAGCCAGCAGCATACATGCCTCCTCTCCCTTTTTAATGAAAGGGCAACTAGGAGATTTTTTTCCCCCCTGAAAGTGTGCACCAAGGAAGAATGAGAGGGCTTGCTTCCATTAAAGCTCTGAAGTCTGGAGTCATTTGCTAAGGACTTTATACAATACAACAGTAAGACTGCTTATAAAAATATAAGGGCTTTTTAGAGATAATTTGGTTTATCTGAAAGAAAGGAAGTTAAGACTTCAGAAAACTAATAAAAATGATAAGGCAATCTCAGTTGATCTAACCAAGTTCACAAAGCAAAGATGACTTGGGAGTGACTCACAGGAGGCAACCTCTATTCCCCAAATACTAGAAGCTTCAACAATGATTTTGAAAAGGGCAAATTTACTCTTCAAGTCTTTCTGAAAGCTGCACAAAAGAAAAAAAAGCAATCCAACCAAACATTTCTTGTGCAAGCAGATCCTTTTTTTCATAGCATGCTCTCAACAGGAGTTTATACAGAAAGAAAAGGACTGTACAGAAAGTTACTACATATAGTAAGAGCATTTTGCTATTATCTGCTGAATGGTATAAGAAGCAACTGCTGTAGGGAGATAATCAGGTTTTGGGCAGGTGTGTATAGGTAGTCCTCAGCTAATGACTACAATTAAGTCCAAAATTTCTATTGCTAAGTGAGGTTTTGCCCCACTTTACCACCTTCCTTGCAACAGTTGTTAATGAATCACTGCAGTTATTAAGTTAGTAACACAACTGTTAAGTGAATCTGGCTTCCCCATTGACTTTGCTTACCAGAAAGTTGCAATCACATGATTCTGGGACACTGCAACCATCATAAATATGAATCAGTTGCCAAGCATCCAAATTTTGATCACATGACCATGGGGTTGCTGCAATGATTGTAAGTGTGAAAAATGGTCATATGCAGAGGTGGGCGGCTGGGAGTTCGCAGGGGTTCAGGAGAACCTTTAGCTAAGATTCTGTGCAGTTCAGAGATGCCCCAAATTCCACTCCTGGCTGGCCCCTCCTCATCTAACCCTCCCATCCTCTCCCCTCCCCTCCCAGGAGTCCCCACGCAGCCTGTTTTGGATGCAGCTAAGTGCAGAGTGTGCTCATAGGCTTGGGGAGGGTGAAAAATGGGCCTACCGGAAGTTTGGGAAGGCCTGAAATGGGCCCGTTTCTGGCCTCTAGAGGGCTTCTGGAGCCTGGAGAGGCCGTTTTTGCCCTCCCAGAGGCTCAAGGAAAGCCTCTGGGAGGGCAAAAAGCCCCCCCCCCCACTGTGGTGTACGGGGCCAACTAGGCCATGCCCACCCAGCAACCAGGCAGAGAACTCCTTGCTAAAATTTTTGAAGCCCACCCCTGGTCCTATGTCACTTTTTCAGAGCTGTTGTAACTTCAAACAGTCATTAAGTGAACTGTGGTAAGTTGAGGACTACCTATTCTTTGTAAAGAAACAAACTTTCTCTATGAGATAAATATAAATATTTATGCAAAAGGTAATTTCAAAATAACCTTAGCAGCTGATTTTAGATATTTAAGAAGAAACTACAGAACACCTCCCACTCCAAAATATACTGGTGTCAGAAGCCCTTTTAGAGAGTCCAAGAAATACTATATATGCTATATAGTATCTTAAATATCTCATACACAGAAACTAAAAAAAGGGACAAGTTTATATTTTCTCTCTATGTTATACAAGAAAACTGAACTATGTCTTCAGACATGGAAATAGCTGGCAGAATAGAGTTACTTAAAGCAGTAGAAGTGGATAGAGATACTGGTCTGTTAAAAGGAAATCATAGATCTTGCTTTTAGACCTAGTATTAATTATATTGTACACAGAGGCTCTGAATTCTCTAAATGTTTATTGGAAAATGGAAGTGAATCTGGAGATTGTCTTTCCAATGATCTCAAACATTAATAACATGCACATTTCTGTAGATTTTGGAAATTTAAATGAAACTGCAATCTGAGAAAAGATTTTACAACAAGGACTTTCTCCCAAAAGGGATAGAAGCTATTTTCAAACTGAATACAAAGCAGTTTCTCATCCATATCTTTGATAAAACAAAGCTTTAAACTGCTGAATGGAGCATGTATGACATACTACCACAACCTTGTTCAGAATGGATTCTTAATGTATTCTACTTCAGGACATTTATTAAATCGGAACAGGTCTATACATTAGTGAAAAGAAAGAGTGTGTCTGTACTATTCTCAAACCTAAAAATGGTTGGAAACTGCTATACAGATAGATGATTTATTTAGGATTGTTTTTCACACCTAGATATCTATCCCTTTATTGTGATTCATTGCAGTCAGCCAGATGTCTAGACTACATTTGGCATTTTATCCACTTAACAATTCCTTCCAAAGACTTGGGACAGGCAAATATTGTTTCTTGAATTATTATTATTGGTTAACAACAATGTGAAATCACAGCTACCAGTTCCTTAGCTGGTGTTGGCCTTCATATGCATCAACTTCTTCCAAAGAATCTAGGATGCTATAATGTATGGCATAGTATATGTGCAGATTCAAGCAATGTGGCCTTTTGCATCTGGCAGATGGAAATGTTGTCAATGCATAGATGTTCTATGTGCCATCCAAGATTTTTTTGATGAGGCACCCAGTGTACTAGGATCACTACTGGGATCACTATGGTCAGTTATCCCATTATCTTTCAATTTTGATTTTCACATCTTGGTATTTTCTGATGTTCTCCAGTTCTTTGTCTTTTACCATCCACTGGTATTGCCACATAATTTATCCAGTTTCCTTTTTTTTTTTTTGATAGCAATTACATCTGGTGCTATATGAGCTAAGTCTGTATCAGTTTTTGTATCTGGAAATCACTCAATATTTTAACCTGCTCATTTTTTTTTTACTATTTAAACTCTGTGTTCTCTCCAGTTTTTCATTATAGGTATGTGACAGGGGTGAAATGCTCCTAGTTTGGACCGGATCGCCTGATCCGGTAACGATGGAGGCGGGTGGTTCGGAGAACTGGTAGCAAAAATCCCTGCCCCCCCCCAATGCCTAGCTGAGCCGCACAATCATCAGAGGCTTTTTTTTTTTTTACTTTTAAAAGCATTTTTTCTACAACCTCTTCTGCCGAAAAAATGCTTTTAAAAGTAAAAAAAAAAAAAAAGCCTCTGATGATTGTGCGGCTCAGCTGGGATGGTCAAAAGCTTTTAAAAGAAAAAAACCCTCTTTTTCTTTTAAATGCCTCTGATGATCCAAGCTGAGTTGCCTGATTGGCAGAGGCTTTTTTAAAAACTCAGCTTGGATCGTCAGAGGCATTTAAAAGAAAAAAAACGTTTTTTTCTTTTAAATGCCTCTGACGATCCCAGCTGAGTTGCCTGATTGGCAGAGGCTTTTTAAAAAAGCCTCTGCCGATCAGGCAACTCAGCTGGGATCATCAGAGCCTTTTGAAAGCATTTTTTACAACCTCTTCACCGAAGAGGTTGTAGAAAAAATGGTTTTAAAAGTAAAAAAAAAAATTGGCCATGCCCACCCAGTCACATTACCCCCACCACCACCAAGCCATGCCCACAGAACCGGTAGTAACAAATTTTAGATTTCACCACTGGTATGTGATAATTTTCACAGATGTTCCAATGAATCATTTTGGCAACTTACATTGTTGTTTGTGTGGTCTTCTTGCATGAGCTATGATCTACTATCTCTTCTGCTTCTTTGTACAATCTGTACTTTAAAAATCATTTGATGATTTTTCAATTCTAATCTGATAATAAGCCCAATTGGGCTTTTGAGTGCATGCGCTAAAATAAGCCTCCCCCTGGAAATATTTAAACGCAGAGCTGGAAATCAGGTAAGACGGCAAGAGGAGCCCCATTTTGCTCCACGTGCCCCAAAATAATAAGACCTTCCAAAAAGAAGGCCAAGGGTTTATTTCGGGGTTCAAAAATATAAAACAGGGTCTTATTTTCAGGGAAACACGATAATATAAATATAAATATGGAAGGTGGTGAGACAAAACAGAGAGTAACTTCAAGGAAGGAGCCATTCAATGCAACCTCATTGAATGGGAGGATGAAGGAAATAGGGCAGCCACAGCAAATGCTGCAACTTAATCCCACCAGGTAAAGGATACCAGGTGAGAGAGTGCTTGAGAAAGACCTGAGCTGGTTCACTGATTGTTAACCAGGCAATGTTTATCACTCTTATCTCTCCTGACTAACTTCATTCCAGAAAAACAGCAAGGAAGAGAAAACAAAAGAAACAGGGTGCCATTGTTTTTAGAAATCATCAAGTAAATCCTTTTCTTGGTGGGGGGAATGTCTTGTAATTATAACACACATCTGATTCCAAATGGGCTGGGGAGTGAGAAGAGTTAGACTGAAGAACGGTTGCTCAGAATGGTGGTGTTGAAGCAAGATTTGGTCAGCCATTTACCTTAATTTGAGTTCCTGTACAGATTAGGGAACATGGATTTGGAGCCAATTCTTTAACTTCATCACATTTATTGATATCACCTATTTCCTTTCTCTCTTACAAGAACTTTTGACTCTTCCACACCCATTTATGCTCACAACAATCATGTAAGTAGATCAGGCTAAGACGAGATAGATGTGAATAGTTCAAAACAATTTTGTGATCTTCATGGAGAGTATGGATTTATTATACTGTCAGCCTGCTGATTCCTATCAGCCCAAGACAGTTGTCAGGAATGATAGCAATGGTAGTACAAGATTCCCTAGAGGTCACCAGACTAAGAAGATCAGTCTGCATTCTCAGGCAGAAGTCCTGAGGACCAGGTCTTCAAACTTGGCAGCTTTAAGACTTATGGACTTCAACTTAGTCTTAAAGTCTTCAACAAGTCTTAAAGCTGCCAAGTTTGAAGGTCTCTGCTGTAGAGTTTCAGGCAGGAACCTTCTGCAGTCTGAAGATGCCTTGATTGAATATGGGATAGTCAACTTACAAAGCATCTGCCTTGAACAGTAGCTCTTATGCTTAATAACTCACCTATTTTAAAGCTGACGGACCATTTCTCTTTTTGAGATGGTAAATTATTTAATATATCTTAAATATCTAGAGAAATTTCATTACTTTATTTCAGATGTAGATCAAAGCATGGCACACAGCATAGTGTTCAGAAACATCTGTTTCTGAAACAATCTCCTGGCCGTCTAACCTTAACAAACACATGCATAAAGCATTTGGCTATTTCCTTGCAGAGGAAGTGAATTTTCCTTCCAACTTCTCTGCCCATTTGTTCATTTTAAAGGCTCCATTTCAGAGACACAAAAGGCTGGGAAGGTATGTCTGCACAAAATATACTCCTGGTATTAGAGAATCCATTTTCTTTCTTTTGTATACCTTCATAATTCTGTTGAAGTTAATAGAATTAGCTAGTGTTAATTTGCACAATAGTAGCTGGTTCCAGATGCAGAGAGGGAAAAAAATCTTATTTTACAAAATCAAGATCATTATCAAAGAAATACACAGGGGAGGCATTAGGATGGACATCAGAATTTAGAACACAAAACATCCTTAATTATATTTGTTCATGCACATATACACACTGTGATGCCATATATTTGATTTTCTCTATTTTTAAGAGGATCTGCAAATAGTGGTTTGCACTTGAAATCGATTTTGAAGATGATTACTACATACTGATAATCCTTAAACCAGAGTTTCCTTCCGGATACTTTTGGAATTTGCTGGATTATCAGTCCTGCCATCGCTATTCATATTTTGAAAGTGTCTGGCTGTTCCGTGAGATGCTGGTATATCAGAGGTAGGTTTCAGCAGGTTCTGACCAGTTCTGGAGAACCGGTAGCAGAAATTTTGAGTAGTTCGGAGAACCAGTAGTAAAAATTCTGACTGGCCCCACCCCCATCTATTCTCTGCCTCCCAAGTCCCAGCTGATCAGGAGGAAATAGGGATTTTGCAGTAACCTTCCCCTGGAGTGGGGTGGGAATGGAGATTTTACAGTATCCTCCCCCTGCCACGCCCACCAAGCCACTTCCACCAAGCCATGCCACTCCCACCAAGCCACACCCATAGTAAAAAAAATTTGAAACCCACCACTGTGGTATATGTGTGATTAAAAACAACGAAGTTTTAAACTGATAATTGAAGTAAAGAAGCTTTGTTCCTACCTACTAAAGTCAACTGTGCACTTCAGGATTGTTCTTGGTCACCTTGGTTATCTTTCTAGTACAAAGTACTGCGCTAAGAACTTAATTTTTGTTAATTGATTAGGATTCATGGCAATTACTTTTGGGCTGAGCACTGTTCTGACCTAGGCTCCCTTAAAAAGCAGGAAGCAGGAATTGGTCCTGGGAAAACCTCTTTTATTTACACGACTGTGAATTACTTTCATTCACAAGGTTTGTCCAAACAGTTTTTCAAAGGAATATTTATCAACACACCTTATCTCACTTGGCAAGCTGCCATGTTACTTGTTTCCAAACGCAGAGTAAGGCAAAAATTTGCACAGAGTCTCTTAGAGTCACAAACAGAACTTTCCACTCTTGAAATTACCGAATGAATGGTTTCCTGCAAAAGCCCCCTCCCCATTTGCTCCTCTTTTGTTTCCTATGGGAGGGGCCAATCATCTCCAAGGTGTGGCTTTACTCCCAAGTTGCCCCTGCTTTCTGAGTTGTTCTTGTCTTCTGGCAGCTCTACGCATGCGCACACTGGGAACGGGCTCCAGCTGTTCCTCCACCTCACTGCTGTCTATCTCCCTCTCTGCCTCCGATGCAGAGCCCTCGTCCGAGCTTTCCCCAGCCCCCAGGACTGGCTCATGTTCCTCCCCAACCTCCTCACTGTCCAACTCTGCTGCCAGCTCCACTGGCTGCCAGCGGGCCACAACAAGCACCACTTTTGTATCCCTTTTGTGGAAGCTTTTTAAAGAAGTCTAAAACCCAGGGGGAAAAAATCAAGTTTTTTCCATATATCTGATCTGGATTAAATATAGATGAAAATGCAATGAATAAATCATGTAGATAGGTGGGAGAATAAATCCTGACCTGTTTTCTGTTGTGAAAGTCTTCCTTACTAGTTCTGCTTATTCATGTGTGCAGGCCTGCTTAAAAGCTTGCTTTGGGCTTTGCAACTTGAATGATTGGCCAAACATGGAGAGAACAGTGGATAACCTATTGTGGGAGCAATTTGTTCTGGCTGCTAAACAATCCTGATATAATTCATTATTTTGAGGTTTGGTCTAGGGGAGGGAAACTAGTAAAACTTCTTATTATTTATTTATTTATTTATTTATTTATTTATTTATTTATTTATTTATTTATTTACTTATTTATTTATTTATTGAATGAATGAATGAATGAATGAATTTGTATACCGCCCTACTCCCGAAGGACTCAGGGCGGTGAACACCCATAGAATAAAACATATAAATACAAAATTTAAAATAGATTAAAACGAATTAAATAATTTGGCTGAACAAATTTAAAACCCCAATAATTTAAAACCAGATTTAAAATTTCCATTTAAAAAGGGGAAAGACTTAGGTCAGGCCGGCTTGATGAAATAGGAAAGTCTTGAGCGCGCGACGGAAGGTACGCAGATCCGGGATCCTCCGTATCTCCGTATCTATTCAGCTCAAAGTCTCATCATAAGTCTTCTAAGGCAAACAGAATCATCATGACACTAAAACACGATTGAGGTTAGGGATGTGGGGGGGGGGGTAAGATCAAAATATAGTTTTCATGAATTAATTATGTATCTGTGGTGTAGCTCTGTAAAATAATAGTGTTTTCCCAGTATCTGCAGTTCCGTGAGAATATCATGACATCGCTAGAAAACTACAACACATTATATGGCCAAAATAAAGATTTGTTTTTGTGACATTACTATATGGCAAAGCAATCTTTCTTTTTTCATCATCTACTTAAGTTAGTGCAGGTTCTCTGGCCAACTCTGCCCTATTCGTATTTGATTCTAGAAGGAAACGATGATGTTTATGGGAGTCTTTTCAGAATCTATAACCAGCTCTTTTACAAAACTGCAACTAAGTTTTGGGAGATACCACTTTCCTACATTGAGTTTTATTCTTTATCAAGCTGTGGTCTTTGTTCACCACCAACCAGTAGTGTCACCAAACAAGCGGGTCATAATGCAGAGAAGAAATTTATATATAGGAATGTTCGATGCATGTGGAAAAAGTTGCTGAATTATACATTCACTACCTCCACCTGCAAAGCTCTGTCTGTGGCTCAGTCACCAGCTTTGGTTCCTTCTCTGTTGAAAAAAGTAGCACTTTACACCATAGCGCCCCCTGCTGATCTCCATATACCACAGCACGTGCTCCTTGTTGCTGTAAGATTCCTATAGCAAAATCCAAGGCAAGTTGAGCATAACAAAAACAGGAAATAATTCAGTGGTCTTATGCTGTACTTCTTAGTTGTTTTAATAAGCAACCACTTGGGCTACTTAACAACTACAGAGATCATGTGATATTTTGCAATGCAGATTAAGGGCTGTGTTCTTTCCAGATGCAAACAGCAAAGTAGGATGGAAAAATAAGAGAAATCCATAAGAATAATATTGATCAATATAAAACCTTGTTGAGTTCATTGTGTCACTCTGGTTCTTTTCTCCAACTCTCTGTCAATTATGAAAGGGAACTGCTTGGATATTTCAAACTTCTTCCCTTAGGAACACTCCGCCTTTCAGCTTGTACTTTCACGATTTTTCACATTCAAGAAGCCCCTAGATGATTGGTTGGCAATCTCAAGGTCATTATAAGGCAAGCATATCAGGCTAGAATGCAGGCATGAGGCTACCTAAAACTTCCTCCTGACTTTCCTAATCTGTTTTGTCGTGTTAATAATTCTATTAGCACACAGATGGTCGTGTAATAAAGGATAATTTTCCCTTCATTTCAGAAAGCTACCCTCCTTTTTTCTTCTCTTCCTGTGTTCATGATAATATCAAAGAAATTATTTGAAACATGGATGGATGAAGGATACTCTCTGCCAAAGCAATGTGTGTACTTTACCTTCACAAACCATTGCTACAAGTTATGGAATGGAATTGCCACTGGCTGATGTAGATTTGACACATGTATACACACTCTCTCCCTTCTTGCAACAGAATGCTCTCATCTTTCCTTCCTTTCTCTCTCATTCTCTGTCTCTCACACACATGCACACACAAACTAGACAAAGTGTTCCTTCTCACATTTCCACACACGAGTCAGCCACTACGGGCTCACTTGGTCATCATACACATGCACCACAAACTCAAGCATATTACCTGTCACAGAAGTCAAGCTTCCCATTGTCACAGCACACATGTCTCTTTGTTTTTTTTTTTAGAGGTAGAAAGAAAACCATGTAAATACAGGCTCCGTGACCAATCCTGAAACCAGTGCATTTCTTTTTGGGTGCAGATTCAGGAAGACTGCAGAATATGACCAAGACAATCAACACAAAGCTTTAAACATGAGCCTCTTCCGTGTGAGTTGGCAATTTTTTTCCCCTGTAGTTTTCTCTCTGCCCCTCCTGCCCCCGCCCCAGGACACATGTCTCTCCTCTGCAGGCAGACAGGTTATTCTTAAGTTTCTTTTCTTTTCTTTTTTTGTCGTTATTGCTACTCTTGTTTTCTGACTAGAAGAGCATTACTCCATTGGGAAGCTATAGAACTCATAATAAATAAATGGCGCCTTCCCTGATTTGTTCTGACAGCTCCTCACTCAGTGAGGGCCATTTCTGAGGCTGTCCAAAAGCAGTCCAGACCCTTCCGACTCTGCCACCTGCCAATGGCAGAATGACATTGCCCACATTTGTGCCTGGCTGTTATTTCAAGCTAACTTAGTGGGCCTGAACACGAACCACCCACCCATCTCGCCCCTGCCCATCACCATGGTATCTGACTCTGTGACGCATAAAATCAATAGCAACACCAAACACTCGAATCCTGCTGCCAAGCGGGATAGCGTGAAATGGCTCCCTGCCTCTCCACATTATTTCCCACCGTTCTCTCCCTCCTGCACCCCCCTCCCCGCCCCACATGAATGACAATTGTTTCTCCTTCTTCTCATAAAAGCTCATAGGAAGCGGAGACCGGCAAGGCAAGCAGGTACGTTTCAAGGTCTTAGAAGTGAAGAGGAACCAGAACTACCCAGGATGATCTGAGGGTATCACAACAACACACTAAGTTGCCTGTGGGAAACACCAGCGGGAGGGAGGGGGGGTTGCACAAAAGGGGAAGTAAGATGACAAGGTGTGCTACTCCACAAGCACCCTCCCTGATTTATCCCTCCTCCTGTTCTAGAGAGGCAACGCTTTAGCAATATTACCTTCCATCCTTTTCCCCTCACAAAGCAAACGGTGGCAGAGGTAAAGGTATCATGTGAAGCCCCCCCCAACATTTGGCATCATAAGAATGAAGACTGCATTGGACTCACCTGGGGCATCAGTGGAAGAGACGGCTACCCATGTGCTGACACTACCTTCTTGCCATGGCGTAGTTGTCCAAAGAAAGCTTTGTGATGAAGACCGGTGTGAATTATTGTGGCAACTCTTCTGTTCCTCTCCTTGTCTTCTGTCCTCCCTACCACCACCACTATCAATACACACACTCACACACACACACACTTTTGCTCCTCCTTCAAAAAAATCCGCCTCTCTGTGCAACAGCCGCCGTTCTCCCCATAATGATCACTAGTGCGATGCCCATTCATTCAGCTTTTTCTCCCCCCTTCCGCCTCTCCCTCTTTCCCAACCTTCTGGATGAGCCTGTTAGTGATGCTGCAGCAGTGCTGACATCCCCCTGAGAGCACAGCACAGAAAGGTTGGGAGGGGGGAAGGATGGAGTGGAGAGGGACGCAGAGATGGGGGGGGAGAAGAAAGAAAGAAAGAAAGAGAGGGGAGAGAGAGAGAGAAAGAGAGAGACAGAAGAAGAAAATGAAAGGGCAAAGCAGGTTTTAAAACCAGACCTGGATTTGTACAGGAGTCTGGAATATTAGAAATACACACACACACACACACACACACACACCACATACATACATATATACACAGAGAAAACTGGGGCACTGGAAAGAGCAGGGGCATAGCTATTTCTCTGGCTGTGTATCTAGATTCTCGTGCATCTTGCAATCTGAAACCTGCATGACATAAACACAAGAAAAACCTAAGGAACTCAGTAACTTATTATCAAGAAGGGGATAGAAAAATATCAGAAGGCAGGCGACAGACAGGCCTTGCTCCATGAAGGCTTTGTCATAACTGGGGTGTGGGGGTGAGGCTGACAGGCTGAAATGAAAGACAACCCCTCAGCAGGTGAAACCTTACTGGAGATAAACAATAGCTCTGTGGGGGGGGGGAATTTGGGAAGGGTGAGAGAATATCTCTTATTGTTGATCCTGTTTCATAGAGTAGAGAGTGACAGCTTGGCAAATTAACAATAATGACCATGACAATAACTTCTGGCATTTTCCTGCCTTTGTTTTGCAAGATGGGGAATTATAGACTGTCCTCCTCAATTTCCTTTGTTTTGAAATAATTGTGGGAATTGTCAGGTAAAACTCCACTCATTATTCCATTTCATACATAGCAGTTTGTGTGTGTGTGTGTGTGTGTGTGCATGCGCGTGCATCCATGTGTGCAAAGGCTTGCACCTGTTTTTTTTAATGTTTCAGTTAAGGTGTAAACCGTTTTGACCATATTGTCATCCTGGAAGATAATATTATTTTTGTATTATGCAGACTGTGAAAAATAAAACCCTATCCTGTGTAACCAACCTGATCACAAATTGAGTTTGCACAGATACACATGAAGGGGAGATGAAGCTTGGATGCACACTCACAATCTTTTGTTATCCTTCTCACTGGCAGTTCTAGGTCAGCATTTAAATCAGTTGTTAACCTGTCCTAGTTTTCAAGCTGAAATAACAATATGAAAGATGCTCAGTTTTCAAAGAGTGAGTTGCAATATATCTAAGAAATCTGATCTGATGTATCACATGGTAAATTAGTGGCAATAATGGAATATAAACATAATGTCTAATCCAATTCAAAAGCACTGTACGTTGTTAAGGCGTGGGGCAGAAGGAAATCAATTTGTAATAAAATAAAAGTATTTTTTTTCAGACATCAGACTGTAAACTGCCACTTCCAAATTCTTTGTAAACTGGATTTTCCATGAAGGAGAGGATTATGTCAGAATAATTTAGCTCACCCCATCCACAATTAAAAGAAAAAAGGGTTCCTGCAAGGTCATAAAGCCAGAATAATCATTGCCTACACTTACCATTTAAAAAATGGGCAGTGTTCAAGAAAGTTGAGGATTCCCAGATGTAATAGCTTCCAGTCATAGGCTAATCAAAACAGAAATACCCACTCACCTGAGAAATGGAATAGCTAAGTTTCTAACATAATTAAAGAGCCAATGTGGACTAGAGTTAGGAAGGCCCAAGTTCAAATCCATGGTCAGCATAGAACTTTACTGGATAGCCATGGACCTGTCCAGTCAATCATTCTTGGCTTGACCTAACCCACAAGGTTGCTCTTGTGGAATAAATGAATGATTGATTACTCTTTTGAGCTCCTAGAGGACAGGTGGGATAGCAGGCAATCAAATGTCAGGCCCAACCCAAGATAGAACAATCCAGGCAAAGTTCTGTTCTTTGTTTGCTCATATCATATATACAGAATCTTGCCAGATTAAACCTATAGTATTCTCGCTCTAACGGATATACAGGGAGATTCTAGGGCAGTGATGGTGAACCTTTTTGCTGTGGCATGCCAAAAGTGGGGGGGAGCGTGGGGCAGTGGTTGCATGTGCATGAGCCCACACCTATAATTCAATGCGCCCCACCCCCTGCGCATGTGTACGTGACCCCCTGCGCTCCCCTGCTTTTGGCACGCAATAGCCCGTTGGGACCAGTAGGCCCGTTTTTCGCCCTCCCCAGGCTCCCCAGACTTTCTTGGAGCCTGGCGAGGGCAAAAACAGCCTTCCCACCCCTGGAGGCCCTCTGGAGGCCAGAAACTCCGCGTTTGTCTACTTCCGGTGGGACTGGAGGGTCTGTTTTATTATTATTTATTTATTTATTTATTCAATTTATATGCTGCCTTTCTCTGGAGACTCAGGGCACCTATCTGGGAGCCTGGGGAGGGTGAAAATGGCCTCCCCTCCCCGGAGACCCTCCGGAGGCCAGAAACAGCCTATTTCCTGACTTCCGGTGGGCCCATGCACACTGGAGATGACCTAGGGCAATGCTTGCGTGCCCACCAATATGGCTCCACATGCCACCTGTGACATGCGTGCCGTAGGTTCACCATCATGGTTCTAGGGAATGGCTATCCTAAGTCTCTTTCTCTGTCCATTTCCAGGTTCTGGAAAATGTTGTCTTTTATCTCCTCTCCTTCCTTGGAATATAATCTCTTCTTCTTTAGAAACTGCCATTTCAACGTAGTCCAGTCCCCCTCCCTAGATACAATCTATCACACCAAGCATGCACCAACTTTGTCTTTTATTTGAAGTAAAGGAATGTAAGAAATGCCTTGAAGATGGACCAAAGTGATGCAGTCTAGGCTATAGTCAGACAAGAGACAGCATAGCCAGCAGCTGTATAATGGGAGGAGAAAGAAGCTGAGAAAGGCTCTCCCTAATTTATCAGACTGTAAAAGAGACAGCAGGAGATTTATACTTTCAGACTTGCAAGATTCTGTTAATGTAGCCATATAATAAAGTAGAATTATCTTACCTAGTCATGTTTCCTGTCTGGAAGGAAGGCTCACAAGGCTGACATTCAAATACAGGAAATATCTTATTGCCAGGACAAGAAAATGGAGTGCATCAATTTGTACTTCTGGATTTGTGAGCAGTAGGTTTTTAAAAAAACCAAAAATACCAAGCAATTTTTAAAAAAAGAATCTGAATTTCTTCAAGTTGTCACTCATGTGCTGTCACCAGGTGTCTGCTAAAGTAGCTTTCAAACTTTCAAATGCATTCAAAAGGTTCAAGATTTCTCCTTTCAGGGAACACAATTCTTCTTGTCACTTTCTGTATTTCTCTTTCTTTGTGGTATAGTTGTAGACTAAAGTAAGAAGAAAAAAAATTCTGGAAGAAGGCAATAATAGTCACTTCCAGATTAGACTGTTGTAATGTCTACATGGGGCTGCCCTTGTCCAGAAGCTTCAACTGGTCTAGAATGCAGTAGCACAGACAATTATTCATACCCCCAGAACTGGAATCCAATGCAGTTCCTGGAGCAAAGGTATAACATACTGTGTTATACTTTTGCTCCAGGAGTTACATTGGATTCAGTTTGTTTCCAAGTTCAAGGTGCTGGTTTTGACCTTTAAAGCCATTCATGGCATGAGACCAGGTTATCTGAGGACTACCTCTCCCTAATTACATCAATCTGTCCTATTATATCCAGCAGAGAGGGCTGTGAGGGACAGATGTGTGCCTGTATTTGATGGGTACCAGGCAATTCACTCACCTTATGGAAAAGTATCCCCCATCATTAAATTGGCTCAATCCATGTTAATGTTCAAGAACTCTCCCAAGACCTGGTTATGTCAGCAGGCTTGGGGGCTCCAGGAAACCAGTGACATTTTAAGGAGGCTTCCCTATTATGGGTAAATTGAGCTGCTATACTTCTCTCTCCATTTGTGATTTGCATATTTTAATTTGTTAATGTTTTTTAAATTTTTAATACTTATTTTCTCTATTGTTATAATGATTGTTTTTATAATGGCTCTTTTTAAGAGCTGTGGTGGTACAATGGTTAGAATACAGCATTGCAGGCTAATTCTGCTGACTGCCAGCATTTTGATTCTCACCAGACTCAAGGTTGACTCAGCCTTCCATCCTTCCAAGGTCAGTAAAATGAGGAGCCAGACTGTTTGGGGCAATATGCTGACTCTATAAACTGCTTACAGTGGGATGTCAAGCACAGTGAAGCGGTATATAAGTCTAAGTGCTATTGCTATTTTATATTGTGGTTTTATTTGATTGCTGTACTATATGTCACCCAGAGGTACTTTCAACTATATAAATTAAATAAACAAATAAATGAATGAGAAATCATTTCCGTATCATGCTAAGAAAAATGAATGTGTAAGTTCAGGTAGACATGAGAAGCAAGTTTGACTTAAAGACAATTTTACTTCACTACAGAATCTGAGGGCATAAAATGAAGAGTACATGGAACAGGAGCAGATAATCTGAAGGTTGAGGGCTACACTGAGTCATGATGGGGAAACAAGGACTACAGAAATGTGAGTGAAGCCTGGTTAGGGGGATTTGGGGATCTTTGATATTTGTTAAATTGATACATACCTATTTGAGGCTTCATAACAACTTTCACCTGCAAAGTAAGAAATAATGCTAAAAAATTTCAACAATTATGGTCAGACGGAGTTGCAAAAAGAAATGTTTGAAGTTTCTTCTATAGCCTTGAAGACTCTTTTTTATCTGTTCCTCCATCATATGTTAGAAAGCAATTTGGCTGAGAATTATATCATTTTTAACCTAGCATTTCTGCAAGCGATCAGAAGATGTTGGAGAAGCTCTACACTTGATCAGCACTTACTCAGTATGTACTGCAACTACATAGTTATGAATCAGAAATGTTCTTCTGGACTGCCCATAGAACACGGGTTGGATTAGATAACTTCTAAGATCCTTTCCTTTGATTATGTACTTCAATAAGTTGTTATTCACTGTTGAGGGCTCATTACTATTGACCTCCTCATTGAGAAATCTCTTAATATGTACAAAGGAATGCCAGGGCACTTCCAAATAAAGCTCGAAAACCATGACTGTATGTGCAATCCTTTGAATATACAGGTAGTCCTTGATTTATGACCACAATTGAGCCAAAATTTGTGTTGTTAAGTGAGACATTTGTTAAATGAGTTTTGCCCCATTTTACAACTTTTCTTACCATAGTTGTTAAGTGAATTACTGCAGTTGATAAGTTAGTAACACGGTTGTTAAGTGAATTGGGCTTCCATTGACTTTGCTTATCAAAAGGTTGCAAAAGGTGATCATATGACCTTGGGACACAGCAATGGTCATAAGTATGAACCAGTTGCCAAGCATCTGAATTTTGACCATGTGATCTTGGGGATGCTACAAAAGTTGTGACTGTGGAAAATGGTCATAAGTCACTTTTTTTCCAGCGCTGTTGTAACTTGTTCAGTCACTAAATATACTGTTTTAAGTTGAGGACTACCTGTACTTCAAATTTTAACAGGATTGTTGCATTTATATCCTCCTTTTTCATATTGTTCTGAAATCGTGCAGTCTATTTTCCATAAGATGACATCCTTTATCTGACACATGCAAGCCATAAAATTCCCGATTATAATTATTGCATCCCAATTATATCTTGCCTTTTGGAAGATAAAGGAAGCCCACCATTATTTTATCTTCACAACAACCTCTGAGAAAGTTTGGGCTGAGAAAGTAAGTAGTCCACAGTCACCCAATGAGTTCTATTGTGAAAGAATAATCTCAACCAGGATCTCCCTGCCCCAGTCATATGGGACTGGAATAAACACATTCTGCCTAGAATGACTCATTATACTGGTGGCCTATAAAACCCCAATCAAAACAAACATGTATGTCATACCAGCAAAGAAATCAGCTGCTGATTTTGGTCTCTTGTAATTTGGGGATGAGAGATCTATAAAATCTTGTACATAGTAGAGACGGGCCTGTGCATATCTATTTTACATTATCATTCATTTGTTTCAGATGATTACTTCTGCATGGAGGCCAAGGACAAGTTATAACAATATCAGGTCTATAAATACACCATTTTCAGAGACTGCTCCAATTAAGTTAATAGGGCCACTTTTATCTGTGATTAAAAGAATTATTAAATTAATGATACCAATTAATCGGTTAACATTTAGAACTCAACCAATTAAAGTTTGCCAACTACTGTAGCACCCCCATTGGTATTGTTTCATATGTACACTGCTACAATGATTTGGACAGATTCCAGTTCCAGAGGAAATAAAAACAGAGTGCTGTTTTCCTGCCTACTACCAATACAATTTGTATGCTGCAAAAGCACAACTGTCATTGTAGAGCTAGTATCTAAATAGATGCTAAGTTGCATATGAGATGAGCAGTAAAGCTGAAGAAAGAACCCATTCTTTTCGGAGGTTAGCAAATATAATCAAATCTGCACACCTCCTAGATTGTATTATAGGCAATTCCTTCAAACAGGAAATTCTTTACCCCTGGACTGGTGTAGGTTTATCCTTCTTTCACAGAGGGTGTTGAAATCCCCTTTCCCAATGTAGGGACTGGTGGCAAAATTGGGTCGAGAACTATATTTTCATTCTAAAAATCTTTTTCAAAGCAAGTAAAATGCTGGATTTTTTGCTATTTAATTTTGACAAAACTGATCTGAAAGGAAGAGGTGACTGCTCTGAAGTAAGGAGTGGCTGCTGGAGGGACCCTAGGCATTGATGGGTTGTCTATCCCTGATGGAACAGTTGAGAACCAGTCTGGTCTAGTGTTTAAGGCACAAGGCTAGATAGCAGGAGATTGTGAGTTCTAGTTCCGCCTTAGCCATGAAAACCAGCTGGATGATCTTGGGCCAGTCACACTCTTTCAGACCCAACCCATCTCACAGGATTTTGGTTGTGAGGAAAATAGGAGGAAGAAAGTGTGTTGAATGTGTTCACGGCCTTCCATTATTTGTAAAAAATAATAAAGGCAGGATACAATAAATAAACAAAATTAAATAAAAATCCCTACTTGAGACAGGGGCCATACAATTTCCTGGACTGAGGATCACTGGATATTGAGCCATGGTGGCGGAATGGTTAGAGTGCAGTACTGCAAGCTACTTCTGATGACTGCCTGCAATTTGGCAGTTCAAATCTCACCAGGCTCAAGGTTGACTCAGCCTTCCATTGTTCCAAGGTGGGTAAAATGATGACCCAAATTGTTGGGGGTAATATGCTGACTCTGTAAACCGCTTAGTGAGGGCTGCAAAGCACTGTAAAGCGGTATATAAATCTAAGTGCTATTGCTATCACACTCAGATTTTGTGGAGCATGCCAATGGATAGTCCTCGACTTACGACCTTAATTAAGCCCAAAATTCCTGTTGCTAAGCGAGACATTTGTTAAGTGAATTTTGCTGCATTTTAGGATTTTTTTTTTGCAGCAGTTGTTAAGTGAACCACTGTAATTGTTATGCTAGCAACACGGTTGTTAAGTGAATCTGGCTTCCCCATTGACTTTACTTGCTAGAGGCCATCAAAAGGTGATCACGTGACCCAGGGACACTGCAACTGTCATAAATATGAGTCAATTGCCAAGCATCTTAATTTTGATCATGTGACTATGGGGATGCCTCAATGGTTGTAAGTGTGAAAAATGGTTATAAGTCATCCATTTCAGTGCCATTGTAACACCGAACAGTCACTACAAACTGCTGTAAGTCCAAGACTATGTATACTTGATACTATGACAGGCATGGGTTGGACAAAAACTAACAGTGATTACCTGTCATTGAATTAAAATGAATATGATTGTTCTCTATTCATGTATTTAATATTCTTTTCCTGTTGTCTTAGGTGATACCTTTTAAGGAGTCTTCAGAACAGATTCAAAGCTTTGGGGGCAGGGCAGGGAATATCGTGCAATCTTGGGGCCAAAAGTGACTCTGTGAAGCGTCAAAATAGTGGTTACAAACACATGATTTTGTTTCATCACACCAAAACAGGAATGGAGCTTTGGCCATGTTGGCACAAACTGTTGTTTGACGCCTCCTCCAATACCATATACCAGAGTATATGTTTGTGCCTTAAAGGGATGGACTTGGGGATTACTTTAAATCCATCACTGTCGCTAAAACTTAAAGTTAGTGTCTTGAAGTGCCTTCCATCTACTGAGGTCAGTAGAACAATACTGAGCCTACCCAAATAGAAAGAGCTTTGCACAAATCCTGGCGGTTTCCCATTTGGATTATTGTCATGAATTACACACCTGGCTGCCTTTGAAAACAGTCCGAGAACTTTAGTGAGAATTAAAACAGCTAGAATTTTATGCAGGACTAACCAATATGTTGACACTTTACTCATTGTGCTGGCTACCCGTGTGTTTCCTGCTCAATCTGAGGGGGTTGACTTTATTTTTCAAGATAGAAAGAATACTGATGCTTTGGTGTTGAAGAAGACTTCTAAGGCAGTTGTGGTATTCACTTACCTTCACTACCATTTCGCAAATGTGAGCACTCGCACCACCTCTGCGCATGTGCAGAGTGTCCATGATGACGTCTGGGCAGGTAGGTGAAGCCTTCCACCACCGGCGCTACCGATTCGCCCGAACTGGGTAGAACCAGTAGAATCCCACCACTGTTCTAAAGTTACCATGATCAGCCAAGAAAACAAATCAATCATTGAACAAATCAACCTAGAGTTCTTATTAGAAGCACATATAATCAGGCTCAAATTATCCTGGCCCCACATAGATAAATTTTCTCCATGAAGATCTGTCCTTAACCTGGACATATTATGGGGAGCTTTAATGCTAAGAAAAGTGGAAGGAAAGAGAACAGGATAACAAGCAGCAAGGTAGATGGACTCAGTTATAGTGACAATGGGTATATATTGGGAAACCTGAAAGTTCAGGTTAAGGGCAAGATATTCATGAAGGAAATTTATCTATGTGATCATCAAAAGTCAACATTGACCTGATGGCACATAATCAATCAATTGTGACTAATATTTGGGGCTAGATTTTCTCAAATAGCATCTCCATACATAGTTATTCTCTTGAACCCCAAGGGTTTTTTTAGACCCTTCTCTGGGTACTCAGCATATAGAGAGCAAGTATGGGGTTCATTTTAGTGGCATCTCATCTGTTACTTAGAACAACCTCCCTAGAGAGAATTACTTAGAAACAAAATTATGATTCTTTCTGCACCAGCTGAAGACTTTTTCATTCTCCCAGGCATTAAATATTTAGGATTACTACATCATCTCACCGCATTTGAAATTACTAGAGATTCACATTGTTTGGTTGCTGGTTTTACTCTGCTGTTATTGTGATTTTATCTTAGCCACTGCTGATTTTATCTTGGTTAACTTACAATTTTGTGCTTTTAGTTGCATTATATGTGGTTTGTTTTTTAAATGATTTTTACACCGCTCAGGAAGCTGTGTGGTTCATTGGCTAATGTAAACAAAACAAAAAAATAAATATCCCATTGCATGAATTCCTTCTCAAAACAACTGCCCCATGGGTGCAAGGCACATTAATACTTCAGAAAAATGACAGCTGGGTTTCTGACTTTCATACTTGATTGACCTTTACATAATTACTGTAGAACTGAGCTTTTTCAGTTCCCAGACTTTTATTTTATAGCCTTTAGTGCGATGTGTTACACCTAAATAGGTGTGGAAATGTGGAGATAATAACACTCAGGGTAATCAGCAAGGAGGATGCTAAACCAACCTTGCTAGAAGAGAAAGACTTGCTGAGTGCCATCACCCTGAGGCCTAAGATACCGACTAGTACAACTTGCCATCATTCGCCTTATGTCAGAAATACAAATGGATTTCAAATAGGGGTTAAATAGAAAAACAGCAGGATACACTGGAGGAACAGATCAAACCGGAAAACAATGTAGAAGTATTGCAAATTGTGTCAGTTGTAAGATTTGGTCATAAGAAGGTAGTTTAACTTGATTTTATTATAAAGGAGAAAAGAATAAATTTGTTTAGGAATAATTGTCTTGTCGTGCCCCATTTTCCCCATTTCTAATCCATATTGGAAAAAAACCAACCTTCATTCTTTTCCCATGAAAGACATTCCTGTTTTTTTCCTGATACATTCACAGAATTGTTTAGCATTTATTTTGTATTTAAGGATATTTTTTTGAGGTGGCTTACATATGTAGATTGATGGAATGTATTGTTTCCATTCCACTCATGAAAATTTCACCAGCTTTTTCTTTTGGGGGAAAAAAGCAAAGTAGTTTATCTTCATAAAATGGAAAATGAAGGTGAGTTTTTGTTTTGTTTGGTGGAGTGGCATATAAAATATTCATTTTCTTTGGCAGAGTTGAGACCAGACTCCCAAAAAGCCTTTCCCAGGACCTCTATACTATGGGAATGACCCAGCAACAGTTGTGGGCCAAGGGTTTAGAAGCAGGTGGGACAGGATGCAAGGTGGGAGTGTCATTTCAGACACTGCAATCTGCTGAAGAAAGGCAAAGTATATGTGGGCCTTATATCAACATACTGATTATTTTTTGGTTTCTTTTATTACAGTTGGATAAAATGTGAACCGTAGGTGCAGGCTAATACTAGAGGCCATCCTGGAGGGCAACATTTGGAGACAAAGGGATGATTGAAAGATGGATTTTGTATTCTGTCATAAAAAGGCTGTATAGTAATGAAGATATCCCAACTGAAGTTGGAGTTCAATATGTCTAGATGTAAGGATGGCCAATGAAGTATTCAGACACTGCACCAGTGGTGGGTTTCAAATTTTTTTACTATCGGTTCTGTGGGTGTGGCTTGGTGGGCATGGCATGGCTTGGTGGGCATGGCTTGGTGGGCATGGCAGGGGAAGGATACTGTAAAATCTCCATTCCTTCCCCAATCCAGGGGAAGGTTACTGCAAAATCCCCATTTTCTCCCAATCAGCTGGAACTTGGGAGGCAGCAAATAGATGGGGGCGGAGCCAGTCAGAATTTTTACTACCAGTTCTTCGAACTACTCAAAATTTCCACTACTGTTTCTCCAGAACTGGTCAGAACCTGTTGAAACCCACCTCTGCACTGCACCATGCGATGATCATGGCTCACAACAAACTCTAGGGGTTGTGTAAATCAGCCTTCCAGATCTGGTCATTCCCAGGAGAAGAATTGACCTGTTAGAAGAACCATGAAAAGATAGATGCATAATAAACAGATGCTCAATATGGAGTTATGTTTCTGGCAGCATTTTTCAGTTTGGGTTTCATCCAAGTATCTTCTACTGACTCATCAATGAAGAAAGCCCATTAAACATGCTCTGCAATGAATTTGGCTTTCAGGGCCAACAACTTCCTGTGTCATATATCTGGCTATTTTCCCTTTGTGTTTACAGCCTAGCTTATATAGGCAGCCAAGATACTTCATGCATCACTTCCCCGTTCCATCAGGTTCCTTACAGTAATATTGTTTCAGAGCTCAACTTTATAATACTGCCTACCCCATCTAAAACAACTGACTTTGGGAAATCTGGGGTTTTCTGCATTCTCCTTGATAGTACAGTGGTTTAGTGCACCCTGTCATTAACACAGCTGCCTGCAATTTCTGCTGGTTCGAATCTTTCCAAGGCTCAAGGTTGACTCAGCCTTCCATCCTTTCTAAGGTAGGTGAAATGAGGACCCGGTTTGTGGGGGCAATAAGCTGACTTTGTATAAAATATACAAAAGAATGAAGGCTATTGCTTAATGCATTGTAAGCCACCCTGAGTCTCCGGAGAAGGGCGGCATATAAATCAAATTTAAAAAAAAATAAATAAATTCTCGAATGGAGCTGTCACAGAATCTAAACTTGAATGCTGAAGAAGCAATGTAGAGGGTTCTCGGACATGACTCATCTTAATTAGTTTCTTTATTGCAGACAAGAATAAAACCATAGATAGAAATTAAAGCCTGTACATTTATTATTTTATATATTTACTAAGCTTATGAGCCATTCCAACCATGGCTGACTCTGAACAGCTTACATATTCTCCAAACAACATCATAAATTACTCAGACATTGAGGAAAATCCATAACATAACTAAATGCTAACCCTACATATGACTCTTCATCCCCTAAAGTCCTGCTGAAACCGCCACGTCAATTACTTTTGGAAAAATTAGCAGATGTGGAGCTCACCTGGGCAATTCTCTGTCACAGAAGGGAAGCCAAAGCCAAGGATCCCTACAATTCTATTCCATAAATATTAATGTCCTTAGATCTATGTTTCAGGGTTTAAATTTCAAGCTTCTTCCTTCTGCTTTTCTGAGGCAACAGGTGCTAGGCCTTTCTCTCGATGGTCTGGGTCCCACATTGCTAGCTTCATTCTTTACACCAAGCAGACATACAATCCAGCAAGAACTCCCAGCACTTTTTGAAATTTGGTGGCAACTTTTCATTGTTTATAGGAGCCATCACATATAACAGGGATGAATAAACAGTGTATCTTAAAAAAATAGGATGTTTCTTAATTGTACCGTATTTTTTGGAGTATAAGATGCACTTTGGAATACCCCCAATCAGCTGTTCCTAGTGGTGAATTTTGGCAACAGGTTCGTTGGTTGTGAGCTCTGTGCCTTGCTTCTGAAACTCCATTTCAGAAAAAAACTTTTTTTTCTGCCTCTGAAAACCTCTGAAACAGAACTTCAGAAAAAAAGCCTTTTTTTTTTTTGAAGTTCTATTTGGAGGCTTTTTTTCTGAAGCTTTTTTCAGAGGCTTTTTTTCTGAAGGACTATCTGTACTCTGTTCAATCTCCTTTCTTTGGTATTGGTATGTAGATTAACCTCTTCCAATCTGTTGGTTATTGTGTCATTCTCCAGATTTGTTAACATAGTTTGGTTAGAACCTCTACTGATTCTTCTTTTGTTGTTTGGTATATTATTTTACATAAAAGCCTTTCTGAAGCTTCTTTCAGAGGCTTCTTTCAGTCTCTGAAATCTCCGTTTGGGAGGCTGGGAGGGGCTACATTTGGAGAATAAGACGCATTCAGATTTTCACCCTCTTTTTTGGAGGAAAATGTGTGTCTTATACTCTGAAAAATACGGTTGTTGTATTGTTGTTGATGATGTTGTTTTGCTGCAACACACATAGGATAAACAAATCTATCAATTTCTTGTATAGGCAAGTGTTTTTATTGCACTTCACAGAAAATGAATTTTTAAAAAGACCCTAGCAAAAAAAGGTTATGGCTCACTGAAGGCTCAGATGATGTTTAGCATGGTTAGAAATTAAATATTTTTAATCTATGTACATTGTTTGGGACTAATTGTTATTGCATATTTAATAAGCTATGGTATAGTGTAAACATCTGTACCGGAAAATAAAAACATTCTTCTGACTGGCTTTATTGTGATGTTCACTTTATTGCAGTAGTTTTTCTTACTTTTTCAATCTTATAAATAAATTTCAACAGACTGAAATGTATTTATACTACATATGAAAATGTATAATATAGACATTTGTGCATATTTTTCTTAGTATCACATTTTTGTACCTATGACTGTATAATATTTGAAAGAAATATCCCTCATATAATACATTTATGTATACAGCAAATCAAACTTCTCCTTCCTTCTCATGACTTACAAAGCAGTGTTATTCATCAATGATTTCTAGATTGAAGTAGTTCTGCCAGCTCTCTGCAAGACATGAAGGCTACTCTATTGAAAGTTATGTCATTAAAATACTTTAAATTTGAGAAAGGTTAAAGAAGAGGAATGGAAATTGGATGACACTGGCAAGGGCATCCATGAAAATACTGGGGAAAATAAAACTTGATAAAAATAGACACTGATGGGGTTAATTTTCCTCTGAGCTCTATTCCAAGAAGTGTTTTAGATTTATTTAAGCAATTTATATCTCACCTTTCTTCAAGAAACTCAAGGTGGCTTACATTTTTTCCATAATGAAAACACTGGGAGTTAGCATGAGTTGAGATTGACTAATCAAAAGTCAGCCCATGATTTCCATGGCTAAGGTAGGCTTGAAACCATGTCCCCCAAATTCTAGTAACTCATAATCACTACAGCAGGAATGTCAAACTCAATTTCATTGAGGGCCACATTAGGGTTGTGTTTGACCTTGGGGGGCTGGGGGGGCATGGACAGGGTAGGTGTGGCCATCTCAACATCACTCATGTCAGGGGCACCTGTGGTGCCCGAGAACTTTGCCAGTGAATATGGGCTCCTGAGCTCTGCCAGCAAAAACAGAGCTTGGGAGGAACGCCCATGGCTCTCCCGAGTTCCATTTTTTCTGGCAGAGGCACTGTGGGATGCTCCTTCATTGTTTCCAAGGCAGCCCCGTGGGCCAGATTTAAGCACCCCGTGGGCCGGATCCAGTTCCCGGGCCACCCCTGCACTACAGCATTTTGGCTCATCAGAATGAGTGGTGCCCAAAAATCTATTCCTCCTCCTATTCTTCCTTTCCAAAGTCATATTGTTCTTGGTCATTGCCTTGTGAAGTCAGGTTGCACTGGACACAGCAATTCTCTAAAGCACCCATCCGTACTGAAAAATTATTCTGGATCACTGAGCATGGCATCAGGATCTTGATAAGTCACAGGATTTACTTACTTTCTAGGTAAATTTATCATTACAGTGGCATGCAACCTATTGTTTAACACAAAATTAATGAATGCCTCCCTTTCCTACAAACCTTGCGAGCCATTTAAGAACATGGAGGGCTATGCCACTGCTAGCACAGGTCTGAAAGCTGGTTGTATATCAGAAAGATGATAATGTGCAATCAACCCATGCTCTGCTTGCATCACTCTGCTTAACATGCACCATGCCTGGGTGCTATTACTCATACTGAGTTCTTCGTGAAGGCACAGCTATAGAAATTTTCTTGTTGAATAATAGCAGCAGGAAGAGATACATGAGGGAAGATAGTTATATCAGCAGAAAATAAATCTTATTAAGAAAAACTTTTACAGCCAACAGAAAATGCTTTGTTTTAACCTGGAGCTTATAAGGGTAATGTGAAAAACAAATGAGAGGGGGGAAAAAAACAATTACTACCAACCTGCCTTCCATTGAGAACCTGTATACTGCACGAGTCAAAAAGAGGGCTGTGAAAATATTTAGAGACCCCCTCACATCCTGGACAGAAACTGTTTCAACTCCTACCCTCAAAACGACACTATAGAGCACTGCACACCAAGACAACTAGACACAAGAACAGTTTTTTCCCGAACGCCATCACTCTGCTAAACAAATAATTCCCTCAACGCTGTCAAACTATTTACTAAGTCTGCATTACTATTAATCTTCTCATCGTTCCTATCACCCATCTCCTCCCACTTATGACTATACGACTGTAACCTTGTTGCTGGTATCCTTAAGATTTATATTGACTGTTTTCCTATGACTATTATTAAGTGTTGTACCTTATGATTCTTGACAAATATATCTTTTCTTTTATGTACTACGAGAGCGTATGCAGCAAGACAAATTCCTTGTGTGTCCAATCACACTTGGCCAATAAAGAATTCTATTCTATTCTGAATGAAATGTGAAGGAGCTGCTTCTGCCTGAAACTTTGATTTCCATGCTAAATGGGGAATAAGAACAAATTAAGCCAGCCTCTACAGATGTAACAATGAAAATCAAACACAGGATTTGACTTGCCCCTTCCACTCATTCCCAGCCATCCCAAACAGGGAACATAAGAATCTCTTTTACACTGACTGAGATTATGGGCCCATCTATCTCGGACCGGTTTCCCAGGGTGGCGGAGGGTCTATTGACCAATCTCCCCACTCAGATCAGGGCTGAAAAGGATCCCAATAACTAAAGATGTCAGGAGTTAAGGGTTAACCATTTTCTGCTACATCTTTGCTACCATCTACCGATAATTCATATTTTTGCAATTGAGACTTGACTTTAGCAAGACAGGTATTGAACCTAGGATCTTTGGAAAACAAGCTACAGAGTCTGCCACTGGTTAGACTTTGTTGTGCCCTCATATAAGAAAGAAGAAGAGTAATGAGGTAGACATTAGTTCTTGCTTGATGTGGGTAAATGAAAATCCAACCATTCATTCATTTTTAATCATTCATTAATTCTATTTATTTAGACAAATTAAGATAGATTTCTTGTTAGATTGGCTCCCTTAGTTTCAGAGGGCAGTTAAACTGAACTCTTCTAGAGAGCCTTTGGAACCAAATGCTTACTATTTTTTTGTACAGTGTATTTATACAATTATTTTATATTAATTGCCAAGTTTTAAGTTATATTATGGGCTGAGTTGCAATATACTATGGACATTTTATTATTCTGTAAGCTTTGAACTGTTGTAAGCCATCAGGATTTTCATACCAATATAATAAATAATAAATAAATAAATAAATAAATAAATAAATAAATAAATAAATAAATAATACATTCTTCCCCTTTACTTATCCAGAAAATGGGTCTAAGTGTTTGATTTTAATAAATGCTGATGATGTTGCCTGAATATCTTATTTCCTACCATAGTAGCATTCATACAATATGCAATGATTTACACCTTGGGGCAATGTGTATATGAATGACAGAAGGAACAACCTAGCATGCTGAGATTCCTGTAGATCTTTCTTGGATGCTTTAGCTTTACAAAATCATTAGGTCCTTGAGTAGAAAACTAGAAAGATTAAAATAATCAGATGACATAACTTATTGAGATAAATAAATCGAACAGCATGATGAATACTGCAGAGGGATGATATTGTGGAAGAGTCATAGTGATAGTTTATTATTTCAGAAGGTTAGAAATTACTGGAAAGAGATAGCACAATAATTGGATAATACAAAAAAAAAAAACTCTTAGCAAGAGTTAATTGGCCCATGAATGGGCCAACAAATAAACAAAGAACAATATTAACACACAACTAAACTAATATACAATGGGACACGGTGGTTCAGTGGCTAAGATGCTGAGCTTGTTGATTGAAAGATCGACAGTTCAACAATTTGAATCCCTAGTGCCACATAACGGGCTGAGCTCCCGTTATTTGTCCCAGCTTCTGCCAACCTAGCAGTTTGAAAGCACGTAAAAAATGCAAATAGAAAAATAGGGACCACCTTTGGTGGGAAGGTAACAGCGTCCTGTGCGCCTTTGGCATTTAGTCATGCCGGCCACATGACCACGGAGACATCTTCAGACAGCGCTGGCTCTTCGGCTTTGTAACAGAGATAAGCACCGCCCCCTAGAGTCGGGAATGACTAGCACATATGTGCGAGGGGAACCTTTACCTTTACCTTAAAAGAGATACAACATTTCTACAGAGCTATAGCAGCATGGCTAATAAACAGCTTGAATAAAGTTGAGGTATAATCCAATAAAGAAAAGAAAAATTAGAGCAGTACCAGCATCTAAGGCAGTATTCCCCATATTGGCCAGAATTTCAGTTCCGAGGGAAGTGCTTGCGTCCCTTCGCTGGTGGCGATCCCCTGCAATTTCCAAAGGCTGCCTGTTCCTGGAGACTCAATGGGTGATAGTGACCACCGATACCAGCAATTTCGGTTGAGGGGCTCACTGCAGGGTGCAAGTCGCTCAGGCCACATGGTCCACCATAGACTCTGTTCACAGTATCAATTGGCTGGAGCTTCGTGCGAATTCCCTTGCACTTCGGTTTTTTTCATCAGCTGGGGGCCGGCGCACATGAACTAGTGCTCACCGACAACACCTCAGCCAAGGCCCACATAAATTGCCAGGGTGGCACCAAGTCCAGGTTTCTGATGCAGGAAGCCAAACGACTGGGACTTTGGGCAGAACAACATCTAGTCTCGTTAAAGTTCCCATAATTTCCACCCAGTATATTTGATACATTTTGGAAATTGTAATCCTAACATATGTGAAGAGTACCAGGTTGAAGAAAGATTGATCTAAGGAATGTGGAGGAGGTCCCGTCCTGCCATGGTATCTTCATCAGTTTCTTGAAAATAATAATCTTTATTTACTGTGTTCTAATTTTCTTATATTGTAATTACAAAATCATAAAAGACAGCATTTAAAGGAGTATTATCTCCTCTGCCTTTTGTATTTGGGATGGCAAGCATCCCGATATTTCACATTAGAAGAAGAATTAAATAGTTTAGACAAATGTTACTTCTATGATAAAAAAATCTGGAATGTGAAGCTACAGTACCACTGCCTTAGTATAAAGTAATAATTATAATTATTTTAAATGTCAGCTATATCGATATGCTGTTCATAATATACCAGTGGCATCAATGAAGCAGAGATGAGCTTTCAGGTTGAATGACCATAGTCCAGTTTTCTTTAATCTGAAATTGTGCCAACAGCTATGGTTGGTATCTGTTCTTGGACTTCTGTGACAATCAAAAATCAGTTTGCCACATTCTGAAGACGCCAGCTACGATTGCTGATAAACCTGCAAAAAGCAAAACTAAATTGAGGCTAAAAGTAATTCAAAAGAAAATTTCAAGAGCAATATTTTCAAGCAGGAACTGACTCTACATGTGGAAGAGCTGCTTCATAATTTAGACATTGAAGACTCTGAGATTAGATGTCTCTGATTTCTAGGAATAACAAATGTTCTCTAAAACTCACCGTGATTGCACAAATCTGGACAAATTATTTCAAATGGAAATTGAAGAACTCTTCAAAATGTTTTCAATTACTTCCACCCACCCACCCACCCACACACTCACACTGTTGATGTGACTGAGTAAATGAGTAAATTACAAAGGAAAGGCCTGGGGGTTTGATTATTTCTCTCCATGTGAAATATGACAGGAAATCAATTTTAGGGGCAATAAGCTAATATTATATTGGTGGAAAAAGTACAAGAGGATCATTTTATGCTCAGTGAAATCCTAGTGAATTGTGAAGGTTCTTGTATACCAACTAGTGCAACCTCTGAGGAATGGCTCATGAAACAACTTGTTCAAACCTTGAAATGGTTTGTGATGCAACATCCAATGGAACAGCCTGTCCAGTAACTTTCACAAGCTGAATTCAAGTATTAAATCTAATACTTGAAGTGTTCTTCCTATTATTTTCAAGCACACTAGAATGCCAAAACAGAAAACAGCCATAGGTGTTTTTCCAAATCAAACTATTTGAGTTCAGGGCTGCCCTGTATCAAGGTTTGAACTTCTTTTTGAACTTCTTTATGATGCTTTGAAAATGCCATTTGCAATAAATTGAATGTGAAGGAAATGAAACCAGAAGAAAAAATAGGACATGGAAATAAGTCAACCAGTGGAGCAAGCAAACACTGAAAGGGCTTTTGGCTTTTGGTCATATGACACAGATAACCTAATCACTGAAGGAAATATAGAGTGTTGCACCTGTGAAATATCTCCATTCTCTTACTTATTCCAATTACAGATGGTCATTTTCCAGTGCTGTTCCATAGGTTTTCCAGTTCTAATATTTGCAGAAGTAATGCCCTTGCCCAGGTGTGTCAAACTCATGTTGTCACGGCGGTGTCATTTGATGTATCGGGACTTTTCCCCCATTTGCTAAACTGGGTGTGGGCATGGCCAGCATGTGACTCATCCAGCCCATAGGCCAGGAGTTTGTCAGCCCTGTCCTTGGCCATCAAATCTGCTTGAATCCACGGAGCTTACTTTTCTAGTCTGTAATTTTATTTTGATGTAAGGCAACCGCTGGTCCAGTGATTTTTTTTTTAAAAAAAAATATTGGTTGCACTGAATAATTTTGAAAGAATACTTGGTTTAACAGGTTAACAGAGTTGGAAGGGACCTTATAGGTCATCTAGTCCAACCCCCTGCTCAAGCAGGAGGCCCTATACCATTTCTGACAAATGGCAGTCCAATCTTTTCTTGAAAGTCTTAAATGATGAAGCTCCCATAACTTCCGAAGGCAACTTCTGTTCCATTGGTTGATTGTTCTCACTGTCAGGTTGTGTTTTTTTTTGTTTTTTTTTTGACAAAAGCTTGACAATAACTACTTTATAAAGAAAATATGCACCATTTTTTGCAGGCAGGCAGGAAGGAATAAACATACATGGTGTTTTGTTTTTCAATCTAGAGCCTCCTCTATCAGTTCCCTTAGTCTGAAGAAATGATTGACATGTGGCATCACTGAAGCCTCTTCTGACTAACAAAACTATCAGTTTATGCCTGTTCCTTCAGTGAAGATAGCTGTGTAATCTGATGAAAAACTCAAAATCAGTGGAAGCCATGATTCCTTGTTCAGGTCTAGCCTATTATAATTAAATTAATAGAAGGAGAATTAATCACCTGCTATTATCTGCTGTGGCTAAATGAAATTTCCATGTTTGGTAACATAATATTGTTTGAATACCAGTTACTGAGGCATATTAACAGGAAGCTATAGCTCTTTGAAGTTTTGTTTCAATGAAGACTTGATTTAATTACTCCATCAAAATAAGTTCATGACTCAAAACTGGTAGCTGCTTTGATTAGCAAATACCATGAAGTATTGTGTAACCTTTTGGACCACTTTGGACCATTGGAGAGTGCTTCTTAATATAGTCATTTCTACAATTATTACAAATGATGTACTGTATAATGTTGCAACCTTTCTTCCATGTATAGAGAAATCTTAGCAGCATTCACTCTGCATTCTCTTCTGCCAAGCAATGTTATATGTGTGCTGGTCCTGTCAATAGAACTGAAATTCCACTAGCTTTCAGCACTGAGCATGAACTCAAGGCTGATCACTCCAGTGTATACTCTTGGATCTAATCTTAAATCTGCAGGAATGTGGATGATTTAGTCTCTGGGCAATGATTGCTTGGGTTCCAGGAGCACATGCAAGATTGGCCCAAATTATTATTGTTTTTAAGAATAACAGGTGGCAAGGCAACAATTAAGGAGAAAACCAACCTAGAAATAAGGAGAGATTTCCTGACAGTTAGAAGAATTAATCAGTGGGACAACTTGCCTCCAGAAGTTGTGGATGCTCCAATACTGGAGGTTTTTAAAAAGAGACTGGACAGCCAGACAAAAAGATAGAGAAGGAAATTTGCTTTGGATAATTGAAGGTTCTGGTACTCAAAACAATAATTTCTTAATCCAGGAATTTATTTCCACTGATTAATGTAAATGACCCAAAAGTTGGCCTTATCTTCTTTTTGGATTTTATTAATCAAAGAGACACAGTAAAACTAAAAGGGAAAAATGCTTCCTGCTCAAAATACTAAAACTGATAAAAATAAAAATGAATAGATATGAAATTCAAGAAGGGTAAATATAGTCTGCTACCTGTTGAAATGAAAAGAATTCCGAGAGACAAAGAACAGTTATATGCAATTAGTAACATAGTAGATATGTATATTATTTCTGGTGACTTTCCTGTAAGTGTGGTTTTGCCATTGATGAGTGGAGAGATCCATTCCCCAGCTCTCACACTCTATGGCAGGGGTCTGCAACCTGTGGCTCTGGAGCCACATGTGGCTCTTTTTTTTTTTTTAATTTGATTTATATGCCGCCCTTCTCCGGAGACTCAGGGCGGTTTACAAAGCGTTAAGCAATAGCCTTCATTCTTTTGTATATTTTATACAAAGTCAGCTTATTGCCCCCACAAACTGGGTCCTCATTTCACCTACCTTAGAAAGGATGGAAGGCTGAGTCAACCTTGAGCCTTGGAGAGATTCGAACCAGCAGAAATTGCAGGCAGCTGTGTTAATAACAGGGTGCATTAAACCACTATACTATCAAGGCTGGGATAGGTATAATCAGGACACCGACAAACAGATTCAGTCACAATTATAGCAAGAATCAAGTGATATAAAATTTGAGGCTTAGCAATTTTCCATTGTTAGTTCTGGATGGGGTCACTCTTTGAACTTGCAATATAATTGCCTTGGAATTCTTCAGAACTTGTCATTGCTTTAAGTTCAATAAAACTGAATTCAATGAATAACTAAGAATGCTTTATTTCTTCTGATTAAAAAAAACAGGAAAGAAATTTCAGTGCTGTTATATAAACATGATTTGTTATTCACATCAAAACTCTCTGTTTAACACTTTAAGGACTCCTTCTCAAGGTGCTAAAGCCTGAAATTTTCTGCAGTTCTATAAGTTTACTCCAACCTATGTGGGTAAAATTAATTTTCATACTAGTTTTGTTTGTTATTAAATTATGGAAAATCTGAAAAAAAAAGTGCTGTGTTATTGCTGAGCTGAGGGAGAAGGACGGTGGATGAGTTTCAATCTGCAAAGGAGACTGCATTTGTTGTAGATAAAACAAACAACACTATAAAAGAGGGCATAGAAAAAACAAGTAACAACGCTTCTCTACTCAACAAAGAGGGTCCTGCTAAATTCACAACTCCTAAAGAGCAGGTGGCAGTCATAACACAAGGCCCTGTGCACAAATCCTATTTGTCTTCCAATTGCACCCATTCCTGGATCAGGTAGTTCTATTCATAGTCACTCATGTTGTGATAATCTCTTGTCTAGATTATTATAACATCATGTACAAGGAGTGCCCGTGAAGACAACTCAGAACCTATAATTGATCCAGAATGCAATGGCACAGGTGGTTGTAGGAGCACTTCAGTATTCCCATGTAACACTATCACTTTATGCACTTCCAGGTGCAATACTGGTTATCATCTTTATTACTTATGCACTCCCAGTAAGATTGGACAAGTCCTGGCACTTAACAGTGTGATCTGATGGGATCCAGAAAACAAGCCTTCTCTTTTGCTTCACCTGCCCTATAGAACAGCACTGCCCCTAAGATATCTTACTTTCCCTTGGAGTATTTTTGCCCAATGAATTGGTCAGACAGCCTTTTGAACCCTTCCTGAGCAATTGCCTTTGTCATTAGAGCTGCCTCTATACATATTTTATTTTTGTGCTTGCTATTTGTTTTAATTGTGTACACCACCCTGAATTGTATATTGAGTGGGCAGCTTTATGGAATGCATGAATAAAATTACAGTTTAAAATATTAATGTTTAGGAGCTATGTTGATGAATATGAAAAGATTTGGAAGAGATCTACAAGGACTATAAATGTAAATGCTACCAACCTGCCTTCCATTGAGGACCTGTATACTGTATGAGTAAAAAAGAGGGATGTGAAAATATCTACAGACCTTTCGCATCCTGCACATAAACTGTTTCCTACAGACCCTTCGCATAAACTCCAACCTTCAAAACGACGCTATAGAGCACTGCACACCAGAACAACTAGACACAAGAACAGTTTTTCCCCGGACACCATCACTCTGCTAAACAAATAATTCCCTCAACAGTGTCAAACTATTTACTAAGCCTGCACTACTATTAATCTTCTCATCGTTCCCACCACCCATCACCTTTTATTTATGACTGTATGACTGTAACTTTGTTGCTTGGATCCTTACAATTTATATTGATATTGTTTTCTGATTGCTTATTTGTATCCTATGACTATCATTAAGTGTTGTACCTTATGATTCTTGATGAACGTATCTTTTCTTTTATGTACACTAAGAGCATATGCACCAAGACAAATTCCTTGTGTGTCCAATCACACTTGGCCAATAAAAAATTCTATTCTATTCTATTCTATTCTATTCTATTCTATTATTCTATTCTGTTATGTTCTGTTCTATTCTATTCTATTCTATTCTATTCTATTCTATTCTATTCTATTCTATTCTATTCTATTCTATTCTATTCTATTCTATTCTATTCTATTCTAAAACAAAAGGAAAAATTCTAACACTAGTGGCCGATTATTCATTTGTTTGTTTGGGATGGTCAACAGATAGGAGATTATCATAAGAAGATGATAGATAGAATTTGTCTGTACCCTCGAGTAAATAGCTAATTTTAGCCCTCCATTGATAAAAATATATATGAAAACCAGGAATTAGTAGTTTTTGGAATCTCACCCAAAATGCAAGAAAAAAACTCAAACCCGTCTGAAGGGACTGTATGCTGCCTTTTTCCCCAAAAATCATACCTACTATCACAAATCTATTCATATGGAACAAGAGTTGCCTCCAGACTTCTCACTTCACAGTTTCAACTCCAGCCCTCATATTATAATACATAATACAAAGATTTGCATTTTAAGGGATGGATACACTTACTTTGGAGAGAAGATGATTAAGATATACTGTATTATGATTCCCATCTGCATTACAAGTACAAACCTGGACACTTTCCAGATGCATGGAGTTCAACTCCAAGAACTATCAGCAATAGCTGTGTTGACTGGGAATTTTGGAGTGAATGATCACACATTTGGAAATTGTCCACTTTGGGAATACTTACATAAAAAATGAAGCAAAATGTGATTTGGGTGGTACATTACCAGAAGGTAGCACATCTCACCCAGTATATTGAAGTATGTTTCAATATTTGTTTCCTTTGTTGTTCTTATAAATCTTGGGTTGTTTCAATACAGTGATGTTTGTGCAATATTAATGGGAGATTATTAGCATTTTACTCTGTAGATAATTTAGAGTGATGAAAATACAGAAGAGAAAAAGAGGTATTTTACCAGTGTTTGTTACAATTTGGGATGCCAATATTACAAGTATAAAATTATTTGACAATATTGGCAAAAGTTGAGTGTTACATTGAAAAAGAATTGCTGCAAGTTGCATCAAACTGTTTGATGTATGATAAAGATTTTGATCTTAACTGAATTTCTTAGTATTAAAATCTCCATTGAAGTGTTACTTTACAACAAATCCATTAATAAAAGGGGGGAGAAGATAAATGAAGCTAGTTTTACAGAATTAAAGTACCAAAGAGAGAAAAAAAAAGAACTATTAGGTTTCTGAATCCCTCTTTTAAACCATCTGCTAATCTATTTTAATCATTAACTAGACTAAACTAATATGGTGGTGGAGCACTTTAGGGGCACAAGCGTTTGGCAGGAGGACTGCATCTGAATGTGGTAGATTAAAGGCTTGAAACAGGATTGATGCCTACTCATTGGAGAAGAAGAAATGATGGATTTACTACATTAGCTATAATGAACTTGAACTTTGTGATCTCTTCAAGCTCAGTGATTCCATTACAAAAATATCAAAGGTCTCCAACATTCTAACAAAATGTAAATCCGAAGAAGCTAAATCCAGCAAAAGAGTTTCAGGTTCACCTCATCCCAAAGACAACATATCAGTTTTTGGGGGGGTCATCTGCAAGGGGGTCAAAGGGCTGAGGCAAGTGCATAAGGATGAAAACATTTTATTAATATTATTATCTTGTGAATGCATGAGAGTCAGAATCTTGATCCCCGTGAGTACAAATATCTAGGATATCAGTTCTTATGCTGTTTTTCATACAAAGTAACAGAAACAATCTATTGTGGCATGAATTTACACCAGCTCAAAATTCATATAAAAGAAACACCAGATAACTCTGGGAGAGTTGCTTTTATTATCCTGCAGTCAGATTACTGAAAGTCACTCTACATGGGGCTGCCTTTGAAGATGATTTGGAAACTACAGCTGGTACAAAAATGCAGCTGCCCACTTGCTGACTGATCAGTACTAATATAGTCAAATAATCCAGATAGTGGATTACAAGAGCCGCATGATTGCCAAACTTTCAGTTTTGTTTGTTTACTGAAGTTATTGGCTGCCTATCTTACCACAGGGTAACACTGGGTGGCTTACAAATATAAAAAGAACAAAACTGTATAAAATCTATACACAATACAAATAAAATATTGTAAACTATATAAATACTCAACCCTAACTAAAAGACAGGGAGGGAGGGAGCAGGTGGGGAGAGGTGGGATCTGTTATTAATCTACCAACCACGCCCAATTCAGAGTACTGATTATCACCTATAAAGCCCTTTATGGTTCAGTCCTTATCACCATCAGACTCTGCATAGAGTCTCCTTTGCTTCTTCACCCTGAGCCCAAAGTCAATCTGAGGATGCTCTTTTGAGATGTTAAAGGGAGAAAGGTCTGGAAACAAGTCTCCTTGGTTGCAGTTATCTTGCCTTTGGATGGCTCATTCTCAGTGAAGATTATGAAAAACACTGAAGACTACACTCTTCCTATGAGCTTGCAAATGGGAAGATGTGATTTAATTGGAAGTAATTGTTCAGAAGAAATCAGATTTAGTCCAGCTGCATGATAGCTTTTCTTTCTTTTTTTTAGTACTTGCTTTTATTATTTTCATTGTTATGAGATATAAGCAGCTTAGAAAATTTTGGAGTAAGGGGCATATAACTGTATAAAAGATAAATTGATATATAATATAGAATGATTGATATTTCAAATGGATTTAAAAATTAATCTGACTTTCACTCTGATTCAGAAAATTGAATGGATTTATATTTTCAGGTGGATTTAGGAAAAATGTATTTGGGTGTGTACAGGAGATCTCCAAAATAAGTTTGACTTTTGTTGGATCAGCTCAGAAGCATTTGTTTCAGTTCAATCCTTTTGAATAAAATGCTTTATGGAGTTTATTCAGAAATTGGATTGTCAAGCTGAACAAATCACTTTTGAACTGTATGTCTGAAATGAATATTCTCACAGAAATCTCTCTTTCCTAGATTCAACCAGTTACACAATGAAAATAATAAAGGCTACTGAAGGAAAGGACAGGGTTAAACAATGATCTTCTCCCCTCCATCTCATCTTTTCCAGATTATAACTGTTTATTGTTCCCTGGTATTTGGGGAAAAAATGTATATTAAATGCAAATAGTACATCTGTTTTTTTGCCCTGAGTCTCAAAAGGACTTAAGCAAATGGAGTTTGCTTTGTTTTTTAGCATTAAAATGTTCAAATCCATATACAGATTTGTATACAGATGGGAGGTTGAACAACTAGCCTTGTGGTGCAACCGGAACAATCTGGAACTGAACACACTCAAAACCGTATAAATGGTGGTAGACTTTAGGAGAAACCCTCCCATACTACCACCTCTTACAACACTAGACAACACAGTATCAACAGTACAGACCTTCAAATTTCTAGGTTCTATCATATCTCAAGACCTAAAATGGATACCTAACATCAAAAATGTCATCAAAAAAGCACAACAAAGAATGTTCTTTCTGCACCAACTCAGGAAGCTCAAACTGTCCAAGGAGCTGCTGATACAGTTCTACAGAGGAAATATTGAGTCTGTCATCTGCACCTCTATAACTGTCTGGTTTCATTCTGCAACCCAACAAGACAGACACAGACTTCAGAGGATAACTGGAACTGCAGAAAAAACAATTACTACCAATCTGCCTTCCATTAAGGACCTGTATACTGCATGAGTGTTGTGCCTTGTGATTCTTGACGAGTGTACCTTGTCTTTTTATGTACACTGAGAGCATATGCATCAAAGACAAATTCCTTGTGTGTCCAATCACACTCACACTTGGCCAATAAAGAATTTTTATTTCTTCTTATTTAAAATATATTTTTTGCTTGCTTGCTTGTTTTTTAACAACAATCACTTACTAATCTTACATTATAACAAACCTTCAGTGAGGTTCCCATTGCATTTTATTTGCTTATTTCCAAATTAGTAGGTGTAGAGTTGCAGCCTTAATTTCACTTCCAATTCAGCAGCATTGTAATCTAATCACAATTGCCAAGAAAATTGATCATTTTTGTTCATCTTAAAGATGCAGAATAAGAGGGACATTTATTCTCTTTCTCAAAACAAGCTAAGCATATTAAACAAGTATATGATAAATGAAGCATGCAGTATTTTTGCAGGATCTCAAATAAGGTAGATCCCTCAGGAAAACACAACACTGCCTGGCACTGCTGAGCCATCACAGAGCAATTAGCTTAACATCAATGTGGAGGAAACTCAGGAAACATTAGAGGCTATTTTGGTAAATAGTCTTGGAGAAATGTGCCTTGAGAGCCATAAATTAATTAGAGTTTGCTGCCAGGATGGATTCTGGAGAACATGGTATGCAGTAAAAGGACGGCATCAATGTCAGTTTGAACAAGGTCTGAAATTTTACTTGCTTTCCAAAATGGCACTTTACATTTTCTTTATAGCATTCTGCTTTGCACCAATGGGGGGAAAAAAGACTACAAGTATGACCAGAAACTACCCAAGCTTCTGAAAAAGTTGTAAGGAGCCTATTTAAGGGCTTATTGCTTGCTGGTTTTCCAATATAATATAAACCAGTGTTTCTCAACATCAGATTTAAGAGGGTATGAATTAAAATTCACATTGGCTCGGGACAACTGGGAGTTGGAGTCCCTGATGTTGAGAAACACTGGGTTACATTATATTGGAAAACAGTAGCAAGGGGAGCCACAATCCAGAAAAAAAACTATCTTTTCAAAATTGGGTCAATCCCTTCAGTGGAATTACCTTAATCTGAATGATGCCATACAGCTACAGAAGTTCAACAAAAAACCAACGTGCGGTCCTTCGCACTTTCTGAGCTTGGTTATTTTCTTACAAACATTTCATTACCCTACAAGGTAACAACTTCAGTACTAGAAGGGAGTGGGATTTGCTCTCTGTTATATACAGTGGCTTGCCATGTAAGTGTTATTTTCCTTTTGGTGGTTCTGTTATTACGCTGTTGTTTACTGTTTGTTTGAATTGGTAGTTCCTTGATCGAGGTATTGTTTACTGCTTGTATTATTGATTAATCCTGATATTAATCCCTGCTTTATGTGGGTGCTGATTGCTGGTGAGGAGATGTTCTGCTCTTTTTGTTTCCTTTTTAGCTTTTTCATTGTCTCTTTTGAATGGTTTGTAAAGTGGTTTATCTCAAGCTTCCAGGAATTCCTTAGCAATTTTGGATTTAGCTTGGTCTAGGATGCTCACAGTTTTCCAACAGAAAATGTAATTGAGCCTCTCCATTTGCTGTGAAATTATGGAGTTTTCATTGTGACTTCTGACTGCTAGTTGGTGTTCATAGATGCACTCTGCTAGTTTTCAACCTGTCTATTCTACATAGTGGCTATTACAGTTTTCACTCTGTATATTGTAGATGATGCCAAATTTTACTTCTTGAATTACTGGGTCTTTTGATTTACTTAAGATGTTTTGGAGGCTAGTTGGTTTATGAGCTACAGTGATGCTATGTGGTTGTAAATCGTCTGTTGGTTGGTTGTGAGATGTTTTTGACGTATAGCAAGGTTATCTTTTTCATAGCTTATGTTGGTTGTACTGTAGTAGGTTGAGTGCTCAGACACTTTTGATAAAGGTATGTGTGCATCTATTTTGTTGGAAGCTGTTGTATAAGTGGTGTATTTCTTTTTCTAATTCAAGATTGCTGCATCATGTTTGTACTTATCTAAATAATGATTTTACACAGCTTCTCCTGTGGAGGTTGGGTTATTGGGTAGTGAAGCACTTGGTTACTGTGGGTGGTTTTACAATAGACTTGTGCTTCTAATTTGCCACAATTTCTTATGCTGATGAGGACATCCAGGAAAAGTAGGGTGGTGTTGCTTTCTTTTTCTCTTGTAAATTTTATCCCTTTATTATTCCTATTTATTTGTTTATTTATTTTGTTTTATTTTTATAGAGCATCGCAGTGACCTAGAGGTGAAGATGCTCGCTTCCCACTCGGAAGGTTGAAAGTTCAACCCTACGCAGTGGCAGATGTTTCTCTGTCAGGGCACAAAGAGAAAATATCTGCTGTGAACTCCGCATGGGCATCAGGAACTCTGCATGGACATCCAGCCAGTAAACACTCAGCTCCACTCAGTCGTCCCAATTCAACTCAGAAACAAACTAATTAAAGGGTTGTAAAAGGAAACTTTATCTTTATAATTCTATTCCTTTTAGTCCTTCCCATTCTTCAAAGAAATTAGAAACATGAGTCTTAAGTAACCAATACAGAGGACCAAAGATAAATATGGAAATATTTGTTTATTTGACATTTCTTTTCTTTCCCTTTTTCATACATAATACTTCTTCCCCTCCCTGTGATTTTTCCTTTCTCCCTTACTTCCTGAGCTGCAGCTAGGATAAACTCTTGTTGCTGGAGATTGGAATTGCTTGCCGGCAGAGGGATTTTGAAATTACATACTGCTTTAGTGCTATAGAGTGCCCATGCCTATTAGGTCTTTTGGTATTTGCTGCCTTCGGTGGTTTACTGTTCTTTATTGTACATTTTTATTGCAGCCTTTAGATTTTATTACATTGTACTGATTGTTTTATGGAATGTATCATTTAATTCTTATGGATGTCAGAGGTGGGCAACCAACAGCCAAACCTGTTCCCTGCTCCCCATTTCTATCCTAATACCCTGAAGTCATGCCACTGAAATTCAGGAGTAAAATGAGCAATTTTCAGTAGTGTAGATTTGTGCCTTTTTTCCCAATCTGCTAGTTTTTCCAACCATAAATCTCCCTGAAACCCCCATCCCCCACTGCCACCAGTCCAAAATTGCACTATTAAAATCTGCTCTTTTTTTGCTATCAAATTATGGTAGCACAAGAGCTGGTCATTTCAGGGCACTTAGAGAGTATTCTAAGGTAGAAAACAAAAAGTTCAACATTGTTATCACTTAATGCAAAGAGTCAGAATGACCAATAAACAAGTATGTGTTCATAATACATATGTTTAAATGGTAGTTTTTGAGAGATGCTAGAGGCAGACTTCTTCCATAAGCACGAATGACAAAAGATTGTTTCACATTTTCAAAGAACAAGAAAAGCAGAGAGATAGGAAACCCAGTCAGGCAACTCAAATGTATGGGTGGGAAGAGTGCAGTGGTGGGATTCAATTTTTTTTACTACCGGTTCTGTGGGCGTGGCTTGGTGGGCATGGTAGGGGAAGGATACTGTAAAATCTCCATTTCCATCCCACTCCAGGGGAAGGTTACTGCAAAATCCCCATTTCCCCCTGATCAGCTGGGACTCGGGAGGCAGAGAATAGATGGGAATGGGACCAGTCAGAGGTGGTATTTACCAGTTTTCTGAACTACTCAAAATTTCTGCTACCGGTTCTCCAGAACTGGTCAGAACCTGCTGAATACCACCTCTGGAAGAGTACCATTCCCAATAAGGAAAAACAGAGAACTAGAATTTACCATTGCAATCTAATCTAATTTATATATCTTGCTACTGGGCTTTCACCTGATGAAAGATACAGCAATTTTTTTATGCTGCAGATGTCCAAGAAGAATAAAAATGAATGTGATTTCATAGATGTCCCTCCCTCGTCTTAGAAGAACAGCCTTCATTAGCTCAGAGTAACTACAAACCTTTTCATTGATGCCACACTTGGTATTTAATTAACACAGTGCAGTGATATTACTCTTGTTCCATACTCCACACATTGCCTCAAGGAAAAGGTCTGGGTCTCAGTGTGAAATAGACCAGTTAATCAAATTAACAGAGGTTTAACACTTGCTATCTTACAGACAGATTATGTTTCACATCAATGGACCAAATTTTCAAGCTCGTTTATAATCACGCTGTGGCTCTAGAATGCCTCTTTACCTCTTAATGTTAACATTATATTTAACATTAACTTTGGAGAAATCACATTGACCTTGAGAAACATTTGTGATTTAGCAAGACAATGCAATTGTTATATCATACCCAAGGCTACAGAGAATTTATATAACTCTAGTATATGATCAGAAAAGTATCTTTATGGGATGTATGAGAGTAATCATAAATGATATAACATTTTCCATAATATATCTGCCTTGAGTGAACTAAAATATTCCACTGCACACAAATACTATGTCTTATAAAGATTTTAGATGTATAATTTTACAAATTCATCATTGATAGTATAATATAGAAGTGAATAATCCAACGACATAAGGCAATTTTAAGAATCAGATTTTGGAAACTCACCTCTGCTCTTTCTAAGAACCCTGATACCTCTTGATACTAAGATCTTGATCTAAAGCTAATAGAAATACTCCTAGAATTCCATTGGTATTTTGCCAGTACATTCTGTTTCCCCCAGTCATATCCAAACCCAAGAAGGAGGCATGTTCATCCTATAAAATATTTTGTGTCATTCATATTTTTAAATTGCAGATTTCATCTGCTGTATGAAAAATAGAAACCAGTTTGTCAGGAAAGTCAAGAGCTGTCTCTGTTTACAAAATTCAAAGAATAAGCATTTGCCTTCCATTTCAGTTGCAAAAAGCTATCACTTCTGGTTATGGAACCTGTTGTTTCCAGGGTCAAATATACTCTATGTCAGCACTAGAGTAAATGCAGGTTGAAGTGCTGACATTAAGGAGACTCTTTTCTGTGGGTCACTGTAAAATTTATGAGTGTGAGAAAGAAAGCTTATGTTTAAAGCAAATCTATGACAAAGTTAAATAAGCTTGAATTTTGGAATGTTAAGACATAAATATGAAGTTGAAAGTTAGTTGAGGAATGAGATAAGGGTGGTATTTACTGGAAATACAGATTGTGTAAACAGGCAATGTGACAAGATGTTGACACAGAGGTCTGAATGATAAAATTAGAGGGCAAGATGGTAGCCACCACAGTGCAACAAAAACTCCTCCTGGTTTTTTAATATATTATGTCAGGCATAAAGACCAGGCACAACTTCGATTGCATCATTGTGGCCAAAAAAAGCCAAGATGACTTTAGACTTTTTTTATCATATCTTGCAGACACTTTTGGTGACAAGTCACCATTGTTGTTTATTGCATTTATAAATGAATATGTGAAGAAGACCTGTTGTCCAGAGAGTGTTAGGTCCAAATTTCAATGTCTATGTATTTTTGCATGTTGACCAAGATCCTAATGAACTGCAGTGAAAATTAGATTGTATAATGCCACAAGAAATATTGAAAACTATATTGAAAACCTGTGAGGCAGCTGTGTTTAAAAATAAAATGGAGAGAAGATACTTATATGAATATATTATTGTATTATTGTATTTATTTGCTTCATTCTGTTTTTCTTCTTTTAAATTTTTGCTGGTCATTGACCAAATAGATATTACCTGTCCATTGATTGATTGATTGATTGATTGATGCTGAATGAAATTTGATTGAATACAAAAGTGAAGAACATTGAGAATTCTTTTGATTTTTCTCTGGATTGTTGCGTTTATTTTGTAGCAGCAGGGACCTGAGCATGCTACTGTTAGTGCTATTTTACCCTTATATGTCTTTCCATTCTACAATGCTTCCCTGGTTTATTATCTCCCTGATAGGTAGTAAACCTGGTACAATGCCTCCCTGGTTTACTATATTTTCCAGTCTGCAAAGTCTAAAGTTCTATCATTACATTTTCTTGTGAAATTGCATTTTACTTTTCACTATTTCTACCAGTTTTATTTGTGTCTGTGCCATGTATAATTTTTCATTCCTTTTGTGTTAACTCTCATTACAGATTTGCAAAGTCAGTTAGCACCTTCTGCCTCTCTCCCTGCCCCCCTCCCTCCCCCCCCCCCAAATTGTAGGCTATTTAGCAAATTTACCATTATACTCCCAGGTTATATAGCCACAGGCATGTCTTCAAATGATACCAGTTATGCAGTATTCGTCATATTTTTGGTGATGATTATGAAATGGTATGGAGCAGTAATTGCAGATATGTGCGTGTGTCTGTGCATGCATCTTGTTCATAACAAAAGGCTTTTTGACATGTCTGCACGTAAACTGCTATACTTATTTATAGTGTCGTTCTGATGAATCTGAGCACATCAACACTTCCTTATTCCAGGCATAGACTAGAAGCATTTGACACAATCACAGAGAAACAATAGAATGGAATAGACTGCTATCCAACTAAGAATAAGATGAATGGGTTGTACATCTCCGTCAGCCTCTAGCTGCTTAGCATATATATGAAAAAGCCAGCTGAACAGGAAATGGCAGACTTCCCTCCAACCCTTATCCTTGTTGAAAAATGAGGGCTTTTGTATCAGCAGTATGGAACTCTCTGTCAACAGTCAGGCATCTAACCCTCTAGCTAGACCTTCATTGTGATGGCAGATTCCATTCAGCTGTTTGGGTATCATTCAGCAAGGAAAGCAACTGATGGCACAGTAGCATTGTTTCAGGGAAGACTAGTAACCTACAATATAGTAAATCAAACGAGGAATGAATTGCCAAATTGCATCACAAAGCCTTTGGATAATATAATTAATAGTAGACAGGTTCCAGAAACCCATAAATGTTTTACCTGTCAACTGTGTGTCATGCCCCCATTGGAGCCTGAATCTGCGGAGGAAGACGAGCCAGAGCTGAAGCCAACAGAGATTGAGGGGGTGGCTTCGTTGGCTTTGGAGGAATGTGGAGAGGAGCAGGCTGAGTCAGCTCAGGGCCCTTCAGGTTTGGAATGGTTTGTTAACAGGGACAAATGGGGGCAGGATGACCAAGAGAGGACAAGCAGTGGGCATGAGGGGTGGCAGAGTTCAGACAATGAGCAAGGACCGCCCTCTCCTGATCCCCAAGCAAGGAGAGTGGAAAGAAGGTGGGAACAGCGCAGGCCAACCTGATGATTCAGGAGGAAAGTGCCCCACCCCTCTTCACAAGGCACACCTGGGGACTCAGATTTAAGGAGACTCTGTGGGGAGGGGCATTTGTTGGGAACAAATGCTAAATTGGTAGAGTTCGGTGTGCCGGTACAGACATTAGGAGTTTGCAGGACTGCTTGCTTCTTCCTTACTTGTGGACTCAGTGCCTTCTTCCTGACTTTGTGGACTCATTGTTTGTTCCTTAGTTCATGGACTCATTTCCCTGTTCCTTTGTTTTGCTGGACTGGGTGCAGCCAGAGGCTGCCATGTGTGCGTATGCGTGCTTTGCTTTGGGACTTTGGTTTGCCAAGAACGTGGGAGTGTGTGAGGGGAAATTTGGAGCATTAAAGGAGAATTTGAGCTCTCAGCTGACTGCGTGACCTTCATGCCTTGTCCCGGGTCATCACACTGTGATAGGTACATCACAATCCATTTTATTTCCAGTCCATTCCCAACAGAGGTAAACTAATCTAGTGGAATATACAAACTGCTTTCTGAGCTTTCAGGAATTGGGAGAAAGTGGGAGAGTAAAGCAGAGATCAAGAGATGAATGCTTGAATGCACATTCATCCAAAATACTGACATCTAAGGGGAAAAGAATCTTATATTTGAGCTTTAAGCTGCTTGCAATGCTATTTTTGGATTGCAGGTGGCTGATTGCAAATGCTGGTAGGAAGATAGTGGCTAGTATGCAGCCTGTTTTTAAAAAATGTTGTCAAAAATGATTTTCTATAAGATAATGCTTCTGTCTGCTTTGTTATATGGAACTAAAATGTGGTTTTGTCAGAAGAAATATGAAAAATAAGTTGAATGTTGTGGTAATGAGATATTTAAGAAATCTGTGCAATAAACAAAAAGAGATAAGGTCAACAATAAATGGGTGATGAATGAATGTGGTCTGAATATAAAAATGAATGAACACTACAAAAGACGTTTATTGAATGAGGATTAAATTGCCAAACAAATACGTATATGAAAGAAGCATGACCAGGGTGTGAGGTAAGAGAAGATTGGATAGAGTTGATGGGAAATTCAAAACGAGAGAGGTGAGAAGTTTAAAGAACAAAATATACTGTAAATTGAGGTATAGATACGGTGGTTTGCACAGACAGAAATGTACAGAGAAGTTTAGTATATACACTTGGTATCAACTAGATGTAATGACACTTCCTTTCTTTGTCTTACTTTATCTTAGGTGGATAAGTATGTTGCTTCCACTTTTCATTTCTTGTTGATTATTGCAGTGCCATAGAATATCAATATGATTTGACTTTGTTTTCCAGTGTAGTATAACTCTGACAACTCTGTACTAGGAAAAAATGCTGTGCAAAACATTCAACCGGTGTCCTTCCCAAAGCATACTGCATAAGCAAAAGCAGTCAGTTCCACCAAAATATTCAGCACTATTGTATGGAAGCAGAGATAACATTTTTCCTGGGACTACCAGCAGACTCAAGTGGTTGTGCAATTACCATACCTGTGCAGATAGTGGGGAAGACCTATGCTGATCTTTGAGAGGATGTGGTACTTTAAGCATTTTGCAAAAGAATGCTTTACTCACACAACCTGCTTTTGCTAATCACCCTTTCTAACATTTTGTACATGCTTTGCAATAAGTATTTCTTTCCTTTACTTTTAGATTCCCAAGCATGTTTTTTTTATTGTTTGAGCCCATAAGAAAGCTCAGAGAAAAGGACAATGGAAATAGATTCCAATTTAGATTGTGCAAGGAATATCACGTTGAAGCTATATTTCACAGCAAGTTTTGCAATTGTACAGGTGGAGAAGTTTTACCTTATGGATAGCAGGAAAAAGCCTTTATTTCAGGGGTGCTATTCAGCAGGTTCTGACAGGTTCTGGAGAGCCGGTAGCGGAAATTTTGAGTAGTTCAGAGAACCAGCCAAAACCACCTCTGGCTAGCCCCGGAATGGGGTGGGAATGGAGAGTTTGCAATATCCTTCCCCCAGGAGTGGGGTGGGAATGGGGATTTTGCAGTATCCTTCCTCTGGAGTGGGGTGGGAATGGAGATTTCGCAGTATCCTTCCCCTGCCATGCCTACCAAGCCAAACCATGCCCACCAAGCCATGCTCACAGAACCGGTAGTAAAAAAATTTGAATTCCACCACCGCTTTATTTAGCGGGTTCTCTTCAAAATAAATATGGGGAGCTAGAGTCTGATCATTTTCTGTATGTTTTGGCATAGAGATTGAGAGAAGGAGTGGTAGGCCTATGGTATCTGAAGAGCACCAGGTCAAGAAGGACTGTTTTAGGTGGTCCAGATACATCAAGAGCTCAGCCCCTCTACCAAGAATAATTTTAGTCTGCTTAATTTAAGCTTCCAAAAAGGAAGCATTGCCCCACCCCACTTTCTCCAGCAGAAAAGGCATGCTGCAGACTCCATCGACCCAAGGAATTATGGCTGGCAGGGTGCAGGAGAAGAGGCTTCTCTGCGATGGCTCTCACCCTGTGGAACATTGTGCCCCTCAGGGTGAGATCTGCCACACACCCTTTTGGTCTTCCGAAAAGGCCTGGCAACCTGAGTCTGCCAACTGCCTCAGAGCATCCCACTCTGGAGAAGATCCTACCTCCATCTCATTTACATATTGGTTCCTTTTTTCCAGCATTTTTGTTAATTTTAAGGTTTTAATTTTAATGCTTAACATTTTAACTCTGTAATTGTTTTATATTGTGTTTTATTACATTGTAAGCCACATTGTAAGTCATTGAACAACGAGATGGACAACATATAAATTTAATAAATAAATAAATGTATATTTATTTTACCAAAGGCAGGAGGGTAAGCAAACTTGAGAAGTAAACTTGGAGCATAAAAGATAATTTTAAACAACCATACAACTGATCTTAATTAGAAAATCCCTTTTTAAAATCCCGCCAAAGATTTATCTAGGAAAGAGAGAAAAAAGAAAAAAAACAGAATGTAATATCAAAGGAATAGGATAAAAAATAACCCAATTGAACATCCTTGGATTTAGAAACATATGTAGAGTTCCTCACAGAACTATTGAGAAAGAAAATGTTTTTTTAGATTCCTAGATTAATGGTTCAAGTAAATAAAATACTTAGAAGTTTTGGTTTTCTTTCATGGAAAATCATTCTGCTTGATGAAAAAAACTACATTCTTTATATTATCAAGCTCAGTTTTGATTTGAACTTCTATATGTATGAGAACTGATTTTTAAATATGTTCAAAGCTGAGTTCAGATCATAAATTTCTAAATAAAATCAAAGATGAAAATAAATTTCCTCTTCCACTTTGGCAATTCAGGCAGACATGGTAGTACACTTAGTAAGAAAGTAATATTATTCTAAAATCACATATTAAATAGGAAGATATGACATTCTGAATTTGGGACAAGTAGAATCCATATAATTTTGTGCCAGTTTGTACAATTGTCTAGTATTGAAAATAGTTGAGCTAGGATTTATTTTTCAATTCTTCTTCATCCATTTACCACTACCCATACCCTAATGAACATTTTTTTAAAAAAAATTGATTTATATGCCGCCCTTCTCCGGAGACTCAGGGTGGCTTACAGTGCGTTAAGCAATAGCCTTCATAGTTTTGTATATTTTATACAAAGTCAGCTTATTGCCCCCACAAACTGGGTCCTCAATTTACCTACCTTAGAAAGGATGGAAGGCTGAGTCAACCTTGAGCCTGGCAAGATTCGAACTTACTTTAATTGCAGACAGCTGGTGTTAAATTATAGTACTCTAGTCTGCAGAGCTATCCAGGCTCCCATTAAGGTAGTTCTTAGAACAAGAATATCTTATGAAGACAGAGAATGGCTTCATGGTTAACTCCAACCATTCTAGGATAAAAGGATAGCATTGCATGTTAAGAACATGAGGACCAGTCTTAATAAAGCCTTTGACCTTTGACATGTTATTAGAATTCATAATTCAATACTGCAACTACATTGTATCTAGATTCAGGTTGATTCCTCATATTATAATGCCAATATTGAATGTATGCTTAAATAAACTCAAGCTTGGCTTCCCAGGACCAGAGTCTAACTTATGTATGTGTCTCCTCAATCAAGGCGAAAAACTGTACAATTTAATTCTTGGCAGAAAAGAAATTAGTCATACATATGACTAAAGACCCAATGGTTTACTAAGTAGTTGCATTTGCAAATGCATGTATGAACATCTCTACATTTGGGATCTTTCATAACAAGACATCTATTTTAACCTTGATCAAATAAAGCAATTGTATATTCCTTTCACTTTTAACAATCTTGATCTTTAATCCTTTCAAATAATGTCCTAGAATTTGATTACATTTCATTTTTCTTTGTCCCTTCTCACAAAATCTTCAAAGTTTTAAGAAGACTCTTTGTAAATCCAATATAGTAAAATTATCCAGGTTGCTCTTTAGGATGGTTACTTATGTATTCCTTTTAATTATTAAAACATCATCCAGTTTCATTCCTATATCTAGTGTAGCATACTAGAATAGAATAAAATAGAATAGAATAGAATTAGAATTAGAATTAGAATAGAATAGAATAGAATAGAATAGAATAGAATAGAATAGAATAGAATAGAATAGAATAGAATAGAATAGAATAGAATAACAGAGTTGGAAGGGACCTTGGGGGGTCTTCTAGTCCAACCCCCTGCTTAGGCAGGAAACCCTACACCACTTCAGACAAATGGTTATCCAATCTCTTCTTAAAAACTTCCAGTGTTGGAGCATTCACAACTCCTGGAGGCAAATTGTTCCACTGATTAATTGTCCTAACTGTCAGGAAATTTCTCCTTAGTTCTAAGTTGCTTCTCTCCTTGATTAGTTTCCACCTATTGCTTCTTGTCCTGCCCTCAGATGCTTTGGAGAATAGCTTGACTCCCTCTTCTTTGTGGCAGCCCCTGAGATATTGAACACTGCTATCCTGTCACCCCTAGTTCTTCTTTTCATTAAACTAGACATACCCAGTTCCTGCAACCATTCTTCATATGTTTTAGCCTCCAGTTCCCTAATCATCTTTGTTGCTCTTCCCATATCATTCTTTTAATTCACTTTTAGGTGACTTTGTCTTGCTGGCAAAACATATTTGAAATACAGTCTATCTGTAGAGATAGTTACTCTTAAAATTAACTTCTGGGTCCACTGGATCAAAAATATCCTTCAATATGTCAAATTTTAAAGCATTTTTATTCATTCTGTACTTGTGAGTTGAGTCTGAATGTTCTTTAATTATAATCTTTAGTTCCCTCAGGTTCCCTCTAGTGCCCAATTTTTAAAGCTTAAGATTTATTTTTTTAAAAAAATCAAAGCAGAAGCGTTTTCCCATGGAAAGGATTCTTTGTATTTAATTCCAAAACCTTAGTTCAAATTCATCTTAAACTTTAGCTGGTTTTAATTTTCTAAAATCCAAGTTTTAATCATCATCCTTTTATTCAATATTTATTATACTGAGTGCAAAACTTCCAGGAATCTTATGGTTGTAGATTAGATTGGAAAGTTTAAAAACAAAAGTCCCAGAAGAAGACAGTGGCAAACTAGCTCTACACTGATGCCAAAGTACCTACCTAGATAATGGGATTGTGTACATTAGCAGAAGTCAAGCTTGATGGGAACTTCACTATATTACATGCTGATCCTATGACATCTAACATCCATGCATACCATGGGCTCTAATGAAAGTCTTTCAGATGATCCATTGTCTATGAACACAGCTGAGGAAACAATGAAGGCAGAAGGCCAAAGGACATTTGGCAGCAGGACAAAAGGTCTAGGAATCATGATTCAGCATATAGGAAACTTTTACCTTAGTCTTAGACTCCTGCTAGTAAAACTCCTGCTAGTCTACCAGCTGTTCTCATGCATTCAGGGCACAAAACTATGAAACACAGGCTTGGAATGAAACTTTCAGCAGTAGGTTGGACTTAATCCTGTGGAGCTTGTTAAGTCAAGGGCATTTTTCATACTTGTTATTGGTCATGTAAGGACAAAAGCCAAGAAAGTAACAGATTTCATGCTGGTGGAGACTTTTTGCATAGTTACCCAAAGAAAAAAAAGAAATAAGCTTCTAAGAATATAGATATATAGTAGGACTGGCCAATCTGGCCACCTCCCTTTTTTGAGGACAACCTTATTTATAAATATATATTTTAAAACTTCTCAGAATCAGTTGCAGTTATTACAACAAAATTTCAAGATCTGAGCCTCTCCATAACAAATTTCTGCCTCATGGTGATCCTCAAGATAGTCTTCTGAACTATTTCTCTGTTCTGTATTTTTAACACCCTAATAGCTTTAAATACATAATAAAAACATAACCAGTAACTTATCTTTTCCTTGATGAACGTATCTTTTCCTTTATGTACACCAAGAGCATATGCACCAAGACAAATTCCTTGTGTATCCAATCACACTTGGCCAATAAAAAATTCTATTCTATTCTATTCTATTCTATTCTATTCTATTCTATTCTATTCTATTCTATTCTATTCTATCATAAGGGTCAAAGTCAGTCTACTTCTGTACTAGGCCTCTTGAAGCAATAAGAGTAAAGTGGTAAGGAAAGTAATTATAGCTTGTGTAATGAAGAGCTTCTTCTTTTTTTTATTGAAAAGTTTTACAATTACATTTTCTCCCCAATTTCCCCCCCAGCCCTCCCTATCCTCCCAAACCCTCCCTAACCTCCCCTAACCCACCCCTCCCCCCAGACTTCCACAAAATAAAATCAAAATCAAAATCCCCTTTTTATAAAACTTGAACCCCTCCACCCCCTATATATTTTTCACGTCTTCACAAAATTCAATTATTCTATCTCGATATAATACTTTCAGTTAAAAGCTATCTGATATTTCCTAGTTTGATATTTATTCTGCACATAATCTATCCACTTTTTCCACTCCCATACATAAGTCTCTTGTGAGCGATCTTTTAAATATGCTGAAATCTTCGCCATCTCTGCAAAGCTGGCCATCTTCAAAGTCCATTCATCTATAGTAGGCATAGCTTCATTTTTCCAGTATTGACCTATCAGTAATCTCGCTGCTGTTATAATATACAATATCAACTTTGTTTCACCCAATGTAAAACCCTTAACTATACCCAATAAAAACAATTGTGGAGAAAACTGAATTTTTTTCTTCAAAACATTCTGCATAACCCACCAAATTTTTATCCAAAAAGCCTTCACTTTCTTGCAAGTCCACCACACATGATAGTATGTGGCATCTAGGCAATCACATCTCCAGCATTTTGGTTGAACATTAGGGTACATGTACGACAATTTCTTAGGATCTAAATGCCATCTATAAAACATTTTATAAAAATTTTTCCTCAAATTCTGTGACTGTGTAAATTTAACATTCTGAACCCATATTTTTTCCCATGTTTCCAACATCACTGGTTCTGCAAAATTTTGTGCCCACTTAATCATGCAATCTTTAACCAATTCAGTTTCTGAATCCCTTTCTAACAAAACATTATAAAGCCTTTTAATATGCATTGGACCTTTCTCTTTTATATGTCTAACCAATTCTTCCTCATGCATCATTATACCAATTTTTTGGTCCTCTTTCCATCTCAATTGGAGTTGATTATATTGTAACCAAGTTAAATTAATCCCTTCTTCCAACAGCGTTTCTAAAGTCTTCAGTTGCCATCTGCCCGCATCTCCAAAAAGAACTTCTTTATATAAAAACCCCCCGAGTGACATTATATTTGTATTCCACACGATATGACCAAGATCCAGCCATAACGGTATTGTAATGAAGAGCTTCTGTAAGGAGGAACAACTGAGGGCACTAACAGTCTTCATAAGCCATAGATATTACCAACAGAGCCTCTTCCAAATATGCTTCCAAACTGTGTATGTTATATTGACTAAAAGGGTGGATATGTTGGATATAACCATAGTAAATATATTAAAAGTAAACTAAAAGGAAATCTATGTTAATATTATGAGATACGGTTTGCCTTCAGATCATCCCAAAGGTGCTTTTTCATGACCTGGATGACTGAGAATCTCCATAGACATTTGCCTTCAGATGTTGTGAGTGCTCTATCACTGGAAGTTTTTAAGAAGTGATTGGACAACCATTTCTTTGAAATGCTATAGGGTCTTCTGCTCAAGGAGGGGTTTGGACTAAAAGACTTCCAAGGTCCCTTCCAACTCTGTTATTCAGTAGATACCATCTAACAAGGATATTGTTAGGAGCTTGTGCATGTCTGAATATTGTCTTTTTCTAATAATGTATAAATACAACTTTACAATGATCAGATGATTGATTCTGTAAGCTGTTTATATCCAAGATGTTCAACATCAGAAGAAATCAGAGTCTTTCCACTTGAATAGTTTTTACATTTTCTGGGTATTATGAATGGTTTTGGCAGAAAAGTGAGCTATTATAATCTAATTCCTTGAAAATACCAATTTCAAGGTAACTATGAGAATCAATAAATGGACAAAACTCCAACAACTGTGAATATTTTTTCATCAGCTCATGATAATGTAAACAATGTTGATGAAATTAAGCACAGTTCACAAATTATTAGCATCAGATTTTGTATATTCAAAGATTCAAGCTCATTTGTGTCACTGCTGTTCTGACATGATTTGTTTCAAGAATCAATGAACAGAAAGAAAGATTGGTTGGTGGAGACATACATTTCCCAAATTTAAAAAAGCAAAGGTATATGAAAAGATGCATTCTCCAAAATTCTGACACTTTACAGTTATCATAAATTCTGATAAAATTGGGTAGATCCTAAAAAGTTTTAATTTCCTCCTCAAAAAAAAAAAAAGAAGAAGAAGAAGAATATCTATTGTATTGTTCAATTAACCTTACTTTTGCATTTACAGTTTTGGTTTTTGAGAAGTTTTTTTTTAGGTTCCTTTGAAAGTCTTGACTCCTCGTGACATCCTGTCAAGGTTTGTAGTTTTCTTAGTGAAATTTGTCCTTTCTTCCTCTAGGGTTCTGAGAAAGTGACTGATCCAAGGTCACCGTGCTAGTTTTGTGCCTAAAACAGGACTAGAACTCAGGATCTCCTAGTTTCTAGCTTGATGCCGAAACACTATACCAAGCTGGCTCTTATGATTTCTCTCATTAATTTACGGTGGGTTTTTTATTCAGATTTGCATTGTTTCCTTTCTGGGATAATACAGTATTTGGACCAGGCATTTTCCCACTTTCTTCAACATTAAGTTACAAAGAGGAATAATAGTCTAAAATAGTCTAAAAACTTGTAAAATAAGATATAAGAAAAATAAGCCATCAGGGATTTAACAGCATGTGCAACATTTTTCAAATTTGTGCTGCTTTGTCAATTTCATACTAAATGATATGACTGTCAGAATTTGAAACATGCAAAAGATTATTCAGATTAGCAAGGCTGCTATAACAATAAAGGTATGTATGTATGTGTGTTTTAATTGAGGGCCAAATTGTATATATTTGTTTTAATTGGTTTTAAATTTTATAAATTCATGTGTTTTAATGTGGCTGTACACCGCCCTGAGTCCCCTGGGAGAAGGGCGGTATAGAAATCCAATAAACTCTAAACTCTAAAGGTGTCCTCAATTTTGTGGCGTTCCATTTCATTTGAGTTGACTTTTATTAATGATGATTAAAATCCCAAAAGAAAATATGTTGACAGTATTAAGCAGGAATTCACTCAGAGCACATACTGGATATCCACCATTCACTTTTACGGCCATTGAAGGGGGTGGAGAGAATATTCCCTTCTTGATGGAATCCACTTCTCTTTATCTACCAATGACACAGGAAAAGATCCTGTGACTACCTAAAAATATTTCCTGATTGATCCTCTGATTAACAGAACTTGTCTAATTCTCTGTGGAACTGCAGTAGCACATTTGCCCCAGCAATAATATAGCTTTCTCTTCATTCACTATCATTGCCACTTGCCTTAACAGTGATTTCTCTAATGTACGTAGGAGAATTGTGTGGGGAAAAATGTAACAAGGATAAAAACACTCTGTTCCATTAATCACTTCCTTTGCTTCTGATCAAAGTTATGCAGAAATGGATGTTATGTAGAAAATACCTAGCAGTTAAACACTGAAAACAGTTGCCCCAAATGTGCTTTTTCAAGAGGCAACTGGGCTTTCTGGTATTTCTTTGAAGACATTTCACTTCTCATCCAAGCACTGGACTTTCTGATTTTTCTTTGAAGATGTTTCACTTCTCATCCAAGAAGCTTCTTCAGCCTCTTGAAAAAGCACCTTTGGGACAACCATGACCTGGATGACTGAGAATCTCCATAGACACTGAGAACAGTTGGGGAGAAATTCTCCTCAAATCTGTTAATTGTCTTGATGTTTTGTCTCCTCTAAATCCATTCAGAGCCATTTTGTTCAGGCAGTCACCTTAAAACTAGATTGCATTTCTTGGATTCAGAGCTTCAAGAAAATCAGAAAAGAAGAGATCAGAAGTACAGAAGCAGAATCCAATGTACATTCAATACACAGAGGCAGAAAGTAAACCTGCTGTTCTGCTGAAACCCAGTAGAGCATAATCAAAGCAAATGCCACCCAGACCAAAGAACTCTTTATTCTTTCAGATGCATTTCATGTCTACAAATCAAATGTCACCACTCTAACAAATGAATTGTGTTGCATGGGAGGATATTCCTTTTGGTGTCATCAGGAATGGCAAGAAATATTGCCAAATGATGGATGAACCAAATTCTTTCTATTTTCTTTCTTATACTGTATTTCTGATAGCATGGAGCTGAGAACTCTCAGCCATCCAATTCTTCAGAAGAAAAAAAACTGTATACAGGGTCAAAAAAACAACAACAACCTAGTTCTTCTTAACAAGTTGATGTACCCTGAAATCCATGACCCTGCTATTAAATCCTTGGGAATCCCATCAAAATATGACTGACCTTCAACTCTAAATATTCTGGGGAAAATTCCCCAAGAATATCCTCATTCTTTAGAAAAAAAATCAACAAAGAGATTTTACATTTATTTTCATTTAGATTATTTTCTGATATCTCATTTTTTAAGTATATATAGTTAAAACAGGTAAAACAAATAGTATAACTATTTTGGTCCATGCTTGTATATACACACTCAGAAACACACACACACACACACACACACACACACACACACACACACACACACACTTAATCTTTCAATTTTCCTTTTTGAAACATAATTACTTTACTAAGCAAATGGAATAAGAAATGATAGAATTTTTTCCAATCAATAGTGATTCAGTTTCAACATTACCTAATATGGGATGTGGTAAAACCATGTATTAGTTGTCATTTCAGATACATCTAGTAAAAAAAATTAGATAAATAAATATCTAGATGAAAACATTAAAAATCATTATACTGTAACCCATCCCATCAATCTCCTATGAGTAATATGCTACCAAAGTAAAAAATGTAGTTCATTGAACCACACAATAATAATGGAAAAGATAGCAGCTACTACATTTTAAACCTCCATTGAATTATAGAATAGTTTATCTTCTTTTCTTCATATATATGAAATGTGCATATATACTTTAGAACAATTAATCAACAGTTTTTAAATTTTACTTGAACTTTTGTTATGACTGTGACAAAATGAAAATGGGCCAGTCCCTCAGGATTCCTCTTTAGATAAGTGAAGATTTAGGATTATCCTCAAGTGCTCCAGACAATAGCTGCTCATGAGCAGATGGTATGACAGCAGTCTCTACTGGGTTTAAAACTTTTAGGGATAAGGGAGCACCATCTTCACCCAAACTGCAATCAGTGCCTTTATGGACACAAGGTATTCATACTTCCTTAATCACTTCTGAAAATTGCTTGTCAACTGCTTTTCAGATATTAGGAACCTTCAGAATGGCAAGTTTTATCACAATGAATGACTGTCCTTCAAGCCTTAGCAAAAAAAATAAATAAAAATTATACGAGTTTAAAGACTTTTAAATTCCTATACAGGTGATTAAAATGTTGATTTGCAAAAGTTACAAATGGCCTAAGAGTTCAGTTGAAATAACATTTTGAAATTAATTACAATTAATTGTATATTATTATTATTGTTGTTGTTGTTGTTGTTGTTGTATTATAATTAATTATAATTAATTATCCTTCCCATTGGAAAATATTCTGATACCTATAAATTTTTTTGAAGATTTTGAAATTAATGATAACAACGTTCTTATGAGAAATTGCTGTTGTTTACTTAAAAAACCCATGACTAGGTAGAACTTTGAGGATTAACACTGAGGAAACCATAAATAACTGAAGATTTTAATTAAAGAATAAGAAAACGTAAATTTGAGGCACTAATACAGAATGGAGCAGAATACTCTCACTTTGAATGAATCGAAGGATATTTGGCGAAGGATATTTGGCAACAATTAAGAAGTTAATCTTAATATTGTCTGGTATTATTATTATTGATAAATTGGATTTAAAAGAAGAAGAGTAAATTTTACTGGACAAGAGTAAGAGCCTGAGCCTGATTCAAATGTGGATTTTAAAATTATCAGTTATAAGTATACAGTAATATGGAAAAATGTTATACTGGATATATAAAAGAAATTGACAATAATTAAAAGATATATATATATATATATATATATATATATATATATATATATATATATATATATATATATATATATATATATATATATATATATATATATAAAAATGAGAAAAGTGACTCGGCTAACTTTTTTATTTTGGATTTACAAAAGAGACTTGTTAACATTTTGAAGAATTTTCAAATGACATAGAATGAATGACATAGAACAATCCAGCCAAAGTTCATTTCTTCAGCATGTACCCAAAAGGTTATAAGCTGAGTGATTCTAGGGAACGGCTATGCGAAATCTCTTCCTCTGTCCCTGATCTGCTCCTGGGCTACATTGTCTCTTGTCTTATCTCCTTCCAAGGAATGTGCTTCCTTGGAAATTGCCACTTCAGTATAGTCCATCACAGCATCTCCTCCTTCCTAGACCAGGGGTCTCCAACCTTGGCAACTTTAAGCCTGGCGGACTTCAACTCCCAGAATTCCCCAGCCAGCTGGAATTCTGGGAGTTGAAGTCTGCCAGACTTAAAGTTGCCAAGGTTGGAGACCCCTGTCCTAGACACAATTTATCACATCAAACAGACATCAACCTTTCTCTTTTACCTGATGTAAAGGCTTGTCAGACAGGCCTTGAGAGATATGTTCAGTGATACGGTCTAGGTTATAGTCAGATAAGAGAGAGCATAGGCTGCACTTGCAAATGGGAGGAGAAAGAGGTTCAGAAAAGACCCTCCATAATTTATCAGGTTGTAAAGAAGACAGCAGGAGATTTATATTTACAAACTTGCAAAATTCTGTTAATGTAGCCTTACAATAAAGTAGAATTAGCTCATCTGGTCATGTTTCATGTCTGGTCTACCTGGGAAGTTGACATCCAAATACAGAAAATGTCTTATTGCCAGGACAAGACAGTGGAGTACTTCAATTTATTTATTCATTTATTTACTTACTTACTTACTTACTTTACTTACTTACTTACTTACTTACTTACTTACTTACTTACCTATCTATCTATCTATCTATCTATCTATCTATCTATCTATCTATCTATCTATCTATCTATCTATCAACAAGTACAAGGAAACAAGTAACAGTATAGACATGGACATGGACACATGAAAAAAATTGGCACAAATAAAAGGCTATAAATAGGCAAAACATAGCCATAAACACATAGAATGATTACATATAAATAGGATAGTAAGCACGCTGGTGCGCTTATGCATGCCCCCTGGGGACCTCTTAAGAAACATGAAAGGTCCATGGTAGACAGTTTAAGGTAAAATTTCTACTTCTGAATTTATGAGCAATAGTAAAAAAGGGGGGAAAAGCAAACAAAAAATTTGTTTGAAAAAGAATCTGAATTTCCTCAAGTTTTCACTCATGTGCTGTCACACCAGGTGTGTGCTTAAATAGTGTTCAAACTTTCAAACACATTCAAAACATTTAAACTTTCTCCTTTCCGGGAACTCGTTTCTTCTTGTCACTTTCTATCTTTCTCTTTCTCTGTGGTATTGTTGTAGACTAAAATAGGGAGAAAAAAATTTGGATAGTCACCTCCAGATAGGACTTTTGTGATGTTCTCTACATGAATCCTTTAATTTAAGTATATTCTCAATTTTGATATAAATGAAAGAAGTATTCTTTTCCATGTTTGGGGATAAAATACAATTAAAAAATGATTTAGATCAAAGCAATTAACTTAAGCAAATGTATAGGATATTAAACTACATTATTTTTTTCTCCTCATAGAGGCATCTTTCAATAAGATAAGGTTCAGATTCTGTTGCAATTGGTTTATTGCCTGGTGGCCAACTTCACTTGTCATTATCTATAATGACATTCTTAATTCTGTAGTGTAACCAGTTCACTTCATATATTGTGTATATATCTACTGTTATTAGATTTTCCAGCACTTTGTACTTTACCCTCATGTAATTTTCAACACTCTTGGTGCTCTCTGCTATTTATGTTAAACATATAGTTTCATATTGTATTTTATTTCTCCAAGCATTTTCAATTTAGGCTATTTATGCTTTAATACTTCAGTATTTCATTTCACACATCTTGGATTTGCTGCTGTTCAGATCAGAAAACCTTTTGGAAAGATCTTATATCTCATTGTGTCAATCAGCATCCACCTGACTCAAAGTTAAGTAAATAAGTATGATCATATTTAAGGGAGTTATATGTATTTATTTCTTGTATGTATTATTTCCTCCCTTTAAGAAAGTTATTTTCTTAAACCTGTTTTACAAAATACCTTTTGGATTATAGCCATTTCATACATCACATGTACGTGGCAGAAAGCAACTATTAAATATTAACGCATCATTTATTTTTATATTTCCATGATATACTGTATAATCAAATAAAAATGTTAGTACATAATAACCCATCCACTAACTACGTAATGATAGATATGGGGGAAATGTATCATTACTATATACTGGGGTTTTTTTCTGCAGATAAATTAAAAGTTTTTTAAAAACTGATACATCCTAATTTACTTTTTTCTCATCCCTGTCATTACTTCTATTCAGAAAGTAAACCAATAATAAACAGGAATAATCACACTGGTTTCCTGAATTGTACTTGCCTCTTAATAAATCTGTATCATCACAGACAGAAATCAGTGTCTTGGGAATTAAAGGCTATATTTATATGAATAGAAAGTAAAGCGATTGGTGTAGGCCAGCAAAGCATTTGGGGCTTCTAGACCATTGTAGTTAAAGTGGAAGATTTGGGCTAAAGAAATCCTTGCCAATGGATCTCACCAAAGAACAGGATCAGTCATTTGTTTAGCCCAAACTACCTGACATGAGCAAAAACTCCCCTTTAAGCCAGTTTAAATTTCAAGAGACAAGGTGTGATATCAATGAACCCAAATAACAGGTCAATACTCCTTCTACACAGCTTTAATATTGCTGGAAAGAAAAAAAGGAAACAAAAACAGATTTCTATTTGGAAGGACTGTAAACTCTGTTCAGTTTCACTGCCAGAAACAAATTCCAGATTTTGAAATCTGTGCTTCTGTGATTGAGATCTGGATGGTGAATCTCAAAATTCTAGAAGAGAAAGAAGTAGATCCCTTTGCCTGAAACATCTTAACTCATAGTAAGTTTCACTATAGAATATGTAGTGAAAAAAGGGGGACTATCAGATATGAATATGTGCTGCAGATGTTGCTATAAAGCAGCTATTGATAAATATTCATGAAATAGGATAAGAAGCTCAAGTTTTCCACTTTCTAAAAGTTTAAGATGAGAAAATATGTTTTGCGCATGACTATTGAAGGTTCTGAACTAACCTTATAGGATATAATGTATCTAAAATTAGATCCCTCAACTTTTCTTTTTTCACCTGTTCAAAAGCAATTCTATTAGCCTTTAAGCTAGGTGTTATCTATAGGTGCATGAGAAAGATTTTAAAATCCCATGCTCTAATAGCGTTTCTTCATTCTGTATTACCTAATCTTAGATGCTTCTTGCCTTTCTGAGTCAACTACAGTATGTATGGACTATTAAGAATGAATGCCTTACTGATAAATGAAAATTCTCAGTTATGTGAATTACAAGAAATGTTAGAGGGTTTAACAGATAATCCTGAATGGAAAGAATTTTCTAATTTGGTATTCAGAGGAGAACCTCTGGAAATAGACCTTATAATATCTCAAATATTGATACCCTACTTTTTTTCTTGTACAGGGTAACTTGGAAACACTACAGAGTGAAAGGTGGATCAGAAGAACCTAGTCATTTACCCTGGTCTCCATCTTAGGACATGTTTGAAACGATCTTTCAGCAAAAAAACAACAAAAATTGAGGAACATTTCTTTCCTACATCTCTGTAGGGCATCCACTGTATGAGAAGAGGTCGCAAGTGAAATGACTTTGTAGAAATGAAATTACTCCATATTGTAAATGTTTGCCTGTCTCAAAAGATCTGTTTCACAACATGCTATAAAAATAATTGTTCTGGAAAACCTGTACATTTAAAATGAAAACTGGAAAAAGGGTCCAGTTAGTGACTTGATTTCTTCCATATTTTATTTACATAAATGGATATGGAAGAGACTCCTTGGCTGCAACACATTTGTAAATATATGATGCTTCAAACAGGATCAAAATAAAATTAAAATAATATGACTTTAGTTTTATATTTTGTATCAAAATAGAATTGAATAAGAAGGACCTGAATTGTTTAAGGAGAGGTTATAGTTTATTAGAAAACAATTGCAATTCTTAGGAAGAAGATTGCAATAGATGCTGCAAACTGTGGGTAAAAATATATCAAATTTATGTTCGCTGCTTTACATTTGTGCCCAGTATCTTCATAATGGCTCCATCAAACACATATACTTCCCACTCTCCAAAGAAATAACAAAGCAGTGGATGACTCAACCACACACACAGGTGTGTGTGTGTGTGTGTGCACACGCGCGCACACACACACACACACACACACACAGAGGTAATAACATAATATAATAGCAAGGCTTGCTGGAACTGGAATAAAACATGGTTTAGTCTATATGAAAATTTTAGTTAAAATCTGCATCTAGAACCAATCAGACCCTAGATCAGTCAGCTCTTACCCTCATACACTTACTGTATCAATTCAGAGAGGCAACATTTTCAGAAAATGGAAATATATGCTATAGTCACCACATGACTCAATCTCTGCTTAAAATATTTCTCTTCTTGAATTTGTTGCAGTTACAAAAATAAAGACAGACCTATCTAACAAAATTGTATTTTTAGCAAGCCAACCAATCTCTGACCCCTCAGAGGGGCCTTTTTCCTCAAATCTAATTTTGTCATTAGAGAAAGGAAAGAGGAAAAATAGAAATGTATCTGTTTTGTATACTGAGTTTGTTCATTCTTTTTTTAATATGGATGGAATAAACGAGTCCTATTTCCTGCAAATTGCCATCTAAATTGCATTAATATGCCCTGATTGACCAAGTTCTAGAGAATTAAATGATAGACAGCATGATTCATTAGGAATGTGAAATTTAGTTTTAGATATAGTTTTGCAACAATCTGCAATATGAAGAAAAGTGATGGGAATACTAAGAAAATCCAGTATGTTTATTGCAAAGGTAAAAAACCGAATTTAGAGCTCCCAAAAAGTATCCAACAGCTTAAATGAGGGGGGAGGGGTTTTCCCCCATCCTTTTGTTAGAAGATATTTTTCATTCACAGTTTGATTTTGTTTGTACACCCAAAGGCAACAAAATGGAGACAAGTAAATTTTCACCATTAGCAGTTTGGACTGTTGGCAGATTTCAACTGGTAACTCTGTCTTCTTCTTCCCAGTTATTGCTGCTTAAGAGAAATGACACGGGCAAGATGACGTTGGAAGTCCAAAGCATTGTTACCCAGTTATGCTATTTGTTATACAACCTCAGGCAATATATCTAATAAAAACCACAATGATGAACACAAGTATTTCTTTTACTGTTTTTCCTTAATAAAATTCTATTGAGCATCTACAATATTTTACTGAAAGCAGCCATTCTGAGAATAACAATAATCCTCAGTTCACCATCTCTTGACAGATGCCAAGTTTCTTTTCAAAAATATGGGGGAACCTGTGTCGTCCAGAATCTCAAAATGAACATTATGCCTTTGATGAATTATTTATGTAACAAATGTGTCCTGTCTTTCTACTAAGGACCAGGGTTCAAGTCAATAGGGACATTATATCTTAACTTGGAAGATATTTGTATTCTTTGTAACATCTACATCTCACATAAATAGTTTAAACAACCAGCTGAAAAAAATTAAATTCAGGTACATTCAGGATTTAGCAAGCTCAAAGGTGATATGCTTTAGTACAGGGGTGTCAAACTGGTGTTCCATGAGCTGGATGCCTCACATGCAGGCCACACCCACCCCAGCTCCGCAAAGGGAAAAAAAACATCACGATATGTCATGTGACAGCAAAATAACCAGGGGTAAAATGCACTTACTTTCGCTACCAGATCGCAAATGTGAGCCTTCTGCACATGCTCAGAGGGTCAAAAATGGGACATGATGATGTCCAGGTGGGTGGGCGGAGCCTCCCGCCGCCGGACCTACCAGATCGCGTGAGCCGGATAGATCCGGCTAAATTTCACCACTGAACATAACATGACGAGTTTGACACCTGTGCTCTAGCATAAGACCTCTGGACACCTAGACCTAACAAAAATTACTCATATGGATACAACAAGAATATTTGAGACTTTCTACAAAAGCCAGATTTTTCTGGCAGGAAATCTATTTTGCAGCATATTAAGAACTTCTCCTGTGTCATTCTGAACATTTTCTGGAAGGACAATCAAGACACTTTATCTCTTATGCATTCTAATTTTAATCTATTGCAATATTGTATGAACTAATTTTCAGGATTTAAAAGACTACTCAATCATAAACAACACAAATAAGTAAAATATGATAATAAACAGTTATTCATATATTGGTTCATGATTAACAGATTCTTCATGCTGAGTTGTATCTCTGGTGGACATGTCCATAAAGAAGTCTTAGCAGCAATATATAAGGTTATGAAAATGGATTTAAACTAAATTAGCACTTCAAATAAGTCTTCATATAGTGGACTGTCTGTGGCTAATTCAGAAACAGTATATTTTCATGCTGAATGAGTCATTTGTTAAGTGAGTTTTGCCCCATTTTACAATCTTTTTTTTGCCACATTTGTTAAGTGAATCACTGAAGCTGTTAAATTGGTAACATGGTTGTTAAGTGAATGTTCTGCCCCAGGTACGGACCCCAAAGAACGCAGCACACACAAAGTCTGTACAAACCTTAGTTTACTAAATTAAATCAGGTTTTTTTTCAAATAAAGGCTGTTAATTAACTTTCTTAACAGCCTACAAGAATCCAAAGAATAAATAATCTTAATCTTACTATGGTTGGTAGAAAGCCCAGAAGCAATTTGCGAGAACTAAGATCAAGGCACGAAGGAGAGTGAATTAAGTTTTTCCCTGCAAATTGCTTCAGTCAGCGTTCCTCCTTAAATAGGCTAAGGGAGTGGCCAATTAGCCCCAAGCCTTACTCTCGAGGAGACCTTCTCCTGAGGAGCCACTCCTGCCTTTTGGCAGCTCTGCGCACTTGTGCATCGAGAAGAGGCTCCTCCTCTTCATCCTCTTCACTTAAGGGAGCTTCTGGAGGTTCTGAAGGCCCTGGCTGAATCCCCGCCTCTGGCACCACATCTTCTCCAGCCTCCTCATTGTCCAACTCGAGTGCCAGCTGCACAGGCTGCTGGTGCAGCATCATACCAGCCTCCTCGCTGTCCGAATCAGGCACCAGCTCCACAGGCCGTGTACAGGCCACAACAGTGAATCGGGTTTCCCCATTGACTTTGCTTGTCAAAAAGTTGCAAAAGGTGATCACATGAGCCCAGGACATTATAGCCATCATAAATATGAGCCAGTTTCCAAGCATCTGAACTTTGATCATGTGACCATGGGAATGCCGCAATGGTCTTAATTGTGAAAAATTGTCATAATAGGAGCCCTGGTAGCGCAGCAGACTAAAGCACTGTTATTAGCATCAGCTGCCTGCAATTACTGCAAGTTCAAATCTCACCAGGCTCAAGGTTGACTCAGCCTTCCATCCTTTCTAAGGTAGGTAAAATGAGGACCCAGATTGTGGGGACAATAAAATGACGTTGTATAAATATACAAAAGTATGAAGGCTATTGCTTAACGCATTGTAGGCCGCCCTGAGTCTCTGGAGAAGGACGGCATATAAATCAAATAATAATAATAAAAAGTCACTTTTTCCAGTGCTGCTGTTCAAACGATCATTAAATGAAGTGTTGTAAGTCAAGAACTACCTGTAGTGTGTAGAGTTGTGTTCGTTTTAATGGATTTCTCTCTGTGATTAATTTCTTATGTTTGGTATAATGAAGAGATCTTTTAAAATAAACAAACATAACTTTTAAGTTGCCTTAGAAAATTGCAGTAAAAGATACTGCCACATCACCATTACTGACAATGCCTCAACAATCAGTCTGGTTGGATTCTCTGCATGAAATGGTGACACACTTTTTGTCCATGACTTTGGCAACATAATGTGCTGATGCCACTCTCCCAGCACTAATCAGAATCAGAATAGAGCTAGAAGTGATCTTGGAAGTCTTCTAGTACAACCCCCTGCTCAAGCAGGAGACCCTACACCATGATGGTGAACCTATGGCATGTGTGCCACAGGTAGCATGCGTAGCCATATCAGTGGGCACACCAGCTGAGCTCTGGCATGCATGCCCATGCCGGCCAGCTGATTTACGGGCCTTCTGGGCCCACCAAAAGTAGGGAAACAGGCTGTTTCCTGCCTCCGGAGGGGCTGGGGGGGGAGGCCCATTTTTCTTTCTTACCTGGCTCCAGATCCTCTCTATGCATCTGTGGATGGCGAAAACAGCCTCTCCCATTCCCTTGGAGGCCCTCTGGAGGCCTGAAACGGCCCATTTCCCAACTCCCGGTGGGACAGGAAGTGATGTTTTTTGCTGTCCCTAGCCTCCAGAGATTCCTAGAGAGGCTGGGGATAGCAAAAAATGTCACTTCCTGTCCACCAGGAGTTGGGAAATGGGCCATTTCAGGCCTCCAGAGGGCCTCCAAGGGAATGAGAAAGGCTGTTTTCGCCCTTCCCAGATAAATAGAGAGGATCTGAAACCAGGTAAGAAAGGAAAACGGGCCTACCAGGCCATCGAGTGCCAGGAGCGGGAGGAGGGGAGAGGGGGGGTTGCGCGCGCATGCACAGGGCAGGGCGCATAGAATTATCAGTGTGGGCCGCACGCATGCGCGCGACCCTCCCCTGCCCCCCCTCTCCTGGCATGCGATGGCAAAAAGGTTAGCCATCACTGCCCTATACCATTTCAGATAGAAGGTCCAGTCTTTTCTTAAAAACCTCCAGTGATGAAGCATCTTCAACTTCTGAAGGCAAGTTGTTCCGCTGGTTAATTGTCCTCACTGTTAGGAAGTTTCTCCTTAATTCCAACTTCCACTGTCTTGTCTTGCCTTCTGAACACCTATCTAAATATAAAATATATAAGTATGTGAACATGTTCTGGAAAAGCACTGTTCCATTGGAGTGACTGGTGGCAAAATGTTAGAAAAGCAATTGTGATTGTGAATATCTAGGATTAGTTATGCAACTTATCAGCATCCCATTTCCCAAGCCACCATTTGTCCTGATCAGGTAAACTTAATATTCAGCCTGCTCAATCCATCACATCCAGGTAGTTCAGGGAGCATGTCTATTACTGAGACTTCATCATTGATTGATGATGAAGCCAAAGCTATTTAGGGAACCTAAGGGCAAAAGGGTGCAATTTGGGTATCTTTGAAAGCTTGCCAGTTCAAACTCAACTCAGGAAGAGTAATAGGAAGTTAACTGCTCCATAAAAGCAGCAGATTGCTTCTTAGCTAGCAGTAGCAAGAGACCTAATGGGTAAAATATTGCCTTTAATAAATGATGAGTACTCTTACATAAAAATCATAAAATCCGGTCACTTCTCAAAAGATTTTTTAAAGTAGAATTTTACTAATGAATGTTTTGGTTAAAGACAATATAAATCATGACTCCCATAAACATTGAGCCTTGAGTTTCAGCCTTATATATCATTCAGAACTGGTACTCATAAACACTTTTTAAAATGCAGTTATCAAAACAGTTGTAAGATAGTTCAAAATAGAGGGTCAAAAATCACTAGGCCTTCTATTAAAATCCTACCTGTATTTCAGAAAAGGTGCTTATTTTCTTCTGTCATTCTCTCTTTTGGAGTGTTGTCCATATCGACACTCCAATTGTGACTGTGAGGCTGAAAAACAAATTATCCAACATATAGTGACAGAATGTCAAAATAGAACCTATGAAGGAGACTTTGTTGATTTCCTGACTGTGACAAATGAAGCAAAAAATTATATCTATAATCTAGACATACCTTTATAATAGTTTAGACTTTGTGTTTCATATTTTGAATTTTTATCTCTTGTGTTTCTATCGAAATATGACATGAATGTGCCATACGATAAATAAATAAATAAATGATCCTTTGGAGTTATTTATTTAATCTTCTCATTTTATTTTTACACATTTTTTTTTTTTTTTTAAATTTGATTTATATGCCGCCCTTCTCCGGAGACTCAGGGCGGCTTACAATGTGCTCAGCAATAGCCTTCATCCTTTTGTATATTTATACAAAGTCAGCTTATTGCCCCCACAAACTGGGTCCTCATTTCACCTACCTTAGAAAGGATGGAAGGCTGAGTCAACCTTGAGCCTTGGCGAGATTCGAACCCTGCAGTAATTGCAGGCAGCTGGTCTTAATAAGCTTAATAACAGGGTGCCTTAAACCCCTGTAGTACCAAGGCTCTTGGAGATATTTGGGGATTTAGAGGTCATTATTTTATATGTTGATATTGTTAGCCATCCAGAATAGGTGGCAAGCAAGCAAACCAAACCAAATCTAAAGTATGTTTATTTAAAGCTAAATCCCACCAAACAGGATTATTAGGATGATGGGAGCTCTAGGACAACAATTTAAGATAGCAGGAGAATTTTGGATGAATGAACATTGGACAACTTTACCCCCTGAATTTTTAAACCAGGATCAATACTGCCAAGTGTTGGGCTTCCGGTTTGCTCTTCGTAGCCACCAGACGGTCTCTCGGGACCGCCAGCCCCTTCGCCTGTAAAGAGCCGCCTGTACAGCGCAAAGGCGGCTCGAAAAACCCCATTTCCAGGAGGAAATGTGGGATAGAGCAGGTGAGTGTAGGTAGAGCTCTCCGTAGCCCCCAGGGTTTTTTTTTTTACTCTTGGGGGCGGGTGGAGGAAGCTCCCTATAGCACTCGCCGCCCACTCCGGGCGTTGGGAGACTTCTGCCTTTTTGCAGAACAAGGCTACGAAGACAAGCTTTTTAAGATATTTAACAGATTAACTAAAGATGATGAGATTTGTATCTGGACCTGTGACCCTAAATTGCAAGTATTAATACTTATTTCGCAAAGGATATTCAACAAAGTAAAAAAGACCTTTTAAAATGGCGATTGCCGAAACTGGAGCAGGGAAGCTGAAAAGAGAAAGTCCTTCCGTTTCTTATTAAGTTACAAAGTAGCAGAATAAATGCTCCTGGCTACATTTGAAGGGATATGAGCTGGACTTGTGACCCTGAATTGCAAGTATCTCATTTATTTTATAACAATTATTGAAGAAGGAAAAGGAAAAGGAAAAAAGAATCTTTAAAAAGGGCGATTGCCGAGGCTTGAGAAGGGGCTGAAAGGGAGAGTCCTTCCGTTTCCTATTGAGATACAAAGTAGCTGAATAAATATTTTTGGCTACACTTGAAAATAAAGCTCTACTTTTGTGTTTTTTCTCTTCCTGGAGATTTGATATTGATCTTGGTTGGAAAGAAGTTTTTTTTTCTCTGCTGCCTCTCTTTTCTTTTTTTTTTAAAAAAATAGTTTGTCTGTGTTGAAATATGGCATTAAAGCCGGACAAACAAGCAATGGGGGGGGATTCCCCCATTAACAAATTACGTGACCAAGTTTTAAAGCTCCAGTCTCAGAAAACTGATTTTAATATAATTGAATTTCTTTTGGAGGAGATTGTAAGAAGGGATGAGATTGTGAATCAGAACTTTGAAAAATTTAAGCAGGAAATTAAAGAATTAGTGCAATTAAAGTTTGATATTTTGGATCGAAAGATTATAAAAATGGCTAATGGCTTTGTAGAATTTATGATTAAGTTGGATGAAAATACTAACTTATTAGAGTCTAAAGTGGAAGAAATTGAGGACAATTTGGATAATAAAATACAAAAAATTGAAAATGATTTGACAAACATTCAAGACAATAGCTCAGAAGAAAAACCTAAAATGGAGGTTGAACAAAAGTCTTGTAATGCAGAAAATTTACAATAACGGATTGAAAGAGAGGTCCTAATGGTGCATTACAATTTTACAGAATATGCGATCAGACTCAGAGGTTTGCAGGAAAATAACAGAGATGATTTAAGGAAAATATCTTCTGAAATTCTGGCTGGGATTTTAAAGGTTCAACCTGAGGAAGTGTTTTGTAGGATTGACAGAGTGTTCAGAATAAACTCCTGGATTGCAAAGCAAAGGCAATTGCCTAGAGATGTGGTGATTTATTTTACAGATAAAGAAATTAGGAATAATGTTGTGCAAAATTCCTTCAATTCTACTTTGCAATTGTATGGAAGAAAGATATGGATCTACAAAGAGCTCCCCCCCAAGATGTTAACGGAAAGGAAGAAATTTGGTTTTCTGGTGACTGAGTTAAAATACAGAAATATTCCATTTAGGTGGGATGCCCCAGTTGGCATAATATTGAGATATCAAGGAGAAAGATACCAATTAGATACTGTTGAAAAAGCGGAAGAATTTTATCAAAAAATTTTGAAAATGAACTTAACATCTATAGGCACAATACAGGATAAGCAGAAGGAGTTGGAAATAAAGGGAAAACATCGAATTACAGAGGTTGCGGTAGACAAATTGCCTTTGGATTCTCTCGATACCCCAGCTGGATTATCTACAAATATGAGAGAAGCGGCATCTGATTTCAACGTGATGATTCACCAAGTTAAAGACAAGTATGGAAATCAATTAGCTGATATACAATTGGCAAAAAAGAAATATGAGATACAAAAACAAAACCAACAAGATCAACTTATAAAGCAGAATGAAAACCGATCAGTTGATATACAACTTGTAGAAAGGAAAACAGGATGGAAATTAAACCCACAAAAAGAAAAGAAAAAAAGAAATAGGTCTCATAAAAACAGAAATTTCTAAATTAAGCAACGGTGAAGCCAGTGATTTTAAAAAAATGAATGAATATGTGAAAAGATAGTGGAGGCGAAGTATTGGTTAATATCATCCTGAGGACAGTGACAGACCTCTGCAATGCCGTAATTTTGGGATGTGAAAAGAGCCTTAAACTGTTGGATTTGAATTATCTATTTTGGATTTCTTTCTTGTATTGATAAATATATTATAACTATTCTGAGCTACAAGGCAAGAGAGCTACGTTGGGGCATGCAGAAGATCTGGTTGTTACCCATTAGAATGATGGGAATTAATAATCCTGATGAAAGCCACAATTACAACTATATGGAATATAATCATAATGTCACTCGGGTGGTTGTTTTTACTTTTATATATATATGAGGATATTCATTACTGATGGGGGCAGATGATGACTGAAGACTTTGAACAAACTGTTGCACCAGGATGCTACGTTACCCAATTATGGATGAGGGACTCAACAATCCAGTGGAAAGACATCAAAGAAGATATTATATGGATTATAAATTTAAAGTTATTGTCTTTTCTTTTTTTAAATAACGGAATATATATATATATATATATATATATATATATATATATATATATATATATATATATATATATATATATATTTTAGCAGAGTGGGCAGTGGATTAAAGATATTAAGAATTGTTGTGCATGGTAATTTTGTAGGAAAGTGGGTGGAAATATGTTAGTCTACTGATGGATTAGCTTAAGAAAAGGGATGTTTAAGTGATATACTTAGGGCAGTGGAGGAAATGGATAGAGTTGAATAAATGTTAAATTAGGATTTATGGGGAAGGCTGCTTTGAAATGTTATATTAATATACACAAAGAATAAATGTTAAAGTAGGATCTATTATACAGTCTTAAAGTGGAAGGTTGCTTTGAAATGTTGTAATAATATATAGATATAAGTTTTGGGGAGGACAAAAAGGGCAGATTATTGCTAAATTGGGAGTTATAATAATATTATGCTAAACTAGAAGTTATCATACAATGTTATAGCAGACTGCTTTTTTTTTTAAATGTATGGTAAAAGGGGAAAGTAACAATATTAATAATATTTTTAGTAAGTAAGGGTCAGTATATAGAGGAGGGAGTAAGGCGATGTTAAAATATTATGTAATCTGTTATGAATTAGGTTTTTGGTGTGAAGAAGTCACGGGGGGATGGGTGGCGAGGGGGGGTTAGGGAGGAGGGGGGAAGGAAAAAAGGGGGAAAAATTTGTATTTGAAAACTTTTTCAATAAAAAAAAAAATACTGCCAAGTGTTAAAACAGGAATGTCCAATAACTTGGGTTCCTGGGTTTGTGAGATCACAGGAAGACTGTGCTGCACTTAAACAAGTAATCACTGTTTTTGCTGCTACTAGTGTTTTAATTATAACAGTGTCTCCGGTCTTCAGCAGAAACTTAATTATAGTTTAATTATTAAATGGTTCTTCTGCTTATTGTGTTTCTTCCAGATTAAGCAGTTCCTGGCATCTCTCACCCTATATAACAGAGCATGTGCATTTTCATTTTAAAACCTTAGGAAAAGACAGTTTTGCAAATGACAGATGAATAGAGATGAGAAAGTGTGACATCTGATTACTCCGTAGTCATGCATTTTGAAAATAAATTGCATGTAATGTAGTATTTGTTTATGTAAGGCTAATGAGGAAAGGAATAGAAGTGGAAGAATCACATTGGTTGGAAAATCTATTGTAAATATCATGAAGAGGAATATCATTTCCTCTGGGTTACTCTGGCTCATTTTTTTAAAACCAGAGTTTAATCCAACTGTGATTCAAACTACTCACTACCTATATAATACACTAATCCCTATAGCCTATTATTTGTACCACAAGCTTCATTCCCTTGAGGGTAAAATATGTCTACAAAAATCCAGGTAGCCACTAGACAGAAGCAAATGATGACTTTCTTGTTGTTTTCTAATAGATATCTGGATTTGGCAGTTCAGATCTGAAAGCCCTAGTTGAGAGTCATCTGGTTGTTGGTTTGTCCCTCTTGCTGACACCCTTTTTTCATTTTATTCCTGCCAGCCTCTTGCTTTTCCTGCAGGAGGGCTGCGAAAAAGAGGAGAAAATGCTCTAGAAATTTGAAGTGATTATTATTGCTCAAGACATTTGAAATTAGGCCAGTGGTCATATTAAACGAGCTTAAGGCAGAAATCTCAAACTGAAATTATCACTAGTGCTGGCTGAGGACCAATTCATTAGCTCAAGAACCAAAACTGATAGAAATTTTTTTAAAAAGTCATGCTATGCTATGAAACATACATTTATTATTTAACAATTCTTTAGTGCAAAACAGACCTACTTGCAAAACAGAACTGTGAAATATATGTATTCCAATTATTGCTGAAGCTTTTCATTAACTAGAATACTAATATTTGATTTTATTACTTGGATGATATACTAGTATTTTGCCAAAATTATATTATTCAATCTACAGAGCCCATCCCACTAAGAGCTGTCCAAACCTGCCTTGAGTTGGCTGAACTATCTTTGCCTATGTCAAAGAATTTGGAGTGGCAAACTCCACCAAAGATCAACAAGAAATGGGATACATAGATAAGGCTGCAAATTTACATTCTTGAGAATTTAAAATTCTCTCATTCTTGTGATAGCAATGGCTAGTTGGTGAACTCTCAAGAAAGTTCCTTCTAAGAATAGTCACAGCCCAATGTTTTCATAGCCCAATGTTGCCCAGATGTTTTCAGATATATTGTTGTTGTTATTGTTGTTGTTGTTATTGTGTGTGCTGGGTTGAGCAGAGGGTTGAGCTTGATAGCCTAAATGAGTGTTAGGATTGTTTACTTTATTTTTTTCAAAGACCATTTCATTGTGGTTAGACCTATTAATGGGTGATTAATGACAGCTAAACAAAACTTTCCTGTATAGTGGCTAAGCATCTCTGAAATTAGAAGATGCTAGAAAAAATAATAGGGGACAATTAAAGGTAAAGGTAAAGGTTACCCCTGTCTAGCTATATCCAGCTCTAGGGGTCGGTGTTCATCTCCATTTCTTAGCCGAGATAATCAGTGTTTTCCAAAAACACTTTGATGGTTATGTGGCCAGCATGACTATACTGCCTTTATAACTTGCCAGTTTTATGACCAGAAGCATTTGTCTCACTGATATCCAGTCAAATAGTTCTTATAAGGCAGTTTTTGTAAGAACAGAGATCTACTTGGTTAGATTAAACTTTACTTAGTGTAGGATCATGTTTCCCGCAATAAGAAACAAATATTTCTGAGATATTCACATAAATCAATGGTCTCCAAGTTAACAACTTTAAGCTATATGTGTTTCACCTTCTAGAATCCCCCACATATACAGAAACCCCAGTCTGTACAGCTGAAATTTGCCAAGGTCGAGATACAATGATCTAGATAATTAAAACAGAGATTCAGCTTGCATTCTAGTTACTTGTTTTTGTGTATTTTAGTTTTGGGGATGCCTTCAAGTCAGGCAAGTGCCTGGGCAAGTTTTTTTGGCAAGATTTTGGGAATGGTTTGAGATTGCCTGCTTCCTAGAGCTGAGAAAGGGTGACTGACCCAAGGTCACCTAGCTGGTTTTGCACCTAAAGTGGGATTAGAATTCACAGTCTACCCTAATGCCCCAACCACTACATCAAGCTGGCTCTCTGTATTGTAGTCCTGGATTCCCTTAAGGCCAGAATGCACAGTTAGGCTGATGTATCCAGGAATGTTCTTTAAATAATATAGGAGAATCTTAAAAGCTTGGTCAAAGTTTTTTCTATCCCACCTTACACTAAACAAAATCAAGGCAGAGTTATTTTGGGTTGCTTCCTCACACTTTCCTATTTCTCAGGCCAGTTCCCCATTAATTAATCCTTCCATATTCTCAAAGTTAGTTCTGTAGCCTTTCACCATGGTTTCATGGTTGCCAAGGGACTGTACTGTAGGGCAGGGGTGTCAAATTTGTGGCCCGCGGGCCGGATGCATCATGCGCTGGCCACACCCACCCCAAAGAGGAAAAAAGTCACGATACGTCACATGATGATGACGTGACGATGTCAGTTTGACACTCCTGCTGTAGGGGATAATGGTTCCAAAATGCATATAGGATGTTAACAGTAGAAGATGAGCTTTGTTTTATACTGGAATATGGAGACTGAATATAGTTTTTGTCTTCATATTCCAGTACATAATAAAGGAAGTTGCCATATTACTTTTGCAACTATTTGCTTTTAGTTAGAATGATCTATCCAGAAGGGAACAAAAATAAAATAAATTTATTATTGTGTAGAATCACTACACATTATTGTTTGGGGATTTTAAGAACAAATGTTGCCTCAACGGTCTTAATGTAATATATAAAATGAATTGATTTGTTTTAATTACTATTCCTTAAAGCTCAAATCAAAGTTCAAGTGCTCAAATTCAAATCATTAATATTCATTCAAAGATGTGCTTCACTGAGTAGCTGACAATCATGAGTAAACTACTGTTTAAATAAAACTAAGCAAATTGGGTCATCAGATAAGCAAATGTCAAAAGTCAGTATATTAGATTATTCATTCAATATTCATTAATTAAAACAAAACCCTTTGTTAATACCATCTCTCAACCCTACAAGTGAAATGTAATACTGAAACTAAATTGACAAATATGAATTAAAACGCAATGATGTTTGGCTTGCTTTGAATATTGATTTTAATATTCATCTAATATTTATGCAGGTTTATTCTGGACATAAGCATATTCTGGGATATGCAAAATACATTTTAAAAACTGTGCTTTCAACACTGAATATTCTAGTTATCAAGTTGTTTCTCCAATCAAACCAAATTGAAGGCTTACAAAAAGAGATTAAAATATCGCGGACAGAAGTTCAGTTTTCATAGTCCTTCCTATAACTCTTCTTAAAATGATTAATTGGAAAATGTTTACATATCTACTTCAGCAGCTTAGCTAAACCACAATTTCTCAACAATCATAAGTGTACCTGAAAAACTCTGGATGTTCTAACTCATGGAAAGACAACCTGTCAGCCACATATATTTTTCATTGCCAAAGGTTTGGCACATTACTATTTCAAAGTGTAGCCTATTCAGTCACAGAGGGTCCTGATTGCTTTTCTACTACTTGTCTGAGTAGCTGGTCTATAAGCATTGTGTGACCTAGGCCAATACACATATTGTCTGGTCCCAGTTGATAAAGCTAAATAAGCTAACCTAAAGGAAATTTTTCTGTGTGTATTGTTTTGTAAGAAAGACTTTGTGTATATTTAAGTGTGAGTATGATGTGCATGAATGATAACTTCACTGTCAGGTTGAAACAGTCTGCCTACCTGATCTAAACAAACAAGAAAGGCCATATCCAAAGTGAAACAGAGTAATTCATCAAAACAATTCTGAAGAAGAGCAGTAGAAAACCAAAGGACTATTATAGCTATTGTATTATAACATTTTCCACAAAGGACCAAGTTTTCAACAATTTTCTTGAAATGCCTAAACAAACATACATTTGATTAACAAGGTGAGAATCATTTGTTTAACAAGGTAAGAGACTTCCAGAATGTTTTAGTGGCTAAGAGGGATGGGCAACAACTTTCAGTCAATAGATATTTGATCTCACAGAGCCCATTCAACTAGGGGAGATTAAAAATTTTGGACCAGTTTTTGCATCATACTGGCAGCAGGGAATTGAAGAGAAAAAAATGGTTTACAAAGCTTAATGTACCAATTGCACTCTTAAGTCCTAGGCAGACTAATTTTCCCTTAGAAGGATTTTAAGTGGATCCTTAAAAATTACCCTAATTTTTCACTCACACACCCATAAGCCACATTTTCAGTTCTGATCATTTTGATGCTGTCATGACATCACTCTTCTTAGTTCCTCTCATCCCAAAATAGGACACAAACGAAGTATTTTCCCAGTTCCCAAAATGGTATCTATTCTTCAACTTGGATGTTGAACTTGGAGAAAAACGTGGAGGAAAATGTTTTATGTACAGTGCCTTTGTCATCTTGGAGGACAGCGATTGTGAGGTGGTATACTCTATTTTTAACTGCTCTGGAGGTAGTTACTATAAGTAAAAGTCTAATGAAATAGGAGTACTGTAGGTGAAATCATCTGGCAGTTAAACCAGTTGGAGGGGGCAATTTGATGAACAATATGAGTGGTCTCAAATACTGGTAGTTCTTGACTTACAACAGTTTGTTTAGTGGCTGCTCAAAGTTACAATGGCACTGAAAAAAGTGACTTATGACCGTTTTTCACACAACTAGTGCAGCATCCTCAGGATCACATGATCAAAATTCAGATGCTTGGCAACTGACTCATATTTATAATGGTTGCATGAGTAAGAAGACAACGCTCCTCAGAAATAAGCTACAGAGAGGGAAGGAAGTGGAGATAATGGTAGCTTCTTCTTCTATTCCTTCCCTCCAAGTAAAACATTATCAAGAATGTAGCAGTGTGTTTGATCCTTTCAACTCAGTGCTGGATGCCTGGTAGTGGCTCTCAAGGGTTCTGGAGATCTCAGAAATGAATTTGGGAAGTTTCTGCATTCAAAACATACATAGGTTACAGCTCTGTGCCTATGTGAATCCAACTTATATTTTCTTAAGCATATATGCCAAAAGTGGGGAAAAGACTTTCCCAAGGTTAGATGTTCTATAAACATTTACAGGAAAGTTGAATTCTTTTTTAACCTCAAGCAGAGCATTAAACAGTGATATCACTCAAGTTATAGCAGTAATAGTGAGATGACTTCAACCGTTCAGATCTGCCTTCAAGGAAAGACTGAATCATGTCTCTCACTTTCTTTATTTTCCTTCTCTGTCCACCCCACCCTCCCCCCTTTACAGGTTTAATTTTGTACTAACATCCCCAGGGAATGTAAAGCTTCACATACCCATCACTGATGAGAATTTCAGCTCGGATAAAATCAACCTTTCTTAAATAGGAGATGGATCTAATGAGTGCCCGAGACATTTAAATGAATATTCAGAAGTGGCAAAACAGATTGCTTTTGGCTAAATATGATTACAGTGGTGGTTAAATTAAGCTGCAGGTTTATGCATTAGAGAACAAAGCAAAAGGAACACACAGTACAGAGACAGGGAGGTTTAGCTAAACCTGATAATGTACACAACTCCTAAAATAAAATTGTTCCCATAAAAGGGATGACGGGAGAGAAGTGGATCTTAGATATTAATAAGGTTTCTATGGAAATGCTCTCTGTTCTAGGTCTGTGCAAAGCAGCTTGGATTTGCCTTGACAAAACACTTAAGCCACAGAGGTGATGTGATTCTCTTTGTCAACGTAAAGACACAAAATGCTTTGCATCATTTGGTTGCTTTAACAGGCACTTGGAATTACTGAAAGAGATTTTGACTCCTCTTTTGGCTACTGCAAATGTCTGGGAAAGCAGGCAAAGCAATTAATGTGGCTCCTTCCTTCCACTCTTAGAAGTTTGCTGCATGTATTCCCAATGTGCTTTTTTCAAAAGGCAACTGTGTTTTTGCTGGAAGACATTTTGCTTCTCAGTCAAGAAGCTTCTTGGCTGAGAAGTGAAATGTCTTCTAGCAAAAACAAAGGAAGTCCAATTGCCTTTTGAAAGAACACTTTAGGGACAACCATGACCTGGATGACTGAAAGTCTCCATAGACATTGCTGCACGTAAAGCATTACAATGCATCCCACCTCATCCACCCATCCAAAGATCTCCCTTTATGAATAAATATGTTTAATAAAATGGTAAATGCTCAGAGATAGCAGATATAGGGAAAACTTTAGACTAGAGGAAACCTTCTATAAAAGGTTCTAAGGAAAGAGACACATGATTTACTCTGAAAGCAAAGTTATTCAGATAAAATCTTTCAGATGATGTATGGGAATCTAGACTTCTAAATCTATGAACAATCTTTAGCTGAAGTTTCACTGAGAGGATAATATATTGGTTTTGCATAGTTTAAGAAAAACCAACATCATGTGTGGTGGATTGAGGCCACTAGTTTGTCTCTATTTAAGGGCATCAGCATTAGTTGTAACAGGCTTTAGTTCTCAATAGAGACCAAGTGAAGCAGAAGGCCACTTTTTGCAAGCAATTTCAAACAAATGTCTACCAAATTATGGTGTTAAGTTGATGAATGCAGACCTATATAAAAACATTGGACATTTCTGCTAATTATGTTGGTTGGTTACCAGGTGGTGGGAGAGGGATGGTGTAAGGCCTCTAAAATATATTTTGTTTATTTCAGAATTTAGGATAAGATGATTTCCCCCATTAGTTTTCTGTCATGCCAATCATTTTTTGTTAGCAGAAGCTGAATAGTTTTTTCTTAGTGGGCATGTTGGCACTCTGGCCCTGAGAAGCCAGTGCCATCTGCATATCATATGATATGTTCCTAAAGATGTATTATAAAAATGTATGTGCTTATTTCTTTTGTTATTGCCATCCTTCCCCTGTTTTCCAATCCCTAAAACAAAGTGAGTAAAATAGAGAAATCTGTTTGGTGCAGAAACTATGAGGATGATAGTTCAAATGCAGGCTGAAGTTACCCTAACTACCATTTGAGGTGAAAACAGGAAAGAAAAAGCTTTTATCCTTTGTTCCAGTGGTGAAATGGGGTGGGTGGGTGGGCAGGGACCAGCCACCGCCATCACTACCGGATCAGGCGATCCGGTCTGAACCGGGACCATTTCACCCTTGCTTTGTTCTACACCCATTACAGACTACCAGGCTTCTACACATCTCAGCCACATATTTTTTGCTCTTTCCAGGAACAAAGTTTTGACATCAAAAATTGGTGCCCACCCCACATGGTATCAGTCTAATTATGCCTCTATTCTGAATGTTTTTTTACTTTTTAATAATCCCCCAAAGGATTTACTAATATTAAAAAAAGGATTGAAAAATCTAATAAGCCTTAAAAACCTATTTGTAAGTATAAATACTTAAAAGTTTGTAAACTCAAAATATGTAACAAGACTATCCAGATAAATCATTTAGCAATTCCATTTAAGCAAAGGTGGGGAGGACAGATAATAAAGATGTACAAATCAGGTTCTTCAAATGAATTCAGAAAATTGATCAGATGTAATGCAGATACCCAAAGCTATTTGGAATGAATTTCTGAACTGGGATATTGAAATGTATGTAGGTATATGTGAAATCATTCAAATCTATCCAAATCAGACTGAATTTATTTGGAAGCATTCAATTCTTTTATTCAGTTTAATTTGACAAATTAAACTGTCTGAACTGATTTGGAGAATTAAATATTCACAGAAAGCTAACATGTAGATCTTAGGCTGCCATCAGAAGCTAATGAAGCTCAACACTAACTACACTGACAAAAAAAATTAATAATCTCAACTTATTTCTGATTCCTTGTTTCCCTTGTCTCACATTTGCCCTTTTTACATACATTTGGCTTCTTACATTCTTCATTCTTAACAAGAATGTGGACAGCTGTATTTCTCAATAACTAAAGTTTGGTGAATTATTTCATAGTGCACATTTTCTCAGGAGGCTTAAAGGCCTTTTCTTGGATAAATTGAAGGTTAAACAGTTTGTACCATGAAGGACATTCAGTCTCTGTGCAAATCTTCATGACTGGGGACAACATTTAGTATTTTTAGAATAACAAGGGTTGCAAAAGGTTGGATAAGGATAGCAAATAAGCAGGCTAATATCATGTACTTGCCTCTCCACCACTCCTAGAATTTAATTCCTTTCTTTTTAAAAATGTTTTTCCCCCCAGTATTGTAATATACAGCGTGTACATTTCTGACTTCAGCATGACAGCAAATTGTGCTACTGTTTCTTCTTTAATTATTGTGTTTGAAGGAGGTTTGGGAGACTGCAAAACTGAGGTTCCAAAGTTAGGTGTACGACAGAGACCTCAGGCTGCCCACCTTTGATTCAATAGCTGAAGATGCGACAAATGTAAGTTTCAAGTTTATTAGATTTCTATACCGCCCTTCTCCCGAAGGACTCAGGGCAGTGTACAGCCATATTAAAACACATAGATTTATAAAATTTAAAGGCAAATTAAAATTAATATATAAAATTAGCCCGCAGATTTAAAACACCCATACACCCATAATAAAATCCATATTAGGCCAGTCTGGCTTAATTAGGCCACCCGCACGGCCGCATTCTGGACCAGTTGGAGCCTCCGAGTGCTCTTCAAGTGGAGCCCCATGTAGAGAGCATTGCAGTAGTTCAGATGGGATGTGACGAGAGCATGAGTGACCATGCGCAGGGCATCCCGGTCCAGAAAGGGACGCAACTGGTGCATCAGGCGAACCCGATAGAAAAACAAAAACCAAAAAAACTTGCAGAAATACAGAATTGTCACATGATACGTTACTGCTACTCAGTTAGCTTGCCCTTAATGACAGAAAAAAGCAGATCAAATTTTAATAGAAAATCATTAAACATAATTTATTATTTAACATCTTTGTATTGCTGATTTGTTTTAGAGAATAACAATCTCATCATCTTTCCTATTCCCATAAATATAGGCCTTGATTTAGGACCACAATTGAGCCTAGACTTTTGATAATAAGTTGGTGTGGTCAGTAAGTGAGTCACCACCTGACCTGATTTTACAATGGATTTACTGAGTCACTCTGTTGTTAAGTGAGCCACGTAGTCATTACGTGAATCCAGCATATCTACTAGGCCATTTTCTCCCAGAGACCACAGGTTGATGCAACCTGTTGTAAATGCAAGCTGGTTGCCAAGCATCCAAAATGTGCCTGTGGGGGCTTTAGTGATGTGATGTTTTATGATGGTCAGAAGTGCTTTACAGGCAGTAAAGCACCCTTTCCAAGGCCATCATAACTTCAAATAGTCATTAAAAAAAAGCTGGTCATTTTTTTTATGTTATTGTTGTTATTGATTCCTACTCTTCAAAGATGGCTGACAGAGTTTGATATACTCAATCCAAGTAACAGCACATGCCTAATATTCTTCTCTAACAATTTCTCAGCTGTTGAAAAAGTCAGCAAACATGATTTTCAAAGAGACACTGTGACTAAGAAGACCAGGTTTCTATTCTTAACCTCCTCACTGCGTGCAGAGGGGAATAAATGTGTTATCCTTTTAACCTTGTGCTACATAGCAATAGCACTTAGACAAGAGGTAGGCAACCTTAAATACTCAAAGAGCCACAAAGGTCCTAACTGGAAGCCCCCTGTTCAATTCTGGAGCTGACCAGAAGTCTGGTTCCCCCACCATAGAGTCTTCTCCTAGCGTGGCATCCTTTTTCCTCTACCTGTCCTAACCGAAAACCCTATCAATTGTGAAGCTGACAGGTGACAGGGAGCCGCAGCAGAGGGATGAAAGAGCCACATGCAGCTCCAGAGTCGCGGGTTGCTGAGCCCTGACTTAGACTTATATACCACTTCACAGTACTTTACAGCCCTCTCATTTTTACAGAGTCAGCCTATTGCCCCCAACAATATGGGACCTCATTTTACTGACCTCGGAAGGATGAAAGGCTGAGGCAACCTTGAGCCAGTGAGAATTGAACTGCCGAGCTGCATGCCACAACAATTTGTTGTAACCAAAATTCAACACATTGTATTGTGAGTGGTCAGGCTTCTACAGCTCTTTATATCTGCTGAAGTGAATTTAGTCAATCATTTCAAAAGAAAGGGTGCATTTATATTTGCTTATGGAAGAACCTACCAGCAGAATTCCATTGAAGATAGAAGAGCTTCAGTGTTTGCCCACTTTCGTAGAGAAGGACGCCAGCATTGTACAGATTACTATTATTGATAGGGATAGAATAAGGGGTACCTCAAGAATCTATGCTGTTTTTGAGCTGTTTAGTACCTGGATGTGAGACCCGCAGGGAACTGGCTACAACCAGGTTGTAATCTAGGCAGGGAAGTTGGGATGTTGTAGAACAATATGACCTCCCCCCCAAAAAACACCCTATAAGAATATTTCCTTGATATCACAAAGAATCAAGCTCAGTTCTAAGGAAGCTTTACCTTTTATTCAATTTATTTACTATATTTCTACCCCATTGTAGTCAAATGACTTCTGGCAGTTTAAAAGCCTTTAAGAGCAATTTGTGCCTTTACACAAATGTTGCATCCCACCCCACATCAACCCAATATAACCAACAGTGAAGGATAATAGCATCTGTACCAAAATTCTTCAGATTAGGGCCATATTAATTCAATTGGAACTGGATAAATCCAAAGACTCATTTGAAGGGTCATGAAAGTAACTGTCTGAATGGACTAGAAATCCCTAAAAAGGAATTACTCAAGAAGTATCAATATTTTCTGAAACAGTTTTTTACCTTGTTCCAGATGTATTTAGAATTACACTCCTAGCCCTTTCATTAGGCAGATAAAGGAAGCTTCCTTAATTTCTAGTGAGTAACAGTAACAGAGTTGGAAGGGACCTTGGAGGTCATCTAGTCCAACCCCCTGCTCACGCAGGAGACCTGTACTAGTAGAAAGCAATTGCACAAAGTTTTATGCTAATCCGCCTATCCTAAACTTCCTTTCCTGCTGTCCTTGGCACAGGGCAGTGCAAAATTAAGCCAGTCGGGTGACCTTGGCTCAGTCACTCTGTCTCAGCCCAACCTACCTCCCAGGGTTGTTGTTGTTGTATGGAAAACAGGAGGAGGAAGATGTGTTTGCTGGATATATTTGCTGCCTTGAGTTATTAATAATTAAGGTGGGATGTAAATAAATAAAAATAAAATAAAATAATCCTGGGAAAGAAAAATAATAATTTGAAGAATTGGCTTGTTTTGAATCAAGAACATTCTCCATACGAAGCAAGTCTAATGCCCATTATACTTATAAGGAAAGTAAAGCTAAAATAGAATTTCCCCCTGTGTCATTCTCCAGAAAGAAGGAAAGGGAAAGAAAGGCATTATTATTTTAAATCTGATTTTTGTGTGCCTCTGCATATATGTGCCTTTTGATGCTTTAACTTCAGTATAAATTTAAGTGTTTGCATATAATCAATTCAAAAGCATTTGCAGTTGCTTTCCTGGGGACAAAAAAAAATGTTGGGAGGACATAGCAGGAGGGAGCAGTCCATTGGGTTAACATAGTGGCCTACAGTCTGGACTGAATATCTCCCAAGCTGTTGCTGGATAGTTTCCATCCAGATAGAGTTTTCTTAAACAATTTTACAATCAAGCTGACATAAGCCAGTGGTGGGTTTCAAAATTTTTTGCTACCGGTTCTGTGGGTGTGGCATGGGAAGGATACTGTAAAATCTCCATTCCCACCCCACTCCAGGGGAAGGTTACTGCAAAATCCTCATTTCCTCCCGATCAGCTGGGACTCAGGAGGCAGAGAATAGATGGGAGCGGGGCCAGTCAGAATTTTTATTACCGGTTCTCCGAACTACTCAAAATTTCCGCTATCGGTTCTCCAGAACTGGTCAGAACCTGCTGAAACCCACCTCTGATATAAACCCAGGATAGGAGCAGTATATGGGCACACTGAGGATATACTCTATAGTTGTGATGGAAGTAGATGGATCCTACTATTGAAATATTTTCTTACAATAATATCTAAAGTAATTGGTGAGAACCTACAAGATTGTAATGAACAGCAGTGAAACCATTTTGCAGGGGAAGGCTAGCTCTGTCATGAGTAAGTAAGCTTGTCACAAAAGTTGTGTGAAAGGAAGATTAAAAACTTAGGCAGTGTTGTTCACGCGACAGACTGTCTCGGTAGCTATTGTGGCTAACCATAGATAAGAAATGAGGGGAACTGCACAGGAGGCTCCCTGCTTTGCTTTGAAAGTGTAAATAGGAGAAGGGAGTATGTGATTGGCTAATTTCTTACATCCACATTATTCATGATTGGCTTAAACCTTTGAAATGAAATCTAAAAAAGAGGTGGTACGGTAATCTAAAAAGAGGGTGGCCACCATCTAGAGGTGGGTTTTAGCAGGTTCTGATCAATTCTGGAGAACCGATAGTGGAAATTTTGAGTAGTTCAGAGAACCAGTAGTAAAAATTCTGACTGGCCCCGCCCCCATCTATTCTCTGCCTCCCACATCCCAGCTGATCGGGAGGAAATGGGGATTTTGCAGTAACCTTCCCCTGGAATGGGGTGGGAATGGAGATTTTACAGTACCCTTCCCCTGCCACGCCCACCATGCCACGCCTACCAAGCCATGCCACGCCTACCAAGCCACACCCACAGAACCAGCAGTAAAAAAAATTGAAACCCACCACTGCCATCATCCATCTCTGCCTTCTTGCTGATTTGGGCTCTGTTACCATAAACGATTTCCTGATCCCTCTGTAAGTGTCTTCCTGAATTTTATTGTTGCCCATTTTGGAAACAAACTTCTGAAGTTCTAACACTATTTTGTCCTTCATTTTGGGTAACAAAATGTTTTCTGTTAGCCCTACGGATGTGCTTCATCACTCCTTTTTACCTATAAAATTAGATACTGTGGTGGGAATAGCTCTTTTCTCATCTTGCTTACTTGAACTTAGTGTAGCTTGTGTATGTCAACATATGCTTTATACGGTGCTGATGTTAACATTTTTGGATGTTTAAATTTAAATGGGAAAAAAATAAAGTCTTAGAATCAAAGCAGTGTGAACAGCACTATGTAATTAGCACTAAACAGGCATTGCAGAAATCAACAGCAGGAGTGGGAGGATTTACATTTTTAGAGCCAAAAGCCTGTATTATGCCACTATTATAAGCTTGAAACCATGTCTGGAAACCCAATCACTGACATGCAGATCCAGCACATCTCAAAAGAGGATGGAGATGCTGAATTTGACAGATCAAAGGCATATATATGTGTGTGTGTGCGTGCGTGTGTGTGTGTGTGATATGATTTGGAAATCTGTATGTCCCAGATGCTTTTATGTAATAGAAAGTGTGTTCCCTTATATACCTTTGCCATTTGTGGTTGCTTTATTAATACATCTATAATGTTTATCCATTTTTGCATCCATTCTGAATAATTTATAAAATGTATGTCAAGAGCACAATGTAAGATAAATTATAAAAATCCGAAATTATTTATGCACATAAAAGGAAAATCTCTGATATATAGATTAAAATCCAAATTAGTGGATTGTTTCTCAATGAGTTTAGCTGCAGGAATACTACAAATAGTTGCCAATATTCCTTTTAGATTCTGCTCCTTTGCCTCGAACTTCATAATGATTGATAGTCCTTAGAATGGAATTTCCATGCATTGAAATTTCCTCCAATCAATTCTGAAAACCAAGCTGCCATTAAAATAGAATGGGGTAATTTTTTAAAAATATTTTTTTTCTTTTACCAAACTCCATTTCTGGTGACTATTTGGATGCAACCAAATAATCTTTTTAGCAACAGTGCAGAAGTTCCTCCTCCTCCTCCTTCCATTCAGTTTCCCAATCTAGTCCACATACCTGAGATTTTCTGGTAATCTCTCATCCACATATTAATATACTACCTAACTTTTCAAAGATCAGCAACATTAATTGCATACTAATATAATGTTGTTGAATACAAAATATTTTACATATAAAACCTTTGCCAGACCAATTCTTGAATACAGCTCATCTACCTGGAATCCACATGTTTCAACTTCTCCCCTCAAGTCACCGCTATAGAGCATTGCATGCCAAAACAACTAGACACAAAGATTGTTTCTTCCTCCATGCCATTACTCTGCTAAACACCTAACTCCCACAGCACTGTTTTATGCCTAAAGATATGTATCCATGTAGAAGGCTGTATTGCTTGTCATCTTGTCATCTTCTTATCTTTCTCACTTCTCATCTTTCATACTACCTTTCCTATTGATATATTATGATTTATCAACTGTTGTTAGTATTTTATGATTTATGATTGTATCTTATAATTTATGATCTTTGACTTATCACTTTGTTGTTTGTATGTACACTGAGAGCTTATGCACTGGAGGTATAATGCTTGGTCAACAAAGAATTCTATTCTATACTATATTCTTTCTAATACTATATACTTTTTTAAATATAAGAATGGAGGAAGAACAGAATATTTAATTTGGCTTTTTTTAAAGGATTTTGCCATCACCAAATAAAATCAAAGGCACTTTAATAGAAAAAGTCATTTCTGGCTCATTTCCATTTATCTCTGCTTAGCAATTTCTTGCTCAGTCAACACCTTCATCATAGCCTCGAGGAACACCTTAGAGTAACACCTTTGTTTTTATTGAAGTTCATTTCCTCTAATATCTTGTGGAATGTAAATAATATTCTAACTTCAAAGTTCTTTTCACTCACAGAAAATGTGCAAAAATATTTCCTTAAAATATCATAGCAGACTAGCAGTCATCATTATGAATATGATATTGTTCTTTACACCTAGGGAAATATCTGCAGGGAGTTAGAAAAACTGTTATGAAATACAAACTGAACCAGCTCTTCCTTTGACATTCTTCTACTCAAAAGATTGAGTTATCAAGTCTTTTTTCTTCATTTAAACCCACATTCACACACCCATACTTAGATGTACAGGTATGTTAACACATATATTCACTTATTTATAACTAGCACTAGATGAGAGAAATAGACAGTTGATGTAATTTTCAGTCCTCAAGACAGAACAAGAAATCTCCTTTGTGGTTAACAGTAGGGCATTAGCCAAAATATAGAAACTTTGTATTCCCCAATGCAAAACAAATGTTTGTTTTTGTGTATGATTGTTACATATACAGGTCTAAAGACTTGATAAAAATGAATTTTCAGTCAGTGAGTTCTTATGGTATAAGAAACTGAAAGTTGATTTTAAGAATCAGTACCTGAGAAGTATTTTATTAACAAAACAGAATAAATATAAACAAAGACTGTGCCCACAGATATCATTACTGACATTAAATTTTTATAGAAGCGAAAGAAAGGTAGTCAACATATGAGAATTTATTAATACAAGGTAAAGAAAAAATTAAAATGAAGACAAGGGAACAATTAGCTACATAATTGTAGGACATAATTTTCAGTGGTTTTCTGAAAATCAGCTGAAAGAGAGGTTTAACATGAATAAAGGAATAATTGGCGTTGAGGAGAAGAAAACTGAATTTGAAGTAGAGTTATGTAAAAATGACAATCATATAATAGTTAAAATGTACAAATTAATATTAAGATTAGAAGCAGAAGGAAGAGGTTAAAGACTGCATGGTGAAATGGACTGCAAATAACAGGGTGAAATATAAATATGGATACATGGGAGAACATTCAGGAAACTGATGTTAAATTTACACTGTCATAATTTAACAGACTTTTTAACGAACGTAGTTTCATTGGTATTTGACACCAGACAAGCTGTCAAAAAATGTACAAAGGAATATCAAATCAGTGTTGGAAATATGAAAAGGAAGAGGGGATTTTTTTTTATTATGCATAGTACAAATCCATACAATAATGCCAAAGATACTGTGGACTAATGTTACAATGAAACCAGAATTATTTCTATTTTGTATTAGGGATTTGAATTAGAAAAGAAATAAGGGAATTAATATATGATAATATATAGTAACTGCTGCATGATTATTGTTTGCACAAAGATGGAAGAATAACAAATTACTCAGATTGGATTATTTAATTGAGTACTTGAAAAAAGGGCAAAACTGACCACTTAAGGAAAAAAAATGATAAAATGTTGTTTTGAAAACTAGAAACCTTATATTGATTTTTGTGTTGAAAAGAGAAACAATTGCTGGCTGAGTCCTGAATTGATGATTAATGGATATGGGAATTTAAAAGGGTTAAAGGGGAAGGAAAAGAATAAGATGGTAGCTACTTGATTAAAAAAAAAGGGTGGAAGACAACTTTTTATTTTTTTTTCTTTTCTTCCTTTCATTTCTTTTCTTCTGTATATGCTTTCCCCCCCCCCTTTTTTTCCTTTTAATTTTGTGTACTTTTATATTATTCAAAAAATCTAATTATTATTATTATTATTATTATTTTTATTTTGCAAAGGGGCCTGCCTTTTCTGGAGAAAAATATAATTGCAGAATACATATCTGGGGATGAGAAAAAGTTTAACTCTCACTTGTAGGCACAGTTTTGCTTCCTAATACTTGGCAAAGTGTAAGAGAGACTTTGGAGACACTATGTGACAGCAGCTACAAAAGCATCCCTAATTTAAACCCAGGATAAAGTAAAAACATTACAAAGAAACTTTAACTGATTACACATGCACACACATGCACACACAAACACAAAGACACACACACACCCTTTCTTGGGTTTAAGAGGAAAAAGGGAAAGACATCACATTGTCAGGCTTTTAAAATTCTATATTATAGCTTATATCGATCAAATAGAGTTTTAGACGTTCTTGAGAAGACTGTTTCTGACCTGGCATATTTTAAAGAGTAGACATAAATGAAGAAAAATCAAATATTTGAAAAGCACAAAACATGACAGAATCGTCTGGAAAATTAATTGGAATATTTGAATTCAGACAGGCCTATCTCTATCCATCAGATGTCAGGGGACAGACAAAATAACCATGGAAGTATTATATTCAGCATAAGTGAATGCTAAGCAAGAATCCTGAACCAGCAAAGACTATTTATTAGTAGCAGTCAGAGCAGGAGTGAAATGCTCCCGGTTCGGACCGGCTGGGGCGAGTAGGTAGCGATGGCGGTGGGCAGTTCGGAGAACCGGTAGCAAAACTCCCTGCCTCTGTCCCCCATGCCCAGCTGAGCCGTGCGATCATCAGAGGCTTTTTTTCTTTTAAATGCCTCTGACGAGCCAAGCTCTGACAATCCCAGCTGAGTTGCCTGCCAATCAGGCAACTCAGCTTGGATCGTCAGAGCCATTTTTTAAAAAAATGTTTTTTTCTTTTAAATGACTCTGATGATCCAAGCGCTGATGATCCCAGCTGAGTTGCCTGATCAGCTGGGATCGTCAGAGCCTTTTGAAAGCATTTTTTACATGGTTTTACATGTAAAAAATGGTTTTCAAAGTAAAAAATAAATTGGCCATGCCCACCCAGTCACATTACCCTCACCACCACCAAACCATGTCCACAGAACCGGTAGTAACAAATTTTAGATTTCACCACTGAGTCAGAAGAACTATGACTCATGGGGAAAACGTCCAGCCAAATCCAAGTAGGCAGAACTACAGTAGATGGAACACAGCAATGTTTACCAGCATTAAACTGCAAAGGCTGGTGGTTTTTATATTCTTGTTTTATTGATTCAGTTTAGACCCTAATTTGATTGTGGTGGGAGAACTTGGTGGTTGCAATGTTTATCAGAGGGCTACTGGTGAGAACAAGAATTTCTAGTGGGTCCAAATGATACCAATGCTTTAAAAAGATGGAAATCTGATGGAATGGCAGAAAGGGGTTAATACTTTTATTTGGGCTGGGAAGAAACCAAGAGTGAAACTGAAAATTATACAGGATATACGTGAGAGAGGAGGTCTTAAAATGCCTAATTTAAGATTGTATTATGAAGCAGCAGCTCTATCACAAATTAGTGATTGGTTTAACTTAACTGAAGAAAGAATGTTAAACATAGAAGGTTATGATTTGTTATATGGATGGCATGCTTATTTGTTATATGAAAAAAAAGTGGATAAAGTGTTTAAGGGTCACATACTCAGAAATGCATTGTTGAGGGTTTGGAAAAAGTACCAATATAAGCTGAACTATAAGATACCTATATGGGCAAATCCCAGACATGCAATAGAAAATATAAGTACAGAGCAAAAAATAGAGGTGATTACCTATAAAGAGCTTCTTCTTTTGGAAAGGGGTAAGTTGCAATTGAAATCTTTAGATGAATTAAAAGAAGAAGGGATAATTTACACTTGGTTTCAGTATGGTCAGCTTCAAGCTAGATGGAGGGAGGATCAAAAAATTGGGGTTATGCAAAATGAGGAAAATTTGGTGAAACAGATTAGAGATCAAAGTCAGATGCATATTAAAAGGTTGTATAATGCATTACTGGAAATAGACTCAGAAATGGAATTGGTTAAGGATTGTATGATAAAATGGGCACAAAACTTTCAGTAATCAGTGATAATGGAAATGTGGGAAAAGATTTGGGTCAGAAATGTTAAATTTACGCAAGCACAAAATTTGAGAGAGAATTTTTATAAAATGTTTTATAGATGGCACTTAGATCCTAAAAAATTATCATGTATGTATTCGAACTTGCAAGCTAAATGTTGGAGATGTGAATGTAATGATGCAACCTATTATCATATATGGTGGACTTGTAAGAAAATTAAGGCATTTTGGATAAAAATTTGGTGGGTGATGCAGATCATTTTGAAAAGAAGGTTGAAATTTACTCCTCAATTGTTTCTATTGGGTATAATTACGGACTGTACAGTTTCAGAGACTAAATTGATTTTGAACTTAATATCAGCAGGTAGGCTGCTGGTAGCTCAATATTGGAAGAAGGACTCTTTGCCTACTATTGAAGAGTGGATATTGAAAGTAACAAACCTAGCAGAAATGGCGAAAATCTCGGCGTACTTGAAGGACCACACGCAAGAAAGATATGTATTGGAATGGAGAAGATGGATTGATTATATTCAAAATAAGTATCAGACAAGAAAATATCAAATAGCTTATGAATGAATGTTAGTATTAGAAGTATTTGGTTATCTGTAGTGGAGTTAAGGTTTCAGTGGGGGAGGCAGTACTTTGAGGATAAGTAGATTAATCTAGTTTATGTTTGATTAAATGAAATACCTTGTATTTTGCTCTGAAAATTATTCAAAATTTTTTTGTATTTCTTTTTTGTAAAACTTTTCAATTAAAAAAAAAGAATTTCTAGTGGGGCTGTCCTTGCTATAAATGAATTTAGGTGGACTACAATGGACAACTCATATGACTGTATAAGGCAAAAGACCATGAGGGAATAGAATGGCAATGTTGTCACAAAGAGCATAGTTAAGTATTGCTTGAAAGGGATCTTTTTTATCCTCCTTTTGTCCATGGTTAACTGTTTTTGTTTTGTTTTGTTTTGTTTTTGGTTATCTATGACTTGTTTTATGTGTTTTATTTGGCTGTTTTATTTATTGTTGTGAGCTGCCCAACATCGCCTTTAGGGAGATGGGTGGCTATATAAATTTGATAAACAACTATGTACTTTACTACAAGTATAATAAATGCCAAAAGAGAAAGAAGTTCAATGTAAAATACCAATTCATAGAAATCCTTATAAAACCGTAAATATTGAATATGACAAACACAATACAAAATATATAAAAAGTAGAAGGTTGGCGTGAAATTCCATGAAGACATTGATGAATTCCATAACAAATTTTAAAGTGAGCTTTATACGGCAACAAAAAAAAATTATTCATGTATAATTGAACTGCAAAAATTTAAAAAAGTGGGGGGAAAACCCTGCTATCACTGGAAAATAGGGAGTGCAAAAATGAATTATCTAGGTGATAGATTAGATTTGTTTTACAATGCAAACTCTTTATTGACAACTTTTGTTTCAAACAACATAACACAAAAACTCTACACCTTGGCATTATTTGATACACACAGTGACTGAATAAGAGAAACAGTGCAATCCAATCAACCTAGACACATCAGACTGCAGATTGTGGAACGTATCATGAATGTGTTGAACTTATGTGTTAAAATCTAAAAAAATTAATTGCAATAGCTGTGCCCACAAGATTTGACTTGAAAGTCACACTATCAAAATATAAAATCTATATAAGGAACAGATTCCATATGCTAAAGCTCTGTGACAGACAAGTTGAATAGATGTGGGAAAAGATAGGAGTCAGTGTGAAAACTCAAGTGGACAAAAATTCCAGCACATTGACGAGAAGATTGCAGTGATTTTTAGAGCAAATTATCATGATAACTAAAGAAAGGGAAACGATGAAAGCAATGCGTGACCAAAAGAACATGAAATAATTTCAGTATCAGGCAAGAAAGGAGAAGGAAAGTTGGCTCGGTCATGAATATCAATAGCAAATGGAGGTCAGAACACAAAGAGGGAAATATGAGATCTTTTCAAAAGAAGATCAGGAAAATAACAGGAGCAATCTGCTTAAGAACAATCACAGAAAAGTTAAAGCAAATTGGGCAGCCTATGCGAATGTTGTGTGGAGCTGAAAAAAACCTAGTCCGTGAATATGAGAGAGAAACACTATACCTTTGCAAAGTGACTTTTTCCTCCTCCCCTTCCCAATATAAACCACAAGCCTTTTAGAAAAAGCACAAAACATTCATTAGTTGGAGGTTGTAGAGCCTTTTTATAGAATTATACACGTTATACTTGTCTTAGATGTGTCATGGAACAATGAATCAAACAATAGAGGACACTGATTCTCAATGATAACATTCGGCAGTTGGCAAATTTGTAGGTTACATTGCTCCCTTTCCCAGTTAGCTTCTTTCTTAACACTCGCAAGTGTATTCAAAGACTCCAGAATATACTCCCTATTGTTTCATTTCTGAAAAGACTAGTTCTCTGCAGTTCAAAGGAAATGGCCTTGGCTGAAAAAGTTCAGTTCAAGGGAAAAGGCCTTGGTTTCCTAATATGAAAAAGAGACCTAGATTGGCATGCTAAAATGCTAATATTGTGTTTTTAAAATGCAAATGAAACCTAAAATTCCAGGTACAGTGGTACCTTGATACTCACCATTAATTTGTTCTGAGAGGTGCAATGAATACAAATGAAATCTAAAATTCCAGGTACAGTGGTACCTTGATACTCACCATTAATTTCTCCCAAGAGGCACAATGAATACCAAAAATGATAAGTATACCAAACAATTTTTTCTCATCAGGAATAATGTAGTGAGTCACAAGGCAACCAACACTGACCAGTTTTAGCTTGTGCATTGAGTACCAAACATGATGAGTGCCAGAAGAATTCTTTTGCATCAAGATGCATTGAGTACCAAATCTGATGAGTTTCAAAGCAGTTGAATACCAAGATACCACTGTAACACTGAAACCCTTTACAAATGGAATTATGAAATAGCAGAAACTTTTGTAAATACAAAAACTGTTCAATTAAAATGACTCCATTGGAAATTTACAGGCAGGCACTATGTGACTGGTTTTATCTTTATTGGGAATCATCAGACATAGGCAGCCAGATGTTATTCTGGAGAGTTCAAACCTTCTACTAGGAATTGAATTTATGAAACTTTTGCACTTCAGATGACAATATACAATGTGTTAGTTTTAGGAACTATGTAGGTTCTTGCAGTCCTTAGGACTGCAGGAAGGGATACTCTATACCGAATTTGTCACAATTTGTCCACCTTCCCTTACCCTCAGAATAGAGAGATACAGATGTTATATTATAAATAGCTTTTAAAGCTAATGTAGCCATGCTGGTAGGAAATTCAGGAGTTGAAATCCACACATCTTAAAGTTGCCATTTTTGGGAACTCCTGGTTATATAATCATCTAAACTGCAAGCCAGACACATAGAGTCTGTTTCCTATTTGTATTGTGTTGTGATTGGTTGGTTGTAAAAACACCATCCAGGATACACACTATATAAAAACAGAGGACTTTCTCTCCCCTCCATGGTGTGTGTGTATAAATTTATATCTATGTGAGGGTCATGAAAAACCCTGTACATGGAAGCATGCCATAATATCTATGCCTCTCTGATGCTGAAAGCTTAAATGAAAGTGCAATAGATAGATAGAAAAATAGATAGATAGATAGATAGATAGATAGATAGATAGATAGATAGATAGATAGACAGACAGACAGACAGACAGACAGACAGACAGACATTACACACACACACACACACACACAATTTTAATAGTTTCTACTAGAAAGTTAAATTTGACTTCATCTGTCAAATAGGAAAGTACCAGGCATATAGGAGAATAGGTACTTAAAGTACTAATCACTCTGTCAATTAAAAAAAGGAACAAGTCTATGTGATGTAGACAGAAGTTAGCTGAATATGCATATGCCTACAAAGAGGAACGCAAACAAATGTGCAAATTCCTGAACCATTGCACAAATGCCTCAGGCAAGCAAAATTGTGCTTCATATCTTTCAAAGAGAATGAATACAGGCATGCATGAAGTCAGAAATACCAAATGAACAGGAAGAGAAAAAGAAATCAAATAGCTTACATAACATACGTACTGGAGAGAGTAAGAGATTATAAGAAAGAGGTTTGCCTTTGCTAGATTGACAGCCCTTTGTCTGTGAAGTTCATGGTAGAATGGGGGATACAGTAAGGCTAAATGGTATGCCAGAATATGAGATTATTCTTCTGGAGAACCTTTGCAATAGACAAGAAGCTATCACAGGAACAGAATTTAGAAAAAACAGAACAATTCAGAACAAGAAAAGGAATGAGATGAAGATGCATATTGGCCCCATCTCTGTTTGACTTACACAACGAATTTATTATGAAAATGACAGGATCAGAAAAGATAACAGTTGGAATCAAAATTAGATAATGAAACACCAGCAATCTGAGATATACAGACAATATTAGTCTGTCAGCTGAAAGTAAACAAGACATTAAAGAGCTTTTTATGAAAGTGAAATGGAAAGTGGAAAATGTGACTTAATGTTAAATATAAAGAAGAATAAGAAGCGGAGCCAGAGATTTTAAATTAGCTAGCATAAGGAAGAGTACCTGAAGATCAAACAAAAAAAAGGAAAGCAAGGAAGAATGCCATGGTAAGCCACATCAATCTTTGGAGTCTGAAGGGAAAAGCGCTAAGACATGTTTTGGAGTCTGTGGACTGCCTTGATAAGAACAAAGCCCACAGAAACCAAGGTGGGCCTTCTAAGGATTATTAGAGGGCCATCCCAAGATGAGGGCTAGAAATGCTAAAGATAGGGCACAAATAGGAGAGGAGGGACGAACTGGCCCTGCCAGTGCAGCTGTAGAAATGAAAACAGAAAACCCTTGAAAGGTTATATAAGAGATTGAACATCTAGTACAGTGATGGCTAACTTTTTTGCCATCGCGTGCCAAAAGCAGGGCGAGCGTGGGGGGGGGGTCGCGCGCACGTGTGCCCATACCCATAATTCAATGTGCCCATACCCATAATTCAATGTGCCCACAACCCCCCATGCTCTCTACACTTTTGGCTTGCGATGGCCCGGTGGCCCGGTAAACCTGTTTTTTGCCCTCCCCAGGCTCCAGAGGCTTTCTACGAGCCTGGGGAGGAAAATGGCCTTCCTCAACCCCCCAGAGGCCCTCTGGAGGCCGGAAATGCCCCATTTGCCAACTTCTGGTGGGACTGGAAGGCCTGAAAAACAGCTGGCCGGCGCATGCATGTGCACTGTAGCTGACCTAGAGCAATGCTCATGTACCACCAATATGGCTCCGTGTGCCACCTGTGGCATGCATGCCATAGATTCGCCATCACGGGTCTAGTAGGAAGGAAGGAAAGGAAGAGAAGATTAGGCTAGACAGGTGACAGGCATTAAAAGACATAAACTATTGTGAGCTGCAGCTCAACTTCATCAAATGCAGAGTAGCTAGATTGCTATAAGGTTTAAACTGGGGTGAGGTAAGGAAGGTAAAAATAATGGAGGTAGAGGGAAGGGAAGATAAATTAGTTATTCAGATGCAGATTATATGTGTGAGAGAGTACAAGTACCCTATCCATTAACAACACAAATTCATTGTGTTTTCTTGGGCCTTTTGAGTTTCCTTGAATTTTTTTGATGTATGTAAATTTAGCATTTTCTTGCACAATGGTTTGGTTAAAGTTTCATCTTTTTCCAAGTTGGTTACTTTGAGGTCTGCAGCAGAGTGTCCTGGGAGGCTGGAATACTCTGTTGTTTGTTTGCCCTTGTTTTGAGTCCAGATGTCAAACTTGTGTCCATTAATTCTTTTGTACAAACTTTATTTGAGTGGGTAGACTGATATGGGATTTAAATTGGGATGAAGTGGGGTGAGGGAGGGTAACAGGCTATGAAGATGCAAGTTATATGTTTACTAATGTAGGGGAAGGGAGGGAGGGAGGGAGGAAGGGAGAAGAATGAACATCTGCAGGTTGATGGGAAAATGAAGATGGGAATTTTGTTTTCTTGGACTCAGAAATAGCTAAAAAGGACAGTGTATTGGAAAATCACAGGTTAATCCTATGAAGGAAGACAGCAATAATTTCAAGCAATATCATGAACAATAGGGGCATTTTAAATTCAACAAAGATCAATGTTGAATCTCACTATGGAAGTTGGATATTTAGAAAGAGTGAAAGAAAAAAGCTGTACATTGAGGTCAGATGAAGAAATAAGAATAGCTCAGGAAAAAAAACATTATTTCATGATGAAAAAGAAAAACCGAATGGAACTAGTTAAAGACAGAAGGCTAGAAGAATGAAAAATACTAAAGTAAAAACATTCTTGACCTCAGGTTTACTGTTAAAATGAGCACTGAGATCCCAAATAAAATAAAAGCAAAACTTAAAATCTAAAATAAATGAATTAGAAATTTGAGAGGAAATAAACTTTAAATAAAAAAGCACTACTATAGCCTAATCTCCAAAACTCTTGTATAATTTTAGATACAATAACATTGAGATATACTTTATGTCTCCGAGGAATAACAATTTGCCTACAATTCAAAGTATTCTTTCTTAGTTTTTATTCTTTTTTCTAAACTAGCAAATACATGTATTCTACTTCATAAGATAGAGCCAGGGAACTCAAGCTTACTGCCAAACAGATATATCTAGTACTGTGATAATATATTTTGCAATATGAGAATTCAAATCACTCACTGAATATTTTGGTGTTTAAAAGGTACTGATGTTTTAAAGGAAACATGGGATTAGGGCAGAACATATTGAAATTTTCAGGTATTTCAAGACTACAGAGATCATGTAGCTGAACCCATGGCCAAGATATGCGTTAAGACTTCTATCAACTGAAGTGCCCCATAGTTGGCATAGGCCGTGTCCACATCAATTATGATCTCTGCCATTTTCACTGCCCCTGGAGTGTAACTCCACAGATATTAAAATTCCCACTGTATCCACACAACCTATCCATCACCCATTAAATGTTCCAGCTAGGGGAACATCAACAACAACAAAAGGAAAATCCACCAGAATAGATAAGAAAGGTTGGTGGTTATGTTCTACATTGCAATGCAAGAATTAAAGAGGACCTTTCCAGGTACCAGAAGCTGCCCTGAAAAAGAAAAAGAAATGCTGCATTCTTGCAGATGGAGAGCAGCATAATGCTCAAGGAACCCATGGCTTTTTAGAAACCTTTCTGCCTTAGAAATGGTTGCTTTGTGACACAGCTTGATCCTGCCTCATGCAAGTCAAAAGTAGGTTATAGGCTTTGTGGGAATGATGTTGTCAAATAGCCACTAAAATGGGGAAAACATTGAAAATGGATTTGGATAACTCCCCTCCCCAATTATCATGGGACTCATGAAACATCCCAATCCCCTTCAATATACCCTGGCTAATATGGATGGATAGGCGCAATAAGTTATTGGAAGGTCATTAGAAAAGTTAGTAATCTTTACTAATAGCAAGTTAAAAGCAAAGCACAGCCACCAAAAGTGGAAATTTTTGATAACCTACAAACTAATTCCAGTTTTTCTAGTGAGATGAACACTTGGGAATTTGGTGGTTCCACTTGCCCACTGATCTTCTGAATGCTTTGATCGACAGAAAACTTGGATCAAACTCTAAAATAAGTTGGGGGAAAAAGAGCAGGAATTTTCCAGACATGCGTGCATGCATAGTTCTTCTCTATTTACCAATGATATTTAATATACCCAGTGGTTTTAGCTTAACAAACTGAAGATAGAAGGCCAGAAGGATAAAAAATATTGAAGTAAAAACATTCTTGACCTCAGGTTTACTGTTAAAATGAGCACTGAGATCCCAAATAAAATAAAAGCAGAACTTAAAAATCTAAAATAAATGAATTAGAAATTTGAGAGGGAATAAAAATATTTCAGAACTGTAAATAAAAAAGCTGAATGCTTTGATAGACAAACTTGGATCAAACTCTAAAATAAGTTGGGAGGGGAAAAGGGCAGGAACTTTCCAGACATGCATAGTTCTTTTCTATTTACAATGATATTTAATGTACACAGTGGTTTTAGCCAGTGGTGGGATTCAATATTTTTAACAACCGGTTCTGTGGGCGTGGCTTAGTTGGGGTGTGTGGCTTGGTGGTCATGTGACTGGGTGGGCGTGGCTACCTGGTCATGTGACCGGGTGAGCGTGGCTATGTGCATAGGGACTACTCAGAGGGCTGAAAAAAGTCATTTCTGACTGGTCCTCGCACTTATGACCATCCTCACATTTATGCCCATTGCAGCATTCTTAACAACCGTGTCAGTCATTTCACCACTACTTGTCTTCACCACAGTGACAAGATAGGGCGCAAAACATAAAATGTGAGTACAGTCGTAAGTGCGAGGACTGGTCAAAAGTGCGAGGACCGGTCAAAAATAACTTTTTCAGCCCTCTGAGTAATCCATATGCACAAAAGGATACAGCAATAGAGAGGGATGAAGGAAGGAGAAGAGAGATGGAAGAAAGAAGGAGAGACAGGGAAGGAAGAGAAGGGAAGAAGGGAAGGGAAATTAGAGTAAGAGGGAGGGTAAGAGAGGGAGGAAGAGAGGAGGAGAAGAAGAGGGGGGAAGAGAAAGTAAGAAGGAAAGAAAAGAGAGAGGTGGTAGGTTTGAGGAGAAAGATTGCTGTACAGTAAAAAAGATGAAATGGAAGAAAGGCAACCCCAAATAAATATAAAGATATTAAGATAAAGATGAATTGTTAAACTTTAAAGAATAAAAGAGAATAAATATGAATAAATAGCAGTAATTAGAAACACACATACAAACATACAATGTATTTTCTTTGAACAGAGTATTTGGCCAGTTCACAAATTTAAACAGTGTTTAGTCATTTCAATTAAATTTACAATTTCTATATTTCCTTTTTGCCATATTTATTCCTTATCTACTTTTTAAAAAAAAATAATATTACCCTTCATCTTCATCTCTAATCTTAATCAAATTCAATTTTTCCTTTCTATTCTATATTATACCCCTTCTCATTGTCATCTATTTTTATATCCATCCTCACATTGGTTAATTATGTAATATTACAGTTGTTTAATATAAATTCAACATTTTAATATAAATCAATTAGTTATATAACTATCTTTTTTGTATATTAATCAATATGAACATAAATATTCCAATTATTTCCATGCAATCCAATTTCTTACAAATCAATTAATTATATTTACCAATAATAATAAACCAAATAATTTCCCCCATATATTCCTCCAAACCACAATTTAACCATTTCTGCTTTCAACACAATATACAATTAATAGTATCTCAATTATTACAATTCCCTATTTAAATAGAGCTTTTTTTCTTTTGTGTTTTAAAATCTTTCCCTATTTAAATAGAGCTTTTTTTCTTTTGTGTTTTAAAATCTTGAACTCTCTTCTTTTTCCCTAAAGAGGAACTACCTCTTTAGGGAAAACTACCTTTCCACTAAAGGTAGTTTGCACCTACCTTTTTTGGTGAGGAAAAAGAAAAGAAATCTGCCTGCCTAATTTTCCAACGTTGCAGCAACAGTAAAGCAGGCTTTTACTTTCAGTTTCGTTTTTCAGCATAGATAGGGGGAAAAAAATCTGCACTCTTTGCAAGCAAGCAGCAGAGCCCTGAGCAAAACAGCTGAGAGCAAATCAGCTGGAGTCGGGAGGCCGATAGAATCAAGGGGCTAATTAGCCTATGCTGAAGCTCCGCGGGCCAATAAAATTACAAAAAAACACTGAACCGTTTGTTAAATTGCTGGCTCGCCCGCCCCTCGCCCACCACTATTTATTGGCAATAAATAGTGGTGTGGAGGAGCGGGGCAAGGGGCGGGGTGAGCCAGCAATTTAACAAAGGGTTCGGCCGAACCCCCTAGAACCGGCAGAATCCCACCACTGGTTTTAGCTTAACAAACTACACATATACAGTTCCATAGGCTATTTCATCTGGAGCTTTTACTAGTGTCTTATCTATTTCATTCCCCTTCCAATGTCACCTGAACAGTTTCTTTCTATACTTTCATTTATGGGCTCATTTCTAGCATAGGAAGAACTGGTAGCGGGAAAAATAAAGACCTTTCCTAGATTCTTGGATTCCAGCTTCTTTGTCAAGCTATCTTCACTGATATCTGGTCTAATCTTTGAAAATTGCAGTCCTTTCCACCAGCCAATTTGATATGTAGTTCTGTTTCATCTGTTTACTTCACCTGGGTCTTCTCCTCCTTGATACACACAGCATCATCAATTTACACATTGCAAAATTATTTCAAAAACCTCCTCTTCCATTACCAAATGTTTCCATGCTTTTATATATTTACAACTAAAAGGCAGCTGATTCAGTTAAGGATGAAACCACTCAGTGTTCGTATGACACTGAGCCTGATTGTATTCCATAGGGGAAAAAATCATTTTAACCATCAAATCAAGGCATCATCTGAAATCCATTAGAACAACTTACCCTGCCAACTTCAAGAGAAGTTCTTGACTCATCAAAATTCATTTTGTCATCACAAGCCAAATCAATGGGGAAGCCAGATTCATTTAACTTAACAACTGCAATGATTCACTTAACAACTGTGGCTAGAAAGGCCATAAAATGAGGCAAAACTCACATAACAAATGTCTCACTTAACAACATAAATTTTGGGCTCAATTGTGGTTGTAAGTTAAGGATTGTTGAGTAATCACTGACATAGGCATCTAAGATATCTATCCCTATTTAGTTAATGCAGTAAGTTAGGAAATCGATGGTACTCTTACAAAAAAGTATATGAGCATACTCTGTTTTCTAAGCAGGATTCAACTCACTTGAAAGTAAACTATGTTTAACATTTATCCCAAGTGAAGCCAGTACAACTAGAAGAAATGTGTCCTAAAATAATATAAAATTGAAACTCAAACTGAAGATCTAATAGAAACCCAAGCCATGGAATGATAAACTTCATACAGTATACAGCATAGTATCACATTTTATATTTGAATCAGTTTACTTAGAAATATCTAAGAAAGGAACTACTCTTACCAGCTCCTGAGGAATAATAGTAATTTTCTATGTTGTGGAAATATGGTAGCTCATGTTGTAAGCAAGTTAATTTTTTCCCTATCCATCTAAATATTTTTCACTAGCAACATTTGTCAGTACAATGCTGTAGTTGGGGGGAGGTGGGAGGTGTTGGTTAATGTAGGGTTTTATCCACTTCTCCACAAGCTACAAATAAATCTCTTAGTTATTTTGCTTATTAAAAATTCCTTATATGCACTTGGTAGATCTGTGGAAGATTAGACAACATTATGTAAATGAGTTTCATGATTAGCCAACATGGACAGTTCTTTGATTCTATGGGATAAGAAAGTCATCAAGGGTAAAAATCCATTTACACTTATGCCAACACATCATCTACCACTGTGTGACTTTCTGAGAATGATTTGTGATTCATCTGCTTTCATTTATTCTCCTGTGGCACAAAATTGAAAGCGACAACATGATGCCTCCAGTTCACATTCTGGTTGCTGAAACAAAAGATTTTGATTGTTTGGTGGTCAAAATGTTTCTGGGAGCAGGAGCATATTTCCAAATAAGTCTTATTGCATTTGAAGTTTCAGTTTTAAAACAAATTGCTTGTATTTTCAATTTTCCTAAGCCAAAATGTGCTTTCCAAAAAATGTGTCATTTTTAGAACCTAGTGTGTTATTCTTCATCTACCTAGAAAAATATGAATTACATCCAGTAACTATGTCTCTGCTTCCTACACACAACTGTCAACACAGAGACATTTAATTAAACCATAATAGTTTGTTTGCTTTTTGAACAGTGTGTTGTGTGAACCCAGCAAATTATGATGTATCAAATTAATCATGGTTTTTTAAAAAAAAAAACCATGGCTGAATACAAGTGATAACATCAATTTGCACAACCTAAGAAAGGAGATTGAAGAACTTCATAGAGGATAAGCTATTAATGGTTGAACTGACAATACATAATCATTTTGGCTGTCTGTTACTTTTAACATCAGTCACAGCATGCTGTCTGAATAGATGCCTATGACAGTATGCCTCTAAATTTATGTTACCGGACTACATGTAATCTATTATCACCTTCCCATAGAACACCACATAAGATGGGATTCTTTAACTGGCATATGCAACAAATGTGCACATGTGAATGCTGCTTATTTAGATGAACTTATTTTTTTTGTGCAAAATCTTAATGTTATTATAATTGGTATGGATGCAACATGGAAGCAGTTTTTTAGAGATCAGGTTTCAGTCAGGTTTCCATCTTATACAGTAATTTCATTAATTGTTAAACAACTACCGAAAGGAAATTTTTTTAAAAATAGAAGGGGTTAAATGCGCTCAAGTATTTTTCTCCATAATACTTACAGAATAAAACAGTTATTTGTAATTAATCAGAATAGAGTTGGAAAGGATGTTGGAAGTCTTCTAGTCCTACCCCCTGCTCAGGCAGGAAAACCTAAACCATTTCAGACAAATGGTTATCCAATCTCTCTTAAAAACCTCCTATGTTGGAGCACCACAACTTTTGGAGTCAAGTCATTCCACTGATTAATTGTTCTGTCAGGAAATTTCTCCTTAGTTCTAGATTGGTTTTCTCTTTGATTAATTTGCATCTGTTGCTTCTTGTCCTGCCTTTGGGTGCTTTGGAGAATATGTTGAACCCTTCTCTTCTTTGTGGCAGCCCTTTAGATATTGGAACACTGCTATCACGTTAGCCTATCACTTTGTTCAAGGAGGCCAAACCTACAAAGCACTTGAGATAAAAAATGTGTATGCAGTGTGCGAGGGAGAAGAAAAGATCCATGTCATAACCCAGAAGGATGTTAATTATTTTTATTTCCAGTTTCACTATTGGTGGAGTTTTCTATAAAAAGAGACATCTGGCTTGGTGTCTCTTAGCATTTCCCAAAGAATGTTCTGCCCCAGCTACGGACCCCAATGAACACAGCACACACAAAGTCTGTACAAACCTTAGTTTACTAAATTAAATCAGTCCTTTTCAAACAAAGGCTGTTAATTAACTTTATTAACAGCCTACAAGAATCCAAAGAATAAGTAATCATAATCTTACTATAGTTGGCAGAATGCCCAGAAGCAATTTGCAGGAAACTGATAAGAGAACTAAGATCAAGATGCAAAGGAGTGTGAACGAAGTTGCTCCCTGCAAATTGCCTCAGTCGTCGTCCTTCCTTAAATAGGCTAAGGGAGTGGCCAATTAGTCCCAAGCCTTACTCTCCAGGAGACCTCCTCCTGAGGAGCCACTCCTGCCTTTTGGCAGCTCTGCACGGCCATGCATTGAGAAGAGGCTCCTCCTCTTCTTCCTCTTCACTTATAGGAGCTTCTGGAGGTTCTGAAGGCCCTGGCTGAATCCCCGCCTCTGGCACCACATCTTCTCCAGCTTCCTCATTGTCTGAATCGAGTGCCAGCTGCACAGGCTGCTGGCGCAACACCACACCAGCCTCCTCGCTGTCAGAATCAGCTACTAGCTGCACAGGCCACTGATGGGCCACAACAAAGAAGTATCTTCTTCTAGCCATAGAATGCTCATTCAGTATTCACACAGGTCCTCTTACATTTCATTGTTCATCTTGGGAACAATCTCCTTGCTGGTTCTGGGAGCCAATCCAGTTCCAAACATTAGTGTTTGAGTAGAAAACCAGTGTAATTGAATAACATTTTATTTATTGCTTCTGCTTTGCAGTTCATTTGGTCCTTAGAGACTAAGTTTGCTCAGGGACTCCATCCATTTTATCTCACACAAAATGCATTCATATCTTTTTGCTAGTTTTAATGAAGTACACAGGTCCAGATCTGACATCTCTTATCTATGCTTATTCGTTTTGAATGATTGTAGTCTTAATTCTTGGTGATCCTACCTTTTGTTCTACATGCCTTCACTGTAACCTGCTAATAAAAGAAACTAATTATCTAGGCTGCAGTCAGCTAGGGCTTTTACCTTGCAGGTCTGTAAATTAGTATGCCTTATTGACAGGAACATATTTCCATTTCTCTTTCCCTTCCTTTTTAGGAATGTATCCCTCTCTTAAGTAAATTATTTACAGCTGGTTTAGATTTTCCATCCAGCAAGTGTGGAGAACTGTGGGTCAGAATCTTTTGGATCCTGAAACTTTCCCATCTCCCACACCGCCTGGCTCCTCTTATATTCACTGTGAGATTTTCAAAGCAAGGATCTAAGGAATGTTTTGCAAGGGGGAGGGGGCTTGCCAGATCCCCCTCTGTAAGATCAAGTAGAAATCAACCTCATAGATGCATAGATGCTATAATGTAACATTTGAATTCCTTGAGTCTGAGAAAAATAAGCTGGAATGTTTTTTCCTTTCAGTAGATTCCTTCCCAAAATATTGCTAAGCATTGGGGCCTGGGTAATTTCATCTGGCCTCTGAATTCAATTCTAGGTAAAGGATTTGAACCCCAGTAGAGGGATTATGATGCTTACACTTGAAGACTCTCAAATAGGGTGAAACCAGATGCATACCATTTCCTGATGGTCATTATAAGTAAAAACTAAATACCACACAGAACATATACCATGTGAAAATGAAATCCCCTCCTTAAGTGGTGGAGGAGTGGAAGTCATGCAAAGCTTCATACATGAGAGCATACTATAATGTAGCATCTGTATCTTCCTGGTCTGAAATTTCTAAGGTCAAAATTTGTCTCCAATGTCAGGCAACCAAACCAAATAATCCTATTGTTCTGGGATGTTGTCTAGAGGATCAAAGAATTATATTCCAAATGTTAAACTTTTCAAAAAAAAGTTGTAACAGTAGTTTAGTTTAAAAGATGTTGCATTCAATTACTTGGACAAAAAAAGGGCATATTTCATTGACAAAAGGGTATATTTCTGTGATGGCGAACCTATGGCACGCATGCCCAAAGTGGCACGTGAAGCCATGTTGCCCAGCATGTGCAGCCTTGCCTGTTTGTCTTCTGGGTTTCTGGCGCACGAGTGCGTGCGACAATCAGCTGTCCTTCGCGTGCGTGGCAGTGCCGAAAACAGGTGTGGCCATGCACCCTGGCCAGTTGATCGTCGGGCGCGCAGCACGCTAGAACCCAGAAGTTTAGCTTTTCCAGAGCGCGATCCCTCTGTGCGTGCAGCAGTGCCGAAAACCAGCCGGTGAATGCACACCGACCAGGTGATCGTCAGATGGGCATGTGTACTAGAACCCAAAAGTTCAGCTTTTCCAGAGCGCAGCCCCGATGAGCACTCACGCTTGTGATGTTTCCGAACGACTTTTTTCGCATTCGGTGCCAAAAAGGTTCGCCATCACTGGTATATTTCATCAGTTCTTTTAAAAAAAAAATTACCAATCATCCAACCATTATGTTTATTTAGAGAATATAGGAAAGTTTACTTGTGCTGCATATCTGGAGACACCAGACTGGGGAAGGCTGTACCAAAGTGACTTTTATCAAGATAATCTTGCCAAAGTATAATTTCTTACATTTCAATGCCTTTTACACATTCCAATTCATCCTAAAATAGATACTGGGATATCTGACAACCCTGAAACAATATAGATTCTAAAAGTTGAATAATTATTATTCTCATAGCAATGAAATCTGGCAGCAGATGTCAAAGGTGACACTTTGCATGTCCTTAAAATAACTTCATCTAATCAGATTGTTTCCTTCCCCCACCCCAAGAAAAAAAATGATTTTCATTCTGACGTTTATATGTAACATTCTAATGAGCTGGAAATAGCTGCAGTACTCATGTGCCAAAGTAACTGAATCAATTAATAGAGTGCGGTGGGTTTTTTTTTTTAACCTTATTTTTAAATGAAGGATATAATTCACATTAGCAGCAACACGGGCAAATGTTCACAACTCAGTTCACAATTCAGCATGTATGAATGAATACCTTTGGCCTATTAATTGATTCAGTAGCAGGGTACAACTCAGGGGTGGGTTCTACTTACCTTTACTGCTGATTCACAACGGGGCATGCTCAGAAGTGTCCTGATGACATTGGGGTCAGTGGGCGGAGCCTCCTGCCGGTTTTACTACCGGCTCTATAGAACCGTCCGAACTGGGGGCAACCCACCACTGGTACAATTCAGTGATGGGTTCCTCCCGGTTCAGTCCAGTTCGGCTGAGCCGGTAGCAGTGACGATATGACATCACCGAACCAGTTCTCCCCCCCCCGCCCTCCCACCTCCCCACCCACGTTATTCTTACCTTTTATTTGGTCCCACACCCAATCTATTGCTGCCTCCTGAGTCCCAGCTGATGACTAGAGGGAAAAAAACTGTTTAAACTCTTGCCGCGGGGCTTCAAAGGGCCGTCCTACAGCTGATCAGTTAAAAGCAAACAAATGAGTCGGGTCGTAAGTGCGAGGACCTTCCAGAAACGACTCTGACCAGCTAGCCATGCCCACCTGGTCACATGACCTCCAAGCCACACCCACAAAATAAGCCACGCCCACAGAACCGGTAGTAAAAAAAATTAGAACCCACCCCTGGTACAATTGCAGTGGATGTCTTCTTTGGGGTCTTTTTTTACATCATCTTGGTTCCTACTTTTTGTAATTCAAAAAAGGATGACTAAGAGCTTTGCATTAATCTCAATCCCCCAAAACTGGCATTTTATCATGATGTATAAATGCCATGCCAGCATTTATAGCCGCTATATCATGAAGCATGAATACAGATCTACGGTATGTTATGCACTACAAGAGACAAGCAAAAGTTAATTAGAAGGAAGGGTAAGAATTGTCTTGTTCAACAGCAAATGTACATTTTAAGCATGAGTGATTTGTGGCCCAAACAATGCAAAGTGTTTAGATGGAGTACAAACCATATACAAACAGAACATCGTCAGATGGAAGGGACCTTGGAGGTCTTGTAGTCCAGCCCATGCCAGAGCAGGATTCCCTATAACATTTCAGACAAATGGCTGTCCAATCTCTTCTTCAAAGCTTCCAGTAATGGAGCGCCTACTGCCCAATGAGTATAAATGGGGAGGAAAACTCAACAATTGGAAGAAAAAGGAGTGCCTAAGTAGAATTTCTTGATATGACATCTTCAAATCAGATGCTCTGAGAAAATTTGTGCGTATATGTGTGTGTGTGTACTGTTAGTTTTCCCATTTCCGTTTCTGTCCACAGAAATATCCTCTTAGTTAAGTTTGAGCAAATCACTATTGCACTGGCTTTGGAGTACTGTTGGAGCAGTTCATGTGAGATGCTGCCAAGAAGGGAAATGCCTGATTGCCAGTTCTAAATGACCCTGACTAGCCCCTCCTTCCTTGACAGATCTCTGATTCATTAAAAGCCTCACAGGGAAGCCAATTTGAGTTTTGCTTTATGAAATGGGAGCAATTTGTTATTCACCACAAGCCGGTAAATGGAAAAAAAAATTATCTGACTGGAGCCAAAATACTATACTCTCGCCAATGAATACCTCATGTGCACTCGGTCTTTTTTACCCTACAGGTACAATTGTACAAATGCAATGACTTCCATGAACTTTTCCTGTAGTTTCTGAGAGTATCCTAGGCAATATGCATAACATTTTCAGCTAAACGCTTTGCACTCTGCTCCTTTGTACATCAGTAAAGTCTCGTGTGAATAGGCAAAAGTGCCAGGAACATAACAGCTTGGAAGTGATACTCTTTCTCATTGTTCAAATTATATATAAAAAGCACACAAGAGCCATGAGGCCAAATCTCCTGACCATTTTATGATATTAAGGGCAAGGCATGAAGGGTTAATTATAGATTGGGATGGTAGACATTCTTTCATTCACTACCAGTGTTTTATGTAATCTCAACAACAATACTATGGAATACTAATGCAGGAAATTCTTAAATAGAATTAGAACTTCTTTAAATTTTGACCTGCATGTTCTTTATCTCCTATCTATTTCTGCATCAATTTATTTGCGTGAGACAGATAGCTAATCCTAGGTGTCATATCATTCCCTCCTGCCCACCAGTGAATTAACAATTGTGAATTATAAAATTAGGTGTTATAGAAAGTCCAATTAACATTTACAAAAGTATCCTGAGACCAGAATTCAATCAGGGTCTTTGTTGAAACCTGATTTGAAATTGCAGTAAGCAGCCACACACTTATTTACTGAAAATTCTTAATTATTTTCTCACGTGTGTAATTGTCTGTCAACACTATAATCGCTGACATAAATATATAACTATCCAAATGGTTTAGATGTCCTGCAATAACTCAAATAGAAGGTTTTCTGTTGTTTTCTACTTGTAACAGAGAATGATGTACAAAGGAATGCAAGAATGTCTCTTGCCTAAAGGCCACACAACTGAATGAACATATATTGATGGCTTCATTCATGAATTCAAGCAAGGAACTGCTATGCTTAGTGAGCCATTTGTTAAAAAGGCTGGGGGAGCCATTTCATAATCCTGGCAGAAAAATCAAGTGGATGCATTTGTCTGAAATGTATTAGATCTTGCTTTGATATCTTATTTAGATTTTCACAGCTCAACCAAAGCCTTCGCCTTTATCCATCTATGCTGGGGCAAAAATGGGAAAACAAAATTGGCACTTGGAATGCAACCACGAGTTTATGCATCAAGCCATTATATTCACATGGAAGAATCCACATAAAAATTCAATAAGCTTACAAAATTTGATGAAAAACTGGTGCAAGCAACTAATGTTCATAGAATTAGGTCATAAACCATGTTTTTAATGACCCATTCAAAGCAGTGGTGGAATTCAATTTTTTTTACTACCGGTTCTATGGTGTAGTGTAGTGTGACTTGGTGGGCATGGCTTGGTGGGCATGGCAGGGGAAGGATACTGCAAAATCCCCATTCCCTCCCCACTCTGGGGCCAGCCAGAGGTGGTATTTGCTGGTTCTCTGAACTACTCAAAATTTCCACTACTGGTTTTCCAGAACCTGTCAGAACCTGCTGAATAGCACCCCTGATTCAAAGTCATTGCTGAAAAGATTGGACAGCAAACTTCTATGAGCCCCCCACCCCTCAAAAAAAACCCCAGCTAGCCAACCTTCCCGAATGTGATGGAGATGTTTGATCCAGGGAACATCATTACTGGGTCTTCACAATCTAGTTAATCCAAGCCAAACACATTAGGATTTAGCAAAATGCTAGAACTAGCCTATTATACAAAGATTGAATGAAAAGTATTGTCTGCAGTAAATTGCCGAAAGATGATGGCAGTGAACTAAAAGCTCTGACATGTTCTCTACCGTATTATCTGTTCTTTCACTTCACTTGGCAGGAATCTGTTTATAATTCATGAAATAGAAGCCTGCAGTGAGTATTTGTCAGTGTGTTTTAAGCAACATGATTGAATTTTTGACTGCTAAAAAAAAGTCCTTCCAACTGAAATTTGCCACTGAATACAGGTTGCTTATGGTGATGATTGGGTTGATGTGAGCACAGTGCATTGCTGGACAAAAAAAGAAAGAAAGAAAGAAAGTGAAGTGGGAAAAGCCTATTTCTGTGATCAAGAATAAAGAGGATGATTTATGACAGCAACCAACAAGTTTCACATGAGAAAAGTCAATGAACGGATTAAGAACACTCAGCAGATCACTCAAGGGACATTCCTGTCAAGCTTGGCATTTCACAGGAATATCAAAGTTATCAAAGTTCTTCAATATCAGAAGATAGTGCAAGATGGATCCCTTGCATACTGTCAGCTCCACCAGGTAAACCAGAGCAAGAAATCAACTTATAATTGATTAGATCAGCTCTGCTAGAGACTGGAAGGGTCAAAGTATCTTGCAAGACTGATTGTGCTATACAACTAGGCACTTTCTTATAGTTCAGTGAATTAGAGAGGCATCTGTCTAAGCTGCTTCTGAATGAAAACTACTGTTTTAGATTTTTAAAAAATGCTTCAGCCACTTTTACCTAGGCAATGGATCCCACATATCTCCATCAAGTTAATCCCTCTTAGTCTCTAAGCCTGTTCATGGCAGAAGAAAAGAGTTGAAGTGTTGCCCTGCTTGCAAGAATGAAGGTGAGGTACTTCTTTACCACATTGTGAGAACTCCTCATTATGATCCAGAATCTAAGCATCAGTCAGTGGAATATCATCACAAACCTTCACCTAAACTTAGTGTTAGGTTTTTGGGGATAGGAGTTTCGTGAAAATCCTTCAGCCTGACACTATTATGAGAGAACTACATTGCAATACACAGAATTTGTAAATCAAATTAAGTAGAGTCTGGAGGGACAACAAGAAAATTTTACTGCAACATAGCAATATGAAGCTTCACACCTCACAAGCCACTGAAGAGGCAATTGCAAAGTTGGATAAGTCTTGCCCCATCTACCAGACTGGGCATCATGCAATTTCTGCTTTTTTTCTAAGAATGAAGCTTTTCATGCCCATCTGTTTAACTCAACTGAAGCTGTGGAAAAGACTGTTTAGGACAGGGGTTTCCAAACTTGGCAACTTTAAGACTTGTGGACTTCAACTCCCAGAATTCCCTCCTCAGCATGGCTGTCTGAGCAATTCTGGGAATTGAAGTCCACAAGTCTTAAAGTTGCCAAGTTTGGAGACTCCTGTTTTAGGATCTGATTGAAGAAAGAGTTGTTTTATGATAGCTTTAAGAAACTTGTCCATTATTGGCAGAAGCAAGTAGAGGTCATTTCAAGAATTATTTTCCTGTTTCATTTTTTGTTGTTACATCTCAATTTAAATTAAAACTATGGATGAAAAGGCATCATGTTTCTCTACAAATCATCAATTCAATCTTTAAAGTCAGCATGCAGAAAATTTTCACCTAGCTGTTTTAGAAAGACATTCAGTGAAAAAGCACAATAGTGATTCCACAGTGTCTGTGTTTGTGTGTATGTGTGAATATGACTATAGAAACAAAGGACATTATTGTATAGTGTTCCTGTATTGGCCTAAGCTCTGTCATTTGTTTTGTTATGAATTAGTATGCTGTTTGAACACAAATGCAGCAATTTATTAACTATGATTTATATTTTAAAGAATGTATGAACTCTATAACTATGTTTATTCCTAAACTCTGGAAGGGCTGCTTTGTTGATCTGTGGCTAATTTTTTTTAATAACAAGAGAGCTCACCAGAATATCACTGGGAAGATTGTCAAGGCTAACCAGCATTCAGTAACTTGAATTTCTTTGTTTGGAGAATAACATCAGTTGCCTTATACATTTTTTCTGAAACTCTAAGCTGCATACAGCGTTTTTAAGTACTACTTGTAACATTTTCCCTCATTAGTCAGGCTTCTCATATGGTACGTTTGTGAAGTGTTTCAACAACACAATTATTATGCAGAGTGGCATAGTCATGGCACTAAAATTACTCAAGGGAAAGAAAAATTATGACCTTGTCCTACACCTAAAAATCACTATTCCCTTAAAAAAAAGTTAATGAGCTTAATAGGAGCAAAAAAAAAGAAACAAAGTAGAAACAAAATTAATAATGAGCCTTTTTATTAGTACAATGGTTAACTAATGCTTTTTACTTCCTTAGAAGCCATTGAAGTAAATGAAATGAAAGAAAGCAAAACAACAAGGATAACCACAAATGCAGCCTTCTCAACTCAGTCTTCGGAATGATGGCTGGGGGGGGGGATCTTGGAAGTTGGATTTCAAGTCATTTGGAAGACATCCATTAGGAAGGATTGCCCCACAACAGTAAATATGTTACAGAGGTGCTAGACCATAGGAGAGATAGGACAGGCTGCATAAACAGAGGGATAGAATCAAGATCACATGAAGTGTTAATACCACTTTATAATGCCTTGGTAAGGCCACACTTTGAATACTGCATTCAGTTTTGGTTGCCACGATGTAAAAAAGATGTGGAGACTCTAGAAAGAGTGCAGAGAAGAGCAACCAAGATGATTAGGGGACTGAACGTTATTGCTTAACACATTGTAAGCTGCTCTGAGTCTCCGGAGAAGGGCGGCATATAAATCATTTTTTTTAAAAAAAGGCTAAAACATATGAAGAATGGTTGCAGGAACTGGGTATGTCTAGTTTAATGAAAAGAAGGACTAGGGGAGACATGATAGCAGTCTTCCAATATCTCAGGGGTTGCCACAAAGAAGAGAGAGTCAAGATATTCTCCAAAGCACCTGAGGGCAGGACAAGAAGTAATGGGTGGAAACTAATCAAGGAGAGAAGCAACTTAGAACTAAGGAGAAATTTCCTGACAGTGAGAACAATTAATCAGTGGAACTACTTGCCTCCAGAAGTTGTGAATGCTCCAACACTGAAAGTTTTTAAGAAAATGTTGGAAAACCATTTGTCTGAAGTGGTATAGGACTTCCTGCCTAAGCAGGGGTTGGATTAGAAGATCTCCAATAACTCTGTTATTCTATTCTATCGTGTCAGATGTTATTAGAAAGGTTTCATCTATTTCTAGATTCAGAGATAATGTTAGTTTTGAACCATAGGCACCTAATAGAACAAGAAGCTCTTTTGGAGGTCAGATTCAAAAAAATCAAACCAAAACAATATCAGAACCAGACACAAGATGACAATTGTAAAGGAAAAGACAGCTTCCTGCCCAGTAAGCCCAATGACAAAGCTAGTGGACAGAATCATTTATTAGTTAATTCTGTATGCTGCCAAATCATTTAGACACACAGTAGCTTACAACAATATCAATGCCCTATAAAACATCCATGATAAAAATAAAAACTCTCCAATAGCGTAACAATACAATTCAATGAATAGAACCAAATTACTTTTCGAATACACACTACTAAACAACTAATAATAAAATTCAGTTATAAATGGTGCATAGTTGTCTCTAGAACAGGGATGTCAAACTCACGTCGACACGGCAGTGTCATGTGACATATCGGGACTTTTTTCCCCTTCGCTAAACTGGGCGGGGGCATGACCACCACGCGACACATCCTATCCACAGGCCGGGAGTTTGACAGCCCTGCTCTAGAAGATTACAGTCTTCAGTATTTTCCAGAAGGTCTTCATTGAGGAGGGCAGTTTAGCTTCTAGATGAAAGCTACTGCAGATCCTGGGGACAATTTATCGGCAGAAAATTTACTTGGAAACAGCTTTGAACACTGCTGAGCTCTGCTTATTGGACTGGATAGCCTTCAGATCAATTTAGATCTCTGTACTCAAGGGTATACCAGCCACAGAAAGTTTTTTATAGGCACCTAATAGGTTTATCGATTCAAAGTTCTAGAGTAATTGCATGTAGGATAAGGAATGGCAGAACCTGGGGCGGAGTTTTTTGTTTTTTAAAAATTTGATTTATATGCCGCCCTTCTCCGGAGACTCAGGGTGGCTTACAATGCATTAAGCAATAGCCTCCATACTTTTGTATATTTTATACAAAGTCAGCTTATTGCCCCCACAATCTGGGTCCTCATTTTACCTACCTTAGAAAGGATGGAAGGCTGAGTCAACCTTGAGCCTGGTGAGATTTGAATTTACAGTAATTGCAGACAGCTTGATGTTAATAACAGTGCTTTAGTCTGCTGAACCACCAGGCTCCTATTAAAAGTTAAGAGTTAAAAGAGGAATCAGCCTATAATCCCTATGTAGCCGCAAGGAGTTTAAATCCAACCCCCTTGAATTCTATTGTCCCTCATCTAATTCCAAGTTGGGGATAACTGTTGGTTGAGAAGATTCCTGTGGATACGGTTGTTTAGCAATAAATCAGTTTAATTGGACCTTCTCATGTAGACCTGGTCTTTTGCACCTGACATTAATCTTCTCATCTAAGTAACCTCCTTGGAATTAGATGGGTCAATGGAATTCAAGGGGATTTGGACCACCAATTCTTAATTAGTCTGAATCTAGACATTATTACAATTTTTACTCCCATTTAGCAAGGAAGGATATTTTTTCTGTTTTTGAAAATGTTATCTTTAGATACCAGTCTATCACAATACCTTCATATCCGAATGAGCAGCTTGTTTAGCTATTTATCACTGGAAATTATTTCTCTCTTTTTAAAAACTTATTTATTTAATAGATATTTAAAAGCTCAACCAAGTGGAAAAATGGGGTGGGGGGAGAACAAAGAGAAAAATTGATTTACAAAATGCAAAAACATTTTAAGTAACACTAAATCTGTGTTGCATGTTAAAATGCTTTTTATCTTCCAATCCATTACAGTATTGAAATCAAATAAATATTCAGTAATTAATGAAAATATCTATATAATATGAATCATAAGCCAGAATGAACAATTAAGAAAATATTCCACCTAAACTAAGAAATGTGTCTTAATTTAACAAATAAAGCACAAGCTCATATATTATGCTGAGAGCAACTCAAATTTTTGCTATGGTACAAGTCCACATGTAGAATTATAATCAATAAATATTTTCCAAGTTGAGTAGGTGACTCATTTCTTCATCATTTAGTCCTATCCTTTCATCCTATAGTCATCTTTGATACAACAGCTCTGATCTGGGATCAATGTCTTCCTGTCCATTCAGGCATGGCTTCATTCATTATTCATGCTTGCAAATAAATTGATAATTGTGGAATGGCTGTTTATTAAGTTGATCATTAGCCATGCATTTATTTGATGGAGTGATTTATTGATTCTGTGCCATCAATTTTGTCTCCCTATAGTCCAGATGTTGTTCCAACACTACCTAACCCCAGTGCCTCTTAAGAACTTGAGATGTAGACCTACAATCCCATTAATATTTCAGCAGCAAAACCACATTTTCTATTGTTCCTGTGTGATGAAGATGAAATAATAATTGTAAAAAGATTACATGAGTTAAAATGATACCAATTTTATTTTGTCTTTGGAGGCTGGATGAAGGTAATTATTTTGCACAGGGTTAGGCTGGGTTAACCATTAATATTGATGATCAGTAAATTATGAAGTCTGCCTTCTCTAGCAAAGCTCACAGCAGCACTCTGCATTGTTACTCTCATCAGTCTTCTTCTTTTCTCACACAATCAATGGCCATATGTCTAAATGTTCCATCTTGTTAAGAAAACAAACCCAAAGCCAAAATACAAACAACATCTTGTGGGTGGGAGACTGGGTCCCTCCTGTGAATCTGAATGAAGCAGGAAATGAGGGAGTGGGAAATTAATTCAGGATTTAGATGCCGTGTTTCAGCTCTAACCAACAGTTTTGCAGGCAGCAACCAAAGCAGTGATGGGTCAGCCTGTATGGCAAGATCTACTCGGCAACAAGAGGAAGTGGGGGGAACTCTACAAGTGAGCTGGCTGTGTATATACTTTCCTTTGTAAAAAAATAAGGCTCCAAAGGGTAGGATATTAAATAGCTAATTGCTTTAGAAAAGCAGTAACCAAAAGAATACAGTTTAACAAGATCACAGTTTCCTGGCACCAATGCTATTTAAAGGACTACTAGACAGGATTCCCAGAATAAAAGGGAATCCAAGCACCGGTTGCTAGGGAAGATAGGCAGGAGGGTGACTGCACAGGACTATCACTGCTAGATGAGAGCAAAGTATTCAGATTTTTATACCTCTTTGGAGTCATCCAATGGTTATCTAGATATTTGCAGCCTATGTTTATTATAATGAGAGTATTGCCTTCCTATCCAGTTTGTGGGTTCCAATCTGGATCTGCTTTGCTGCATTGGAAAAGAATCTGCACTAGATTAGTCTTGTATGGTCCAGTTGAATCACCATGTTTTCTTGAACTCCTTGTGAGCTGGAGCTCCTGAAATCAGATGAGTTCATAGCCTAGATATTCCACTCTTATGGGGGGGTGCATCCTAACAAGACATGAACTGTAGTTTTTAGAATATTTTTGATGGTATCCTGGGTGTTTCTTGTCCTCTTGGATGGTGATATTTCCTAAAATAAGGGGGGAAATTAAAATATCTTCAGCATTGTAAGGGGTTTATTATTATTATTATTATTATTATTATTATTATTATTATTATTATTATTATTATTATTTTGAGAGGCTAAGATTGAAATTAAGCAGCAATTGTATCTCACTCTTTGTGTATTCTCTCTGTTTTTCCTCTCACACATAAACACATACATCCACATGCATAAAGAGCGCTCTCTGTTGTGTTGTTGTTATTTAGTTATTCACCTCACTTCTGACTCTCCTGATCTCAGGGATCTCATTTCCTCAGCATTCAGTCAGCCACTGTCTCTTTGATATATTTTTTTAATGGTCCTGTTTCTGTCATCGGAAGTGGCATCTACCCCTCTTGTCTTCTGCGAAATTTTTCAATTTAGTCAGACTGAATGCTTTTCCTTGGCAACCACATAACCAGATCAGAAGGGACTTGTCCTCTAAAGTGAGAATAATAGAGCTCGCTGCCCATAAAGTGCCAAGTTCTAGAAATTCTCTTGCATTCTTAGACCTTGCTTGATGTAAAATGTTTTCTGTTTCCCTTTTAAAACTATGGCTAAACTGGTCTCTGTGATGTGAAATTAAAGCATTTTCATCACTTATCTACAGCAGCTTGGCATTCTGACATATTAGTCATCAACAGAAATATAGAAATATGCTTAATTTATAAATATTGAAAAAGGACAAAAAAGGTCAAAGGAAGAAGCAAATATCATACAGCTAGTTACCAACACCCCTATATGCAACAACCAGCACCCAATATGTAGACATGATTAAAAGTAAACAATAGCCAGACAACATCATACTGCATAAAAGCACCCAGTAACCTACATTTTCTCCATGCACTGATGATGTATTTGTGATAGTCTCTACTATTATAACTTGGAATCAGTTTTTGGCAGCCATGGTCAAGAAAGTCTGCAAAGAGCAGTTCCAACAGTTTCATATCATTCTGAGCCCCCACCATTTATTGAAACAGCTGGTTCTGCTAAACCCCACATTTCTTATTGCATTTTTTTCTTTTTATGACTCTTTAATCTCTTGTTTCGGGGTGGAGTCAGGGTGACTAAGTGGAACTGAGCACTTACTAGCCAGATGTCCTTCCTTTTTTTTTTTTTGAATTAAGTTTTATTGAATTTCCCCCCCCACATTCACCCGCATCTTTTTTTTGAACAGAGTATTGGCCCTTCCTGATGCCTACATGGAGTTCACAGCAGATATTTTCTCTTTGTGCCCTGATAGAGAAACATTTGCTGCTGCCTAGAATTGAACTCTTAACCTTTCAAGTGGGAGGCAAGCATCTTAATCTCTAGGCTATCATGCTGCTCATTTCTTATTGTTCAGTGATGCCCTATAGATATCTGATAAAATGACTTCATGTTGGAAGGGTGGAATAAATAGAATTTAGCTTTTTGTATTCCCAAAGAGCGTCTCCTATGTAGTCTCATTTATACAAAAGGAGAACTAATGAAAAACCAGGCTGCACTTTTGCCATCCCATCAAGATTTTAAGAATTTAAGGAGGTGGATTTAGCTAGATTATGATTTGCTATCAAGACTCAGTACTTCATTGATGGAGCATCATTCTTGACTATGACAATGTCAGTCTCCCCAAAGAGTCTGGCTTTCTCTTATTCCGCACTTTCTATTAAACTAACTGTGAAAGGTAGAGGGAAAATTTGTTTATAAATAATGAGGTCTAATCATCTTACAGTATCTGTGTTGAAGATGTACAGAAACCTAATTTAAGGATGTAGTAAGTAATTAAGTTAGCTAGGTTAACTATATTGGTTTTATTTGGATGACTTTGTGAATGTTGCCTTTGCTTGTTTTTCCTGTACTTTTCCCAATAAATTCCTGTTTAAATCAATATATTGGGTTGTATTAATTTTAGAAGGAACATGTTTAATATGTTTCTTGTTAAAATATTTTCCATATGCAAACTGACTCAGTTTCATAGCTATCCATTGTATTTCAGTTAGGTTTTGTGTATCTGGTGTTTTGGGACAAAAAGTCCAAGCACCTACCAGATTTTTCAGAGTATAAGACACTCAGGACTATAAGATGCACCTACCTTTTTTGGTGAGGAAAACAAGAAAAAGAAATCTGCCTCTGTCTCTGCCTCCCAGCAATTTTGTCTCTTTGCAGCAAACAGCAAACAGCTTGCTTTACTTTCATTTTCGTTTTCAGCATAGCTTGATTAGCACAAGAAAAAAAAAATCTGCTCCCAGCAATTTACCTCCTTGCAGCAAGCAGCAGAGGCCCACGCAAAACAGCTGAGAGTCGGGAGGTGGATCCAATCAACTTGTGCTAATTAGGCTGTGCTGACGCTGAAACAAGCTGTTTCTTCTTGCTGCTTGCTGCAAGGAGGTAAACTGCTGGGAGGCAGAGGCCAAAGGGGTGAGGGCCAGTCAGTGGGCGGGGCTACATTTGGTGTATAAGATGCACCTAAATTTTCACCCCCTTTTAGGGGGAAAAAAGGTGCATCTTATACTCTGAAAAATACGGTACTTTCTTTATTCCTGGAATTGGTCAAAAGGTAGAAAGGCTACAGAAGCTCAAACTGGATCAGACAGAGAATGTCAAGAGATTCAGCCTAGTGTTAATTATCATTTACTGAGACATCCTTGGAAAAAATTCTGCCAAGAAGATTTTACATTATCTCCCAATTTATAACACCTTGTAAAACAGGGACTTAAACATTCAGTGCTTCCTCCTGAAAAAAATATAAGGCAATGGGAAAATCCAGCTGATTTAAAGTAAGCATTATTAGGAAGAAAATAAAGCTCTTCCTTTTATTTGTTTTCTTTATCCATAGAGATTTTTTTTCCTTGTGAGAACCTTCAGTTCATTTCTTAGGGGAAACTGTTACTTAAAAGCAGAAGAGTAGGTTTCAGGGAGAACTACAAAACTCCTTCTCAAAATACTGTGGCACTTTGTGTCTGTCTTGGTATCAAGAAGCTTTTTAAATTTGTTATCTGCATCATCTGTACAGTAAATGCAACCCAGGAATAGTGACACCACATCTTCTCCACTGCATAAGGCCAACATTCCTATAGCTTATTTTTGATTCTTGTCCATTGTAAGGTCTGTTCAAATTTGGTGTTGTAAATTGAAGTTGGGAATACCCGATTTCCTCTTGCAGAAAAGAAAGTGTGGAAGATGTATCAAAGTGGTTTCTTTTCCTGGTACTTTACCTATCACAACTGAAGCCAAGGAATGTCCTTCATCCTTTTCTTCTTCAACCCTGTCAGTCAATTATTTCCCCAGCCAAACATACAGATGCACTCTGTGGGCTCCTCTAAGAGTTTGATAATGGAAAACTTTTAATACTAGTTAAAAAACTGAAAATTAGCATTCTTAAAGCTGTTAGCGAGATGCTTTTAGATGAGTCATTTCTCCCATTTCATTTCCTATTTTCATGGTTGTCAAAACTGAAGGCCAGTTGATGCAGCCAGCGTTATCCCCACCCGGATAGCCTACTCAGTGTGTGGGAGATGGAAGCATTTGCATCAAATTGTTTTGTTTGCCAGCTTAAAGATGCAGCTACCATGTCCTGGGAGCAATTTTTGGAGCAGGGTCATCTGAGGCATATCGTCTGCTATGATATTTGCATATTAATCTCAAATCCTTAATTCTGTAAGGCGTAATATAAAGGAGTTAAAGCTAGGGTCAGAGCCAGTTCATGCAGCAATTCAAGTGTTGGTTTTGACTGGCGTGTCTCAGGCTCAAATAGGTCTGTCATATCTGGAGGAGACTGTAATGCATAAGCTAAGGGTTAGTCCACTATTATTTTACTTGGCTTTATTATCTGTAAGTGTATTAATTTTCATTTTGGGGTGAATAATAGAATATAAAAATGTGAATGTGATTTGAAGTTATATACTAAAATGCTGGTGTTTATCAATATATGAAGAACAATGGACTTACGAAGCAGAGATCCTAACAAAGAAAATTATCTTTTTGCAATAGAAAGAGAATGCTTCCCAAATTTACAATTTTGGACATGCATTTATTTCGTGTTTATGACGGAATAAATGCCTTTTTATCCCCTTAATTTATGCCTTTTTATCCCCTTAATGGAAAGATCTGTCATTATTATTCTCTGTAAGCAAGATGTCATGGTTTCTTTAAAACTGATTTTTAAAATGAATATTTTTTTTCTTTTTTGTTCTGTTGCTCATTTTTCTTGTTTCTTGTTTCATTTCTTTCTGTATACCAAAATAACATTTTTTTAAAAAATATTTAAAAACCCACACATTCATAACTGATAACCGGATAACTATTAGATTGCTGCTGTCTATATCTATAATATAGGTATATATTACCTATATTTTTGCAGTCAAAATATCCTAACTCGAGAGACCAGTTTGTTGCAGTGATTAGAGCATCAGGCTAGAAATTGGAAGGGTGTGAGTTCTAGTTTTGCCTTAGGCAGAAAGCCAGCTGGGTGATATTGGCCTCCTCATTTTCTTTCAGCCTTAGGAAAGAGGCAATGGAAAACTATCTGAAAAACCTTGCCAAGAAAACTGCAGAGATTTGTCCAAGCAGCCTCCAAGAATTGGTCATGATTGAACAGTCCTTACTCAATCACAGATGTCACTGAATGATATAGAGTCAGTCACTTCAGAAAAAAGTCAAGATATACACAATATAAATTCACTCACAGTACACAAAAAGAAACTAAGCAAACCAGCCACTAACTGAGCCACACAGCTGAGTTCATAGGACATGACAGTATATCTACATATACTGTAGTTATCAAGAGCAACTTTCACTGTATTAAATAATGCCTGTATCTGACTGCAAAATTTCAACTTCTGAAAAATATTCTGAACATCAAAAAAGTCTCTAGCTTTCAGTTAGAAAAGCCAACAATCTAACAAAGAAATGTTAGCACTGAAACTGCTAGTATGAAATAAAATGAATCAATAAGGAGAAAAAGAACTAGGTTCTGCTTGATTACTTTTTAAAACAGCTTCCAAGTTAAACTGTTACAGAAAATAATAAAATTTGGACATCCTCATCATCTCATTGAGAAAGGTACTTCAGGACTTTCTGCTCTGAAAAAAATGAAAGAATACAATTTGATGTTTCTGTGCTCTGTGTGACTACATCAGTGTAGGCTTAATTACAAGGGTTGTAGGAACCTGAGGCTATCGCCCAAGGCTACAAACAACTTTTCAAAAGAGTTATGGGGAGAAAGGGGGATATAATGCCATGTGATGTGGTGAGACAGGAAACCATTCCTGCTCTCTTGGCCTTAGACACCTTGCTATGGGAGCCCAATCAATGTCTTTCAGTGTACCCAATTTCAAGCATACAAGCGGTCAAGTGGGTTTACCTTTGTTACTTGTCTCATCAGACTTCAAAGAAGAAAGAGGGCAATTTCATCACTTCTGCCAACTTTAGCTCTCCTTACATTGTCATCAGTGGTGTGATTCAAATTTTTTTACTACCGGTTCTATGGGTGTGGCTTGGTGGGCATGACATGGCTTGGTGGGTGTGGCTTGGTGGGCATGGCAGGGGAAGGATACTGTAAAATCTCCATTCCCTTCCCACTCCAGGGGAAGGTTACTGCAAAATTCCCATTTCCTCCTGATCAGCTGGAACTCGGGAGGTAGAGAATAGATGTGGGTGGGGCCAGTCAGAATTTTTACTACCGGTTCTCCGAACTATTCAAAATTTCCTCTACCAGTTCTCCAGAACTGGTCAGAACCTGCTGAATACCACCTTTGATTGTCACCCTGTACTGTCTTCTGTTCTGTAAGTCTAAATAAACTTTTCATTGCAGCTAGTTGATGGATTCCTTTCTATTCCCTCCCTATATTTCTCTCTTCACATCCTTTTCCTTTGTGTGCCATGTCTTCCAGAGAGAAAGGACTGTTTCTAGTTGATACTTCTAAATCTTTTCATGACTTTTTTTTTTTTTTGGCTGAAATGCAAGGTTAACAATATTTTAAATGCGTAAGTCAAATAATATTTCTGTATTTCCAGCTTTATGTCTCTATTCAGAATCTCCTGTGCCTTTTCCACAGCAATGAAAAACGGAGATGCTATTTTAAAGCTGTCAACAGGCCAAAACCTGTGTCTGCTGGAGTTGTGGATTTGCGTCTAAGAAAAGAATTCAGACTGATACATGATGTCGGGTTTAATTACATATTAAATAATGATGGCTAATTTGCCAATGATGGGATTGACGTGCCAAGAACTGCTGAGATCTGAAGAGACATGATGCTCTAATAAGGGCATGATACTGAGAAAAATGCTGAGGTACTGATGCTAATCTCCTGGTATGCTGTATTTAAAGCAATCAGAAGGTCAAGGTAGGGCTGTGGGAACTCAATGCAGTTGAGAACTGCTGTCATACAATAAAGCAGGGGTCTCCAACCTTGGCAACTTTAAGACTTGTGGACTTCAACTCCAAGAATTCCTCAGCCAGCTTTGAGTTGAAGTCCACAAGTCTTAAAGTTGCCAAGGTTGGAGACCCCTGCAGTAAAGGACCTTTTGAGCAGCTCTGAGTAGGAAAATGTTTTTCACATCAAACTTTTCATCTTGCCATCTGTACAGATGGTCCTTTTACATGGCCACTGGAAGGAAAACAGAATGTGTATGCTAGGAAGAAAGCTATTTATGTAAGAAGTGTAGGTGGAACAATATATATTTTTTTTTCTCTTGCAGGAGACTCTGTTCTTTACAGACACGTTTTTGAAAGTGTTGGAATTAATGTCCCTGTAATCCTTCTCTACCTCATCCTACCTCCCATTTTGTCAAAGCTGAACAGATTAATACTATGCTGAAATCTGTGATTTCTCAAATGATTTCTTCCTCTGCAAAAGAAGTTTCTATTTTTTTTTTTTTAGCCAAGACTTTATCTTGGTGTTGTTTTCAAGTGTACTCTATTGTTGGTAGTGGCAGAAGGTGCCATTGACGGTGGTAGTGTTCTCAATAGTAACTTTTTTCTTTGCTCTGAAACGTCTCTGAATATTCATATTTCCCACTAGGAACCTTTCCCTCAAATTTCTTCCCTGGGGATTTCATTGAGTTTGAATTAATTTAATTGAAGTGTGGGGAGCCAGAGAGGCTACAGATTGTTAGCAAGACGATTGTCCCATGGTAGACAAGAAGTTCAGACCCACTTTCCTCCAATCATTTTGAAACTAATTGCAAGACTACCATAGAATTTCTCCATAATTCGCTTCTCCTCTGAAACAATTTTAAGAACAATTTCCAAGAATAATAATTTTTATGCAACACTAAAACAGATGTAGTTGTCTTATCGAAATCCTAATCCAAGAATAAATAATTTGAGGCCCTAGAATAGCAATCCTTTTCTGCAGCCTGTGGCAGTCCCTCCAATAACAGCACCAAATTCTAAGTACAATTGTTCTAAATGATCCATGGTATGGCTTCCTATTGTCCAGCAACACAAAAAGTTGCCATGTAAACTCCAACATATGTTTTTAAAGGAAACCTCCTTTGAGACCAGCTCAACTTCTAGTTGTCTTGGCAACCATCTGAAAATATTTTTTCACTGTCTTTTTAGGATATGTTTTTAAATTTCCCAGTCTAGTCTATTGCCTTGACATTTCCTAGTGGCCTCTCATCTGAAATAATTAGATAACTCAAATAGGTGTTGTCATGCACCAGGGCAAAATGGGCTTATTGTTGCTTAAAAAACAAAACATCATCACCCCATCCCACCATTTAAAAATCCAGACAAACAGGCAGAAGTTAATGCTCTCCTTTTGCATGTCATCCTTCTGTCCACTTTCAACATCACCCTATCCATTGTGGTTCTTGGTCTTCCAAAAACTTTAAATATAAGCTTTGGCCATGAAAAGATTGCCTCCCTTTGCCCTCACTAAATGTAGAGAAGTGATTTGATCAGCTGCCAACTAATTTTCCAAACATATATTGAGATTTAAAACTGGTTTTTGGAAAATCACAGGATAATATTAACGAACCGCCAAAATTGAAAACTTACTACTGAAATTAAGTAGCAGGTCAAATATTGGTACAAGTGATGCATTTTTATAGTTCATTTAATTGCCAAGGAAACACCAAATACAATTCCTAAGGAAATGAGCATGTGAGTGGTGCAGAGTGCATTTCCTTATGCTAAGTAGATGAGCCTGTGATAGTGGGAACTTCTTCAGAAGGACCTCTCCTGCAGAGCCTAATGTCTGGATAGGTACTGATCTTTGAATATAGGTATCATATGATTGATTACTCTGCATTCTAGGCTTGCAATTTCTGAACCCTTTTAAAGATGTTAAGTATAGGAAGTTGCAGTAATCAAAATGGGATGTGTCTGAGACATCTTGCAGCATATTCTGACCAGCTCAGGAAGCTTTTGGCTCACACACTTATCTTAAGTGTGAGAAAGCCCTCCACATCATAAACACCACCTATGAGTCCAGTGTCAACTGACCATCTACAAATGCTCTTAGATGACAGATCTGCTCTTTCAGGTAACTGCAGTTCTGTCCAAATCAGGCTGAACCTCAATGGTATGGTTCTCCATTTGTCAAATTCACTTCTATCATTTACTAATTTCAGTTCAGCTTCTTATCTCCCATCCAGCTCATTATCAATCTTAAGCAACATTCACAGGTATCAAATATTTCCTTAGATAGTTATTAGAAAGAGAGTATCAGTCATATTGCTGAGCACCACACTCCAATGTTCCAAAACATTGAACAAATGTTCAAGATAAGAACAAACATTTCATGCAGGAACTATTCAAGGATGGACCAGCTGATTCTGGGTAGTCCATTCTTGAATCAAAACAATCTGTTTGTGCTGTTTGGCTCAATACATGGAATAGAAACACAGCTGCTTTGCTCCATGTACAGAATAAAATGCATTATTTTATTCCAGGCAGAAACATCTGGGGGTGGGGAGCAGAGAAACAATCAAATACATTGATAACTGAAGGGAGGAGAGGGAAGAAGGAGGTAGGGGCTGAGAAAATTAGGATTGGTGGACTGGTATTGTGTTGTGCCAGGACATTAGCAGTTGTGACAGAGGAGAGAGTGGAAAGAAACTAGAAAGACTGCAATAACTGATGGGAGATGCCATACTGGGAACTGTCAAAAAAACTTCAATGATCTGGGGTATACAACTAAGCATTTTTCCCATTTCACACATAGCCCTCTTCCTTAGAAAATCATTCATGGGAATTTTCTTAGGTCTGCAATTTGTTCCCTGACCACGTGGACAGCTATAGGTGACATCATCAGTTGAGATAGCCCCCTTCTTGCCCCTTTTCCATTTTTCAATAATTACTATTTTTTTCCCTGGGGCTCTTTCACTTTAATTACTAGATATTCCAGTGTATTTGTAATTTCAGCTGTTTTGAGTACTGTCATGAGCGTAGCACAGAAACATCAAATTTTAAATTGAGCTTTAAAATTAATCCACTTCCAGCCCAGCTTTGCTTAATATATATTCTGCGTATAGGTTGAATAAATTAGGAGAGAGTATAGCGTGCAGCATACTCTTTTGTTAACTTGAAGACAATTTATTTCACCATGTTCTGTCCATACTATGATTTTCTAACCTGTGTATAGATTTCGCATGATGACAATGAGATATTCTGGAAGTCCCATTTTCCTAAGGACATTCTACAGTTTAACATGATTGAGAAAAGCAAAGACCTTTCTATAATCAAATTAACACATATAGAATTCTTTTTGATATTCTTTAATCTATTTCTTGGTCTGGTCTGCCTTGTAAGGCTGACACATTCTCTAGATTTTCTGGCATAGTTTTTACCCAAATTTCAGCACTGCATTTTCAGGTATTTTAAGAGAACCATTGAAATGGAGTAGTCTATGTGATTGAACTTCAGTATCTCCTCTGGTTGAAGGCAGGACATAGTTTCCCACAAGTTGTCTTAAGGTGGCTAAAAGGTCTTCACACGGCTCAGTAGCTTTTATTTCTTTCTTTGATTTATGGATTGATTGATTGATTGATTGATTGATTGATTAGACTGTTCTGTCTGTAACTTAAGCAAGTTACTCTGCCAAAGAAGTAAAAGTAAAGATTTTCCTGTCCAGTCGTGTTCAATTCTAGGGCACGGTGCTCATTTCCATTTCTTGGCCGAGGGAACCAGCAAACACATGTTCCGTGATCATGTGACCAGCATGATTATGTACCAAAGGCACATGAAACACTATTAATTTCCCATCAAAGTGGTACCTATTGATCTACTTATATGTGCATGCTTTCAAATTGCTAGATGCCAAAGCTGCAAGCTAAAAATAAAATTAGTGTTTGTGTCTACTGGTTTTAACTGATATGTATCTACACGGGTTGGCCTCAAAATTCTTATAGAACTCATTCTCCATTCTATCCAATGCACTCATCCTAATTAAAACTTGTGACGTTTATCCATTTAGTGAGCAAGAAACTGAGTTTAATCAGGTGAAATGTTTTCTGCTATGGACTCAGTGCTGTGGCAATCTCTTCCTCTAGAAATTAGACTGGATCCCTCAGTGACTGCTTCCTACACGTTGTTAAAAGACAAAGCTCACCCAAGGAACATTGCTGGTTAATTAGATAACCAACAGCTTTCTCTTGATCTTATGGTGGGGGTCTGGATATTTTACAAAAGGTAAATTTTAACTGTTTTCCAAGTGTTATTGTACTGGATTTTAAACCTAATTTAAATTTATTTAATTAACTTTAATTGATTATTATTGGAGTTTTATTGTTTTCTGTTTACTAGAATGTGCTGGGAATCTTTGGGAAATAAGGCAGTATTCATAAATAAATAAATAAATAAACCTACAAACTGGTTCAAAAACAATCACTTTCTTGAGGCGATGCAACTTGATATGGAAATTCCAGCTGTCTTTTATATTATCACAACTTCTCAGTGTGCAATCAAGTAATGCAGATGCATGAGTGAAGGTGAATAATATAAAGGCCCCAAGCCTCTTATTTTAGTGTTTATCTTTATAAATAATTTTCCATGTTTCAAAATGAGATACAGAAAAGATCATGACATTCTTATTTATATTAAAATCCATAAATTAAAAATAAAATTCCTCCTTCTGAAGACTAACCTTGCCTAGGAAGTCAACATGTCTACAAAATTCCATTTTTTTTTGCAGCATAATCTTCTTAAATTAACTTGCTATGCACATTTTAGGAATAAGTAACAGTGGGCGGCTTAGAAGCATTTACTAGCAGGAAAAAAAAGCGTCAGAGCAATAAAAGAAACTATTTTTGAAACAGCAATCCTCCCCCAACACTTACTACATCAGCAGAGGTGTATGAATCAGGACTAAATGAAGTGCAGAAGTCAACTCCTACAATAATAAGTCAAATCTTGTTTGCAAGTGATGCTTGTTCTCAAATTATGTAAGTATGATAGGTTTGAAGCTCAACTGATGAAGTCTTTCGCTAAATAATTTTAAACCTTTCTCCACTGTGTCAACCAGTTATGACTGGCTCACTGCAGGAGTCCAACAGTAATGATAAATCATGTTTCAAGTCATTTCTCTCCTTAGATAATAAACACATCAGCTCTCTGCTCAGTGGTGAAATCCAAATCTTTTTACTACCGGTTCTGTGGGTGTGGCTTGGAGAGCGTGGCTTGGTGGGTATGGCAGGGGAAGAATACTGCAAAATCTCCATTTCCACCCCATTCCAGGGGAAGGATACTGCAAAATCCCCATTCCCTCCCCACTCCTGGGGAAGGATATTGCAAAATCCCCATTCCCACCCCACTCTGGGGCCAGCCAGAGGTGGTATTTGCCGGTTCTCTGAACTACTCAAAATTTCCACTACCGATTCTCCGAACTACTCAAAATTTCTGCCACTGGTTCTCCAGAACCTGTCAGAATCTGCTGGATTTCACCCCGTCTCTACTCCTTTTCCTAAGGTTCAGTAGACCACTTCTGAAATCAGATACAAGACCTTTTCACACCCAGTCACTATCTACCCAACAAGATTCATGGAAAAGCCAAGTCAATCATCCTTCTCTCCCATCGCTATAAGACTATGTGAAGGCATCTACAAGAAAGGCTTATTTAGAACTGTAATCTCCAATCACAGGTACTTTTTATCATATCCAGATATCCCAAAGGTGCACAACCATGACCTGGATGACTGAGAATCTCCAGAGACATCATAGCCAGATGATGAATGAGAACATTTAAAAAGTGTGCCTTTCTGAATTTTGCTTTACAATTTGGCATTAATGTTTCCTTATCTGGAAGTATGTCTCACTAAGTAAAGAAAACCACCAATTCCATTAATGTTTCTGCCTTTTCCGTTATTTGACGTTGACTGAAGACTTAGAATGCCCTGAATTAAGCACTGCCTACTTCTCTCTGGATGTATTCTAGGCTGTCAAGGGATCATGGAGGGAGAAGAAACACCAGCAAAGTCTAAAATCAAACTCTATGTCTATCAGATTTGTTTTATCAAATTATTTACATAATAGTTTGTGGCAATCTTCAAAGAAACATATAAAATGCAAACAAAATGATATTTCTTTTCCCCCTAGAAATAAAGACAGTCATACTGATCAGTAAGAGAATAAATACAAAACATGTAGCTGGGGAATATTTTTATTAGACCAACCAAATGCTACTGTGAGCAGGCAAGGTTTGAGGTTCTGCAGAACTCTTTATCAGAATAAGAAACAAAGAAAAAAACAGGAAGTGGAAGAAACAAAGAAAATGTTACGCATTCCCCATCCTACAGTATTTGTACTGTAATGTTTGGATATACAGGTAGTTGGATATTTAAAAGATTATACTTTTGAGTTCCTTTTTCTCTGTATCCAAACAGCATGGGGCAAAGAGGAATAGGGTGGATAACTTTTTGCTGGCTGAGGGCCACACAACTTTTGAGTGGGGTTTCAAGGGCCACTTCAGTAATATCTTCAAAAGAATAGGGGAAGGAAGGACAAATTTTAATTTACTAGCTGATTATTTTCCAGGTATGTATGAATAATTTTGTTCTTCAATCATATGAAAAGCTGCAATTACACAACAACGTTTGAAGGTCTCCAGAGATCTCACACCCAAGGCTTTTCAGAGAAAAATTAATAGTTCTTTTTTCAAGTGAGCCATTTCCTGATTATGTGTTATTATTAGTTAGTCGTTCCTCCTTTTTCCTGAAAAACATGCAGTGTTAAGGATGATATTTAAAAGAATCAATGATCTCCCTGAAAATGTTCTGCTGCCTGTATAAGATTTATTATTGTGCCTGATGCATCTGGCCTAATTAGAACTAATTCATGAGTTATTTCTCCTTGCAACCTATCTCTGCTCCCTTTCTTGCTGGATATCACTTGGAGAAACACTGAAAAAAAGTAAGTTGGGGGGATTAGAGAGAATAATATTGTTCTCCTTATTTCCAAGCTGTCTTCTTCATCTTTTGTTCCATATTTCAAGGTCAAACTAATCTTCAGATATCTTCGCAAGCTAGTAAGAGATTTGATTCTTTTTTCTATTTTGTACTTGCTGCTCAACTTCAGTACTTCATGTGCTTCTTGACTATTTAAGTCTTACTCTGTTTTCTGCCCCAAAACAGACAGATAATTATATTGCAGGACTGACACTCTGCAAATCTGTCAAGTGTCACAGACATGACCTCCACCTGAAGGCCACCTTCTCTGGAAAGATCATCCATCATTTTCAGAACTATGTGCAAAATCTACCCACTAACATCTCAGGGTGGGCTGTGACTGTTCAAGACAGCTGTATTTAAGTCTTGCTCTGACAACCTGCAGACTGAAAGCAACACAAGGGCTCAGGGGTGACAGTCAGTTATCTACTTCTCTTTCAATAGGTACATTTACTCTAGGCCTATTTGTGCTTTTGAAAAACTACTCTCCAGTTTCAAATGAATGCATACAAAGTAGCATGCTATTTTTTTTAATGAGGGAGAAAAAAAAACAAGATTAGTAAGACAACAAAATTCAAAATCCTAAATGCACCTTGACTTACTTGATTTCCCTATTTATTCTGGATAGCTTTCAGAACATAAAAAATATAGTAATAAAATTATAGCATTTTTAATAAATTAATCACAGGAATTCTCACATGTAGAATCAAAAGAGACACACTTTTATTTTCCAACATTAATAGGACAAGCACAAGGAAGATAAAAAAAAAATAGTAGTAACGAATTCAGCCAATACAAAGTCATCAAGGGATTATAGTCAGAAACTTAAATATAAAGACTAAAGAACAATGACACAGAGCACTTAAGCCTGACATTCTAAAAAAGTATTGCTGAATTTCCTTGAACAGAATTGTATTAAAGTTGGGTAAGACTGTAGAGATTCGACTTCTTATACACCTGAGTTTCTTGTGAATTCTTTGGTTTGTTTCCAGAAGAGGAAGCATGAGAAACAGTGGCTCACAAACTAGAAATCTTAATAAAAGATTTATCAGTGTACAAGGACAAAACAAGTTCAGGCAGCCATAATTTAATGGTATGGGACTGTTTGTTACAGCTAAACTGGGACAAAGTTTAACTATTTTCACATAGTGCTTTAGTTCCTGTGTTTTGCAGAAACCAAGCATTCTATATTTTTTTCCATAGTTAAGAAATGATTGTTTAGCCTTTTTGGAAAATTACAGAGAAATAGTCATGGTCTGTTAGGATATTTTTTATTTTACTTTTTCATAATATTTGTCTTATATTCATCAATATTTCATTCTGCAACACCAGTTCTTCATTTCATTTTATATATCTCCTATTTTGAATGCTGACAATATTAAGTCATAATGTAAAGGCCACAATTCCAGATATAATATAGATCTGGGCCAGATCAATACTGTAGAGACATACCCAGACACGTGCCTACAATGTGTACAGTGTGTTCACATCACCCACTAAACCACTTTGCATTGGCATCCTTCAGTCTCAAAAGACTATGGTATCGTGCTCTGGAAAGAGGTCCTAAAACAGCATCTATATGATTAAAAAGGCCAATTTGAGAGTAGCAATCCCTTCCACACTGAGGGCAGATACATTCTGTCCCCTGCCCAGCCCCCAGATTTCGCTGGTTCCGGAACTGTCTCTTTGCCTCCGCCTGCCGAACAAGTGTCTCTTCGAATTGGAGAAGGCCATGCTGCATCTTTAGCCTCCAAACTGAACGATCGGAGGTCAAGGTTTCTCAGTTGTTAATGTCCATTCCCAGGGACTTTAGGTCCCTCTTGCAGATATCCACTAAGCTGATTTCATCTTAGCCTTATAGAGGATGCAAACCCTAGCTGTGTGGTTACATGACATGATGATGATGATGATGATGATGATGATGATGATGATGATGATGGGAGAGGGAGAGAAAGAGAGTCTTGGAAGAAGCTATTTTTTGTGGACTGGATTTAGGCAGCCATCACTACAATCCAAAACTAGAAAGAAAAATTAACAGCTTATTTATTTATTCATGAAAAATGCAGCCATTTCAGTTCATTATTACCCTTGGATATACGTACCCATGGATCTGACTTAAACACTCTATCACAGAAATATTTTCTGAATATTTATATGAATTCTGAATATATGAAAAAAAATTCTGGAATTGTGAGGAAATAATGGTGTTTTGGATTATGGTAGCACTGTTGTGTGAACCAGGCAGCTATTTATAGCTTAGAATGCAGATATTCAACAAACCACAGTTTAGTATAATATGTTATTTCTGGTTTTCTGTGCATCTGCTTAGGAAATTGCCAGGTGACCTCTGTGAAGTTGTTACCATTATTCCCAAAAGTAAAACAGTAAGTCCAATACTATTAAATATCCTACAACAGGGGTGTCAAACTCACGGGGTCACAGCAGTGTCACGTGATGTATCGTGACTTTTTCCCCCTTTGCTAAACCGGGTGTGGGTGTGGCCAGCACATGAAGCATCTGGCCTGTGGGCCACGAATTTGACAGCCCTGTCCTACCACAATCCTTTGCAGCCATAGTAGGAAACACAGTTTTGTTGTGGACATTATTAACATGGCTGGTCATTTAGCGGTATCCATCTGATACTTCACTTTATTAGGGATTCGTTTATTTGATCATCTATTATTTGCTATTTTCAAAAAATCTTCTATGGTTGGAAAGAAGACTGTCTTATAACTCATGAGTATGCACGAAGTTTTTCCACATTTTGGCATATGTTTAGCCTTTCAGTACAGAAAGAAAAATGGTATTACTCAGTCATTTTCAATGTTTCATTTTTTTATATTTATTTGTTATTATGAGTAACAAGTTCTTTCCTTCCCAAGTGAATTTATAACCTTTTCAGCAGGTTGCAGCAGGACCCAGCTGGGACATGCAGCATCAAAATGGAAGTTGACAGGAGCAAAATTACTTCCAGCAAAACCTATCTCGCATTTGTTTCTCACTTCTGAATTTCCGATAAACAGTTATTCTTCCACTCTCTCAGCCCTGAAAAGGGTGCTTTAACAAGGGCTTGCTATTAATTACATTAAATAAAGAAGGGTGTTGCATTGAAGGAAGGCAAGATTTACTGGTCTTGGTGTGATAACAACACTGTGCAGAGAGAGGATGATGAATTTTCAGGAAGGCATCTGTGAACCAACCCTATCAGCTTCTAAGAGGGCATTAAAGAAGCCAAGCAGCTTAAACAGAAGGCTGTGCTGCTACCTGCCTAAACTTCTTTGTCACTGCACTGAGGGAGATTATCTCTGAATCATAATCATAATCATAAATTTATTTGTCAAGCATATATAAGATAACAGGTAAAAGTATAAACATAATTTGAATACATGAAAAGGAATATTAAGGACAGGAACGGTAGGCACACTGGTGCACTTATGCATGCCCCTTACAGACCTCTTAGGAATGGGGTGAGGTCAACCGTAGACAGTTTAATGTTAAAGTTTTGGGGGTTTGGGAAAGAAACTACAGAATCAGGTAGTGCATTCCAGACATTGACCATTCTGTTACTGAAGTCATATTTTCTGCAATCGAGTTTGGAGTGGTTTACCTTGAGTTTATATCTATTATTTTCTCATGTATTGTTGTGGTTGAAGCTGAAGTAGTCGTTGACAGGAAGGACATTGTGGCAGATAATTTTATGTACTACGCTTAGGTCAAACTGAAGATGGCGTAGTTTTAAGTTGTCTAAGCCCAAAATTTGGAGTCTGGTGGCATAAGGTATTTTATTGCAGTTAGAGGAATGGAGGACACTTCTCGTAAAATATCTCTGGACTCTCTCAATTGTATTTATGTCCGATATGCAGTGCGGGTTCCAGACAGATGAGTTGTATTCAAGAACTGGTCTAGCAAATGTTTTGTATGCTCTAGTTAGTAGTACAACATTACCAGAGAAGAAGCTACGCAAGATTAGGTTAATAACTCTTAATGCCTTTTTGGCAATGTTGTTACAGTCCTTTCCTCAAAAGTTACAAAATAGGTTTCAAGACCTCACAGGAAGTACTTATTGATAGGATTGATCAGGAGAGGAGCTGCTAGATTACTGCAACTTTTCAAGGCATTTGTCCATCTACTTCCAGCTGTTTTCAATTTGGTATTCTCCTGGGATTACAATTTGTGAAATTCTCCTAGTTAGGCTGCACAAGTGTTCTTGGTTTTTTATTTTCTATTATATACTGTATAACAAAAGAAAAGAAGTCAGAATGAGATTTTTAAAAACTGATAGAAGCACCCATATTTAAGAACCAAATTAAAACTTATACCATACTGATATACAGTATGCATACTATGCAATTATTAACTTACAAAGTTAAAAATTAATTAATTAAAATTAACTTTAAAACTTAGATAACAGTGTGCAATATTCATTTATATTGTCTTTCCTGATAATTTTAGAACTACTGGCACATAATCTGAAAGAATATAAATTTCTAAACTGAGTTTTCAGAATAATATATATATGTGGAATAATTTATGTACCATAGGGAAATACGATGCATAAATATTGTATATACTAGTATTGCCTTTTGAGCATGACATTTCTAAGCTTTAGCTAAATCCTTCAATTTCATTTTTAAGGTGCCTGAATGAAATTAAGACAGTCTAGGAGTCACTATCCCAATGCACAACAGGAAGCTGAATTTTCCAAGAAATTGGTGCTTATAGATTACCGTGAAGTGCTTTGAAGCTCAGGTTTATTTCTTTTGCTCTTTATCAGCTACCTAAAAGAGATGGTCACAAAAGTTAGGCTTAGTTTTTAACCCTGAATGGCTGGTAGCAACTCATTTTTTTACACTGGTGCCCAAACACTGAACACTCAATGTCTGCTATCAATGACAGACCCGATATCATCTAATAAGCAGATTCAATTTTGACAAGAGCAATGCCTGGGACTGGGACTATATAATTTGTTCTGGATGGAGTTCTGTTCCCTCTGAAATACATATTTAAATAATATTTCTTGGTTCTTTGGTGTCCCAGAAAACCTAGGTGGCGGCTAAGCGTTTAGAAATTGCACCTTCTGAAAATATGAGTCCATGTCACAGACCTTATAATAGTCATGATAATTGCACTTTCTACCTCTCTCTATATCAAGTATCATGGTAGATTAAGATCTACCCTGGCTGATCTTGATTCATCTCAAACTAAGCAGAATCAGGGTAATTGGTGCCTGATTATAAGTTTACCAGGAAATTCTATAGCCTCAGAGGCAGAGGTGAAATCCAGCAGGTTCTGACAGGTTCTGGAGAATTGGTAGCGGAACTTTTGAGTACTTGGGAGAACCGGCAAATACCACCTCTGGCTGGCCCCGGAGTGGGGTGGGAATGGAGATTTTGCAGTATCCTTCCCCTGCCACGCCCACCAAGCTACGTCCATCAAGCCACACCACACCCGCCAAGCCACGCCCACAGAACTAGTAAAAAAATTGGATTTCACCACAGCTCAGAGGTGTACATAAACAACCATCCCAGGGATAAACCATTACCACATAGTTTCAAGATAACTATATAGATGTGACAAACTAAAGTCAAGGCAGTATTTACCCTTTGTACTATTTTCATTGGCTAGTATCTGAAGAATTATGTGAACTTGCTTATAATCGATGTGGTTCATATGAGATTCTCCTTTATCCCACATCACTAAAAAGGGGTAATTTAATGAAAACATGAGACTTCTCTGCCCCCATTATGTAACTTCTGAAGAGAGTGCTTGCTATTCAGTGGATGGTAAAAACTTCTCTGGTTTGTTCACTATTTAATAATTGTCAAGGAGGGGCTCATTCCAATTTTAATATATTGTTGGTCTGAACTTTTTCATAAAGTTGTCATTGCTTCACCCGGCAACATCAAACTTGATTGCAAGTTGTTTTTTGGAGTCACCAAGAAAGTTGGGTGGTATACTGAAAACCTGATATTTTTTAAAGGGGAAAACTATTTATTTAGAATGAAATGCATCCCTGTTGTAGCAATAGTTGGTCATGCTGCTACTCATAAGAAATATTTTGGACTTTCCTGGATTGAATTTCAGTTTGATTCCAGTTTAATTTAGTGTAGATTAGCTACTGCTTTTCACTTGCTGGGTGCGAGAAAACATTTTTCATCGAGTCAAATCTTAGCCTTTCTTTTCGAAGAATTTGATTGGGAGAAACTTTGTAGGTAACCCTGCATAACATATACTTTCTCATTTCCATCTAATTGGTAGAATGTATATATTGCCTTTAAGAAAAATGTAGGTCATGTGTATTTTAATGAGTTGCAGAGACAGCACTGATATCATTAAAATGGTAGAATGAATAACTTCATCCTTGAAGGAAGGAAAAGTATCATGTTAGTCACTTATAAAAATAAATGAATTTACCATTTCATTAACACTTCCTTCTTATATTTTCAGTTCCCACTGGAACTGCTTTCTTTTCCTTCGATTTCTATTGCAATTGTTCAGTTTTGCCATTACCACCATCTTGCCCATAGAGAACACATTATAAAGAGAAAAATGTAAGTGACACAATTTCTTGGACAATTGCAAAAACACAGGAGACACCTCATTATGAAAATTCATCTTCCTTGTTGAGTAAAGTAAATGAAAAGCTCTTGGGGAATTTTATGCCGTAAAGGAGCTAGACTTGAGAAAAATGAACCAGATAAACGAATGAATCTTTTTAATCAGAAGTCTTTCTGTCAGCGTGATGCATGTTGAGCACCCTAAGGGACACCCAGGAAGGAAATAAACCCATTCAAATTCAGATATTAGATAGAATATACCATCAAGGAGTAGGTATTTAAGAGTTCCCCCACTGGATTGGGGAAAACAATGTTTTAAATCTCACTAGCAATGTTTGAACAATCATTCTCTATGTTCAAAATGCCAATTTAATTTGAATCTAAGCATGGGGTGGAAAGGAGGGGGGGGGGAATCTTTTTATTAAGAAAAAAATCACTTTGTGAACCAGCAGAGAAACCATAATATGAGAATAGGTCATTGGCTGTGTTCACATACATTAAACATGTTTTATTTGTTTTTAGTCCTTAGTAAGCCACAATGGGGTCATTCCAAGTGTTAACTCATCAGCCAAGGTCTTCAAATCACAATGGCTGGTTTCATCTATCATATTAATCCAGACCCAAACACAGCACATAATAGTTTAATTTGATGTGTGCATGCAGAAACCAGTGATATCTTGAGGTAAATCACTTGTTAGACTATGTCTGAATTTTCTACGCTACTGCCTGCCTCCATTATTTTGGAGAATGTTTCCATGTTAGTCATGCCAAGGAGATTGGGGGACTGGAAGAGCAGGACCTGTTTTGCATGCAAGTCTTCCATATCTTTGGTAAAAGTGCACCATAGTATTTCTAATAAGATTAGAGATTAGGAATAAATACAATAATATTCCTCTTCTGCAAAAGAATATCTCCTCTAATAGAAGAGAATATACATAGGTTTGGGTTGAACTGTGGAGTTCATGAGCCAAATTGTTTGCTTGCAAACATTTCTTTACCCAGCTACCATGTTTTCCCTAAAATAAGACCCTGTCTTATATTTTTTTGAACCCCGAAATAAGTGCTTGGCCTTATTTTTAGGGAGGTCTTATTATTTTGGGGCACGTGGAGCAAGATGGGGATCCTCTTGCAACCTTACCTGATTTCCAGCTCTGTCTCCCTAACCCTAATCAGAGGAAATGGAGGGGACCGGCTGCACATGCAGTTAAATATTTTCAGGGAGGGCTTATTTCCAGGGAGGGCTTATTTTCGGGGGAGGGTTTATTTTTGGGAAACTACAGAAGGTAGTATCACTGTAAGAAAGTGCGGGGTTTGCTGTCTAGTTATATACAGTATATAACCTCCTGGTTTTGATGGTGCGGGTTTCTCCCTGGTAGTTCCTTGATTATTATTTTCTGCCTGTTTGTCTGGTGTTTATCCCTGCTTATCTAGGTGTTGATTACTAGAAAGATGTGTTTGGATCTCTTTTTTCCCTTACCTGTTTTATTGCCTGTTTTTAATTATATGTAAATATGATTTAGCTGTCTACTGTTGGCTGATTTGTGAGAATTCCTTGGTCTAAGATTTGGCTTGGTTTAGATGCTCACAGTTTCCCAATCAAAACGATGGTTGAGTCTGTCCATCTGTTGCGAGATTAAGGAATTTTCATGTCTTCTGTTGGTGCTGATAGATGCGTTCTGCTAGTCTTCTGTCTCTTTGACCTACATAATGGCTGTTACAGTTCTTACATTCTTTATGTTGTATGTATGTATGTAGGCTCCTGTATTCTCTTAGTGAGATATTGGTTGTGGTTTGTTTAAAATGCTTTGAAGAGTATAATGAGATAATTAAAACAGGAGCACAGAGATCTACAGTAATTGTTCTGATCAGAGAATATACACACTGGGATCCTAGCTGGCTCCTGTTGTTGGATTATTGGTCAACAAAATCATATTTTGCTCAGGCTCAAGATTGCGGCAATTTTGAATAGCAAAATACAATTGATTGTATTTATATACACCCCTACTAATCTCAAACTGGAACATTGTTTAAGCATTGTTTGAAATTGGCAAGTGTTTCCTTATTTTTTTTAAAAAAAATACCCCCCCTCTCCCCAAGACCTAGCTATTGCCAACCCTTCGGTGCTTAAAATAATTGCAGAAATATTTTTTAAAAATATGTGTGCTTAAATTGGCCTATTGAAAAAGCTGTCACATTCAGACAAAAGTTGGAGGGCACTTATAAATTACCTCTCCATCTGAGGCATCTTTGCTTTTTCCTTTGCTTAACTAAAGAAATTTCAGAGATGTCAGCCACCAAGTCAGCTTGCCGGGAGAAGTCAGTGACACATTCAAGCACAGCCTCTTTGTTTCCAGCCCTCAGGGGACCACAAAGCCCTTCAAGGTGAAGTTGATGAACGCCACTGGAAGCTGGAGATAAGCTCCACTGGGAAGCCAGCCTTCTCAGCCCCAGTACCTGAATAGTAATACCTTGTGAAGCGACCTATTTTTGCAATCTCCAGAACCATGTTGCGGGTCTTTGCAGATCATATTTATGCAAAAATCACCTAAGCAAGTGGTTAATCATATTGTCCCTAGTGGGAACACGATGAGAAATAAGTAACAGAAGACATCCATTTGGGAATTTAAATGTATTCACTTACCAGGATGACCAAAAAAATATTCCTGTTTAAAATATTCCAAAAAAAGGTTTGATATGACTTATTTAGCAAGTATTAATGAGGATTCAGTACTTATATTTTCTTATGCAATGCTGTATGTCCACACATGACCAATGAAGTCAGGTAAAAAACCAGCAGATATATTTGTATAATACACTAAACTGGGTTTGCTGTTTTGTAGCTTGATGGATCATGCAAATCCATCTCATGTATTTATGGCTCAGTGAAGTTTACAACCTTCCAAATGGATGTTATTTTCGTTGTCAAGTTTACTGCAGTGAATGAACACCGTTTATTTGTGTCATGATATTATCTTGGGTTAACTTATCCTAAAACATGTTTTGTAAATGAAAAATATACAGGAAGAATAAAACTAATTTTATTGCCCAAGTGGCTGAAAAAAAGAAATGTTAATTTACAAATACTACAGTAAAACAGGATTAACCAGAGCTATGTGAAATATTTACACTTCTGGTAGCATGAGAACTGTGAGCAAACACATCTAGAAATACCAAGTTTAAAATAATTTTCTTCACTCTCTTGGTATTTGTATCAGATTATACACACTACTTCTATGAAACAAACTGAACAATAAACCATCCTGAATCCTTCTTAATCAAAACTCCAGTATAATCTAGTATAATCTGAATTTTATCATTTATGATTTCTGTAATCAAAATGGAAGTGTAAACCATGTAGAGAGCCTCATAAAAGCGATATAGTAAAACCCAAATTGTATTTGACAGAAAGACTACCAGTGTTGGCAAACTTTGCGGCACTGAGTGCTGAAACGGGAGCGTGCGCGTGCACATGCTGGAAACCGGAAGATCATCTTCCCAGCATTCGCATGTGCACCGGGCGGCTGCTCTTCTGGTTTCTGGCACGTGCGTGCGCACTGCTCACCTGATTAGTGGGCACGCAAAGACCGGTGCGCATGTGCGTGCCAGAAACCGGAGGAGCAGCCACCCCGGAGGAGCAGCCGCATGTGCATGGGTGCGCTGGTAAGATAATCTTCTGGTTTCCGGCATGCGCATGCGCACTGGCCAGCTGGTGTTCGCGCTTGCATGTGTGCCAGAAACCAGAAGACCAGGTGGTTGGTGCGCATGTGCATGCCGGAAACCGGAAGATCATCTTCCCAGCGCACACATGTGCACCGAGTGGCTGCTCTTCTGGTTTCTGGCATGCGCACATGCACTGGCCACCTGGTCTTTCAGTTTCTGCCACACATGCACGCACGAAGACCAGCTTTCTTCAGGTTGTGAAGAAAGAGCTTGGGTCAGAACACCCTCTTAAGGGCCACCTGGAAAGCACATGACTTGCTTAAAGGGAAGACAGACAAAACAAGGCTTTCTAGAAGTGCCCAATAAACTCTGGGCTAAGCTATAGTGCTCAAATGCTAGTTATCTTTAAGTAGGAAAGAGAGACTTTAAAGGTTGTAAGGATGATAAATGGTATTTTATCTCAATCATACCACTATCAGTAATGACTAAGCCTCCCAGTCGCTTCAATAGTGAGATGAGTGGCATATAAATTTAATAAAACAAATGTTGTGACCCCGACTCCCGAGCCTGTCCTAACAGAGGAAGAGGACTCAGAAGGTGATGGGGAGGAACTGACAAGGCCTCCCTCTCCAGGACCCTCCTTTCTGGCAATGCCTCAGGTTCCATCCGAAGGCCAGGAGGAAGAGCCTGGGATGTGCCAGGAGGAAGGCATATCGGAGCACCAATTGATAGGGAGCGAGGATGATGAATCCTGACTTGATCCCAGGCAGCGTTGGAGGGAGAAGTGTGTGCAACAATGGAAGAGGCGTGGGAGGGCCAGAGATGGAGCTGAGTCACGGAGCCACACCCCACCAGGAATACAAGTGGGTGGGATTGCTCTTCAGGCTTTGTGACGGACAAAGTTAAACCCTGAAAGTCACATCGTGATCTCTGAAATTCGGCTTGGATATATTTTGGACTGAACATTGACTAAACTCTTGTCTCGTGGATAATGTGTTGCTCCTGGAACAGGCTGAAGATAAGTCCTCTTCTGCTTTATGGGAGTGAAAATGGTCTTGGCAGGCATTCAGCAGTTTGCTGTCAAAACCTTGGTCTGCCAAGAATTCTAATCTGTTTACCTAATAAAATATTGGCAGGCATGCTTGGTATTACGTTTGCCTGTGTGAGGAAGGGGGACAGAACAACAAATAAGCAAGCACAAGCACACACCTTTAGAAAATTCATATAAAGAAGATGCTGGAGAGAATTCATAGGCAAACTGATATAGACAGTTTTATTGTGTTGAACAGTAATGCAAGTTATTTTGTTTTATAGGCATACCAACCCTTGAAGGAGTCTTATAGCCTGAAAAGAAATGAGCAAGTTAAATCTTCACATACTAGGGAATGTTTGAAAAATTTAACAGCATCCTGCACCCCAGAGAAAACATTACAAGATAACGGGCCCTATGCTTGCTTCAGGCTATTTTATAACAATTTCATTCCTATGAAGTAACAGCAGAAAGCAGCCTGTCCTGAAAGGACATTCTAAAAAGAAGGGAGAACATTCAGTGTAGCTTTCTAGAAACAGCTTAGACAGAATACTGTCAAAGCTAAAATGCCGATTTTTTTTGTTCAATTCACAGTAACTCCCTTTGCAGTTTTATATTTTTAAAAGGGTAAGAACAACTAGGAGTGGATGAAATAAAACTGATGGAATGGGAAGAACTCTAATGCAGTCTAAAGCTCCACTACAAAATAAAATCAATGAAAACAATTAGTACTGGACTAACTCAAACAGTAGCATTTGGTATTTCCTTTTTCAATATTGTTCAAAACATGTTACAGTATTCATTTTTGTAGTGAAATAAGGAACAATGTGGGAATAAATTCATTTATAGGACAGACTAGGTACCATCTTGTCTACTTTTTCTACAAGGAAAAAAATCCTTGCTACACCATCTCATTGTTCTGTATGTACAAAAAGAAGCAAAACATGATGAATGTGTTTAACAGCTGAAACATATGGTACAACTGGAAAATTATAGTAATATTAAAAAAAAACAGAGTCATGTTCAGTCCACAAATGTTCCTTCTGGTAGTTCAACAACAATGGGGGCATAGTCCTCTGGTTCAGCCTCAAAGTCCCACTTGAATTTCTTGGTTAGATGGGCTTTAAATCTTTCTGCCTTCTTCCTCAGAGTCCTGTCAACAGCTGGATTACAAGTGTAAGAGAAGAATACCTAAAAAATACATTACACATCAATTAATACAACACTTTAGAATAGAATAGACAACCCTATACCCCCCTTCAAATTGGGTCATCCTTTAAGAGAAAGATAGTTCAGTCTAATGTGACCAGAATGAACATTAAATTTTAGGCTGACCATATTTTTTTAGTCTAATGCTGAATGGTCCCGTGATCATCTAAGAAGAATATATATCCGTGATGGCGAACCTATGGCACGGGTGCTACAGGTGGCACGCAGAGCCATATTGGTGGGCATGCAAGTGTTGCCCTAACTCAGCTCCAGCGTGCACGCACGCACCGGGCAACTGATTTTCAGGCCTTCCGGTCCCACCGGAAGTCGGGAAACTGGCTGTTTCCGGCCTCCGGAAGGATGGGGAAGGCTGTTTTTGCCCTCCCCAGACTCCTAGAAAGCCTCTGGAGCCTGGGGAGGTGGAAAAACGGGTCTACCGGGCCCACTGTGCCATTGCGTGCCAAAAGCAGGGGGAAGTGTGTGTGTGGGGGGGGTCACGTGCACATGCACGGGAGGGCGGGCAGATTGAATTATGGATGTGGGCACACGCACCCACGACCCCTCACGCGACCCCCACTTTTGGCACGCAACGGCAAAAAGGTTAGCCATCACTGGTATATATCATAAATAGAAAAATAACCATGATGGCAAACCGTAAGTGTGAGCTGGTTGCCAAGTGCCTGAATCACAATCACACGGGGCTCTGCGATGGCCTCAACTTGAAAGACTGGTTGTAAGTCCCCCTTGTTAAGTGCTGTCACAACTTTGAACGGTGGCTAAATGTAATCTAAGGATTATTTGAAAGAGAATGCTATAAAAGTGAGAATGACTGAAAGATGCACTATAATGTGGATATGAGAAAAAGACAGTGGCAAACAATATAGGCAAAGAGACAAAGGAAAAGGTACGATTAAGAGGCTATTCAGAGCAGATCTGATGTAAAGAACAATACAGGGAATGCATGCGACACATGGCTTCTAGAATTATTTCCAACTCTTTAACAGAAGCCCTCCTCTGGGTCATGGGTTCAGAATGAAGCAGTTCTGCAGCATGCTATACTGCTGCTCAATTGCTTCTCCCAGAGCATTGCGCTGGATGGGGGGGGGGGGGTGTCTGCATTTATTTTATTTTTTTGTTCTGCAGCTCCCAGCCAGATCTGACCCATTTTCTGTTTTTCCTTCATTAAAGAACATGAGAGAGAGAGAAACGCTTTTCATATTATTCAAATTATATTAAGACTATATGTTTAGAAGCTATTGGAATTTTGGTATTTTTTACACAAATCCATTAGCTTTTTATTTATATTTGTATTTGACCCATCATTAAAATTTAAAAATTCAATCTCCTAATTTTTTTTCTACTGTTCTAAATTTGTTAAACATAATGATTTCCAAGGCAACAGATTGAGAGCTACGGTAAAAGCAAACATAGTTCTATTGTAGGCTCAAGTAAGGAGGAAAGAATCTAAACAAGGATTCCCAAACTTTTGGCATCGTGTCCTGTTTTATTTTTGAAACATTTACGTCTCCTCTTCTGAACGTCTATTAAAACCATCTGCCATTTGTTACATGCATAAAAGTACACATTGGGCCTTGGTCTTCCACCCTAAAGATCTGCTATCAATCCTCACTGCCCACCTGTGAATCTTCAGAACATTTTCCTTGGTATCAGCCCATCAACACAAAATTTCCCATTCAATTTCATTGTACACATGTTGTGCATTGATAGTAAAGGTTTGATTTGATTTGATTGCCAATCAGCAAATACAGGTAGTCCTCGACTTACGACCACAATTGAGCCCAAAATTTATGTCGCTCAGCAAGACATTTGTTAAGTGAATTTTGCCCCATTTTATGACCTTCTCTGCCACAGTTGTTAAGTGAATGATGGCAGTTCAGTTAGTTTCACGGTTGTTAAGTGAATCTGGCTTCCCCACTGACTTTGTTTGTCAAAAGGTCACAAAAGGTGATCACATAAACCGAGGACATTGCAACCGTCATTAATTATGAGTCAGTTGCCAACTGTCTGAATTCTGATCAGGTGACCATGGAGATGCTGGATTGGTTCTAAGTGTGGAAAATGGTCATAAGTCACTTTTTTCAATGATGGTTTAACCTTCAACAGTCACTAAATGAACTGTTGTAAGTTGAGGACTTCTTGTATATACATGGGTCCACTTCATCCTTCCCATTAACCTGCCCACTTCAACCAGTTTTCCAGTCCATTAGATCTTCATTTGACATATTTTACTCTTATAAATCTATCTCAGCATCTACTTCTGTCCTACTATTGCAGCACCATTGAGAGTGTCCTGACATATGGCATTCTTGCATGGTATGGGAGAAGCTTGGTAGCAGACAAAAAAGCTCTACAGAGAATTATTAAAACTGCCCAGAATATTATCGGACTCCAGCTACCAGCCCTGGATGACATCTTCGAATCTTGCTGTTTGAGAAAATTGCATAACATTCTCAGAGACTGTTCCCATCCTGCTTACAATCTTTTTGGACTGTTGCCTTCTGGCAGAAGATACAGAAATATTAAAACTCGCACCACACATTTTCTGAATAGTTTTTATCCCAGAGCTATAATTGTACTCAATGAACTAAAGGGAGCGGTTGGACAGTATTACTTGGTCTGTTGTGTGGATATTTGGGTGGTTTAGGGGTGGAGAATTGTGGTGGGTGGGAGTGTGTTTGGGGATTGTTATGTGCGTTGGACCTGGTCTTTGGGTGTTAAGTGAATTTCACTGTATGGGTATACTGTGTATACATGTACAATGACAATAAAGTTATTATTATTATAATTTTTCTATAGTATTCAGACCCTTGCTCTCTCTTGGATTTTTTTCATGCCTCTCTAGTGAGGAACAAAGAGCCTTTACTGAAAGAGAAGATGGGGAAAACATATCTAAAAGGATTAGCCAATACCTGAAAAACAAATAAGTTTACTCAGGTCAATAAGCAGTTGCAGGCCACTGAGTTTCCAAAAGTTCTTCATTAGACATGATACATAAGGAAGGAAATAGGTGAATGAAACAGATATGCACTTAATGGCTTTCTTGAAATCCGTTAATGGCCATCTGCTAAACAAAACTCTTTCTTATAAAAGCCATAAAAGAGCTAAGACCTTTTTCATCTATCTAGTTAAAAAAAAAAAGCCTGGCTTCAATGTTGTAATGAAACAATCTGCATTTATGCAGCTTCATTGAATTTCAATTTGTTAAGAAGATTGTTGTAGGAGTGTGCAGAAAATACAAAAAACTATCCATGGTTAGGATTCAAAATACTATTGGGTTCTCTGCATACATGGGGACTTTCTGTTCCTTTTCTGTCTACTGTCTAGCCCTCAAAAATGATTAGGCCTAAATGTCTAGAAATTCTCTGATTGAGACATTTTGGAAATTGACAAAATTAACTATATTTATGCTTCAAGTTTAAAAGACGATGCAGTAAAAGTGCTACACTCAATTTGCCAGCAAATTTGGAAAACTCAACAGTGGCCACAGGATTGGAAAAGGTCAGTTTATATTCCAATTCCAAAGAAAGACATTGCCAAAGTATGTTCAAACTACCGCACCATTGCACTCATTTCACATGCTAGTAAAGTTATGTTCAAAATCCTACAAACTAGGCTCCAGCAGTATGTAGGTTGGGAATTACCAGAAGTTCAGGCATATGCTGGATCATGGAGAAAGCTAGGGAGTTCCAGAAAAACATCTACTTCTGCTTCATTGACTATGCTAAAACCTTTGATTGTGTGGATCACAACAAATTGCGGCAAGTTCTTAAAGAGATGGGAGTACCAGACCATCTTATTTGTCTCTTGAGAAACCTATATGCAGGTCAAGAAGCAACAGTGAGAACTGGACATGGAACCACTGATTGGTTCAAAATTGGGAAAGGAGTCCGGCAAGGCTATAAACTGTCACCCTGCCTATTTAACTTATATGCAGAGCACATCACGAGAAAGGCAGGGCTAGATGAATCACAAATTGGAATTAAGATTGCCGGGAAAAATATTAACAACCTCAGATATGCAGATGATACCGGAACTAAAGAGCCTCTTGATGCAGGTGAAGAAGGAGAGTGAAAAAGTTGGCTTGAAACTCAACATTAAGAAAACTAAGATCATGGCATCCGGCCCTCTCCATTCTTGGCAAATACAGTATATGAGGAAGAAATGGAGGTAGTGACAGATTTTATTTTCCTGGGCTCCAAGATCACTGCAGATGGGGACTGCAGCCAAGAAATTAAAAGATGCTTGCTCCTGGGGTGTTGTGGCCTGTCAGTGGCCTGTGCGGATTGTAGCTGATTCTGATAGCGAGGAGGCTGGAGACTTCCTCCTGAGGACCCACTCCTGCCTTTTGGCAGCTCTGCGCCCTTGCATCGAGAAGAGGCTCCTCCTCTTCGTCCTCTTCACTTAAAGGAGCTTCTGGAGGTTCTGAAGGACCTGGCTGAATCCCTGCCTCTGGCACCACATCTTCTCCAGCCTCCTCATTGTCTGACTCGGGTGCCAGCTGCACAGGGTGCTGGCGCATCACACCAACCTCCTCGCTGTCAGAATCAGCTACAATCCGCACAGGCCACTGACGGGCCACAACAGCGCCAAAGAATTGAGGCCTTTGAACTATGGTGCTGGAGAAGACTCCTGCGAGTCCTTTGGACTGCAAGGCGATCAAACCAGTCAGTCCTAGAGGAGATCAACTCTGACTGCTCTTTAGAAGGCCAGGTCCTGAAGATGAAACTCAAATACTTTGGCCACCTAATGAGAAGGAAGGACTCACTGGAAAAGAGCCTAATGCTGGAAAGATTGAGGGCAAAAGAAGGGGAAGACAGAGAACGAGGTGGCTGGATGGAGTCACTGAAGCAGCCGGCGTGAGCTTAAATAGACTCCAGAGGACGGTAGAGGACAGGAAGGCCTGGAGGAACTTTGTCCATGGGGTCGTGATGGGTCGGATACAACTTCGCAACTAACAACAACAATGCTTCAGGTTTACTTAATTTTTAAGATAAAGTCTCTCATATAGAAGCTTAGTTCATCTTTCTTGTAACTTTTTAATGGCTCTGAGAAACTATGCTAAAATATGAATAAACTGCCCTACAAATACAAATAAAGAGAAAGTGACAGGACAGCATGCAGAAAAGCAAAGGAATAATTAATTTCTTTTATAAAAACATTTGAGCAAAAATTAGGCAGATATTAGAAAAAATGTCTCAGAGAAGAAATGTTAGCATGCTTGAGGCTGCTGGCAAGCTCACAATTTCACAAGCAATTGTAGCAATAGAAAATGTAGCAAATTTTAAAATCATCAAAAATGTCCATGTACAGAGTATTTTTCATACCATTCTGACAATATGGACAGGGAAAAAGACTGTTTTTTTTCCTAATGCCTATAAATTCTTGTCTATTTCATGTTCACATAGTGATATAAAGACAAATGATAGTTTTATAACAGCCTTCCCCAATCTGAGTGCCATGCGGATCTATAGAGCAAATTTCAGAATGTTTAACAAATTAAGATATTAGTTGATGAATTCCGTGAACTGAAGTTCAGTCTTCAAATTTGGGAGGAATGTAGAGATTAATCATAGATATGGAAGCATGTCTAAACTTTTCAGCAAAAGATGAGAATGAATTTGTTGCAGGACCATCTATATTGAGAATAACCCAAGAACAATATTACATCTAATTCTATTTCAAGATTAAATTTTTAATTTTATTTTGCTTGGGATACTTTTTATGTTAAGTTTGATTTTGCTTTAAAGAAACACTTTAAAACATTTTTCCTAAAAGCCAAATATTCATATATTATCAGCATTATCATGCAATCCAATAGTATATTTTAGTGTATTTACTTAAAACAAAATATTTTCCTGCTAATTGTTCTCTTTTTAAAAAATAAGATATCCTTACTATTTCCCCCCCTACTTATACCATATGTACAGGTAGTCCTCGATTTATGACCATAATTGAGCCCAAAATTTCTGTTGAGACATTTGTTAAGTGAGTTTTGTCCCATTTTACAGTTGTTAAGTGAACCACTGCAGTCGATAAATTAGTAACCTGATTGTTAAGTGAATCTGGCTTCCCCATTGACTTTGCTTGTCAAAAGGTCGCAAAAGGTGATCACATGACCCTGAGACACAGCAAAGGTCATAAATATGAACGAGTTGCCAAGCATCTGAATTTTGATCACATGAACATGGGGATGCAGAAAAGGTTGTAACTATGAAAAACGGTCATAAGTCACGTTTTTCAGTCCTGTTGTAACTTTGAATAGAAACTCTTGTAAGTTGAGGACTACCTGTACATGATCCCATGATTACTGGGCAAATTTCCCATGCTGTTGCTGCTGCAAACTGTTCAAGATGAAATTCTCTTACCTGCAAAGTGTTTGTTAGAAAGTTGTCTTGGGAGACTATGTCTACAAAGAAATCAGCTGGGATTTCACTGAGCTGATGGTACAGGATAGAAATGAGATGGCTGAACATGGCTTGATGTTTCACTATGGCCTCCTCTGACCTGCACAAGAGATTCAGGAGTTTTTTCCAGTGCTCAAATGCATCATATACGTTCCCAATCAGGAAGCAGATGAAGGCAAACTGTAGCTCCCCTAGAAAGATCCCACCAAGAAAATGGAAGAAATACAGAACAACTTTAGCATTAATCCTGGTTGCATGGTTGTTTTATATTTAACATATTATTAAGTATATGATAGTATCTCCTAACCAACATCACTTAGAATCAATTGGTGTAGTGGTTAAACCCCAGATTGGAAACAGGTAGACCATCTTAGGCACAAGACCAGTGAATGACCTTGGGGACAATCATTTTCTTTCAGTACCAGGAAGAAAGCAAATCACTTGTTCATGATTGACTCAGCCTTCCATCCTTCCAAGGTGGGTAAAATGAGGACCCAAATTGTTGGGGGCAATATGTTTAGAGAGGGCTGTAAAGCGGTATACAAGTCTAAGTGCTATTGCTATTGTTCAAACAGTGGCCTGAAGGCATCAAAAACAAAACAAAACTCCTGGCCCGCAGCCCAGATGCGTCACGTGCTGGCCATAGCCACGCCCAGTTTATTGGAGGGGACAAAGTCCTGATACGTCATGTGACACCACCGTGACAATGTGAGTTTGATACCCCTGATCTAGAACTAGATTGTAGCAAATTTTGTAATTTTGAAGTAGCAAAATTATATGGCCTAGCCCTAAGCATACACTAGTATAAAACAGAGCCCCACTTAGTAATCAGATGTTCTGAAGTAACAGCATCTTCCAAAACAGCACACAGTATTTGTCTGATCTCAAATTATCACAAGCACATTATACTTGGGTACCTAGAAGTTTGAGCTGATATATCAGTGTAAACTCAAAGACACGGGATAACATATATTTCCAGGGACAAACAGAGATGTATGGGTATCTCAAGCGACCAATGATTTTTTTTCCAATAGTGTAACCTCATCCAGCAATAAATGAACACAACCCACAGGATCTCTCAGATGCAAATTCCCATCCATATGGTCTCCCACTGAGTTTATCTACTCTTCCGAAGTGTGTAGATTTTTACTTACATATAGATACCATTCCATTATCCTCAACCTATGTTCATTCTTCTGGAGAATCAAGGGCCTTAAAAAACTAGCAAAAGTTAAAAGAAAATGATATATAGATAATCCTCAATTTATGGCCACAATTGAGCCCCAAAATTTCTGTTGCTAAATGAGACAGTTAAGTGAGCTTTGCCAATTTTATGATTTTTTTTTACCACAGTTAACTGAATCACCACAGTTGTTCATTTAGTAACACAGTTAAGTGAATCTGGCTTCCCCATTTATTTATTTATTTATTTATTTATTTATTAAATTTATATACCGCCCTATTCCTAAGGGACTCAGGGCGGTGAACAGCGAACGATAAAAATACATGTAATACAAACGTTAATAATAAAAAACCAATTAAAATATACTAAACATTCTGGTCCTAGATAATTCAAGACATCCCAGTTTAAAATAAAATCAAAAAGCAATATAAAGGGAAAGTTAGCCCAGGCCGGCCTGCTGAAACAGGAATGTTTTGAGGGCACGGCGGAAAGTGCGCAGATCCGGAATCTTCTGTATCTCTGGGGGGAGTTCGTTCCAGATGGTGGGTGCCCCCACAGAAAAGGCTCTCCCCCTGGGGGCCGCCAGTCGACATTGTTTGGCTGACGGCACCCTGAGAAGCCCCTCTCTATGGGAGCGTACTGGGCGGTGAGAGGCTATTGGTGGCAGAAGGCGGTCTCGTAAGTACCCCGGTCCTAAGCCATGGAGCGCTCTAAAGGTGGAAACTAAGACCTTGAAGCGCACCCGGAAGACCACAGGGAGCCAGTGCAGCTCGCGCAGGAGGGGAGCCACATGGGAGCGCCATGCTGCTCCCATAACTACCCGCGCGGCCGCATTCTGGACCAGCTGGAGCCTCCGGGTGCTCTTCAAGGGGAGCCCCATGTAGAGAGCATTACAGTAGTCCAGGCGTGAAGTGACGAGGGCATGAGTGATCGTTTTTAACGAGTCCCGATCCAGAAAGGGACGCAACTGGCGAATCAGGCGAACCTGATAAAAAGACCTCCCGGCCACAGCTGTCAAGTGTTCTTCTAAAGACAGCCGTGAGTCCAAGAGGACGCCTAAGTTGCGAACCCTCTCCGTGGGGGGCAATGACTCATCCCCAATAGTCAGTGATGGCACCAATTGACTATATCGGGACGTCGGAAACCACAGCCACTCGGTCTTGGATGGGTTGAGCCTGAGTCTGTTCCTCCCCATCCAGATCCGTACAGCCTCCAGGCACTGGGACATCACTTTAAGGGCATCATTGGGGTGGTCCGGGGTGGAGATGTATAGCTGAGTATCATCAGCATACTGATGATACTTCACCCCAAAACCACGGATGATCTCACCCAGCGGCTTCACATAAATGTTGAACAGAAGGGGTGAGAGAACCGACCCCTGTGGCACCCCACATATAAGGGGCCTCGGGGTCGACCTCTGCCCCCCTGTCAACACAGACTGCGACCGATCAGATAGAAAGGAGGAGAACCACCGCAACACGGTGCCTCCCACCCCTAACTCCTCCAACCGGTGCAGCATGATACCATGGTCGATGGTATCAAAAGCTGCTGAGAGGTCTAATAGGACCAGGATAGAGGAGCAACCCCTGTCCCGGGCCCTCCAGAGATCATCTACCAATGCGACCAATGCCGTTTCCGTGCTGTATCCAGGCCTGAAGCCCGACTGGAACGGATCTAGATAAGCCGATTCATCCAAGTACTGAGGAAGCTGTCGCGCTACCACACTCTCAACAACCTTCGCAATGAAGCGAAGGTTGGAGACTGGACGGTAATTAGCCAACACTGCTGGGTCCAGAGAAGGCTTCTTGAGGAGAGGCCTCACCACCGCCTCCTTCAAGGCAGCAGGGAAGACACCCTCTCTCAAGGAAGCATTTATAATCCCCTGGAGCCAGCCTCGTGTAACCTCCCGAGAGGCCAGCACCAGCCAGGAGGGACACGGGTCCAATAAACATGTGGCCGCGCTTAGTCTGCCCAGTATCTTGTCCACGTTTTCCAGAGTCACAGAATCAAACTCTTCCCAGATAATATTCTCAAGACTTGCCTCCATCCTCCCTCCCGAATCTACCCAGTCAGAGTCCAAATTTTCCCGAATCTGAGCGATTTTGTCATACAAATATTGTACAAAGTCCTCGGCTCTACCCTCCAAGGGGTCCTTCCGCGCTTCCTGGTGGAGCAGGGAGCGGGTCACCCTAAACAGGGTGGCCGGGCGATTATCTGATGACGCAATAAGAGCGGAAAAATAGTTACATTTTGCCGCTTTTATTGCCACCAGGTAGGTCTTAATATGAGACCTTACCAGTGTTTTGTCAAAAGGTTGCTGAACATAATGACATGACTATGGGGATGCTGCAGTAGTCAGTCATAAGTGTGGAAAATGGTCATAAGTCACTTTTTTCAGTGCTGTTCGATGATTAGCTCTAGTATAGATTCATTTAGAGAAAATGTATTTGCAGGTATGAACAAATGTATTTGTTCATACCTGAACAATACTGTGATGACTTTCATATTTCTTTACAGCATAAGGTATCAATTACTATTCTATTCTACTAGATAAATATAATGATCCATGGGTGCCATTTCATCCATACATTAAGGAATGCAAATAACAAGCTTTCTGGGAGAGCAGGATCAAAGAGAGAGGGACAGGAATTTCCTCAATTCTGCAGTTTCATGCAGAAGAACACGAGAGATATCTACTGTTTTGTACCTTTGACTGCTCATAGAATGGGTACAGCTGGGTAACCTTCTCAACAAAGGGAAAATTATACTTGATCATGAAGTGATTTTGGAAGCAAACATGTAATTAATTGTAAAATCAGGTTAAATGAATTTTTATTGCACAAGTGTTTTACTTTAGTATAAATAAGTAAGAAGTACCAGGTCACTTAAAGCAAATAATCTTGAGTAGGCCAAAATTTATTTGCTTTTGTTGTTGATTAATTTATAGGGTGTTTATTATACAAGCCAACATTCTTAGAATACATATTTGACCATGTGCATAACTTTTCTTAATCAGAGTGAAAATTTGCTACAAAAGTATGTTGAAAAGCGGTACTGCTATGAAAGAATGCCAGGGAATTGCCATTAAATGCTGAGTGTTGTGTTGTTTTCAACTTTCCACAGGGGGTCACTAGTACTGCACACGAGAATTTATTGATCATTTTAATTCATTTCTTAACTCAATTGCTCATGGTTCTTTAACAGTAATAGTTAATTTGCAATGCTGGAAGAAAATGTATCATCACAGCTATTTGCTCTTATGGACTAGCTTCATAATTCATATCCCAAAATACAAAAATGGCCAAGAAAGTTTCTATACTCACTATCAGGATTGTTTTTCTTGCTTTGCAGAATTCATTTGTAAAGGTTTGCTTATTAAAGTTACAAGACAATCCTGACTGTATATAACGTATAATACATGTACTGATGTAAAAAAAAAAATGCAGACAATGAAAAACTGATCTGAGAAGCATATTTACTTACCAAGCACATCCTGGGAATTGCTGGCATACTGTTGATTAATCACTGTTTCTAGAGCATAGCTGAGATCCATACTGTGCTTGGTAACTTCCTCAGGTGTGGCACCTTCAGGATACATTTGTTTGGGTATTTTTGTGAATCTGATCTCTGTGCCAGGTTTCAGTTGCATTTTAGGAAGGCGGGCCAGTCCTTCCGCATAACTTTTGCATTCTGTATCATACTGGGGTAGATTCTGTTCAATTCGATCTTGAGTATATTTTCCAGGCAGAACAGGCAGCACTTCAGAAAAGGCACATATCTGCCCATTTTCAGGCTGCAACTTTTGCATCACAAATTCATTAATAAAATTAGTGAGGGAGACCCATTTTTTAAGGGTGTTATACGGGTATGGACCCAGAAATTTGTCCATCTCTTTGAGATTGACTCTCATGGCTTCAGACTCATTTTCAGAAACTGGGGTGAGGTCTACTTCTTCTCTTTGTTCGTCCCAGTGAAATATCTTTAAATCACGTTGTTGCAAATTTAAGAAGAAACCAGTACGAGGACCACTTTCTTTCGTATTGTTTTTGTCAACACTGCTGTAATGAAAAAAATGAATGCCTGGTGGTATCATCTTGACTCCACAGAACTTGGGACCAATTTGCCAGCTGTTGTAGTCAATGCCAAACTCAGTTCCTTCTGGCATTTTCAAAATTATAACTGTGGCACCTTCAAAAAAAAGTTGTTTGGCCAGAGCTTGGTCCATCTGCATTTCTGCCATATCAGCTGTTCCCTTGGTTATACAACTTCTTACTCAGAAGCCTAGTAGAAACAAACAAATATTTGAATACATTTTGACACTACAATATATGTGAGCCAGTGTTACTGTACCAAGAACACAATTTTTAGACATCGGGCTGCAATGCTTTCCTCACAATTTATCCAAGTAACTTCTACATTTTTGCTCGCTATATTTGAAAAAATAAACATATCACTACTGCCACCTGGTGAATATAATGAGTCAAGTCTCAATTTTCTCATATTTGAAGCAAACAGTCCCTTATGACGGTATGACAATACTAGCTGCCCTCTCCCATCTCCAATACCACCTCTCACCAGGTGGGAAAGATTTGATTAATATGTTGCCAAGGCAGTAAGAACAGTTTGGCACTGCGTGGCCAAACTACCAAACCTCCATTCTAAGCTCTGACACAAGACAAAGAAAAACAAAGTTCTGCAGGACTCCACTCTACCTGTCCCAAAAATAATAGTCAAGCAACAGCCATATTAGAAAAGGGAGATGTGGGGGAGGTGCTTCCTTCAATTTTGCTTCATTACACAAACAATAAATTAGACGAGAATGTCACTCAAAACCCTGGATTTCCAAATAAAAGCCAGACATAAATGGCAGACATAAGGTCCAAAATTTTAGAAAATTTGCCGTTATAAAATCCTGCAATATTGTGATGGCAGAAATGATAGCGTCTGAAACAGAGAATGTTTTTCCAGACAACATCGAGTTGCAAACGATTAAAAGTAAGATTCAAAGTTCTCATTAAATAACCGTTATTCTTTTTGTTTCTATTATTGATAAATAAAATGAAGACCAATGCCAGAACACACAGTAATAAGGAACCAAAATGGAAATAATACATTCTAAAACAGAAAGGAAGAAAGCTACCTCATGTAAAGTCCTAATTGGGAGAGTGTGTTAAAGCTACGGATAGACTGAAATGGCTAATTAAATCTTCAGTATAGGCAACATTTTACCAAGTACCAACATCTTACCAGTATTTTACCAGGTGTTCATCTGCGAGCAGGGTAGCAAGATCTTTCTAAACAATAAACAGATCTAATAAATAATTTTAAAATCAAAACAATCAGGTTATGTTCAGGAATATAAAAGGCATTCTGAGAGTCATATTCTTCTTTCCATATTAAAAAGATAAAAGTTCCCCTCGCATATATGTGCTAGTCGTTCCTGACTCTTGAAGGCAGTGCTCATCTCCGTTTCAAAGCCAAAGAGCCAGTGCTGTCTGAAGACATCTTCATGGTCATGTGGCCGGCATGACTAAATGCCAAAGGCGCACGGAACACTGTTACCTTCCCACCAAAGGTGGTCCCTATTTTTCTACTTGCATTTTTTATGTGCTTTCGAACTGCTAGGTTGGCAGAAGCTGGGACAAGCAACAGGAGCTCACCCCATTACGCGGCACTAGGGATTTGAACTGCTGAAGTGCTGACAAGTTTCGATCGACAAGCTCAGCATCTTAGCCACTGAGCCATGGCGTCCCTCTCTTTCCATATTAGAAAGATACATAAAAACTTTTAAGACTTACTTATCCACAGAAGCGTTTTTTTCCCCCCACAGAAGTCACCTAACCAAAAATCAGCACATGAAAGCCCATAGTCTGGGGATAAATGTACATTTTACACGAGTTGAAAGAATCTCAGATGTAAATAATAGCTAGAAATGGATCCTGAGTGACTCGTTCATGTGGAGCAGCCTTATGACAGGTTTGCTCAGTCTGTCTAACCTTGAGCGGGCAAACCACCATCTCTCTAACTCCCAAGTAAACACCAGAAATTTATTTTTGTCTCACATTATTGCAGGACTGAGTGACTTCACAATCACTTTATTGCTTGACACTCCAACCCTGGGGAAAATTCAGCAGGCTGGTTGTGGGGAGAGTTGGGACAATCTATATATCACATGCCTTCTGAAAACAGTTCTGTGCCAATTAACAACCGCATCCTAAATGTCTATGGAGATTCTCAGTCATCCAGGTCATGGCTGTGCCAAAGGTGCTTTTTTTTCCCAAGAAGCAACTGGACTGTCTGGAAATCCAGGTGCCAGAAAGTCCAGTTGCCTCTTGAAAAAAGCACCTTTGGGACAACTGCACCCAAAGCAGATATTCGGTAGACCTCCGAGTCTCCGTGTCAAGAGAAAAACACCTGCTGCTTTTTATGGCTTTTCACACAAATATCAACTGAGAAAGGTGAAGCCCCACCTGGGAAGGGCGATCCCGCGAAGACGAGAAAGCAATAAAGAGCCCCCGCCGGCTGAACGCAAGAGGCGGGCGGGCTCAAAAACCGGAAGAAGCTACGTAGGAGCTATTAGGAAAGGTCCGGTTCCCACCTACAACACTGCCGGCTGATCTAATGCCTTGCCCAACCGACCGGTCCCGGCAAAACATCGCGGCGCCAGAATTTAGGATTTAGAAGCAACTTCCGTCGAGAAGCGGATGACGATCATGACAATTGGAACACTTCCGGTCTGCTTAAAAAAGCTGTCCGTGCGGTCCCTGTGGCTGCGCTTTAAAGGGTTCCGCTCCTCGAGTTGATGATAATATTTAAGGAGGGGGTTTTTTTTTTCACCCCTGTGTGTAGTACATTTTGATAAATGTAATAGTACTTCTAGTGGTTACTCTTAGGAGAAGAAGTGTTAGGCGGGAGGGCTGTTTGAATGGATGGGCTTCACATTTTTAATACCCTCTTGCTCACGTTAGGGCTGATACACAATTTTGCAGAAAAGGTGGGCGATGGCTAATGCCCATTAAGATTTATTCAATTAAGTGATTTAAAAAAATTGTTAATCACACAGCCATAAGCTACATAAGTACACTAGTTTTACTCAGTAATGTAAAAATGATAGCATGTATTTGAATTGGTTTCAGTGACGTAGGTTTATTTTCTTTTTATTCCATATTTGTATCAGATATTTTATCCCAGCTTTATTATTTTGAAACAGGATTTTTAAACAATTGGGGGGTGGGACCCAACAGAGCATACCGCAAGAACATGGTACATATGTGAATCTGGTATGAAGAGTCTGCTTTACTTTTAGTCACTGAAGTGCAAAAATAGAGGGAGATTGAGACTGGCCACCCTTCTTGCTTCCTATGTTTTATGTATGATTGTAAGTTCCCTAGCTGTTTTAGATGTTGGTTTGGAAAATTCTTGTTTGGTCCTCCAAGTATCTTATTTCCTATCCTTATATAAAGCATTGCAATCACACAGAATTCATGATGGCAGGATTGGAATGACATATATCAAAACACACAACAGAACAGGCAAATGGGAATGATGGCGCAGAGCTGAGTATGAGCAACAGAAGACAAAGCCAAGATATTATGAAGAGGAGAACATGAAAGTAGAAGCTGAAAGGTTACAGGTTTATTGGAACAGTACACACCTGTAGACAAGGAAGAGAGAGTATAGTGAATTAAAACACTGGAGGTCTGTCTTGTCACCCAGATAGTGTAGACTCTACTTATGTTTACATTTTCTGTAATTTCCAACATTCATCAAGTCATAGCTCACACTCAATCATTATGTACTTTGTGGATTAAAAAAGATGGTGCAGAGTAGTAGCTATTATCACTAAAGTTTAGTATTGAAAGGAAGGAAGCTGTTGTGGAATATAAACAAGTGGAGGAATTAAGTTTCAATTTAGAGTTTAGATTTTTTGATAGTAGTCTTTGAAGTTCTTGGAATAGGATGTTGGAGTAGAGGAGACAAGACAATGTTAGGAAGATTGGTATCCAAGCTGAATAGTAGGAAAGAGAGAGAAAAGAAGATGGACTGTGGGAAGCTGATTTACCATGGCTTAGAGAAATGGAGAAGGCGTTTAATCCAAAGTCTGCAGAACCTGATTCCCTGAAGAGTGACTTAGTGAGATAGCAGTTGACTGAGCACTATCCGTGGCCATTGGAAATCTTCATGGCAGGAGCCTAGATTATTTTGGGAGATGCTTGTTCCCAATTGTTTCTACCCATTCCAGCCGATCCAGCAGAAGAGACATGTTATGAGTCCCATCAATTAAGGAATGTCATCTGGCAGGACTTAGAAAACAAGCCTTTTCTGTCATGGCACCTGCCCTTTGGAACTTCAGTGTCTTGGAGATTAGGTTGGACCTTTTGAAAAGCCAATGACAGGTTCCTGGCTATTATGCTCTTAGTAGAACTGATGGCAGGTTAGAAATGAGATAGTTGATTTGCACTCGAAGCTGAAGTTTATCTCCATTTATAGGGAGACAGTATGTGTGTGTGTGTGTTACTTGAGTTCATTTCTTATCAGCAAAACTTTTTTCGTCCGAGTAGAAATTAGAAGGGTTTGTGTGGTGATTTATTTTGATGTTGAAGCCAGACTGAGTGACTTTGTTGTTTCTCTAATTTTGGGATGGTTACATTGTTGTGGAATTAGCCAGTGTGATGTAGTCTGTGTGGGTTTTGATTGCATTGGTAGGAATATAGTTACGGTCCAGTTGTGAGAGTTGGGGAAGAAATGGCAGGAGACTATTTCCAGGAAGGGGAAACCAACAAGCTGTTAAAATCACCAGTGATGTTGGAATCTGTTGATAGATCTGTAATCTGTTGATAATAATTGACAAGTCTGTGTGCAATAGTATCTCATACATACAGATACTAATCATCTTTCTGATTTGATGGTAGATGAGCACCAGGAAATGGTACATATTATTGAGACCTTGTTGGGTGATGGTGAGGATGTCATTGTCTGACATTTGCCCTCCCAGGTTTCAAGTCCTTCAGGAGTCTCTACACCCTGGTCAGAGGAAGGTAATCTTTAAAGCATCCCCTTCTATTCTCTGAGACTCTGCTCCAAAGATAATGGAATGTGAATTGAAATACGGCATATTAAATTGGACAGTAGGATATTCTTTATAAGCTGGATATTCTTCTGTAATGGCTATTCTGATGCCCAGGAGTGTCCCTTCCTGAACTATTTGGTCTAGAAGCTGATATTAGAGTTCTTTCATAATTTGGCTCTGGGTGATTTCAATTTCCAGGCTGTCAGGAGTGATTTGAGCAAAGCTTGGAGTTGTCTGTGGTAGTAATGAGCTTGCCCCAAATAGCCTAAGACCTTTGGGACAGTTTTGTTGAATTCCTGATCACCTACTGTCAACAGAAGGAGATCAGTGTGCTTGCTTCCAAGCTGCCTCTGCTAATCAGCCAGTCTTAGTTGGTTCCTTGGTTTATCAAGAACATCTAGGAGATGAAGTAGCAGCAGGTATGCCTGGCATGCACTGAAAAAAACTATAAAAAGTGAATTTCACCCAAGACAGATGTGAACTCAAGCTTAAAACCTACATTTTGGTGATAAGGGAATGAAATGTTACTTATTTTCCCTTACGACATTGACAGATTGCTATAGAGCAATAGCAACCCTGTTTAGAGTAGTCCGCTTCCTTTAGGGAGAAGATACAAAACTTTTGACTTACTGTAGTGACACAGAAGTAATTTTTTTAAATATTTATATTCAAGTTTCTAGATCACCCATCTCCCTCAAGGAGGGGCTCTGCAAACAAACCTGGGATTCTTTCTAATTAATGGACTTTGATGAAGTACACTAGGATTTGTTACCTGCTCCTCCTGACCTCATTGGAAAGCCAGAAGGGGAGAGAGAGATTGGATCTGGTAACTGACACCTCACTTTGAAAGGGATAACGCCAGCTCCTTTGAAAGAAACTATGATGTCCCACATCTTAAAGATGTTCTCTGGATCAATCTGGATTTGGCCATTATTATCCTCTTTTTAGCTTTCCCTGCAATGGCAATGCACCATAGAAGAAACAGATTATTCGTCCAGAATACTTATCTGAACATGGGATGGAGATGGCATTGGTTGCTGTTGTAAATTATCTTTATTATAACTTGGTATAGGGTAGTGTCCATCCTGGGAATTTTGGGCCACTCGGGGTTATGGTGTTTATCAGCCAATAGGTTGTTTAGTTGGCTGTTACAGGATTCCTCTAATTCCAGTCCATTTCCTTCTGCTGGTTAATATTGATATGAAACTGTTGGAGGAGGTAATTGGTTGGTTCTGTGTATTGTATTAGCATTCTTTGATCCTTTATCTGGAGGTTGTATTTGGATGAGATGAAAGGTATTGAACACAAACAAAACAGCTGTTTATTAAGGTTCCTTGGCATCTCTGGTGTCATCTATCAACAGAGCGATATTGGCCCTAAAGGAGGAATCCCATAACTGAGAATTTCTCGTTCTCAGTACTGGAAGAGCTAATAAAAGCTTGGGGCGGGTTCTTCACTTGTACACCTGTTGTGGCCCAGCCTCACAATAACTCAACACTTTATCATCATCATCATCATCTAGGTCATCATCATCTACTTGACTTACAACCAATTGCTCAAACACCATTTGAAATTCTGACAGGCCCAGTGTAAAGGGTCTCATTTCTCTTTTTCCTAAGAGAAAAGCCACCATGAGCCACAAAATGAGTGAGCATCAGATACATTTATTTCACTTTTATTGAATACAAGAACAGTGAGCACACACGCATACATCACCAAGCACTGAAAGAGGATATGACGGAAAAGGATGGGACAAATGGGTGGAGGGGTCAGAAGGACAGAAGAATTAATGAAGGAATGACAGCATTTCAGTTGGTTAAGGTGCTTTTCAAATTAAAAAATAATTATGAATCTTTTTAATTCATGCAGTTGCAGGCCAGTTTTAGAATCAAGTTGCGGGATTTGTTGCAAACAAGCAGTTGCATTGACTGTCCCTATCAATGGAAAGACCCCCTCACCCAAAGAAAGCAAAGAGTGACCAACTATATCAGATGGCAGCAGAAGGTGGAAGAAACCATGATCTTAAGAGTATGCATGGCTTCCATTTTACCACAAATAATAAATATTATATATATATTAATATAGATATCTATATATAAGCCACATCTTGCTAGGTAAACAAAAAGCTAGTTTTTGTTAATGGCTACCCATCAGTCATGCCGTGGGAAGAATCCAAATCTACGGTATTTTAGCTTTCCTTTACTGTACTTGACAAGAGTTAGATTGTGGTCTTTTATAAATGGATTTTGAAGCAATTTGTTTCCACAGGTTTTAGTGGCAGTCTCATGTATATCAATTCATATAGAAGAAGCAACAGAATGTACTTTATATATACCTAATTTCTGAGCTTTATTTTGAAATTAAAAATGAAATTAAGTTTGGGGGGGAGAATACTTTTTTTGTAACATTGAAAAAAAACACATGATAATGCCACCAAGATTTTTGTTTGGTTTTTGAAATCAGCAGAAGATGATTTTTGTTTTCTACATATTTTATGCGTTTCTACATTTTTTGATGTTTTGGTTTTAGGGCATCTCATATTCCAGAAGAATAAAAGGGAAAAAAAATCCTCAAAAAAATCTAAAGGAGAAAATCACTTGGATACATGAAAATTAGAAATGACTCTTACAGCATAAAGTTTATATCTATGCTTTCAGTGTTTAATTAGGACATTCCTACATGCCAGAAACAGATCCAATTTTAAGGAGCCATACTAACAGCCAATGGCCTAGTGTCTCCTACAATGGCAAACAATTTATGATATAAGGTACATCCACATTACTCCAATGATTATTACCATTTCCCATTTTTATTTATATTTCCAATTAGAGATAAGAGATGTCATTATCCGATTCACAATATGTAGAAGGAAGAGTATAAACTTTTTCATTTAGGTTTGTCTCATTTCTTTCTGCTTTAATTACTCTTGAGGTAATGAAAAGTGGTAAAGGACAATGTCTAGGTTTCATTAATGGCAGAGCAGTTTTATTTAATAGTATCCTTACTCCCGAGCAGTATTTGCTGTTAGTAGTTTGGTTCTCTAAGCTTCGCAGCTTACTGCGGCAGATGAATGCATCTTCAAGAAACCCATGAATAAATTCTGTTCTGATATAGAATCACCATACTTAAAGAAGGCAGAGGTGCTCTTTCTCCCTGATAGATATGGTCTCCAAAGTTTCAATCTGACAAAATGAAACTGCACAAGAGGAGGACAGAGCAGCTTCTTTGGCAAATTTTCACATTAATGGATCAGAAACTGGAGCTATGTGATCGATAGGTTTGGAACCAAACTTTCAAATTTTGAAAAACTGACGTGGCATATACAGTAACAACTTTGCCCTAAATAAACACTTTGCTCTGAAAGATAGCTAAAAAAAGGCCTTGAACAATGAAGCAATTTGACCTCCTTCTGTGTGGTGACTTTGTGCTCCTCTTAAGCCTGGAGGATGAAGAGACACTGTTAATTGGCACATTTGAGGCATTCTACCTGGGCTGGAGTAACACTGATCCGTTTTGTTGCCTTTGACTCTTTCCATACTGTTGTATGTGTCTTAACCAGTGACAGTCACAATTGTGTCACCAAACTCAAGTGAGAGATAACTTCCTCAGAATCCCCCCCCCCAATTCTTAGTTTCATGGGATACTGGCATAATCTAAAAGTCTTGTAATACATTAACCATTATCAATCAAATAATAATAATGTGAAAATGTCATTGTCACACTTAGCACTGTTTGTTTTAATATCATTCCCCACCCTCCCCAGTTATATATAATATCCATAACTTAAAAGCACATCAATATGAAATCTCTACAGGCTGCATTTTGTTCGGTGAGAAATCATATACATATCATTTTCCTTTGCTTTAAGTGAAATAAAGTCATAATTATCTTCAGCAGAATAAGACATTAGATGAGAAGAGGAAACATTTAAAAAAGGAAGGACCAATTGGGGGAAACAAAAGAATCCAATGATGAAGCAACAAGAGTAGCGTGGCGTGAAAATAAAGGATGATCACTGCACATCCCAAATTAGAAAATAATAAACAGAAATTATACAAGTGAATGGATTTTAATTCTTTCCTATCAGGGAATCATTGTGTAATTCTGCTTGTTTTGCTAGTTGATTTCTTGCTTTGTTGCAAAGCATTTTTGCTTTTCCATTCAGTGTGCAACAAATGAATTATGTGTTCTTTAAATGTAACATGCACAATGGTGGTTTATTGTATTATTAATATTATTACCATCATGATTTTTTTAGATCAGTTCAGTCAATTCTTCAATTTATTTGAAGAGGTGGTTGGTTTCGCTTGTTGCTGATGTTGCTGTTTTATTCATCTCCAGCATATAGCAGCAGTGCAAGGATGCATTTTGTTTCCTGTATATATAATATATAATATATTTGCTATTCCTTTTTATTTAATATTTTGTCTCTCAACATTATTCTTGCAGCCAGGACGTTCTATGTCTCAGTGAGGAATCCAGCATAAAGGCCCCTTCTTTACTTCAAAGTTAAAATAGATGCCAACTTCTAGAAATACAAAGGTCAAGATTCCTATACAAGGAGAAAAAAAATAAGAACATAAATCAATACATATAATATCCATCCTTTATCAATATAATACTACAAGCTTGTTACACTTTTTGCAGTTTAATATTCTATAACAGCTTTAGCTATTTTAACAAGACTATATTGTATCAGGTATGAAGTTTTTGCATATTACAGAGCATCCTGGGGTCTATTTTGGGATATCCCTTATTAGTACAGAGGAGAGCACCATTCACTCTAATTGCTTTACTGTGTGAAGCCCATAGAAAACATCCTCTATCGGAGGATGTTAATCCATTAGGACCAGACTTTCCAAGCAAAAATGTCTGCTAAGCATTCAAAATGGCAAGATTCTTAGCCAATTCTCATTCTTTTCAATTAACTCATGCTTATCCTTAGTTATAAATCTGAATAAAAATATGGCAGAGCTCACAAATTTACCGTACTACAATCAAGATAATTCTTCAACACAAATCGCATCAGTCACACATAGTTTTGTTTAATTAGCTATTTTTGAGAGAGCTCGGTATTGTCTCACTAGAAGGATGCTTGATTTGAAAGCTACAATCTTTGTATATCACTTACTATTCTACTGTGATTTGGCTTGTCGAGATCATATTTCTCCATGCTTTCTCCACATTTATACCCACCTGAGGCTTCTTGTCCTTTTCTTCTGGAGATGGGTCTGTTTCTCTATATACTACAGCTTTGGTTACCAGCATATCAGGATGCTGCAATTTTGCCTCTTTGATGGCTAAAGCCAAAGCCTACGGAAAGAAAATAATTCACATTCAGTAGTATTTCACTTATGTCATTGGAGGCCAATTTTTGGCTCGGGGGCCATGAGTAGTCCAATTTCTGCACTTTGCTAGGTCCCTTCCTCAAATTTTAAAAGCATTTTTTCTACAACGTCTTCAGCCAAAAAAATGCTTTTAAAAGTTAAAAAAAAGCCTCTGATGATCGTGCGGCTCAGCTGGGATCGTCAGAGGCTTTTAAAAGCATTTTTTCTACAACCTCTTCGGCTGAAGAGGTTGTAGAAAAAATGCTTTTAAAAGCCTCTGATGATCCTAGCTGAGTTGCCTGACCATTAGAAGCTTTTAAAAGCATTTTTTCTGCAATCTCTTCGGCCGAAGAGGTTGTAGAAAAAATGTTTTTAAAAGAAAAAAAAAGCCTCTGACAATCAGACAACTCAGCTGGGATCGTCAGAGGCTTTTAAAAGCATTTTTAAAGCATTCTTAATGTAAGAACAAGTGAAAATAATTTAAATAAAGAATAAATGAAGGAACACAAATTTATACTATGAATGGCAAAATCAATATCTCTGTTCACATGGATATTCCTAACTATCAATAAGCACAGCTTCACATTGTACTGAAGATCACAGAGCTCTATATTTTCCCCCTCTCTTTCATGGTATTGTGAATTAGGTCTATATACCAGAAGTATATCTATAATAGTATCTAAATTATGCAAATATGATTACACTGTTATCCGTATGTCTGTGTCACTAGAACTGGAAAAAAATATAGTGCTCTTAAAGCACCGGTGTCAAACTTGCCGCATCACATTGCCGTCACATGATGTTTTGCAACATTTTTCCCATTCGGGAAGCTGGGGTGGGCGTGGCCTGCATGTGATGCATCTGGCCCGTGGGCTCCCAGTTTGACACCCCTGTCTTAAAGTATTTGCATGCATACGAAAAAGCTGGAAGGTGGATACAAGGTCTGCAGTCCCACCTTGTATTTTCTCTGACTTTCACATGTTCAAGCAGAAGAGTGCTGAATCTTGTTATAGTAACATCCCCGAACACGCAGAGAGCTGTGTATTTGCATCTAAGCATGATAAATACAACATCAGTTCTTTAAGCTAAATATATGGATGTTAGAAATGGTAAAGGGTAAGACAAGTTTTTAGATGTGTACCTGAGCAGGCATGAGCAAGGAAAGTTTTGGGGATTGTGATCTTCCTAACCATTTAGTATCAAGGTTGCCCACAGGTGCATGCAATAATTCTATCAGGAATTCAGTGCACACACAGGAATTCTAGGACTGGACCTTATTATCCAAATTTCCATTTTTTGCACCAAAAAACTAAATGAAACTAAAACAGCTTCGATCACACTAAAGAGTCCAATAATACAGACGGGCATATTGCTGGGTTTCATTTCAGCAGTTAGAGGCCTCTTTCTCAGGCTTCTTGTTATGTCCGCCATACACAGCTTTCTCTCTTCCTGCCTTCCTATCTTGAACCATAACACCTCCATAAATAAAAAGGACAAGAGTTTCATTCAACTTCCTAGCTAAAAGCTTCCATTCATACTTGGTCTTGATCCACATCTTCATCACCCGTTATGATGATTCGTTTTTCTATTCTGGTTTCAGAAAATCCTCCTTTCACAGTCTGGAATAAAAAAGAAAATAAATACTCAGAATGATATTGTAAATCCCATGTCTAAAACTGTTTTGAATGATAGCTTTTGCTTTACTAGGGCACAAGAACTCTGTGATTAATTTGACACAGGATATCAAGCTAAACTTTGCTTAGTCATGATTTGTTGAAAATCAACAATTGGCTACTTCAGGCAATATATTGTGGCATAAAAACTACAATGCCTAATAAAATAGATTATGGTTTAGACTGAAATTTATGACAATCATTCCTTTTTTACAAATATTCTTTTGGGAGTAAGAAAATAAGCTACATTTAATTATAGGAGAATATTAAGACAGTTTGTGACCCACTGGATAATCCCTTCAGAGACTTTTCCTTACCTAAACAGAGAAACAGAATGACTAAGGGTAAAAAAAAGGAACAACTTTTAAATTCCTGCCGACTTGACTGCAGCTGATTACCCTCTGGCAGCCAGTGGTAGGGAAGGGTCTACCAGCCTCTGAAAGGCTAGGTGTTCTTGACCTAGGCTTCCTTAGAAAGTATACAGCACAATCTTAGTCCCAGCAAACCTCTTTAATTCATACGGCTGTGAATTATTGTCATTCCCAGTCTGAAAGGATTCTCAAACAGTCTTTCAGGGGAGTGTTTACAAACACCCACTTCATCTCCCTTGGAATGCTGCCAGAGAACTAATTGCCACACACAGGGCAAAACTTAGCACAGAGTCAAACAGAACTTTTCCAAAGCTTTTATCGACCAGATGAACTAATTGTTTCCTGTAAAAGCTCAAGTCCCGTTCACTCCCCTTTTATTATATCTTATGGGAGGGGACAATCATCTCCAAGTCTTACTCCAAAGTCGACCCTGTTTTATTAATTGTTCCTGTCTTCTGGCAGTTCTGCGCATGCGCATACTGGAAACAGGCTCCCACTTGTCTTCTGCCTTGCTGATGTCAAACTCCAGAGACTCTGGAGACAGCAAAGAACTACCAGATGGCCTTGGCCTTCTCTCTGCCTCTGACTCAGAGCCCTCGTCCGAGCCTTTCTCAGACTCCAGGACTGGCCCACGTTCCTCCCCAACCTCATCACTGTCCAAATCTGCTGCCAGCTCTGCTGGCCCCTGGCGGGCCACAACACTAGGATGGGAGTTGTCTGTCTGTTCTCCATTAGCCAATGGAGCGGCCAGCCTACCCAGTTTCAGAGGACTATGGCTGGGCCAGTCTACTGAATCACTGGGTAGAAGCCCAGCAGCATGAAAGCACTGAAGCTATCATCAGCGTTCCAAATTTCAATGCCAAGGGAATTGTGGATACTGGATTTTGGACATACTCTGTAAATTAGCCCATTTGAAGTACATTGGTTCAAAAACTGTTGCCCTAGGATGCCCTATTTTGCCCAGTTAAAGGTTAAAGGTAAAGGTAAAGGTTCCCCTTGCACATATGTGCTAGTCGTTCCCGACTCTAGGGGGCGGTGCTCATCTCCGTTTCAAAGCCGAAGAGCCAGTGCTGTCCAAAGACGTCTCAGTGGTCATGTAGCCAGCATGACTAAATGCCAAAGGCGCACGGAACGCTGTTACCTTCCCACCAAAGGTGGTCCCTATTTTTCTACTTGCATTTTTTACATGCTTTCGAACTGCTAGGTTGGCAGAAGCTGGGACAAGCAACAGGAGCTCACCCCATTATGCGGCACTAGAGATTCGAACCGCTGAACTGCCGACCTTTCGATCGACAAGCTTAGCGTCTTAGCCACTGAGCCACTTCATCCCTGTAGTTAAAGGTTAAAGACACACAAATTTTAATAGTATATAGATAGATGTGATATTTAGAGAGGTACAATGTGCCTCTTATCTAGGAAGTGAGATGTAAGTCTGACCACTGGAATAAGATGATATTCTGTGTTCCTGCACTAATCTTACCTTGGTAACATGGGTAGTTGTGGAGGTGGAGAGGGTTTCTGCAGTGGCACCGAAAAGGCTGGTGAAGGCTTCTTTGCCAACAGCACCACTGGTAATCTATAAACATATGCAAAACATGATTCACATCAACAGATTTACAGTTCCTCTAATGGGTTTAAGTTATGAACCCTGATACTCAGCTTTTTCTAACACAATTTTGAAGATAAAGTTTATATTTCTCCAAAGAAGATCATAATCAAATTTTTGACGGCAAATAAATTTGATCTCTTACACTGTTTATTTTAAATCAACTTAGTTCTGAAAAAAATGTTTTTGAAAGTTTTGCAAAATCAAAAAATAATCTTAACAATGTATTCAGCTTAAGCATTTCTTATTTGATCCAGATACATTTGCAGTTTCTGAAATCCTACAACAGTTAGAAGTTTTGAAGCAATTATCTACATCTTCTAAGGCAGTAATTGTCCTTTCTAAGGATTTGAAAGAAGCTGATAAGTTGATATTATTTATTTACATGAGCTTTGAAATACAGCTTGACTATCCTGCTCTGGTAAATCATTGGGTGGGGAGGGGGTGCATTAAACTATGCCAATTTATCCAATTGTTTCATGTAACTGTTAAATAGGAGTGGACAAAGAGATGAGATATCAGGTACTCCATATAGAAGGGACCTTAAGTTAGACTTCATCCCTGCTACCGATACTGACAGGAACAACTATAGAAAGGAAGCAACTATTGCAGAACGGTGCCCTCCCCCCAAATTCCTAAATCTGTCCAGAAGGATACCAAAACTGTTGGTATCAAAAACTGAGACATATAGGACAGACATACCACCCCCATCCCGTTCACTCCAAAGATCATGCACAATTGTGACTAATGCCACCTCAGTGTCATAACCCAGTCTGAATCTTGACTGAAAAGTATCAAGATAAGAGTCCCAGGAAAAGGTCCAGAATCACAACCTTAATGGCATCTGAATAATAATATGTTATTTCCTATGTACTTAATCATTCCAGGCTGAACTGTGAATGCCCATACTACAGTTATGTCTTCTTCAAGTCCAGTGAAGAATTATCTATCAGACCTACTATTTCTGTTTCAGATTCTTTTGTGTCTTGTAATTTTATTACTGATTTAGGAAACAAGGATGGGATGGTTCCTTGGAAAATATGAACAATGACTTACTGGAGAAATGGAGCGAAGGTCTGCAGTGCCTTTTGTAGGTTTGGTACTGTGATCCTGGAAAAACAGACAAGGGAGGATAGATGCTCAAAGACACAAGGAAAAATCATAAGAAATTTCATCCACTAATTTGTTCAGGGAAATAAAAATACTTATTCTAAAATATAATCTACTGTATCCTGAAAGCCAACAGGTGAGCAAAATTATCAGTTGGTGGGATTTAGGGTTTATATCCATAACATTTTAATATTATTCAAAAGATTTAAGGAGTTCCCAACATGTTTTGCATCTCTTACATGATTATTTATTGTCAAACTAGAAATAATCCAGAGCTCATTTTTTTTAATTAACATGTATTTTATACATTTTATGTCACATTTTAGCAAAATAATTTGGACTCATTCAAATCCATTAAGGGGCTATGTGAGAGATGGCCAGATTTGTCAAGCAGCTAGGGCAGTGATGGTGAAATGTTCTGGCACCGAGTGCCCAAACCGGAATGCGTGTGTGTGTCTGCCAGAGCGCTTGAGCGCCGAAAACCTGAAGACCAGCTAGCCGGTGCACATGCGTGTGCTGGTTAGGTGGTCTTTGGGTTTCCGGCGCTTGTGAAGACCAGCTGGCTGGCACGCTGGAAATCAGAAGAGCAGCTGGCGACGGTGTATGTGCCGACAGAGTGGGTTCTGTGTGTGCTACTTCTGGCACGCGTGCCATAGGTATGCTATCATGGACCTAGGGTCATCTCTTATGAATATAAGGACTCCAGTCAAGATGAACTGAAAGGGGAAGGAATTGGAAAAAGATCACAATCTTTCATTTTGCCTCCCCTTTGTTATTTAATATTGGCCAAGAATGATGGTGCCTATAAGAGGCCAGGAGAGTTGGAAAAGGACTAAGTGCAGAAAGTCTCAAAATGGAACTGAGATACAGTTGAAGTGACTGCTGATAGCAAAGATAGAATAAGAGTCTGACATTCACCCTGTGTCACAGAGGGCCTAAATTGAGAACGTTGCAATGCTGACAAATGGCCAGGCACCAATGAGTTCCATATGAATAACTTACTGAGGTTGTAGATATAGTTTCTGGGCTGACAGTGTGGGAAGTGGTTACTGCCTCTTTTCCATCTGTAGTGGTACCATCAACCTGAAAAATGAAAACAATAAAAGTCAACAAAAGTAGAGCTGTTAAATGCACATTCCATGTAATTCTATACAAATTAACTAAAATATATTCATATAAGATAGTAAATTACTTCAATCTAGTCTTCTATTCATATATTACCCTGTTTCCGCCAAAATAAGACATCCCTTGATAATAAGCCCAATCGGGCTTTTGAGTATATGGCAATAAGGCCAAGCGCTTATTTCAGGGTTCAGAAAAATATAAGACAGGGTCTTATTTTCGGGGGGAAACGGTATCTTAAAACTTGATTATAGATTGAGCATTTCATGTCTTTAAGATGTATTTAAAAACAACAAATGGTGTGTTTAAGATGTATTTAAAAACAACAAATGAATATATCACTAGAATATGTAAATTATTTTTTCACTAGCAATTTTAGTAGGCTGCTTTGCCTATGGACTTATGAAACACATTTGTGCTTCACTTAGAGTAGAAATTAGAGTGTGCAATTTAATTTATTTTTTTAATTTTTATTTATTTTTATATGCCGCCCTTCTCCAGACTCAGGGTGGCTTACAATGCGTTAAGCAATAGCCTTCATACTTTTGTATATTTTATACAAAGTCAGCTTATTGCCCCCACAAACCGGATCTTCATTTTACCCACCTTAGAAAGGATGGAAGGCTGAGTCGACCTTGAGCCTGGTGAGAACTGAACTCGCAGTAATTGCAGGCAGCGGGATGTTAAATGCTGCCTTTAGTAGGAGGCATAAAGTAATAAAGTAACAGTTGTAAGTTACCTGTGAAATATCTGTTGTACCAATTCTGTGTTGCACAGAGCTGTCTGCTTCCACTTTCTTTACAATGTCTGATTTCTGATTGAAGGACTATCAAAGAGATAAAAAAGGGATGACAATCCAAATATTGTTAATTAATGATAGAAATGGCTGTTTTGTGAACAGTCCTTTTTGTGTCCAAAATATGCATTTTTAATTCTCATTTTGTCAGATGTCATGGTTAATCAAATAATTCTTGCTGATTTAAGCTCAAGAATTTTATTCCAGAGCACATATTTGATAATAAAGGACTGACTGAAAATGTATAAACTATATCATATGCTATTTCTATAAAAATTATAATCTGGAAAAATGGAATTAAAATTCAAACTGGCAAGAAAGCAAAGATCTCCAATGATTTGTTGTTGAGTGAATAGTTTTTTTAATCCTGTTTTTGAATATAATCTACCTGTTTCAAATGCAATTTCACTAACTATAGTAACAAAGATTAAGCCAGTCTTGCTCTTATAAATCCATGACATTTGCCTAATTTTAGAATTTTACATTGTTTCCCCCGTATGTTTTCTTCCATCTTTGACCTTTGTTTTAATCAATTTGGAAAGACAATTATTTTAATAGTAGAGTATCTGCTTTTTGATTTAAGAGCATCAGAATAGCCAATTGTCATTTGATTCAGCTATGATGCTCATTTTTAGTTACATTATACACAAATACCAAGCATATTTAATACAGTTATTATTTGTTGAATTCATGCAACAAAGAGAATACACAAATACAACACACCCAATACAATGGAGCAGCCAGGCAAATGCAGTGGGTTAAAGTGTGATGTAACTTCATGATTAAAGGGATCACAAATCCCCTCAGAGGACAAACATGCATTTGAATGTCAGAAACAATCATGCAGACAAGACAGTCACATTCATGAAGGTAAAATGTTTTAAAAGGCTATTAAGAAGTGGATATGTTCTTTCAAATATGAGATGGACAACTGATCAAGCGGTGCAAATGCCAAGACAGACATTACTGAAATGAAGACATTTAGACACATCTGTGTATTGTGTCTTCTTTTGTACCTCTTCTGGGGTTACATGATAAACCTTATCTTCATCCATTGCATCACCATCTTCCTTGAGAGCTGGTCTGTCAGTTTCCTCAGTAGAAATCTGACCCTCTGCTTCTCCATCACTCTTTTCCTTATCAAGCTCAGGGAGACTCCGTGAGAAATCTTCAAAGGCTGCACTTTGGTAGTCACCAATGACAGTGAAGTCCACCTCAGCCTCGAGGCTGGAAGTTGAGCTGACAGTAATGCTGGAGCACTTGCGCTCGATGGCCAAATGGTTGTCTTTCAGGAAGACCGAGTCTCTCTCCTGGTCCTGGTCTTCATCCCCGGTATCACTTTCAGGAGCCCTGTGCCGAGGCAGCTTAGATTTCTCCTCTGTGCCCTCCCTCAATCCCGCTCTCTGAATGAGACAAAAGGGAGGAAAGAAGCTAAGGCTCTAAGCACTGAATGGCAGATGGTAGCCATCAGAAGCAATGAAACAGAGAAAAAAAGAGTGAAGAAAAGCATCAAAGAAAGGGTGTCAAACACATCCCAAAAATGATCACCAAAACTCGTCTCACAGCAGATTCTCTACATGGAGGAGACAAGATAAAAGATTGTTTTCTTCTACTTACAAAATCGCCAGGAGGAAATAAAATCGTGATTTTTGAAAATATCAATCCAAATAAATGATTGGATATTTTATACGAAGAGGAGGTGTGTGCAAAAGAGCAAGTGTTGTAAGATATTTAAAAAGAAACTCAAGACGCTCACTGATTGTTAGGAAAGGGTAGAAAACATTCAAAAGGAGGGGAAAAGAAGGAAAGAAGAAACGGGGGAAAAAGTTTAAATGAAAAAGATGAAAGCTAAGATTGAATCTTTGCACATACTGCAGGAAAAAGCATTTGTCAATTTCACTGAGATCAAGTCAACATGTTTTTTTCTGGACCTTTATTATTTATACCTCACTTCAGTTTTTACAAGGGCTATCTGTCCCGAGGCAACATAACATTTGGATGAGAAGGGCTTGTGTTGTGAATGCTCTCATCTTGTGGCTGAGAAGCCATCAGAGGAAGCATGTTTTCATGTTCTCTAAACAGGATTTTAATCAGTGTAATTGACAAGAAAAATCAGAACAAAAGAGATATCTCTTAGCTCTTCTTTGAGGGCTACACATATACCTCTCAACTGCATTACAGTTTTTACTCAGTCTGACCCAATGGTTGTTTTTCAGCATAATATTAAAATATCATAGAATTATTCAATCACAGAAAAATCTCTCTGTTAGGTCCTGAGCCAAAAGTAATTTAAATCGATGAATAGGAGCCCTACTGAAATAAATATTACCTTTTGTCCAGATTCTGGCATGTTCAGAGGTATGAGAAAAGATATTTGAAACACAGATAGGAATATATTTATATATATTTATATATACAAGCATCAAATATATCTACATAAATAAATATATATAATTATACAAATACTGTATATATATAGCAGCTCAGTAAGCAAGGAGAAGGGGTGGTGGTGCATGGCTCGCCATCACTTAGGTTGAGCTTTTACACCACAAACACAAGCAGTTAGTAAAACAGCACTGAGACCTGAAGGGCCACTGGAGGAGCAGCCTTTAAACTCTCTTCTTTCGGACAGGCTTTTACTGATAGGCCTGACAAATCCTTTTCTTCCCAAGTTGGTTCTTGAAATTTGCTCTAGATTAGAGAAAAGGAATTAGTTTTATGGAGCAGAAAGGAGTTTGACTATTGCTTTACTGGAGCAATGTGAAGCTCTTTGGTCTGTCAGCCAGCCACTAGCTTGTCAAGAGCAGAAAGAGAAGGAGAGCTCACAAGCCAAGCCAGAAAGGAGATCAACATTAAAAAGATGCAAAAAGGAAGAAGCTGGAAGCATGAGAATGTGGCTGCTAGGGGTGTGCATGGGGGTATGGTTAAGGTATAAAGCTCTAGGCATGTCTTCCCCTCCCACCCTACCATTGAGCAATTCCATTCATAGTACTCTTGCCTAGTTTCAAGTTAGCAGCTGGCATTCTCTAGGTAGCCAAATCTTTAGAAGTTTTCTCCTTTTCTCTCCCTCTCTCTCACACACAGAAACACTTCAAAAGCTGATGAGCTGCCTGGGCCAGGAGGTTTGCATTCAGTAACTGAGCCAGGTCACACACACATACAGAAAGGACAAAGGATGCAAGCAGCAGTTTTCAATCAATAGCCATGTTTAAAGCCATGGCACATGATGCATAAAGACGTGTCACACAACATGCTTTATGAACTTTCCAATGGGACAGTTCATGTGGGAGTTACCACAGCTTCTGCCAAAGTGATTTCACAGCCAGAATCAGGAGAAGCCAGTTCAGCTTCTCTTTCTCCTCCTTGCTCAGATCCAAGAGAAATATCTTCCTTCCAAGATGACAGCTGAGATGGTTCTCCCTCACTTGTTCCTTGATTTTCAGCTAGGTAGACCATGTCTGATGTTCCTCCAGGGTCTTTTATTTTGCCATCTGAAGGTTGCAAAGCCACTATTAATTTTGCACAGTTGTTTTCCAAAACTGTGTCTTTGTGTAGTTCTATGTTTGATGAATGTTTTGGTATCTCACTGCCTGGACAACTATCATGGAATCCGGTTAAGGCAACATCTGGTTCATCAGAAAGTAAGCTGTACATTTCACCTTGTTCAAACATCCTAATTTTAGAAGCTACAGAGTTTTCTTTATTTGTTGCACTTTTATGCTCAACGAAATCCTTTGAGCTCTCTGTGGATGAATCTGCATCCTTATGCTTTTGAGATGAAGCTGTACTATACCCTATGAACTTGAGTTGTTCCAGATTGGGTTTTTGTTTATTATGTGTAGTTTGCACAGGTTTCAGGTCCTGCTTTATAGCCTGAGGAGGTTGTGAACATTCTTTGTTCCATTCAGGTGACCCAGTCTTAACAGACTGTGTAGTGTCAAGTTCTTCTTTTAAAAAAAAATGACCTTCCAATTCTGAAGGTTCAGAACCAACTACAGAGGCAGATTTTAACAATATTGTATCCCTAGATGGCTGCTTCAAGCCAGAGGTTGTACCCTGAACTACTTCATCTAGATTTAAAGTTAAAACGATATCCTCTGACTTTGCAGTATTATCTTTGGTCAGCTCATCCATTTCACAGAGCTTATCTTTAGCTAAGTCCTCCCATTCTGAAATATTATTCTTATCCACCTCTTCTAATTTTGGGAGTTCAGTCGATTCTTGGAATTTATATTTAGTAATCCCATTTAATTCATGAGGCTCATTTCTGTCATACTCTTCAGTCTTGGAGGATCCATATTTAGCTGTTTCTCTCCAATCTGACATATTATGTGAATTTGATGGTTTATTTTTAGTTGAATCTTCTGACAGGGTAGATTTATCTTTTGTTATCTGATCCTGTTCACTAGAATTAACAAAGGCTCCACTTTTCATTTCTTGTTTGTTTATGGCTGGACTTTTCAATTCAATACTTTCATCTTTGGCTGATAGCTCTGAGTCAGGAAGTTCATCTTTGGTGGAATCTTCAGATCTGATGTATTTATTTTGGACTAGTTCCTGACCTTCTGATAATTTATCCTGAAGAGGCCAGCTTGAATCATGAGTCTTTTGTTGGGCTAATTTTTCTGTTTTTGCTTCTTGTGATATATGTGTATCTTCAGTTGAAATTTCTGTAGAACAGGAAAGCTGCTGTTGTGAGGAATTCATGGTGGAGTCCATAAATTCTATGGCTTCCATCTGAAGAAATATTTGAGTAGCTTCCATTTCTTCCAACTTATTTCTTTTGCTTTGATTTTCTGAAGTTTTTAATATTATGCTCTGTGTTCCTATGGCAGTATCAGCCTCCTTATCATATTCTTTTTTCCCTTCTGGAAGACTGCTGTTATATGTTTCATCAACTCCTTTTTTATACTCATAAGAAGGATAAGCTGTTGCCTCTTTTGTGGAGGGTCCAGATTGTAACTGAGGCACTGATAATGGGATTATGGAATCCCTTTCACAGGCTTCATCTGTTGAAAAAAATGCACTGCATTCCTGATCATCTTTGATTCCATAATCATTTGACTCTATAGGAACACCTTCCCCTGAAATTGATGAATGAACTTCTTTTTCATTTGAAGACTTCTTAATAGAATGTATGTTTTTGTCATCTGCAGTCTCGGATTGCTCTGACTGGAGAATTGTTTCGCTGATGTCTGACATTCCTTCACAATATGTAGGTAAGGGGAATGGAAGCACATTTTCTCCCTCTCTTTTTCCTATAACTGGGGCAAGACTAATGCTCTTCTGTTTTTCCATTTCACTTTCTTGCCTTGTTTCAAAGGCACAGTTCTTTTTTTGGTCAAGTATTTCCTTGGTCTCATTATTTGTTTCATCTGTTTCTTCGGAACCCAAATAGATGATCCGTTCAGCAGCAGAGGATGATGTCTTATCACTTAGTTTCACTTTAGTTTTAACTGAGTCAGAATCTGAGGTATCCTGGAGAGCTTCCTTTTCTGATAATTTCAAAGAAGTCTTACATTCGCTTATTATAATTCTGTTTTCTTTTTTTGGAGACTCTGGATGAAAAGAGGCACATGTTGGTCCATCTTTAGATTGGAGCGGGCCAGTAGGTTGCATATTTTCAGTGGAGGCTAGCACCACGTCCTTTATTTTGTCTTTCTGTTCTTCTTTCTTCTCAGGTTCACAAGAACCAAATAGTGCTGTCTCCGTTTTATTGCTTTTCTCTTCTCTTTCCCCAGGAAGGTTTTCTGTCTCAGAAGATTTCTTTCTGTAATCTTTCTCATTCTTATCATCTTCCCATAATGATTCAAAATCTTCTGGACTGGCTATCATTTTGGCCTTTCTGTGAACCTTTATTTTGCTTCCCTCATTTCCTTTCACCTCTTGCTTTGCTGCTGCCTTGGCTACCCCTACTGCAGTGGGCTCTTTTGAGAAGTCCAAAACTGTTTGCTTTCCTGAGGCAACTGCACTCGATTCTTCCTTCTGGGTTTTAATAATTTGTTTTAGTACTAGCTCTTCCAGCCCAGAAGTTCCTCTTTCTATAAAAACCCAATGCTCTGAACCCTGCATTGTAATTGGAGCAAGAAAAATTAGCATTAAACATAAATTACTCAAATAGATTATAATTAAATAGATAACAAAGATCCTGATACAGCATTCATGCATTATTGCACAGGAAACAACTACATAAATCTTTCCTTTATCAACTGGATGGTAACATCTCAAAGCTGAGATCAGTTGAGAATTAAATTTTAACAAGTACGTTTTCTCCTTTTCTAGTTACCAACATCTGAAAATATGCCTAACATCATTGTAACAGTGTAATTTGGTTACTGTAGTTTAAAACAAACATTTTTGACCAATTGTGCACTGGTATTTCAAATTAAATGATCTCAGACAATTGAGATCCAAATTTTTAATGAGAATGAAAAAGAGTCAGGTTTTGGAAATGAACAACAGTACTTTTATAGCTGCTTTGCATTCTGTTGAAGCTGTATATGGTTTCAAATTATTTGATTGCCTAAGAGATACATAAGAGTTTTTGAAAGGAGTTTTTTTAAATTACAAGTATGTTTACAGCAGAATTTTCTGATGGCATATATACAGTAGTGGCCAAAATTGTGGAAACCTTTTGGGAAAAGTGTATTTTCTAAAACTGGCTAATAACACCGCTTTTTTTTTTTTTGGAGTAGTACCATAAAATTATATATCAATGGAAAGATAATTTAATCAAGAATGTAATGCAATAACTTTTATGAAGGATTTGCTATTAGAATAGCAGTTACAGTATAAAGAAGAAAAGTGAAACATGTAGAAAAAATGAGATATACAAAAATTATCACCATAGAAAAAACGAGATATGCAAAAATTATCACCATAGAAAAAATGAGATATGCAAAAATTATCACATCACTTAATACTTAGTTGGGTAACCTTTAGCATGTATTACGGCCTTACAACATCTTCCCATGAAGTGAACCAAGTCTTTTAGTTCTGCAGCTGTTATAATGTGAAACCAAGATTGAATGATTGCTTCTATTAACTGGGGTTTATTGCTGGGTCGCTTCTGACTAACAAGTTTCTTTAGTCGGCTCCATAGGTTTTCAATTGGGTTAAGGTCTGGATTATTCCCAGGCCATTCCAGCAATGGAATATGATTATCTTGAAACTCCAAAAAAAAAGTTGTGTAATTAGCCATCAAACCTCAAAAATACACTTTTCCCAAAAGATTTCCACTTCTTAATTGTATGATATACCAAAATGCTGTAAATCAATTATAGTTTAATTATTTGAATATCAAAAGTTCGAATAAAGTAGAGAATCATC